>NC_133508.1:93519318-94166136 GCF_049354715.1 Callithrix jacchus
AATCATGCTGACAACAGCCTCCGGCTGACTCATAGTTATCCTTCATGATGTAACTGAAGTAGAACCTCAAGCAAAGGAGGTGGTCTGCACAGAGGGCATACAGAATGGTTGCTAGGAGCCAGGACATAAGAGTCCAATCTCAACACTAGCACATGTAAGCTCTATGACCTTGGGAAAGTCACTGCCCATTTCTGAGTCTCAGTTTGCCCATCTATAAAACAGACAGGACAGCAAGCACCTTCTTCATAGGGTTGTTATGAGGAGTAAATTGGAAAAATGAATGTGAAGAGCTTGGCACAGTACCTGACACGTAGAAAGCTCTGAATAAATGCACCTGTAGGTGTGTATGAAATATTCCTTGTCCCCCAGATTGGATTAGGCACCCCTCCTCCCTACCTCCATGGCACCCTGTGCTTACTCCTGTAGTGGCCATTGATCTCACTGTTTTCATATCTGCTTATATTTGTGGCCCTACTAAGCTATGGAGAACTCACAGGCAGGAACCCTCTGTCTTGTTATCCCCGTGGTCCAGTACTAGGGTTGTTTGTTGCATGAGTGAATGAATTAGTGGAATGAATGCATGAATAAAGACAGTAGATGAATACATGTTTAGGCTACATGGAGAGCAGTGCTTACTCTAAGCTCCACCGGGGCCAGTGATGAGGCTGCCAGAGTGGCTCAGGTCCATGCCTAGGATGCCACAGTAAGCCCATGAGGCCATAGACCAGTGGGGACAGTGAGACTCAAAGGTAAATTGTTACTGCTGAGCCTGCCCCTGTCACCCTATCCCCAGGCCTGCTAGGTGGCTAACTATCAATGAGTATTTGTTTGGAATTCAGAGATTCATTCGTTCATCCAGCTAACATGTATTGAGCCAGACAGTATTCCAGGAAATAGGGCACACCTGTGGATAAGATGGGTGTAGTTCCAGGAGAGGTAAAAGTATGACTCCCTTTTGGATTATATGATGAGAAGTAACATAGGCCAATATCACCTATGGCCATGGAAGCTGGAAAAGAGGAGCAACAGACAGGGAGTTAGGACATCCAGATTCTTATTTTCGCTGTCAGCAAAGTCATCTCGACTAAGTCACTTGGCCACTCTCTGTCCCTGGGACACATGACTTATACAGGGATGAGCTACCTGCCCCACCCACCACAAGGTCAGATATTCATACTGGGGACGGTGGTAGAAAATGCTTTGGAGTCATGGAAAGAGGACAACTTGTTGGCTCGGTGAACTCAGATACATCATTCATGTCTCCAGAGCACTACTTATTCATCCATTAGATGAGGATAGCCATACTCACTTGGTCTACCTTGCAGCATCATTGGGGGTCTTAACCTAGACCTTAGAGAAAAGGCTTTGTAAGCAGTAAAGAGCACTGACAGTATAACTCGCTGGTGTAGACCTGCAGTTAATCTACTCACCCCTCAATTTTAAAGCCTAGCTTTTCCTTGGGGGTTCACTTAGCCTCTCCGATCCTCAGAGTCCTCATCTGAAAAATGGGGATAATGATCCTTGCCTGGCACACTCTGTAGTGTTGTGAGAATTGCATGAAATGATAGATCTGGAAACCTCTGTCAATGTTGCCATGCTAGATAAAGTAAATTTGAGGGGTGATGTGGTTTGGGTCTGTGTTTCCTCCCAAGGTTCATGTCGAAATGTAATCCCCAATGCTGGAGGTGGGGTCTCGTGGAAGGTCATTGGATCACGGCAGCAGATTCTCATGATTCAACCCATCTCCCCTCACCTCCCCCCACCCACCCGTGCTGTTGTTTTAAAGTGTGTGGCACTCCCCCAGTTCACCGTCTTCCTCACGCTCCAGCCATGTAAGATGCCGTCTCCCGCTTTGCCTTCCACCATGACTGGAAGCTTCCTGAGGCCTCCTCAGAAGCAGAAGCCACTACATTTCCTGTGCAGCCTGCAGAAACATGAGCCAATTACACTTCTTAACTTTTTTGTTATTTTTTTCAGATGGAGTTTTGCTCTGTCGCAAAACCCCATCTGAAAAAAATAATTAAAAAGAAAAAAAAACCCATCTTCGCCCAGGCTGAAGTGTAGCCTCCACCTCCCAGGTTCAAGCAATTCTCCCACCACAGTCTCCTGAGTAGGTGGGATTATAGACACCTACCACCATTCCCGGCTAATTTTTCATTTTTAGTAAAGACGGGGTTTTACCATGTTGGCCAGACTGGTCTCGAACTCCTGACCTCAGGTGATCCACCTGCTGTGGCCTCCCAAAGTGCTGAGATTACAGGTGTGAGCCACTGATCCTGGCATAAATCTCTTCTTCTTTTTTTTGAGACAGAGTCTTACTCTGTCACCAGGCGCCAGGCTGGAGTGCAATGGCACAATCTAGGCTCACTGCAATCTCCACCTCCTGGGTTCAAGCAATTCTCCTGCCTCAGCCTCCCAAGTAGCTGGGACTATAGGCATGCACCACCATGCCCAGCTAATTTTTGTATTTTTTAGTAGAGATGGGGTTTCACCATGTTGACCAGGATGGTCTCTATCTCTTGACCTTGTGATTCACCCACCTCGGTCTCCCAAAGACACTTCTTTTCTTTAGAAGTTACCCAGTCTTGGCCTGGCGTGGTGGCTCATGCCTGTAATCCAAGCACTTTGGAGGCCAAGGCGGGTGAATCACCTGAGGTCGGGAGTGCAAGACCAGCCTGATCAACATGATGAAATCTCGTCTTTATAAAAAAATTAAAAAAAGAAGTTACCCAGTCTCAGATATCTCTTTATAGCAAGTGAGAATGGATAGGAGTGATTATTGTTTGTGTCATCTTGAAGAATTATGCTCACCATAGCAGATTTGGACTGAAATTCATGTCTCTGACTCTCATCTAGAAAGAAAGGTGTTGTGGTCTGAGTGCTTCTGCGCCCCCAGATTTCAATGTTGAAACTTTCTCCCCATTACAGTGGTGTTGGCAAATGGGACATCTGAGAGGTAATTAGGTCATGAGGGAGGAGCCCCCATCAGTGGGATTAGTGGCCATAAAAAAGAGGCCTGAGAGAGCTTGTTTGCCCTTCTATCATGTGGGGATTCACGAAGAAGCCGCCATCTAAGAAAAACAGGCCTTCACCAGACACCAAATCTATGTGTGCTCTGGTGTTAGATTTCCCAGCTTCCAGACTGTAAGCAATAAACTTCCGTTGTTTATAAATTGCCAAGTCTAAGGTATTTTGTTATAGCAGCCTAAATGTAGTGAGGCAAAAGGAAAGAACAATTAACATGGTCTCCATTTATCCCAAATCCATGTGGAATCCCACTTTATTCTTGAGATGACCCATGTATTAAGCAGGAAACAAATTTCTTTCACCATGAGAGGAAGATAGGATAAAAGGATTCTAGGCTGACACTGTCATACCCACAGTGTGACCTTGGGCAATTTGCTTTTTCTCTCTGAACCTGCTTCTTCCCATATGTCAAATAAGGAGTTTAGATTCGAGGTGTGTTAGGCTGCTTATGGCTGCAAAAATAAATAAATAATAATCAATGATAATATCTATTATTTCACATAGCAAGTAGTCCAGATAGACGGGGCCCAGGTTGGGTATTATAGTGTCTACACCTACAAAGGTGTTAGGGTCACATACCACTCTCTGTGTGATTCTTTGAGGGTGTCAAGATGGCTCCTAGGGCTCCAGACTTCACACCCCCACAGTAATGCCCAAAGGCAAGAGGAGGGAAGTGTTGGTCTTGGACTTCTCCTTAAGAAAAGAATAAGGAAAACTTTCCCAGATGTGCCCCTGGTATTTCATGGTGGTGGGGGAGGGCCTGAGGCAAGAAAGACCACAAGCTTCTGTCTAAACAACTCAGAGAAAGAGAAAAGGAATTAACCACAAAGAGCAGCAGAATCAGTCTTCTGATAAGCAAGAATGTGGAGATAGCTTTTGAGTAGACAATTCTCAGTGTCTAACACAGACTCCATCTGGGTTCTCTAAAATCCACTCAAGCCTCGAAGTGCAACGAGCTAAGATCAGCCGAAAAAGTCATAGACCGTCATGAAAGGAACTGAAACACGAATCCCTTCCTCCCACACCCACAGTGTCCAAGTCCAACCCTGTTTCTATTGGATGGAGCAGGGTCTTAGGTGGTGCTGATGAATGATCCAGGAGCTCCACAGCTGTGAATCATTCTCTGACCTGCAGGACACCCACTCAGCCAGGCTCTGCTGCTGGCAGCTTTCTGGATTGTATTTCTAAAACTAGCTTCAGGCCAATAACACTTTGGGAGGCCAAGGTGGAGGATCGCTTGAGGCCAGAAATTCCAAACCAGCCTGGGCAACATAGCAGACCCCATCTCTAATTACACAATTCACTGGGTGTGGTGGTATGCCCCTATAGACTCAGCTCCTTAGGAGGTTAAGGAGGGAAAATCGCTCATAGCCCAGGAGTTGGAGGCTGTGGTAAGCTATGATCATGCCACTGCCCTCTAGTCTGAGTCACAGAATGAGAGTTGGTCTCTTTAAAAACAAAAACAAAAGTGTCTAGAAGTGAGCAGTTCAGGCCTCCATGGTCTTTAAGAAACCAAGTTCTGTCTTTCAGTTCCTCCATCCTCAGCACAGGTCCACCTTCAAAGGTGACCTCATGATCCAAGATTACTTCTGTGACTTTATCATCGTGCCGTGTTCTAAAAGGAGACAATCTTTCTATCTCTTTTTTTTTTTTTTTTGAGACCAAGTTTTGCTGTTGTTACCCAGACTGGAGTACAAAGGCACAATCTCAGCTCACCGCAACCTCTGCCTCCTGGGTTCAAGCAATTCTCCTGCTTCAGCCTCCTGAGTAGCTGGGACTACAGGCGTGCACCAACATGCCCAGCTAATTTTTGTATTTTTAGTAGAGATGGGGTTTCACCTTGTTGACCAGGATGGTCTCGATCTCTTGACCTCGTGATCCACCCACCTCGGCCTCCCAAAGTGCTGGGATTATAGGCGTGAGCCACCACGCCCAGCCTTCTTTCTTTCTTTCTTCTTTCTCTCTCTTTTTCTCTTTCTTTCTTCTCTCTCTCTCCTCCCTCCCTCCCTCTCTCACTCCCTTCCTTCCTTTCTTCCCTCCTTCCTTTTCTTTTCCCTCTTTTTTTTAAAATATGGCAGTCACCCAGGGTCCCGTGGGCAAAAGGCTACAGCAGGAGCTGGACCCTCATGATGTCTGGTGATAAAGGCATTTCTGCCTTCCCTGAATCAGACAACCTTTTCAAATGGATAAGGACCCTCCGTGGAGCAGCTGGAACAGTATATGAAGACCTGAGGTATAAGCTCTCACTAGAGTTCCCCAGTGGCCACCCTTACGATTCACCCACAGTGAAGTTCCTCACACCCTGCTACCACCCCAATGTGACACCCAGAGAATAACATATGCCTGGACATCCTGAAGGACAAGTGGTCTGCCCTATATGACACCAGGACCATTCTGCTCTCCATCCAGAACCTGCTAGAAGAACCTAACATTGATAGTCCCTTGAACTATCCATGCTGCCGAGCTCTGGTAAAACCCCACAGCTTTGAAGAAGTACCTGCAAGAAATCGACTCAAAGCAGACCAAGAGTCAGGAGTCCTGAGCCAGGCTGCCCAGCCTGTCCTTGTGTCATCTTTTTAATTTTTCCTTAGATGGTTTGTTCTTTTTCTGATTTCTGTATAGAACTCTATATCTCGAGCTATGGTATTAATTTTGCTTTGTTTTCGTCTTTTACATTAAGCCTTGGCTGAGCCCTTGTGATGTATATTAAATGCATGTATTTTGATCATTTTAAAAAGAAAAGAAAAAGAAAGGAAAGAAGGAAGGAGTAGTTGCTGTATCTGCCATCTCCCTCACACCCTCCTCCTCAAGGTGGTTTTACAAATATTCCACCCCAAAACTTCTTATATCTCATTGGCCAGAACTCAATCACAGTACCACACCTTGCTGCTAAGGAGGCTAGGAAATGTGCTTCTTAAGCTGAGCACACTGCAAGCCCCAATTCATTTACATTAGTAAGCAAGAAGAAGAGAATGAATATTGGCAGGCAGCTAACCAATCTCTGCTACAGTTCCAGGACTGATAGAGAACAACATGAGTCCGGGATGTAAGATCTGGGTATTTGAGCATTACAAAGTGTTGGGGGACAGCGGGCATTAGTTGCTGTTGTTGCTTATTCTGTTTCATTTTGGCAGGCTTTTTTCCGGCTCCTTTTGAGACTTTGCTCATGTCGCTTCACCTCTATGTATTTCATCAGGCTAATATGGAGGATGAGACTACTAGATCCACTGTGGTAAAAAGAATCCGAGGACAAGATACACTCTTTCACTTGTCCAGTCATTTATTCAACAAGAGTCTACTGAGGCACCTTCTGTATGCCAAGTACTGTCACAGGCAGAGAATTCAGAGATTCATACAAACCCTGCTTCTGGGAGTTTGTACTCCATGGAAGCAATCCTGGGAAAACGTCCATTATAAGAGGTGGTACTAAATTATACAGTTAAGGATTAGCACAAAGAAATTGAGGTTGGTAAAAGGTGAACAGGAGCTTGTGGGTAGAGGAGATTGGGAAATGCAAGGAGATCGGCGTGTGAATAGGGATGAACCCATGAAAGAGCCTATCATGTTCCGGAAATATTCTCCACCCAACACTGATCCTCAGGTAGAAGATCTGGTTTCTGAGGTTTTTCTACTAACTTGCATTGTTTATTCTGTTCTTGTAAAATCAAGCAGATGTGGGATTGGATCCACCACCTAACAATGTGAACTTAGGCAAAGGGCTTCATCCCTCTGAGCTTCAGTGACTTTGTCTATAAATACTCTCAGTCATTGGCGGTAATGACTAAATGGAACCTCATGTATCAACATGCCTAGCATGATCCTAACACACCAGGAGCTCTCAGTGCTCCCTCCCTCCCCCAGTGGCTGCCCAGAAAGCCTAATTCCTCTCAGGGAATCAGAGAGAGGAGACACGCAGGTAAAGGGCTTAAGGAGGGCAAGAGTGATTTCTGTGTTGGTGTTGTTTTTAAATGCTCACTAGAACAGAAAAAAAAAAAAAAAAAAAAATCAGGTGAGAGAGAAACCACAACGCCTGCCAACGAGTAGCCTGCATTGTTCACCCTGGAAAAGCTTCTGGCCCAGGGCTTTTAAAGCAGAGGAAAGGTCAACCCCTCGCAAAGAACAAACCACCAAACCGCATGGCCCTATGACCTCCCTCCTATAATTCCCATAACTTCCTGTGCTGGTTTCCTCCTCTGGAACATGGGAAGGTGATCCCTGCCCTGCCAGGGCTGCTTGGGCTGTGAGCTTGGACTTGCAGGGCTTTGTGCATTGGAAAGTGCAGGCAAGCGGATGAAGAGAGTTGTTTCTGTCTGCGTAGCTCTGCCAGCCTGGCCTCCTGACCTCCATGCTGTTTGCATAGCGCTGCCCTTGTGCTTTCCTTCGGGTCCTCCTCCACCTACAGCTCTCCCTTCTTGCTTTCACCTTCCAAATACTCCCATCCTTGATAGCTGCATTTCCAAGAAGCCCCTGCTGGTGATGTATGCCCTGAACATGTCTTCAGACTGGACCGAAGCAGGGGAACCAATCTCTTTCTTCTGTGTTTTGTGTTTCTTTTCCTGTTGTGTTTTTCTCACCTCTCTCAGCAAAGACCACCTGGTCTCCCACTTCCCCCACATTATCACTCTCAGAGGGCCTCCCCCATCTGCTCTTGCCCACCTGTTCCAAATCTAGCCACATTTTCACACCCATGTCATCTGTGTGTACCACCCTGACACTTTCAGTTCCCCAAATATGCCATGCTCTGGCTTTCCTTCCTCATCCTCCACCTTCAGGTCTGAGTTTAGATGTCACCGCCTTGATCTTTACCTCCAGTCCCACTCAGATGAGGTACCACTGCTATGAGTTCGCTTGACACCCTGAGTTTCCTTCATGACTACACTTATCCCTGCTGAAATTAACCAGTCTATGCTTCTCTGACTCTTTTTTTTTAATATAAAATATTTATTGAAAACAACAGTATTTAAAACATTTACTAAGAGTCCTATAGAGGATTCTCAAATATTTTAAACATAGGATGCAGAGTTGCTATTCACAGTGCATAAGGAAAAAGCCACTTCTAGAGTAACTATGTATCTGCAACATAATACAAAAGAAACATTTACTTCAATACTTGTACATTGAGGAAAACGTCATTCAATGTATTTTAATTTTAGTACACTCAAGAGTAGGAAAATAATAGCTTTCGCACAGGTCTCCAGAATTCCCGTTTTTCCTTTAGATAAATTTGACTTCAAAGTCAAGAGACTTACAGTAAAGAAAAGGTTTCAAAATACTTGTATTTTTGTTTTCAGTTAAATTTCCCCCAAATGTTAACTTCAACTATCTTTTATTCTACTTGATAACATTTTTCATGTTTAGCAATATTATACACTTCCCTCTTTAAACATTTAAAATAACTAAAACATTTTAGCATTATCTCAGGTTTTCAAGCTGATGCAGAAGTCAGTTTATACACCTTTGTATCTTACAAATAGTGAATAAAACAAAATACATTCTATATAATGTCTAATGTTAATGTAATGAGAAATATACTTACAGCAATAACTTAGCCCTCTTTACCATTTATTCCATGATATAGGAGGCAAACAAAACAATTCCAATACTTAAATATTGCTAAAGATGACACATGGCCCTTGGGGTATATGTATGCGTGTGAATGCATACACCCGACACACATTTACATAGGTGTATATGTATTTATGTATGCACTGCTATAACTAGAGAGACCGCATGCAACCATAAAAAAAATAATAAAAGTGACTCTTGTAAGAAATGGTATGTGAGCCAGGGCTTGTCTCTCCCATTCTTTAGAGAGAGATCCCCAGCACCAGCACAGGGGCACCCAGGGCAGCTGCATGAATGACCTACCGTGGATTATCCTACTCTCTACTGCTTCACCCTGCATTGAACTCATAACAGACATTGTCGTCTGTTCACAAGCATTTATCCAGTGCCTACTGTGTGTCAGGCCCTGGCTAGGTCCTGGGATAGAATGACAAATAAGACTAAAGTTCCTGCTCTCAAAACGATTCCAGGTTGGAAGAGGCAAGAAACAACTGCAGTATAGGGGATGAAGCCATGAGTAGAGATATAACCTTACTGTTGTAGAAGTACAGGGAAGGAAGCTAAAACTGCATTTAGGAGTATCAAGGAAGGCTTCTCAGAGGAAGTGGCAGTTGATGGGTTCTTTTAGAAAAGGAGTTTTTCAGATTTAGAAAAAGAGTACTGTGGTCGCCAAGGTAGAAGTAGCAGCATGTGCAAAGATAGAAAAGGAGGAAAAGAACCACTGCATTAGGGGAGGAATGACAAGCTCCCTTCTCATGGAAGAAGGCATGGGGCAAGGAGTTCAAGAGGAGAGTGGAGGCCATTAGGCTGGGGATGAAAGCAGAGACCAACTGGAAAGGCAGTGGGAAGCCATGGAGATAATTGAACATGCGAGTCACATCTCCAAGTTTGAGTTTTAGAATGTTGACTCTGAGCATGGTACACTCTCATTTCTTATCTTTCCTTCTCACAAGCTCTCATCCTCCAATCTATCCTTTTTCCTACAGACCAGTAGTTCCCAAAGTGTGTCTCTAAACCAACAGCATCACATCATATGAGAACTTGTTAAAAATGAAAATTCTGGGGCCAGGCGCGGTGGCTCACGCCTGTAATCCTAGCACTTTGGGAGGCCGAGGCGAGTGGATCATGAGGTCAAGAGATCGAGACCATCCTGGTCAACATGGTGGAACCCCGTCTCTACTAAAAATACAAAAAATTAGCTGGGCATGGTGGTGCGTGCCTGTAATCCCAGCTACTCAGGAGCCTGAGGCAGGAGAATTGCCTGAACCCAGGAGGCAGAGGTTGCAGTGAGCCGAGATCGCGCCATTGCACTCCAGCCTGGGTAACAAGAGCGAAACTCCATCTCAAAAAATAAAAATGCAAATTCTCCAGCCCCAGCCCTGGCCCCATGGAATCTGAAACACCAGGGTGGGGCCAGCAATCTATACTTTAACTAGCCCTCCAGGTGATGCCAATGTACCTGAAGTTCAAGAACCACTGCACTTGACCATCTATCTTCTAAGAAGGGAGAGGACAAGATAGCAATGTGCCGTCTTTAGCCCAAGTTCTCTAGAAACACACCCGCTGTGAAGGTCCCCCATGAGAGTATACTTATTCTACTTTCCAATAAACTTTAAAGAGCACGTACTGCGTAGAGACCAGAGGCAGAAATGTTCTTCCCCAATTCATTCTTTAATTTATCTACTGATATGTCTGTAGCCCATGCTAGGTATGTTTCATATTTGGCCTCAGACATACCTGATTTGAATCCCAGCTCCACCATTCCTTGCCAAGAATGGAAAAACGGTGGGACCAGGACTCCCATGGAGAAGTGAGAGGAGAGCAGAGGGGCTCAGAACCCAGTTCTGCCTGCAGGAGGCATGCAGGTCTGGTGGGCCCCTCCCTCGGTGTGTACGGCTCCATCCCCCTGCACAGGGCTCCTGCAGATGGGGCTCCCAGCTGTGCAGGGAAGGGCACCGGGTGGGGGCACTCCCACAAGCACAAATGACATATGTTTCATATTATATGCACATTCTTTGTGGAAGCCCCAGTGAAAAATATACATGGCTAGCCATCCCTTTCTCAGAAGGAGGGGCCCCAGGAAAGGGGATTTTGACTGCTGGCTTTATGGAGAGTCAGAAAGAGTGAACACTCTGAGTCTGTTAGTACAACAAACTGTGCTTGGGCTTTTAATTTTAAGGATCAGGAGAAGGTCTGGATGTCAGCAGATACCTTGAAGAGCCCACCTGGGTCTCAAGACACTGGTGGAAAGTGCAAGAGATTTGGCATCTACCCAGTTTCCTGACTTCCTTGCTGTGTGGCATTAAGAGACCCGCCAGTCAGCTGACCTTTCGTTTCCTCATCTCTAATCTGATGATAAAAACATTTCTCCTCACAGGGCATGCATCATGGCATTTGCAAGAGTGCTTTGTTAAACATATTACATAAAAGGGACTCTGATTATCATTATTACATTTTCAAAATTCAGAGGAAAATATCGACCAAAAAAATTTACCTATCAGCATGATATATCAGGAAGAATATAAATTTAAAGTCATACTTAACTAAATATAGATGTCACCTTCACCACTCACTAACTGTGTGGTCTGAAGCAAGTTACTTTGAACCTCAGCTTTCTCATCTGCATAACTGGGGTAGAAGTACCCCCCACCAAATAGAGTTGCTTCAAGGACTAACTCTGATACCCTCTGTAAATGTTCCTGGCTTGTACAAAGTACTGGATATAGGTGAGTAACTCAGCTCAGGGGTGCCCAGAGCAGCATGGCTCACCCATCTGGATCTGGGGACACTCTAAGAGCCAGCTCTGCTCTTCACATCCCCTTGCTTGAGGGAAGAGGCTGCCTCCTCCCCCGACACTCCTCTGAAAGCTATTCTTCAGGCTCACAGCTCTGGCAGCCTCCCCTCTGCCTCGATCAAGTTACAGACCCATTTGTTTTCCCCTCACAAAGCACTGCAGTCTGTGAAGCAACTCCCCCTCCTCCTCCAGCCTGGCAAGCTGGGCCAAGAGTTCAGCTCCGGGTAGTACAGCCCCAGCATTTCTCATTAAGGCACACAGAAAATGTCACAGCTGGCCCCGTGTTCATTCCCTTGTATGTGTCTTCATCAATTTCCAGGCCCCTGGAAGCAATTCCCAGCATCCACTTCTTTACAGCTATGTTCCCTACAGGGGAAGGGGAGCTTCTTAAGCCCACTCACACCCAGCAGGTGTTGGTAAGGGATCTGATCCAAGGCAGAGGGGGTGGGAACTAATTTTTTGGACCATCTCTCATGGACCAGGCTCTTTTTATCCATGTCTTTTAAATCTCAACATGAGCATCGCTTTTCTGGGGGCCCCTTCCCCCGACTGCCCCACACTCAGCCAAGACTCAGTGAAGTCCTGTGCTCCTATAGCAGGCTGCATTTATTCTTGCAATACTTACATATGCAAACATATGTTTAATGTCTTCCTTCCCTTGTAAGTTTCATGGGGTGGTGGGGGTGGGGCACGATGAAGTCTATTTCATTCTCCAATGCTTCTTTAGTTCCTGGCACCTAGTCTGTGCCCGGGCATTAAAGAAACACTGGAGAATGAACCAGACAGTGCCTGACACGGAGTAGGTGCTTAATAGATAATGAATGAACAGATGCATGCAGGCACCAACCTCATGGCAATGCTGTGCAGTAAATAGTATTATTTTTCTGAATTTTGCAGAGAGAGTAACTGTGACTCCAAAGGTGAAATGTCTTATCTGAGGTGACATAGCCAGTAAGGTTCAGGTAAGATCAAATCCAGGTTTTTACCAGGACTAACTGCATTTGATTTATACTATCATTGGGCTGGAAACGTTAACAAAAGCAATGCTTTTATATAAAGAGGCTGAAAGTGTTTGCCCACAATTCTCTCTCCACCCCCAACCCAGCATGATTTGTACTGGGCAAGAGGATTCTAAGGGCTTTGTGTAGCCCACGCAAGGCAGAGGAAAGGGTACAGGGGCTGCCCTTGTCCCCCAGCTGCCAGAGACTGGATCCTCACATGGAGCCCCTCCCAGCCTGTCCCCACCAGGGCAGGACTTGGATAAAAAGTCTCAGGAGAACAAAGACCACATTTTCCCCTGTGAAGCAGAGAGGCCACTGCTGTGGAACAATGGCCCTGCTGCGGATCAAAGGAGCTGGGCCTGTACTGGGGACAAAAGCTGAGTCCCAGCTTGATAAGAGGGACAACCTGCTCTTCTCCTCCTTTTACAAAGGTTTCCAGAGAGTCCACCCCACCTTCCCAGCCTCACCTCCCAACTCCTCTCCCCTCCCCCTCACAGCAGAGCTCCGGGAATACAGGCTGATTGCTCTTCCCCCAGTGAGCCATGTTCTTTAACATGCTAGGCCTTTGCTTAAGTGTTTCATCTGCCTACCATGTCTTTTCCCTCCTTCCCCCTTAAGTGTACACTTACTCAGACTTCAATATTTTTGCTCCAAAATCACCTCCCCTCTGCCCTCCCCGATCCTTTGACACCTACATGGATTGCATGCAGCTGTGCATTTTACACAGAACCCAGCTCCTGCCTACAGTTAGAGCACTGAATTATTACTACCACCTCCAATGGCAGCTTCTCTCTCCTGGTAGTGACCACATGGAGGCCAAGGTAATTTCTTAACAATTTTCTAAATGCATTGCCAGACACAAGAGAGGACTGATAGACTTAAAAAAAAAAAAAAAAAAACTGTGTTAATGAATGTTGTAGAGTGAGGTCTCCTAAGGCCTGGAAATTTACTTGGGTGACATGTCTTCTGGATGAATCAAAACCTCTCCATCTCCTTTCTTTAATTCTATTCGGTTAATATTTTTTAAGTGGCTACTATTTTGAGGGCAGTGCTAGGTGCTTAGAATGGAATGATGACCCCAAACAACATTCCTTTCATCATGGAGTTAGTCTAGTGGTTGGGTCAGGGAGACAGACATTAACCAACTGCATAATTTAAAAATTATAATGACTGTGAAATAAATAATAGGACAGGGCAATAAAAAAGGACATTAATTTATGCACCAAGATTTGTTAAGAGTTCACCATGTACTAGGTGGAATTCAAGGCTCTGGCAGGGATACATCCTTTCTGGAGCTAGCCTATCCTATAACAGGGGAAACTGGTCCAAGCTGGGAAGACTTCCCAGAGGAAGTGATCACTGAGCCATGATTTAAGGGATGAGTCACCATCAAGGAGGCAAAGGCAAAGAGTGGGAACAATGAACACATGTTATGATTGGTAATGAGATGGAGCTGTCTGTGGGAAAATAGAGTATGTCACTAAAATGCCCAGAGAACTTGATCTCAGAAGTTGACAGAACAATCTAGAATGTATGAAGGTGAGATTCAAAGGCCCAGAGACTCTGCGATTTGCCCAAGGTCACCCCCATGCCTCTGGTAGACGGAGAGAGACAGAGTCCTGGCTCCAAATCGTTGCCTCACAATGCCTTGCAACTCTTAGATTATTTGGGAAGAGTCTCTCTAACCTGAAGATAGGCCCCTGGGATTGAAGGGCAAAGCATCCTCAGGAAATGCCCTTCTGGAAGAAAGACCAGATTCAACCTGGAATTTCCTAGGAAGAGACTGCTACTTACCATAGTAGAAATAAGACGCAATGCCTTCTGATGTGTTCATTCAGTAACTACATTTTCACATAAATGATCCCATTGCTTCTAAGAGTAAGAGTCAAGCCCCAGGCTTTGCAGTCAATGAGATCGAGTTCTAGTCACAGTCTTCTTATTAACTGTGACTTTGGGCAAGTTATTTCACCACTCTGTGCCTGAGTTTCTTCCTTTGTCACTTGGGACCAGTGGTCTTTCTGGCAAGGCTATAGCTAAAATGGTGAATTACTTTGCTAGGGCTGTCACAGCAAATTATCACAGACCTGAATGGCTTAAACAATAAAAACTTATTATCTCACAGTTTCCAGGCTAGATGCTTGAGATCAAGGTGTTGGCTTCGTTGGCTTCTACTGAACCTTCTCTCCTTGGCTCATAGATGGTCATCTTCTCCTGGTGACCTACATGGTCTTCCCGCTGTATCCTAATCTCCTCTTCTTATGAGGGCACCAGTCATACTGGATTAGGGCCCTCCCTCATGACCTCATTTTAATTACCTTTTTAAAGACTCTTTCTCCAAATACAGGCACATTCTGGGGACTAGGAGTTAGGACTTCGACATACTTATTTGAGGGGGAACATAATGGAGCCCATAACAGATGGAGTCAGATTTATACAACGTTGCACATTGTCTGGTGCACAGCAGACACTGGATAGGTGGCAGGTGACATTGGCATTTCTGGGAGGGACTGTGGAACAGATGACCACTGGTTCTCCCTCTTGTGCTGTAAAGGACAACCGGGGCCAGGCACACTCGGTCCTAATCTTGCCTTGCTGCTTGGATGACCTTGGAAAGATCTTGGTGCCTTCTCTTTTGTAACAAACAAAGGAGATGCACCCCATAATATCTGTGCCCCTTCCCTTCTCACATAGCTCCATTGTAAGGCCCCAGCGCTTGTCACGATAAGAGCAGGACAGGAAGGAGGCAAAGGTCCTGCCGTTTTCAGTACCATTTACTCACAGAGGGTGCAGCTTGCTGCGGCTGTTTCTGAACACAACAGTGGAAGCAGAAAACATTCTCTTACCTTGCTTTCCCCTACTGCCCTTCCCAGAAGATAGGAGACAGCAGTTTTCCCAGAGGCAATCAGTTAAAATATTTTTGGGTATAGAACACATAACTGAGGGAGACATCCTGATAAGACCCATTGTCCCCAGATTACACAATGGCATTTTAGGCCAGATTCATTCATCTAGTGGCCTGCCCTGCCCTGGCATGCCCAGGGCAGCTGATGTTCCAGGAACAGGTGACAAGGCCAGAATATCACCTTGGAAGTAATTTTCTCATTGTGCTGCTTATTCACTGAGATGTTAAAGAGGTTGTTGGTGTTGTGGGTTTTTTTTAAAGACCATATCAGCACATCCTATTTGCAGCATGAACCCAGGCAGTTCCTAAAGACTGGCTTTAGTCTATTGTATTTGCTTCCGCTTTGAACCCAGTCAAATCAAGACAGTGAAGCCGAAAGAGATGAGTGAGCAGAGGAGAGACGCTGAAATGGCACTTTGACACTGAAAAAACAAATGAGTTTTGAAAAGGCACTAATTGATCGTTAGGCCAGTGAGGCCTTATTTGGGGGTGTTCTTTGTGCTCCACTCTGAGCCTCATCATTTGCATTGATTTTCAAAAAGACTCATGCTCATTGCAGAAAATATGGAAAATAGAAAAATGCAAAGAAGCATAATATATGTAATATATATACACACATGCAAACACACACAACCCATAAGTCTGTTGTCTTAAGGTAATTATTAAGATAATTGCTGTTAATGTTGGAATATGTTTTACTTAATATTCTTGTGAAGTTGAGATCATAGTAGAGATAAAGCTTTATATCTCTGTTGTTTAGCATTCCATCAAAGGCATTTCTTTTCAAGAAAACGCTAATGTCCTTATAATATTCCAGTACATTGATGTACGTGACTTCACCATTCTCTTGTGGACATTTAAGTTGGTTCTGTTTCTCTTTTAAGGGATAGTTTCCTCTGATTTGTTGGGCTTTTATAAACCATGCTCCCTTGGACATCTATCTATTTTTATCTACCTTTTTCTAAGAAAATATTGCACCACTAATTTCATATGCTGCATTCCTAAAACAACCTTGAGAATTAGTAGCATTTGCATGTATTAGATGAGGCTCACAGAAGCCACATGATGAAGGACAGCTGTTAAACTTAGAACTGAAAAGGAGCCTACTTTTTTAGATCTCAAGCCCCATGCTTCTTCTACCACTTTATGCTGCATGTTAAACAGTGGGAACAAGCGCCATCTGACAGTCTATCCCATTATAAAGAGATGGAGGAACTGGAAATTCTGCACCTGGAGGAGAAAAGACTTGGAAGTCAAAAATTGCTTCTGGCATCAGCCAGGCAGACACACTGATGAAAAAGTAAGCAGGCTTGTCCTGTGCTTTTAGACAGCAGAACTATGATATCGATGTAGAAATTAGAGATGATTTCCATTCACTATAAGAAGGAAGTGTGAGCCTATGGATAAATACAGGGAGTCTGACTTATAACAGACTTCAATGTGAATCCCTGCTCCTTTCCTTCCTGGTTGCGTGACACTGGGCAAGTCATTTAGGCTCTATAAGACTCATTTTCTATTTTTTTTTTTTTTTTTTTTGAGATAGAGTCTTGTTCTTGTTGCCCAAACTGGAGTACAGTGGCACAATCTCTGCTCACTGCAGCCTCTGTCTCCTGGGTTCAAGCGATTCTCCTGCCTCAGCCTCCTGAGTAGCTGGGACTACCACCACGCACCACCACGCCCAGCTAATTTTTGTATTTTTTGTAGAGACAGGGTTTCCTCATGTTGGCCAGGATGGTCTCAATCTCTTGACCTTGTGATCCATCCGCCTCGGTCTCCCAAAGTGCTGGGATTACAGGTGTGAGCCACCGCGCCCGGCTAAGACTCCTTTTCTATAAATTTAAACCACGTGAAATTGATCAGAGGATTAGAAGCAATATGCATTCAGTATATGGGTTAACCATTAGGAATTAAAAAAAAAAATGGTTACCATTACTTTTAACACTAAATAATGGCTGTCCAACCTTGGAATGGGCTACATTGAATATACACATAGATGGAATAGCCATCTGTCCAATATGTAGTGAAGGCAGACAGAAGTTGAACCAAGTGATTTCTAAGTCACATAATAGAAAAAATATGAAACAGAGTTAGGCATCCTGGGCAAAAGACCTTGCTCCATTGCTTAGTAGCTGAGGTATAAGGACAAACAACTTACTCTTTCCAGGACTTAGTGCCTAGTTTATAAAGTGGGAATAATAACAGTGCACTCCTCATGGGGCTATTAGAAGGGAGAAAGGAGATTGTAGATATGTACGCTCTCAATATAGCTGCAAAACTTTCTAACAATATCCATTAACTTTATGATTATCATTCTAAATAAATAATGAGATCACTCTCCTGGGGATGCACATAGAAAATAAATTGTGCTTCTGATAAAACTGCTACCATCCAGCCTCCAGGGCCCTTTACACCAGTCACTGTATTATACAGTGTTGTTTAAAGAGAGAGCTGGCTAAGATGGCCAGTGCATGCCTGGAGTTTGGAGGGGCATAGGATGCTGCCTATGGAACTGTCTTTCATCTCCCAAGAATGTCTGCAGTATTTACAGAGCAGGCAGGGCCTCAACTCTGCTACTGGGTCAGGGACTGTGAGGACCCTTCCCCAGCCCCCTCACCTCTGGGTGTCAGGCACTCACAGGTTTCAGACAGTTGACCTTCTGGGCTGGAATGCTGTGAGCTCAGCCTGACACATATTCCATCAATTTCCTTGGGAAAGAAAGATCCCAGGGAGGCAGCCTGCACTTATCCATCTGATCTCAGCCATCCTCGTGTCTTTAGGGTTTTATCTCTTTGTTGATTATAGTGAGTAACTGGTGCACTTCACTCAAATGCCCGTTGCATGAGGCCGGACATTCCTGGTCCTCACTCATAGACTTCTATCTATCACTTAAGAATGGACAGGAATTGCATTTAGAGGAAGTGGTGGCTCGTAGCAGTGTCACCCCATAAATTCTGATTAGGTGCTTCATTAGCCAACATGAGGTCTCTCCCATTGAAGCCTTGAGATTGTCATCTTTAAAGCAGAATTGGACCACTGAAAATCCCAAAGTCAGGTAGACCTGATAATGAATACCAGTTCTGACATTTATTATGTATCAAAAAGCTGTTATGTGAATTAAATGAGATAGGGTACATTAGGGTCTTAGCTCACTGCCCAAGACATAGTGAACGCTTTATTAAAGTTATCTGGTACTTAGCTGTTGTACTAGCTGCATGATTTTAGCCAAGTCACTTAGCTTTACTGAGTCTCCATTCCCTCATCTGGAAAAGGGGAGCATCTATAAAAGCTGGCTGAGAAGGAAGCAAGACGTTTCACACACTGAGCAGGCTGGGTTCATTTTCTACTTCTTTCACTTGGTGAACTGTGTTTCCTCGGCGCATTGCTTATCAGTTTAACATCTCAGAGCTTTGAGTTCCTTATTTGTAAACTGCAGAGAATAATGCTCATTTTTCCAAGTTGCTCTGAGAACTAGAGACCGGGTCTGGAAAGGACCTAGCACCAAAAACAACTGTGACATGATTTGTAGTGGGTGACTGGCAGAGTGATTACCCCCTTGATTTTGAGTGACAGTAATTTAAATCTGGTGTCTGAAGCCACTGCCTCCTTAAAGGGCAAAACAAGATGATCGCCCGCACACACGGCAGCAAGCAGGCACTAAGGTAGGCACTGAGGATGCAGCTGATGAGCTGCGTCCGTGAAATCAGAACCAGGTTCAAATGACCCAGGCAGCCGCTAAGTGCTTCTGAGGGGGAAATGAACATTCCCCCATCTGTCCCTCCCAGCTGCTCCCTGCCCTGCTTCAGGGGTTGAGGACTCCTCGGGAACTGAATTCACGGGATATTCAAAATCAAAAGGACTCTTGGCCTCTAGCTTTGATCCCTTCCTTAACCCCCACATTTGCCTGGTCATGCATCACCTAAAAGTGGCTATGTCATATGATGCCTTGCTCAAAGAGTACAGTGGATCCCTAATATCTCCCAAATAAAGTTCAGACATAAAGCATAAAGTTAAGGTTTTCTGGAACATTCCACGGCTTACCCTGAGGAGAGCTCAGGGCTTCGTAGAGGCGGAGAGCTCTGGACCAGGAGTCCGACACACCTGCTCAAGCCTGGCCCATGCTACACAGTGTCTAATTTGTGCAGAGCAAACTTCCTGTAAGAAATGGGTTAATATTCTTCAGGCACTACAAGATAAGACACAGAGTTAGGCACTTCTTCAAGTTATTTCAATTAATTCTCACAATAACCCCTCTGAGGCAAAGAGTCTATTGTCTCTGTTTTGCAAGTGCAGGGACAGAGCTGAAGACCAATCAACACAGGTAGCACCTGTGAGGTCTATGGGTACCCCAAGACCACCTACCCACAGGAAGTATGAGGACTCCCTCCAAGCCGTGTGAGGTATGAGGATTTTGCCAATATCAACTTGGCTTGAGTATCGATACGCTTTCTGGCTTCATCCTCCTTTTTTCCACATCTATAGCTAAGCTATAAAGACCAGCATGGTGCCTGAGATTAGTATGGATTCAATTAAACTTTGCAAAAATATTTTGGAGCCTGGACTTATCACCAGGCACCCATCACAGAGCAAAGAACAGGCAACCTCTACATAGCCTCGACTAGAGCAGGTCTCTCCATTATACACAACTTCTACTGCATTTATCTTAGGGCACTTATAATTACACCTGTTATACAGATGCAGCCTGTAGAATTCATGAGGGTAAGAATGATGCCTGATTTGCTCATCACTGCATCCTCAACGTACCTGATTTATAATTATTGAATGAATAGAAGAATAAATAGGACTGTTTTACCTGGCAGGTATATGTACAGTATGAATTGCAACAGGAAGGAGCACTTGAAAGAAGTCAGGTAGGTACTTGGTACCAGGGCTGCTTAAGTCTGTACAGCGATGAGACTAAGGTAAGGTTAGTTACAAGCTCCCAGGAGAGCAAAGTTCCACCTGAGTTCCACCTCCACCTCTGCTCAACTTACATTGCATAATCTTGGGAGGTGCCATCGCCTTCCTGGATTGTGCCTTCCTCACCTGAGATGTGCGGAGCTGGGATCAGGCTTGCAACACACTTCCAGATCTGATATGTACATTTCTCTATTGGCTGATACCTCTTGGCTAATAACTCTTGCTCCAACTTTTAAGGATGTTTTGAAATAGCTGAAACTGTTTTAAATATTAGAATACTGAAGACAGCTACTGAAGGTATAACACATAATGACCAACCCCTACCTCAGAATGATGCAAAGACTGAGGTAATTCAAAAGAGAAGTTCCAAATATTAGAGTTAGGTGGCTTAAATGCCACCAGAAGGATTTCCAAATACCCTCTCCTGAGTGCATGCCTGAACTCTGTGTTTGCGGGTGTGATACACACACACATACACACCCCAAGCTAATCTTGCTATACCCATCTGGACCAAAAAAAGAAAACAAACAGTGACAGACAGCAAGCTGGGAGAGAGATTTGCAATTTACTATTCTATCATTCCCTTCTTTTTAGGTTTTTCTTCATTCAAAGCCTTGATCAACTGAGCACCAAGATCGCCTCATCAAAATCACCTGGAGTAGAATTGGAGGCTGCAATGAGCTATGACTACACTACTGCGCTCCAGCCTGGGTGACAAATCGAGACCCTGTCCCAAAAAAAAAAAAAAAAATCACCTGGAGGTGTAATACTAAATTTGTTAAAATGCAGATTTCTAGGCTTCCCCACAGACCTTCTAAATCAGATTTTTTACACATTCCTCACTGCCCCCTCACTCCTTAAGTCTACTAAGTTTTCAGACTACGTAAAATGCTTAGCACAGTTAAGAAACTGTTCACATACACCAGGCACCTTATCTAGTAGCTGGAAGCATACGACCTTCAAATATGGCACTTTTGACTTTGACCTTCAAATATGGCACTTTAATATGGCTCAACCAAATGCATTGGCTTATTTGATTTCGATCTCATCCCAACCTTCCAAGCAGATGTAGTTATTCCTAGTTTACAGTAAACACCATGAGACTTCAAGGGGTTAAACATCTTGCTGAAGGGCACAGCTCTAGTAAAAGGCACAGGGGGGAATCCAGTGCAAATCTGTCTGCCTGCAGCCTCTGTTCCTCCCTCTGCTCCCAAACAATCCACCACTGCTCCTCAGGACAACTGCAAACACGGGACGGATGTGCATCATCTTGGCCACAATATCCTAGATTGAACACCACCTCTGGCTCCAAACAGAGCCATGAGTTTGTCCCTTGAGGCTCAGGCTATGGGCACAAGTTTTCAGAACACCTTGTTTCTTGTCAAAAACTAAACTGATGTTTTTCCTGGAATGGCTTTTGGAAGGGAGCACGATTGCTGATTAAATATGAAGTGGTTTGAAACCTAAGTGTCTCTCTGAGTAATGTAATGTTTACTCCCCACAAGGAAGGCATGCCAAGGGGCTGTCTCATAGGGGTTATTTATGTGTCCAAGTCTCCAGCAACCCCTCTGGAAACTGTTGCAGTGATCTTCTTTGGGTTTGACACCCCCTACGGGATCTGTGTCCTAAAGTGGCCTGAAGGTTGGAAAGGAATGTCCCTGTCCCCAGCACCACCAGCTCTGCTGATGAGCCCTGAACTGGGCACACGGTACCTGCCCAGAGGAGGCTCGAGACTTGCAGACACATTTCCCTGCTGCCTTAGCTCGGAGTGGAGGGTCCTAGCCTGTGAGACTGCAGAAGGAGGAGAGTAGAAGGAAGAAGAGCAATGTTGTTGCGAGGAGGCCTCCTATGTGACATCCGTTGTCTCTGATTCCTCAAAGACCCTCAATGTGGTTGTTCTTGTTGCCATTTTAAAAATGAGAAAACCAAGACCCATAAAAGTTAATTCTTTTCTCAAGTCCACACAGGATTTGAACCCATGACAGTCTGATTCCAAAGACCGTCTTCATTTCAAGAAGGAAGGAGAGGCAGGAGGAAAGGGGGACTTATTTTATACCAAGTACTCTGCTAGGGGCTTCTCCCTCCATGATCTTTTCTATGCTTTCTGCTGCTCCTGGGAGAAAGGTATCATTATGCACATTTCACAGGTAAGAAAACTGAGGTCCAGGGTATTGGAGTTTTTGCCCAAGGTCACTCAGGTAATAAATAGCAGAACCAGGCTACAGCCTAGGTTAGTTCACATTTCCCACTCCCTCACACTGACTCTTTAGTGATGAGTCCCACAGTCTGGGTCTCTTCAGTTTCCCCTTCTGTATCATGGAAAGGCCACAAGCATCTCCCAGGTTTTTAAACCTGATATAGCACAGGCCTATCAGAACAGTTTCTCCATGTTGGAGAGACAATCTGGCTCCTAATTGGATCATAACATATTGCTCAAGTTGCTAGCCCTTGAATTGTCTTTGCAGAGAGAACATATCACAAAAGATATCCAAGTCTCCAGTAGCCCCTCTGAAATATATCAAAAGAATTAGTCTCATTCCCCAAGGAGAGATTGAGAGAGGGACTGGCAAGAAGCTTCCAGAAATCCTTGGAAAGTCCCTGAAATAGCTCATGTGGCCACCTCGCAGATCAGGAAAAGTGTGGCAATTTGGGGCTGTCCTGAAATGACTCTCGGCTTCCTTAGAAGCTGAGCAATATTTTCTGCCCACCTGCCTGTAGCAAGCGTACTCCCAGGCCATCACCCCCAATTTCTTCATCCATTTCCATGCTCTCGTATCAGCAAGAGTCAGGCTTCATGAACCCCTTGAAAACATTCAGCTCTGAGGCCATGAGTCATAGTAGAGGCTACACTAGACTAACCCCCAGAAAGAAAAGGACTAGTAAAATGAAACTCTCGAAAAGAAAGGACAGTCACTAATTGGTCATTGTTCTACTATATGCCAGGTGCATATTTAATCATCAAAATAACCCATAGTGCAGTACATTCTTTTAATTAATAAGAAAAAATGACAATGAAAAGGAGAATAAAGGCAATAAAAATAGTGATCACAGTAACTGATATTTGCAGAGCTCTTTCTTTGTGCCAGTGTGCCAGTCTCTTTGCATGCATTAGGTTGATCTTTACAATAACCAGATAAAATATTTACTATTACTGTGCCAATTTCACCAATAACCCCCTTGAAGCTCAGAGATGTTGAGTAACTTACATCACGCAGCAGGTAGCTGGCAGACTGAGAATATGATCCTATGTCTGTTTGACCTGAAAACTTTGGTTCCTCGTCATTAAACCATGAGGACTCCTGGAGAAACTGGATTCACGAGTGTTACCTTCGTTGGCGCATTTATCCTCTCTGAACCTCAGTTTCCTTCTCTGTAAAATGGAGATGTGTGGGGAACAAGGAAGAAGCTAGATCCAGTCATGTCAGTCATTCCACAACCACCGGGACTCCTTTGGGGTATCAGGCACTGAGCCTGGGTTCTGGGGTTCAGGGGTTAAATGAGAATCTCCACTGACAAGTGTAAAAGGCACAGATGTGACTGATGAGAGTGCAGCACGCTGAGTGCCATCAGAGCATGTGTGCACTCCCGGAAGCATCAGATCAATGTGCGTAGTTGTGACGGAGCTTAAATACGTTATTATCATTGCTATTCACTGAAACGTTAAAGGCGTATTCCCTTCTGAAACTCACTTTCTGGGGCTCTCCTGTTAGCTCCTGCATTTCCCAGATGGATGCCTGGGTCAACTTGCAACACATTGGACTTTTTTTTTTTTTTTAAACCCTTCAGGACCTTATGGACTGGAAAATCCCAAAGGTGACTCAGAAACTTTCAGGGAAAGTGCTCAAAGCTGAGGCCTCTAAGGGAACTACATTTTACACTCTGCAGCTTTTCCCTATCCCAGAGCAGGAGGATGGGCTGGGGCTGAATCCTACAAGACTCCTCGAACCCTGGGGTAGCTGAAGGAGAGGCTGCCCAGCCTGCAAGAGAGGGCAACCAGCTAGGGGGTCGCACTTCCCAGGTTCCATGTGCCCCTCAGCTCTGTGTTAACTGTAGGTCTCTGGGCAAGCCCCTCCAAGCCTTAGGGTCCTCGTCTGTAAAGTGGGGATAGAATTTCTGCCTTTTGTCCCCAACAAGGCTGCTATAAAAACTAAATGAGAAAGAGTATTGCACTGTGATATACCTATTAGATAGAATTCATTCATTCTCTATTTATTGAGCACACACTTTGGTCACAAACTGACTACAAGAGCTAACATTTTCCATGTACTAATTTCATACATAAAACTGTTTTATGTATATGAGCTAATTTAATCATCACAATACTGCAGATAGATATTATCTATATCCCCATTTTACAAATGAGGTAGAGGTTGAGGATCTTGCTTAGGGCTACACAAACACAGCTGATGAGTGGCAAAGCTCCGAGAACTCACTCCAGAGTCTCTGCTTTTCACCTCTCCCCTCTCTGAGGGTGAGACATGGTTCCTGTCCTGCCTGCAGTGGGGTTACAGTCTGGTAGGAAAGACAGAGTAAGCACACAATCACAGTATACACAGTGCATGTTGTGATGGAGAGTGCAGGGGACCAGAGCCACAGAAGGGGCTTACACCCAGCCCAGGGGTAAAGGAAGGCTTCTTGGAGGAAGTGAGTACAGAGAAATGAAGTTGTCTTGGGCAAAGCACCAGTTGCGAGAGAGCTCTGGGCTGCAAAAGAGGCTGGTGCCTGTGAATAGTGGAGAGAAGCTGGAACACGGGGTGCAAGGGCAGAGACAGGCAGGGGCAGATCCTGCGGGCCTTGTAAGCTGTTGTCGGCCAGGGACCCAGCAACAAAGAGATGGCATGCTCACCTGAGTGGTTTAAGAAAAGTTTAGCAAAGGAACTTTGCACAAACTGTGGGCAGGGAAGATAAGAAGTAATAATGGATGCTGCATTACTTCTGAGCTAGTAGCCATTACCACCCTGAAGCCTGGAGGGCCAAGAGGAGGGAGGGGCATAGGGAACACTGTGGCAGGAGCTGTGGCCTCGAGACAGAGGGAAGACAAGGCGAGAGGAAGGTGAGAGGTAAACACTCTGACTGCTCTCCTCCTGCCCTGCTGTCTTTTGCTGGGCTTCATTGGCAGAACCCAGCTGGAAATGCAAATGTGAGTGGGCCCAGGTATGCACTCCATATAGGTTAGAGTCTTGGGGCACACAGCAGGGCACATGGTGGACCTCTGCCAGCAGTCAGAAGACACCCTTATTCAGAGGCTTATTTGTTTTCCCAATGAGGGGAGAGTGATGCTATCAAATCTCTACCGTTTATTGGTTTGTTTGTTTTTGAAACAGAGTCTTCCTCTGTTGTCCAGGCTGGAGTGCAGTAGGCACAATCTCTGCTCACTGCAACTTCTGCCTCCCAGGTTCAAGTGATTCTCCTGCCTCAGCCTCTGAAATAGCTGGGACTATAGGCGCATGCCACCATACCCAACTAATTTTTGTATTTTTAGTAGAGACAGGGTTTCACCATGTTGATCAGGCTGGTCTTGAACCTCTTGACCTCAAGTGATCTGCCTGCCTCGGCCTCCCAAAGTGCTGGAATTATAGGTGTTAGCCACTGTACCCAGCCTTCACTTTAGAAGGATGACTCTGATCACAGCAAGAGTGAAGGCAGGGGACCAGGAAAGAGGCTGGTACAAGTGTCCAGGTGGGAGAGGCTGTGGGCCTGACCCATGGCAGGGAAATTTAAGCTAAAGAGACTTGGACATGTCATTGGGTAAGGCCTTCCCAAACTTCAAGAAACTGCAAACCATTCCTCTTTCTCCCTCCCCATTGACACTGTAACACACCCTTATACACACACACACACACACACTATTACCACCACCAACAACAACCCCCTGCTCTTTGGCCTGCCCTGGTGCTGTCACAGGCCACAGCCTCCTGTCTCCTGATTCTGATTCCACTCACATTTCAGCATCCTCACTGTAGCCGACGCTGTGCCAGGTGTCCCTTGCCATTATTCCATTCACACTGTCTGCCGATCACAGATCTGGGTTCTGTGTTCTCATCTGACAGATGAGTGACATGAAGGTCAGATAAATCCAGAGACTCATCCAAGGCTCCCACAACAAGTGAGTGTGACATAGACAGAATGTGAACCCATGAACCCATGAACGCATGTCTCACTCAAACCACATCCTACTCCGATTGTATGTAAAGGAAACCACCTCCTCTTTCCCTCCTTTCTTTTACTTACCCCTCTTCCCTGCCATGAGATGATGCGTCTTAGACTTTCACCCTAGAGAGTTTTCCTTAGCAAGATGCCTCCTGCACTGTAGAGTTGTTGGTTGGATACAAAGTCCTCTTCCCCCGCCACAGAGAGGCTGGTGCATGGCTGGAGCCTTGCAGACTGGCCAACCCCACAGCCGAAGCGCTGCTCCTTGCATCCTCCTGCACGGAGGGCATTGCCTGCTATGGAATGGCTGAGCCTTCATAGCAGTTTAATCACATGGTGGCTTGTACTTAGAGAATGTTATTTTAAGTGCTTTACAGTTAATTGTTACAAAACCACATGCGGTAAGTACTATGCCCATTCTACAGATGAGAAAACTAAAGTGCGGAGAGTTTAAATAAATCACCCAAAGACACAAAGACAGTGAGCAGCAGGGCTGGATCGAACTCAGGCAGGGTGGCTCCAGCATCTGTTGGTTTAACCTCCTCATATGTTTTTGTCTGAACTGGAAAGCCCCAAAGCACATTCAATATTACCCCTCATTTTGAAAATAAAGACAATGAGGCCCCGGGAGAAGTGAGTGACTTGCCCAGGTTAGTGACAGAGCCTGGACTAGGGCCCCTGACTCCCGAGCCAGTGTTCACCTCATCTCCTGACACTGCACCTCCTCAAGACTCCCTCCCCAAACTCTCCATGTCCTTGGCTGCAAACGGGCTGCGTTTCTCGCTAACAGCTCAATTATACTTGAGTGAGCACTCCCCTCCAGGAAGCCAGTTTACGGGACATTAAAATCTCTTACTAATGACCTATATTCCTCACATCTAAACTGGAGCTTGGCCATGTACTCCAAGCAACTCCTTGCAGGAGTCGCGAAGCTTTTGGCTGGGGAATAACCAAAGCCAAATATTTCTAGAGGCAGGAAAACCCCTAGGGTCCCATTCCTGGGCTCCTCCTCAGCCCTCAAGGAGGTTGTTCTGATGTCAGTGGAAGATACTAAGATACTTTCTTTTCTTTCTGTAACCTTCAGAAATGATAACCTGGTAAGCCTGGGGCCACCATCACCTCCTCATCACCCCATCCCATATTCATTCTGCAGATGAAAAACTGTAGGATGGGAAATATCTCTATTCAAACCTCTTGTTAAACCAATGGGGAAACTGAGGTCAGCAAGAAGACTGGCTCATGATCCAAAGCACACAGTAAGGCCAGCAGTGGCCAATGGCGAGGCTGGGACCTCGATCTGTCCACTCTGAATTCTAGCTCTTTCCACCACCCCTCACAGGGTCCTCAAAGCACCTTGTTTGTCTAGAGAACACAGTTCTTTTTAAAGTGTTTTGTATAATTCTTAAAATTCCAAAGAGTTATAAACAGCCTGTGTAGAAATGCAGAAAAACAGTTCAGGGGATAATTTGTCTCTTTCTTCCCTTACTTAACTTGTTGATCTCAGGATGACAAGGCCAGTGACCAATCGGTCTTCTTCCTTCCCCCTGCGGGCTCCAAGGAGGTAAATATAGAACATATCCATGAGTTCAGTGAACTGATGTTTGTGAAGTCCTTCAGCTGTCACAGTGTTTTCATGTGACATTTTCGACATCCCTGTGAGGTAAGCATATGCCTATTGCAAGGGAGGCCATGTGGCCACTAGACATTGGAGTGAGGTCAATCTGGGGCTGGATCCAGCCTCAACATACACAAGCTGTGTGAGCTCAAGGTTACTTATCTTCTCTACTTTGTTCATTTATAAAATGGTCATTATATACACACCGTGCAAAGACATTAGGCATATCGAATAAGGTGAGGTGTCCGGGACTTTGCAGCACTCAGTAAATGTTAGTAGACTTTATCTCTGTACTGTCATCTACCAGGGAGCACATTACCAAAAAAAAAATAGTTAACCCCTGGGGTTTGTTATCCCAATACAGGCAGAAAGTATAAATTAGCATCAGAAGGGCTTTGATAGACTCCAGATGACAAAGCCGTAGTGGGAGCTAGTAAGCTGAGGACTGGCTCGGTACTCTGGTTAATTGAATCAGAGTGAAGCCAAGTCTTGTGTGGGAGCTAAAGGGAAGACGCACTATTTTTCTCTCTAGATATGAACCTGGAGAATGCAGGCCTGAGCTATGTGGAAACTGAGACCGTGGCCAACGTGGAAGAAAGGAGGCCTGAGAGAGGGAGAGAGATCATGTGAGACTCTTCCAGTGAGTCCCAGCCCAGGATCTTGAAACTGTATGAACTGATACATTATTTTGCAGAGCAGGGGTGTGGGTTGTCTATCACTTGCTAGTGAAAGAGTCCCACTCACGTCAAGGGTTGTTGAAGGAGCCAAAGAGATGCTCGCCTGCTCTGGATGAAGAGGGTTGGTGAGCAGTGGGAATGACATGCACAAGACCTTTCATAAGGGCTGTGGAAATGTTGTATTTCTTCAACTGAATTGTAGGTATACCATGTTGCTTATGCTATTCTTCATGCTTTAAATGTATAACATATATATATATATAATTCTACCTAAGAAATATAGCTTGGAACAACTTTTCTAGAGACAATTTAGCAATACCTATCCATTTAAAATGCACAAATCTTTCAGCCCTAAAATTCCTCTTCTTATCCTAAGAGAATATTAAAATGCACACAAAGATTTTTAATCCATGGTGTTTATAGTTTCCAAAGAAATTTTGGGTTTTGTCAATAAAGAATTGAGTAAATTTTGATAAATCCTTGCAATGGGCAATTATGAATATTATGCCATTAAAAAGTATATTGTAGATTTTTTATGCATTGATTGGAAAATATCTATAATACAAAATTAATAAGAGGGCAGGAGGACTGTGTATCATTTAGAGATTGCATCCAAGTACAAGCCATAGAAGACCTGATGTCAGTGACTTAAAATCACAGACGATTATTCTCCAGTGATAAGGAAGGCCTGAGGAAGGGCCATCGGGGCTGGCATGGCTATTCCATTAAGTTATCAAAGTCGTTGGTAACGTAATGGTTCCCTCCTCAGGGTCACTTCATGGCTTAAGATGATTGCTTCACATCTGTTCTGTTGTCCAGAAGAAAGAGGGCAGAAAAAAGCATAAAAAGACACGCCTCTCATCCAAGTCAATGCCTCGTAAGCTACCTCCATGGTGCTGCACAATGTGTCTTCTGTCCTGCCAATGGCCAGAAGTTAACCACATGGACACATCTAGCTGAAGTGGAGGCTAGGACATGCTGTCTTTATTCTAGGTGGCAACGTATTCAGCTAGAAGTCAAGACTGCACTAAGGGGGTGTGTGTGTGTGTGTGTGTGTGTGTGTAGGATGCAATTCAACATATATGCTTATATGAGTAGAGAATAAAATCTAAAAGCATATACACATAAAAGATGGTTATATCTAGGAAGTCAAATTAGAGGGTATTCTTTCACTTTCTATTTCATAGCACAGTGAGTTAATAAAATTATTTTTGGCCGGGTGTGGTGGCTCATGCCTGTAATCCAAGCACCTTGAGAGGCTGAGGCAGGGGGATCACTTGAGGTTAGGAATTCAAGACCAGCCTGGCCAACATGGTAAAACCCCATCTCTACTAAAAACACAAAAATTAGCTGGACGTGGTGGTGCAAGCCAATAATCCCAGCTACTCAGGAGGCTAAGGCAGGAGAATCGCTTGAACCTGGGAGGCAGAGGTTTCAGTGAGCTGGAATTGTGCTACTGCACTCCAGCCTGGACTACAGAGCATGACTCTGTTTCAAAAATATACACATATGTTTTCAACCAATTTTTATTTTATTTTATTTTTAGAACCAGAAAAAAAAAGCTATCTCAATTTTGAAGAAAAAAGAGATCATGGTGATAAAAAAAAGTTCTATAATGTAAACCAAAGTATATTATGTAATTAGCAGCAATATTTTATGCCAGGGTTTAAGTATATATGCATATATATATATATAAAATCATTCAATTATTAAACATTCTTAAAGTCTTCAGAGTGTGGTAGACATTAAGTAAGGAAAAGACCAAACCTCTTTTCTAATCTAAAGAAATTAGAGTCCATTGGCAATACTTTTATCACGATTCTCTGAAGACTTTTTTTAAAACAAACATGTGATCTCTCTATGAAGATTAATTCAATGAACATTAATTGAGTCTCCATCTGGGCCAGGCAACTTATTAGGCCCTTTCTATCTTTTCTTATTTAACTCCGGGAAAAAAACAAAAAAACGCTATTGGGCAGATACTATTGCCCTGTATTATAGATGAGGAAACCAAGGCTCAGAGAGGTGAAACTAGTCACTTGGCCAAGTTCAGCTTGACCCTAGATCTGTCTGACCTCAAAGCCCATGGGGAACACATTTCAGCTGAATCAGCCCAACCCATTCTCTGGAAGCCAAGGCTGATAAATGATAAATAATCTTCGCTCGAGTTTCCATGTCCCATACCTTAGGAGCCTCAGAGTCTGAGTCTTTCTAAAATTAGGCCAATCGCTTCCTTCCTTACCTCGAGCCAGTTTAAATACAGGCTCTCCTATCCATCTTCTTGCTCTGTGGTGTTTCCTCTGCACTCCATGGTCCATCAGATCCCAGCAGTATTTTTCCTATTGCCTTTTCAACTTCCTTTGGGAGTCTGATTTGTTACTCATTTTGGACCCACTGTACCGGGAACTTGGTTGTGGTTCTCCGTCCCTGTCAGCTCTGATGCAAGTCAGGAAAAGCCTCCCAGGTTTTAGTCATCCCTGCTCTGGGATGTCATGCAGCCCCTAGAAGGTGACCTCCAGTTAATATCCTGGAGGCAGCAGGTATGACGGAGAAAGCCTGGGCTTTGGACCCAAACAGATTTGGATTTGAATCTTAGCTGTGCCGTAATTCTGAGTCTTAGTTTCCTTGTTTCTAAAATGCAGGTGAGAATGCATCTTTTCCAGGCCAAACGTGAGCTTTATTGAGATAATGTAAGTATTTTTATAACCTGGAACCTGGGAATTGTTTAATAACTTTTAATCACTTTTCTTATTTAGCTTCTTTCCAGTTTTCTTAACTGAAAAGCCCCAAATATTTATTTTGCAGCTAGTGAACATTAACATCAATTATAATTATGACTACAACTACCTAGCATAATAGTTAAACGCACAAGCTCTGAGCATAGACTCCCTGAGTTCAAATCTCAGCTCCACCACTTAGTAACCATGTGACTTCAGGCATTTGCTTAAACCCTCCAAATTGTTTCATCAACTGCAAAACTAGTGTCACGATGTGCCGACCAGATGGGTGAGCAGTCAGAATTATAATCTAATTTGTGTCTTTCCCATTATAATCACTCCCTTTGTGTGAGCTATGATCATGACTGCTACCATGCAATGAGCTCTTTTAAATGGCAGGCCCTCTGCTAAGTTCTCAGGCATTCTCCCATTTTCACAGCCGGTTATACTATTTCCACCTTTGAGCAGGGGAAACGGGTTCATAGTGGGAAGCAGACTTGCCTCAAATCCCACAGCTAATTGGAGGAAGAGGCTGGATTCATGTCAGCCATGTCAACACCAGAGTCCCTTTTTCACTCCACCATTAGATTATCTCTCCCAACTTCCAGCTCATTCTCCAGTGAGCCCCTTGGCTCCTTTGCAACTTCCTATCCCGATATCCAGGGACATTTCCACATTAATCTTGGTTTCCTTTGCTATTTATGTTGTTACCTTGCCCATGCTTTTTCACAAGGGTTGATTAGTCAGAAATTGTGTATCAGTGGTAATGACCCTAAAGGAAACATTCCGGAACTCCCACCAACCCTTCCCTGATCTCAGCTCATGAATAATAGACTATTTATCTGTGGACAGAATACAGCCTATTGTTGGAGTAGAAAGGAACTGCGACCAGGTTAGAAGGCCTCCGTACAAGATGTGAGCCTCAAGGACCTGCTGAGTTAGCTAGTGAATGCGTGGCCTTTGGAAAACAGGATAGTGCCAGCCCAAATTGCTGACAGGTCAGCCCAGCTTGCTGTGAATGGAGTCTTCTAGGAGCAGGGATGCATTGCAGTCACGTAGAGCAAGAACTCCTGATCCTCTGCTTTCTCCAGTCATGGTGGTGCGTCCTCAAGTAACTGACCCCTAGGACCATATCTTAGATGCTCAGGGCCAAGAGGACCTTCAACTTCATCTAGTCCAACCTCCATAGACAGGAAGAAGTGTCTCAGGATTTCACCAGCTCCAAAGAAATACCGGAATTGCTATTCTGCCCCCAAACACCAGAAAACACCTGCCCTTTAAAACAAAATAAAGAGGCAAAAAGAGAAAGAAAAGGAAACCAAAATCTAGACATTGCCCTAAAATCTACTTTTCTCCGAGAACTGCACTTTATTTCTCAAAGCCCCTTTTCCTTTAAGACCATAAGCTCTTCTGGAGGACTGAGTTGGAGGAGGACAGAGTGATGATAAATCTACCAACAACCGCAGCCCCTTCTATCAGCCCTTTAATGAGAAACACGTGGAAGTGGAGGGGAATGAAGACACGGATGGGCAGAGTTCAAGAGGTTCCTCCCACTTCTGGTGCAGAGGGGGATTTGCTGTGTATCCCAAACATCCCAGCATTCCTAGCGGAAATAGCAGAGAGCAGAAGTCCCAGCACAGCCGGTCTGAAAAGGTACCAAAGGCCTCTCTCAGTCTGGCAGTGTCTATGACTTCAGTTATGGCTGTCCTTGTTGCTTAACAGTCTATGGTCTGCCCTGGGCCTTTGTGCCCACTTCAAGGGTACGGATTCAATCCCCAGAGGTCAAGGTCAGATCCAGGAGCTACAAAGCATTTTGGGGTATAATATCTCAAAACTGGTTTAAAATTAAAGGCACTCATCATGCTGAGCCTGTTTCCACTCCTGTGTTCTCAGTAAACCACACTGATTTTCACTTGTCATTCAGCTAGAAAAAACTCAGTATCTTTAGTCTACCTCTGTGTCATTCCCATATTCAAATGATGAGCAAAGGCACTGACTCTACTTGAGAAATGTCTTCCCACTATCACTCCCTAATATCACTCCTGTAATCTCCCTGGAGCAACTGCCCTAGTTCAGGCCTCTTCTCTCTCTGGGCCTTTTCATTGCAGCCAGCCCTGCTCCCCTTGCCAACCTTCCTTACCTGTTACCATGATCTTCCTGCAACAATTAACCTGGTCAAATAAGTCTCTGCTCAAATTGTTGGATCACTATTTCCCATGGGATATGTCCAAACTCTTTATCAGCGAACACGAGGCCCTGCATCATTCAATGTCCTCTCCTCATCCCCAGCCACTTTTGCCTTTCATTTTTCTCTCCCGCAGCTCTGACTGGCTTGTAGTTAAAAGCAAGCAGAGTAGAGATGAGATAGAGTTCAGGATAGAGCTTGTAGGTAAAAGCAAGTTCGAGCTGTGGGAGAGAAACCATTTATCACCCCCATTCATTGCCTCATGTTATTTCCTTTCCCTGGAAAGGCCTCCTTTTTCTCACCATCTCACACCCTGTTGCCCTGCCCAACTCCTGTTTATCCTTTGAGGCTCAGCACAGGCATCACTTCCTCGAGGAAGCTTTGCTTGACCTCTGTCGTCCCACCCCACCCCACCTGGTTGGTGTAGGTGTCTTTTCCCACTGTCCTCTATTGCTGCACTGTGCACCAAGAGCAACAGCCACCTGTTCAGGTGCATTTGTTCCCATTTGACTCTGAGCTCCTCAAGGCCCAGGACTCTGTTTCACTCATCGCTATATCACCTGCTGCTATCCAAAGTCCTGGTAAAAGGAAGAATTAAATAAATATTGAATAAGCACGTGAATGAATGGTTGATAGACCTGGTATAACTTATGAGGGAAAGTGAAGAGTCTAGGATAACTTGAGGTTTGAGGATGCAGTGAGTAGTTGGATATGAATGCTTTTCTTTCTTTTGTTTTTTTTGAGATGGAGTCCAGCTTTGTTGCCCAGGTTGGAGTGCAATGGTGTGATCTAGGCTCTCTGCAACTTCTGCCTCCCAGGTTCCAGCAATTCTCATGCTTCAGCCTCCTGAGTAGCTGAGATTACAGGCTCTCGCCACGTGTCCAGCTAATTTTTTTTTTTTTGTATTTTTAGCAGAGATGGGATATCACAATGTTGGCCAAGCTGGTCTCGAACTCGTGACCTCAGGTGATCCATCCACCTTGGCCTCCCAAAGTGATGGGATTATAGGTGTAAGCCACCATGCCCGGCCATGAATGCTTATCATAAGCATGGGAAGTAGCAAATGCATAAAAGTTTAGGAAGCAGATGGCCACCCCTATAAGGTAGAGATGTCCACTAGTTGGATCTATAACTCTAGATGTGTATCTGGAGTTCAGGATAGAGCTCACTGGCATGAGAGATATCATTTGAGGTATTGCTGCAGTGGAAAAATTCCTAGAGAGGGGTCTACAGTGAGAAAAATCATGGAAGGAAACCTGAGGAACACTGGCATTAAAGAGTGGGCAGAGAAAGACAGTCTCATGCAAACAACAGAGGGGGAGCATCCAGAGAGGTCGGAGCTGCTCCATCCAGTGAAGTGCACTCCAAACCAAGGGAGAAGTGTATTCCAAAAAGTGACCAGTGTTTCCAAATGCAGCAGTCATGGCCACCCTTCTTCAGTGATGGGCAAGACCTCATCCCCTCACACTGTGGGTTCCAGCCTGTCTGCATGGCTTAGGGTTCCTTGAACAGGCCACACCATTCAGCCTCCCAGACTTCTGCTTAGTCATTCCCTCTGCCTGTAAGGTCCACACCCACACACCCTCAAATTGTCATCATCCATAAACACCATTTGAGCTTTTCCTCCTGCAGATCCTTCCTAACCTGCCCCAACCCAGTGGTGAGTTGACCACCCCCTCTGCTAGACCTCCACTTTTCTATGAACTTGGCTCTTAGGCATCACCTGTAATAATATAGGTTTGTTTTCATGCCGATCTTCTCCACAAATTTGAGTGCTCTGGGGGCACAGTTTGCCTTATTTGTCTCTGCAATGCCAAGACCAGACACAGGGTCTGCCATAAAGTCAGAAGCCTATATATTTTGCTGAGAGAGAAAGAAATATTAAAAGACTTTGCACACCAAAGTCACTCAGAGAACAAATTAATAGAAGTGCATAACCCAAAATCTGATTAATCGACAGTTCTTTTCTGTTGGTTTTTGGTTAACTGAGGTTCCTTGGAAATCCCTGGGTTAATATCACACAAGATGCATTAAGTGGCTTTTGCCCTGGCCTCTATGAGTTCTTGAATGTAGTTGCAAATGAACTAATGTGGGTGGGAGGGAACACCTTCGGGGGTTATATAGAAACATCCGCTTGTATTGAGGCTGCCAAACTGCTTTTCCCTTGCCCCCACTGCACCAAGGCTGTCTCATAAATGTTAAATAATCATAATGACCGTGCTCAAGGGGATGTCAGTGGTCATAAAAGCCAGTTTTTATGGACGCTTCCCTGTGTCTCCTGGTGGGTGGTTAGAAATTGAGCAGGACTGATGGCCAGAGGTCTCCATACAGGTTGCATATGAGAGACCTATAAGTTTGGGTGGCAAGAAAGAGCTCCAATCACAGGCTAGGACACTCAACTATTGATTGATAGAGGAAGGCCACCCACACCGAGCCTTCTGGAATCCATTGGTGAGTCACAGGCCAAGGGATTATGTGTTCAATATGGGCCATTGGGCCTGATACCAAGGCATTTCCTGCTTACAGCTTAAGGGAGCTGTCCTTAATGAGGGTGATGACCTGTAGGTCCAAGAATAACTAGATGAGAGGGAAACCCTGGTCTTACTTACACCTCATGGGATGTGGCTTCTTAGGCCTTTTCTGTTTGGTTCTATATTTTCCAGGACCTCACTTTATATTCATTCCACCACTTATCTGTTGTGTTCATTAATTCCGAGGCCATTAATTAAGTACCTGGGCAGGATGTCAGAAGTAAAAAGATAAATAAGACATGGCTAACATCTTTATTGGGTCAACTTTGGAGAGATAGAAAACCAATACCTTTGTGACATGTTAAGTATATACAGCCATAGAGGCAGGTACCAAAGGAAGAAAGGGTTATCATGGAGGTAACATTTGTACTGAGTTTTGAAGGATCAATTGAATTTAAGCAGGAAGGTACAAATGAAGAAGGAGGTTGCCAGGTACCCAGTGGGTGGAGGAGATACTTTACACAATTAGACATGTGGAGTGAGAGGAGTGCTAAAATAAGGGTCCAGAGCAGGGCCTCCACCTTACGCAACTCCAGGAGAGCACGAGTCATATGGGCGTTGTATGGCGTCATGCAGGGCATAACCTGGTGGCCATGTACCCCTAGTGGCCCTAGTCAGGAGACCTGGGTTTGATTCCTGGCTCTGATATGAACTAGCTGTATGACCTTGGATAATGCTTTTCACATTTCTCACTCTCTTTAAGTGTAGAATAATGAGGCTGGACTGGATGGTTTCCAAATATCCTCTCCTCTCTAGTGTCTTCTATGAGTCGTGAGTCCAGACTGAGATAAAACGGGATTTGGAGTTAAAGCTTGTCATTTCAGCAATGAATTAGGCATTGTCTTTGGAAATGAGACCTTAATCTTCCCCTGACATGTAATCTCTGCACATTTTTTATAAAAGTTAGTTAAACATTGACATGGAATATTAGCACTAAAAGGGAAATTAAAGATCATTTAACCCAAGTGGTTCATTTTTGAGAAGAGACTGAGGCCAGAGAGAGTATATGATTCACTCAAAGGCATACAGCAAGTTGGGTCAAGATTAGGGTCAAAGAACTTGATTCTTTGCCTCAAGCCAAGTAGTTCCCAAGTTTGACCTCATCTCTCTCCAACACATTGTAAACTCCTTCACCCAAGTTTTGGGTTTATTGAATGAAAAAAAAAAAAAAATAGGAGGCAAACCAGCATCCTATTAAATATAATGTTGCTAGGAAAGCCTGCCAGCAGATCTCCCATAGCTCCTGGCCTTCCTGTTTCTATTTTGCTGGCTCCCAAACAGCAGAGCATGCAGTTGACCAAATCTGGGACAATAGCACACCTCCACCTGATAGTTCTTTGAAATATGAGAAATCCAAGCTCTTGTTCTCAAAAGTAAATGAAATCCACGAATACATTTAAATCATTTTAGACATAGGTCAAAATATTCCAAGCACTATCCACCCCAGGCATCCAAACAGGCAACCCATGGGCCGTTCTCGCTCTTCCCCTTCTCTTTCCTTTGCTCTCATTCCAGTTCCAAAACATATCCCTATCTCTATCCCTACTGACCCACTTCAGGGCCACAGGCTTTCTCACCTGAGCTATGACGTTAGTCATATAATTAATCTCCTTCCTCTCATTCAGACCCCTTCTGCCACCATAAGGATTCTGACTCTCCCTCTGCTCAAAGGCAAATCAGATATGCCCCACACCTATCAGATAAAACCCAAACTCTTCAGCCTGGCATGCCATGTCTTTTGTGACTTTTCCCTGCCTGCTTGTCACCACTCATCTTCCAGCTGTTCCTGCTCTGCCTTCACCCTCCACAAAAATACACTATTATGATTTATAGTTCCACAAATATATTATGTCCTCTCAAGTCTCCCTACCTTTGCTGAGGCTCTTTTTCCTAGCAGAAATGCTTCCCCCATCCTCAAATCCACCTGCTTTGTATCACTCTGCTTGGGCTGCCATAACAAAATACCACAAACTGGGTGGTTTAAACAGCAGAAATGTATTCTTCCTTCACAGTCCTGGAGGCTAAAAGTTCATGATTATGGTGCCAGCAAATTCGGTTCCTGGTAAGGACTCTCTTCCTGGCTTGCAGACAGTCACCTCCTCCCTATGTTCTCACGGGGACTTCCTTTTTGTATGTCTTGAGTGTCTCTTCCTTTTTAAGAACACTATTAAATTAGGGTTATAATTAAGGTTAAATGTGACCTCACTTAACCCTAACTATCTCCCTAACAGCCTTATCTCCAAATGCAGTCACATTAAGTGTAAGGGTGTCAACATATGAACTGGGGCAGGGGAATAATTAAGCCTGTGACATCTCTATCATAGCTTTTATTTTTATGTATTAAGATTATTTGTTTTCAGCCTGGGGCGGTGGCTCACCTCTGTAATCCCAGCACTTTGGGAGGCTGAGGCGGACGGATCACTTGAGGTTAGCATTTGGAGACCAGCCTGGCCAACATGGCAAAACCCCGTCTCTACTAAAAATACAAAAATTAGCTGGGCACAGTGGTGGGTACCTGTAATCCCAGCTACTCAGGAGGCTGAGGGTGGGTACCTGTAATCCCAGCTACTCAGGAGGCTGAGGCACTAGAATCGCTTGACAGGAGGTAGAGGTGAAGGCTGCAGTGAGCCGAGATCACGCCACTGCACTCCAGCCTGGGCAACAAAGCAAGACTCCATCTCAAAAAAAAAAAAGAGATTGTTTTCATATTTGTCTCTTCCACTTGCTTCTGAGGGAACCTGGAATGTTTTTGAATCTGTAGCTCAGTGAGGACCCATCTAGATTTTGTGAGACCCACCCTCCCAGCCCCACAAAATGTGGTAGGTCCCCATTAGGAAGAATATTAAAAATTAGGTATAAAGTGAATTTACAAAAAGCCTAAGCAAGTGAAGCGTCCTGGAGTTTAAGCCTTAGTGCTTCATAATTCATCTGCCTCTGGGCTCAGTAAGATATATCACAATAAAAAGCCTCAACAGCCCCAATATGTACTAGAAAGACTGGATTTAAATCCAATTTCTCATCTCCCTTTGGGCAGATAAGTTCACTACATGCACCTTGGTATTTCTGCATGTATAAAAATGAACTTATAATACCTGCAGTGTTAAGGGAGTCTTGCATTGAAGATATATTTAGGTAACCTGAAAACATACTAAATATTTGTTTACTTGCTTATCGTCAGTGCTTCCCACCACAGTCTAAACCCCATGAAGAAAGAGAATTTGCCTTGGACATTGCTGAATGCCTGTTGTCCAGAATAATATCTAGAAATAGTTGGGTGTTCAATGAATGTTTATTGATTGAAAGAATATAATACTTCCTAATATCCGAAAGAATGGTACCTGGTATCAATAAAAACCACTTGTACACTCTGGAGAGCAAAGTAATTCAAAATCTCATATGATCCTAAATGTTTCTAAACCCAGAATTTTTAAAAAAGTTAATAAAAAAGAAAGAAAGAAAAACAGACCAAGGAACAATACACACATACTCAAACAAGGAACACTGAAAACCCTTCAGGCAGTAGGCTGAGCAAAAGCGAGGAAAGCCCCAGAAATTTGACATCGCTTCACTGGTGACCAAGACAGCATATTTATTCATTGTTCAGCAGCTCCCTTCTTATTCTCCAGGGAGTGGAAACTGCTGCTGGGTTCTGGTCGAAAGCCTCTCCCGTCAGCTGTTTAAGAGCATGGCTGTCATCAGACAACCTCAAATCATGTCAGGCCCCAGCCTCTGCCAGCACTGAGCTGAGAAGCCAATCCTCCAACTTAGCGCTGAACTCTTCACCCCAATCAATTAAGAGAGATCCCATCAAAAACCCCAAATAAGTTTGCTTGGCCTGACCTTGATGATTCTAGTTAAAGAGACATCACTCCTCCTGGAAGAATCTATCATTTTTAAATGGCTCACACGATGGCTGAGGAATTCAGGGAGAGTTAGACTGAATCCCAGCACTTGAGAGCTGAGAGGGACCTTGGCACTCAGAGTCCATTTTTCACTACAGAAGAGGAAACTGAGGCTCAGAGACAGCAACTACCTTTCTTGAGGTCATATAACTTTGTGACTATTGTTGTTTATTCTTACACCAGTCAGAATGGCTATGATTACAAAGCCAAAAACAACAGATGTTGGTGTGGATGTGGAGAAAAGGGAATGCCTATACACTATTGGTGGGGAAGAAATTAGTAAACTAGTGCCACATCTAGGAAAAAGAGTAGAGAGATTTTTTGAAGAACTAAAAACAAAACTACCATTTGACCCAGCAACCCTACTACTGGGTATTTACCCAAAGGGAAAAAAATAGTTGTATTTAAAAAGACGCCTGTACATGTATGTTCATTGCAGCAGTATTCACAAAAGCAAAGTCATAGAATCAACCTAAGTGTCCGTCAGCAGCTGAGTTGATTAAAAAAAAATGACCGGGCGCGGTGGCTCACATCTGTAATCCTAGCACTTTGAGAGGTCGACGTGGGTGGATCACTTGAGGCCAGGAGTTCAAGACCAGCCTGGCCAACGTGGCAAAATCCTGTCTCTAATAAAAATGCAAAAATTAACCAGGCTTGGTAGTGCACACCTGTAATCCTAGCTACTCGGGAGGCTGAGGCAGGAGAATCACTTGAACTTGGAAGGTGGAGGTTGCAGTGAGCTGAGATCAATGCCACTGGACTCTACCCTGGGTGACAGAGCAAGACTCTGTCTCAAAAAATATGTATACATATGCTTCTTATACACCATGGAATACTACACCACCATAAAAAAGAATGAAATCATGTCTTGTAGCAACAGGGTTGGAGCTAGAGGCAATTATCCTAAGAGAAATAACTCAGAAACAGAAAACCAAATACTGCATGTTCTCACTTACAAGTGAGAGCTAAACAATCGGTACACATGAACATATAGAGAAGAATAACAGACACCAAGGGATCCAAAACGGGGAAGGGTCAGAGGAAGTGAGGGTTGAAAAATTACCCCCTGGGCAGTGTTCACTATTTGGGTGATACTGCACAATATATCCATACAACAAACCTGCATATGTACCCCTGAATCTATAAAAATAAAACTAAAAACTTTGTTTAAAAAGGAACATTTACCTTTCTATTCAGTGTATATAATCCTCACACTTGGTCCTGCCAGTGACTAACTCATGATTCAAAAAGAGCTTGCCTCCGCTTCCAGAACTTGTTCCAGTTTCTCACTCTGCTTTGTGTGCATCGCGTGAACTCGGACAGGTGACTTCACTTCCAGAGCCTCAATTTCATCCTTCAAAAGATGCAATATTATCTCACTGTGTGTTATCAAGAGGAAATGAAATGGCATTTAATTAAAACTGTTACTTTTAGTACTTAATAATTGTTAGTTTCTCACATTTTCCTTTCTTCCTTCCTCCTTCTTTCTATTATTTCTTTTCTTTTCCCTTGCTTCCACGCATTCTTTCTTTCTCTGTCCTTAACAGGTACTGTGATGAATATAAAGAAGTTTAACAGAAGATCCTCGCTCAAAGAAGTTCATCTCCAGGTGGCTTCAGTTTCCTCATCTATGAAATGTGAAGGTGGGAATGGATAACTTCTCCAGATACATCCTCCCCTGACCAAGTTCTCTGCAGTATCATGTGCATATATGCAGTCAGCACACATTACTGAGCACCTCTTCTCACTCAGATCCTGAGCTAAGCTACACGGACAGGCAGATGTACATTCCCTGTCCTCCACAAGCTCACAGAAAAACTGCAGCTGAAGACAAGGGGAGAAAACCCACAGTATGCATGCAGTTTAAATAAATATTTTAAAGAGTTCAGAAGTCAAGTAGAGAAAAGGGGAAAATAGCCACTTCAGAATCTGGTGATGAGACAGTCAGGAGGGGAAACCCACAAACTACTGGAGCTCTTGTCTGATTAAAAAATAAGAAAAAGTATTAAAAGAAAGTAGAAGTTTACCAGTCAGGGCAAACTATTTATGGGCACCAAATATTATGAAGAAACTCTAAGGCATACCAACTGCTAAATGTATGAAGTCTTCTAGGTCCTGCGGTAGAAAAAAAAAAATACAAAACCACACGATACTGAAAAGAAAGAAAGAGATGAAAGAAAAGGAGGAGGAAGAAAGGAAGGAGAGTAACTTTGGTTTACACTTCTATGTACTCAGTTCCATGCCAGGCCCCTTCACAGATATTCCACGAATGAAAGAAAAGGAGAGAGGAAAGGGGAGGAGAGGTGTCCGGGAGAGGCAGGGAGGATGGAGAGCAGGGAAATAGGAGGGCCAGGAGGGGTGAAGGGAGGGAAGAAGGGAAAGGAAGAGAAGGTAGAAAAAGAAACGGAAAGAAGAAACCTACAAGATGGATAGTACCTTCGTTTTAAATGGGAGAAAACTGAAGCCAACAGAAGAAATGCCTTGCACAGCCCACACGGATAATAAGGCAGAACCAGGATTCAAAGCCAGCTATGTCTGATTTCAAAGCTTGTGCTCCTTTCAGAATATCCTAATCGCCAGGGTAGAGTCCAGTTTGTTCCCTAAATGATGGCATAATTGTAAAGTATAGTCCAAAAAGCAGTAGCCAGGACCTCATGAGAATGGGAATAAAAGAAACAAAGATAAGCGCCCTTCCAGCTACCCAAAGAATTCCACCACTCCTGTGATTATCCACATAAGATTCACCTCTCTCTTTGCTATTTATTTATTTATTTTGAGACAGCGTTTTGCTCTTGTTGCCCAGACTGGAGAGCAATGGTGAGATCTTAGCTCACTGCAACCTCCACCTCCTGGGTTCAAGCGATTCTCCTGCCTAAGCCCCCCGAGTAGCTGGGATTACAGGCATGCACCACCCTGCCCAGCTAATTTTTATATATTTAGTAGGGACAGAGTTTCTCTATGTTGGTCAGGCTGGTCTCAAACTCCTGACCTCAGGTGATCCACCCCGCTTGGCCACCCCCCAGGTGTAAGCCACCACGCCCAGGCTCTCTTTGCTATTTATTGACTGAGTTAATCCTACGCAAGTCACTGTACCTCTCTGGAGCCCCAGTTTTCTGCAGAATGGGTCTGTAACATCCTCACCACTTGGTGAAGGAGACTGCATTAGCCAACCTCTTGAGATTCCTTTCAGCTTTAAGCCCTTGATTCTACTCACAGTACAGAATTTCACACCTGGAAAAGATGAGGATTAAGTGTTTCTCAAGCTTGAGAAGTAGATAGACCTTGGGGGAGAGATTCCGATTTGCCCCTTTTATCTGTTCTCTTCTTTTACATACTGATAGAATTTTTAGTTGGTTGCAAGACTTTTCAGCTAAAGAGATTTCTTGCAGCTAGATGTAGCCATGTGACCAAATTATAGGATGTGAAAAGAAGTGATTTGTGCAACTTCTGTCCCTGAAAGGAAACAGTAGGCTCTCTCTCGTTCCTCCATCCTGCTGGATGGAATGCAGACTTGATGGCAGGAGGTGGAGCTGCAGTCCTGGGTCACAAGATGGAAGCCAAGTGTTGGGCACGACAGAGCAACATGAGGCAAGGAGCAGGGTTCTTGATGATTGTGGAGTCATCGTTCTGGCCCTGGACCACCTACCTCGACTTTATATTTGAGAGACAAATAAATTCCTATCTTATTTATGCCACTGTCTCCTAAAAAATTCATTCCTTTTAAATAAAAAAAAAAAAAAATTCCCTAATTCCCCAATTTGGGAAACCCACCACATGGAAAGTTAAATGCTAACACTCCAGATGTTTTCATGGTGCTGCTAGAGCCGTAAATACAAACAGGACTGCTGAAACCTCATGTCTATACATGGAAATCAAGGGGGAGAGTCCTCTAAATAATTCAGATTGTTTTATATTGAACGAGAAGGGGTTTAGATAATCATTTCAATGTAAACACAAAATTGTAAATATTACTGCAGATCGTTTAAATTCCCCTCACTCCTACCCTGAGCCTGGAGGCCCAAGGAACTGGGTTAGAGAAAAAAAAAATGATCTAATCCAATTATTTTAAAACAAATTCCTCAGTGACTCCAGGGCAATAGCTAGTGGAGGCAGAAGTCCTGGGAGCAGGAGGCAGGACAAGGTGGAAGTGGAAGAAGTAGAACCCTGGGCCCCCATCCTCGCCTCAACCACAGCACCACTGTTTAATCTGGTTTATATACTAGGGTTTTACAGGAGAGTTCAAAGGGCTCTGTTCAAGTTCAAAGATGTCCAACCTCCTGGTTAATATAGGAAGGAGCTAGACTCTAGAAAGGGGAAGTGGTTTGCCCAAAGAAACCAGCCTTTCACCTGAATCAGACCTACCGAACAAACCAGACCCAGCGCCTAACCTAGAAACAACCCAACAAGGTTTCTTGGAGTCCCTCAACTCACTTTTACCCCATAGAGAAAGCTTTTCCTTTTCTTTTTCTTTTTATAAGACAGAGTCTCACTCTGTCGCCTAGGCTGGAGTACAACGGTGCAGTCTCAGCTCGCTGCAACCTCCGTCTCCCAGGTTCAAGCAATTTTCCTGCCTCAGCCTCTCAAGTAGCTGTGATTACAGATGCCTGCCACCACATCTGGCTAATTTTTTTTTTTTTTTTTTTTTTTTGTATTTTTATTAGAGATGGGTTTTTACCATGTTGGCCAGGCTGGTCTTGAACTCCTGACTTTGTGATCCACCTGCTGCAGCCTCCCAAAGTGCTGGGATTACAGGTGTAAGCCACTGCGCCTGGCCTGAGAGGGCTTCCCTTTTGCTCGTAATAGCTGTCTTATCTCCATCTGTATTTCACTCAGAAAAGAAAAAGCCTTTAACCACACCAGGTACCATACATACCCTGGGGATGAGCTGGTAAATTCCCAAACAGGCCCAGAAAGTCAGGGACCAGCCAGCCATCTCAGCTAACCTAGACAGTTCCTGTAGCATCATGACTAAAGGTGTTTTCTTTCCAGAAGGAAGGGTCTGGTAGATGCCTGGTGTCAAGAACAGGCTTCCAAATTCGTAGGCATTAGTGTCGGTCACTCAGATTATAATTAAAAGTGATTATGCATAGGAATAATCCAGATGTTCCCAATTGTTAAAGGGCTTTTGCATGCATTATATCATTTGGTGACTCCTATAATGTTAAAAGGAACACTGGACAGAAATTAATATGCCCTGCTTATAGCTGGAGGCCCATCATGATCTCACCAGAATGTGAAACTTTCAAGGGCAGATTTTATCTATTTTGTCCACTGCTATTTCCCAGTGTTTGCAACACTCAACTTGGAATGATGTTCAATACATGTTTATTTAATGAATGAGTAATGAGGCCAGGCGAGGTGGCTCAAGCCTGTAATCCCAGCAGTTTGGGAGGCCGAGGCAGGCAGATCACGAGGTCAAGAGATCAAGACTATCCTGGCCAACATGGTGAAACCCCGTCTCTACTAAAAATACAAAGAAATTAGCTGGGCGTGGTGGCGTGTGCCTGTAGTCCCAGCTACCTAGGAGGCTGCGGCAGAAGAATTGCTTGAACACAAGAGGCGGAGATTGCAATGAGACAAGATGGCACCACTGCACTCCCGCCTGACACTTGGTGACAGAACAAGATTCTGTCTCAAAAAAAAAAATTTAAAAATGAATGAGTAATGAACGGCCCTCATCAATCTTCCTAATCTCATCTGTCTTCCCTTTTCCCATATGCCACTGACTATAATCACATTGAACCCCATGCAGGTGCCCAGGTATGAGAGGCTCTTCCCCAAGCCTGCAGGTTTTTTTTTTTTTTCCCAAGCCTGCAGGGTTTTTGTTGTTTTTTTTTTTTCTGAGACGGAGTTTCGCTGTTACCCAGACTGAAGTGCAATGGCAGGATCTCGGCTCACTGCAACCTCTGCCTTCTGGGTTCAAGCAATTCTCCTGCCTCAGCCTACTGAGTAGCTGGGACTACAGGCGCGCACCACCATGCCTTGCTAATTTTTGTATTTTTAGTAGAGACGGGGTTTCACCTCGTTGACCAGGATGGTCTCGATCTCTTGACCTCGTGATCCACCCGCCTCGGCCTCCCAAAATGATGGGATTATAGGCGTGAGCCACCACATCTGGCCAACCCTGCAGTTTTTGCACTTTTTTTCCCTCAGCCTGAAGTGCGCTCCTCCACCTTAGCCTCTATTGGACCTTTATGTCTCAATCTTGGCATTCTGGGCTACAGACGCCTTACCAGGCAAGAGCAACCAGCCTCGGGGACGACTAAGGGCAAAACATCTCCACTTGTGCTCTGCTTGCCAACGTGGACATCCTGCCATGGAGCGACAGTCACCCACAAAAATGAGTGCCTTTTTCAAATTTTCACAAAGGCTCCAGCAGAGCTAACTGTGGTCCTGTTGACAAGTTCCTCTGGGGATCTTTGTTCATACCCCAGAATAGTTTGGAGTCCACTCACAATCTCTGGACTTGTCTCTTTTCCTCTCAAGATGGTGAGTTCTTCCACAGCAGGGGCTGTCTGGTTAGAAGTTCTCAGACATCAGTACCATGCCAGGCCCACAGGAGGGGATCAAGGAATATTTACTGAATGACAGAGTAAATGAATGAATGAATGATGAGTGAGGCCTAGAAACGTGAACTGACTTCTCCAGAGACAAACAGCCAGTAAGTGGCAGAGCTAGCTTGAGCCCCGTAAACCTCCTGAAATCTATCCAGTGCTTTCTTCCATAGTGGAAATCTTCCTTCCAAATATTCCTTCTGGAAGTCAAGTCCTCAGAGACACCTTAGCTAGTGGTGAAGACAAGTCAGATGAACTTAATTAATTTTGAACCCTCTCATGCATCGTATTCACCAGGTCAGTGAGGGTTACTGGCATACAGAAACATTTAGGGAGACTCATTAGGTTATCACAACTTCAAGTTCTAAGTCTCTATTGCCTCATCTACAAAATAGAGACAGTGATATCTACCACACAGGGTCCTGAGGATGAAGTGCCCGAATACCACTGCTGGCAGAGGACACTTAGATGCAGTCACGCAGTCACGTGAGAGGGTTGCGCGTCACCTTTGGCTTCGGAAATGTACCCAGGGTGTGGCACAAGGGAAGCACGAAATATAAAGTGGTAGCGGGCTGCATGTTCTGGGTTGAGCAGCTTGGAAACCCCCAACGCCCCATCCTCCACGCCACAAGGAGTTAATGTCTAACACCCTTCTGACCCGGTTCCTTTCCCAACCAGGCCAGCAGAAGCCGAGAGCAGCCCCCATTGGGCCGGTACCTGCCCCGCCTCCCCGCCTCGGAGGCCTTCTGCTCCCAGCGCTCCTCCAGCTTTTGCTCTCCCCAGAAGAATTTAGAAAGCCAAACAAAACCCCTTTGCCGTGATCTCACCCCAAACAAACGCAGGGCTCCCAGACAAACGCACAGCACAAAAGCAGCCCGTATTTACATTCTAAACCGTCCCGGCCTGAGATGAAAAGCAGAGAAAGAAGTCAAAGCGGCCGGCGGAACAATGAGCCCCTCCCGGCAGCCGCCAGTGCTGCCGTCGGACCTCGCAGGCTGAGTCCCGGCCCGAGACGCAGAGCGTCGGGAGCAGCCCCGCCGCGGAGGAACGGCCGAGGCGTGTTCACCTCCAGGGGCCTCTGAGCCTCCCCGGGCCCGGGGTCCAGGCCCCGCCCGAGCGCGGGAGCTTCCTATCTCCGCTTTCTCTCCTCCAGGATGAAAGGACCGCCGGGACCCGCAGCCCCGGCCGAGCCCCGGCGGGAGGGCCCCGGGCCAAATCTGGGAGGAAACTCACCGAGCGGGCTGCTGCAGCCGGGAAAGAAACCACGTGCGCTGAAGTCCTCCGAAAACGCAGGGAGGTGTTCCATCCACGGACCATTGGGGGGCTGCTAAAGAGGGAAGTCAGGGGTCACAAAGGGCTCTTGGAGGGGAGGGGAAATGTATATGAAATTAAAAATATGTGTGTATATTTTGATATATACATACGTATATATTTGTATCTACATGTCTGTGTGTGTATACATACATATGTGTATATACGTATTTTATATGTATAGTGTATATATGACCAGGTTAAGTTTAACTTTCTCTGGGACTATGTGTGTATACATGCACATAACACATATAATATATAACATATATAGCATACATATTATAACATGTAATATATAATGTCAGCATATACACATATGCTGAAATCTACAAAATAAAAGTCAACACTCCAACTGCAGCATTCAACGACCCATAGGGACTCAGCAATCCGTGGATCCTACCCACCTTTTCACTGCCCCCAACCCATCCCTATGCCTTCGCTGCTCTGCTTCCTAAGTATAAAATCCATGTTCGGGCATTTTAATTATTTGGTCTAAACTCCCTTGCCACTCGCACCCATAGGTGTATGCACCTGCCAAACCCCGAGCTGGTTAAATTCAATTCTTGTCCACCCTCACTTGCGTCTGCCCGGCAAGGCACATAACCTTGCTGACTCTGCCTAATAAATTCTTGACACCAATCCCAAGTGGGTGGTGATTAATGCCGCCTCACATCCCTACATTTTCTCAGTGGATTCTCTTCCACTCTTCTAAACAAATATTTTACATTTTCTCTTTTCCCAACTCCCAACCCCTGCTCCCCCATCTTCCTCACTGCCGCTAACCTTGTTGCTATTTTACTGAAGAAATAGATGCAGTCAGACTAGAACTTCTCCAAGCTCTCCGCAGGCACCCACCTGTTTTGCAGTATGGCTTGTCTGGTGGCCATCCTGCCTGTCCTCCGACCTGTGATTTCGCCTGAAAGCAGTCTTGCCCTGCCACAGGCAGAACCTCCACTTGCATTCCATGCCCAAGCCCTTCACAGCTCTGACAAGCCTCCAGAACTCCTCTCTCTTGTACCATCAGTTTTCCTCTATCTGGATCATTCTCCTCCATCTTAGAAACAAAAGCAAACCAGAAACAAGAGTCTCTTTTGGCTCCCCGTCTTTCTCCAGCTACTTACCCATTTCTCAGCTCCCAGTTACCGTCAGCTCTTCAACAATTGTGTATGCTAAGGGGCTTCAAACTTGTTTGGTTCACCTACCTGCAGAAGAGGATTTTGAAAAATCGTGTACTCTGGCGGGGCACAATGGGTCACGCCTGTAATCCCTGCACTTTGGGAGGCCAAGATGGGTGAATCACAAGATCAGGAGTTCGAGACCAGCCTGGCCAACAAGATGAAACGCTGGCTTTAATAAAAATACAAAAATTCACTGAACGTGGTGGCAGGCATCTGTAATCCCAACTACTCGGAAGGCCGAGGCAGGAGAATTGCATGAACCCGGGAGGCAGAGGTTGCAGCGAGCCAAGATCGCACCACTGCACTCTACCTTGGGCAACAGAGCAAGGGCTCCATCTCAGAAAAAAAAAAAAAGAAAGAAAGAAAAGAAAAATTGTATACTCTAACACACATTTGTAAATTGCATCTAAAAATGTTCAATATAAATTTACATATAAGATCCAGGTGCAGCTAAATCATCAGCCACACACTGAATTTTATCATTATTATTGTTAAGCATAGTAAAACATAAAAATAACCATCTTAACCATTTTTAAGTGTACAGTTGGGTAGTGTTAAGCATATTCACTTTGTTGTGCAACCCATCTCAGATTTTTTATCTTGCAAAATGCAACCCTAATCCCATTAAATGATAACTTCCCCAGCCCTTGGCAACCACCATTCTACTTTCTGTTTCTATGAGTTTGGCTATTCTAGATATCTCATATAAGGAAACTCATATAGTATTTGTCTTTTTGGTGACTGGCTTACTTTACTAAACAAATGTTTTCAAAGTTCATTCATGCAGTAACGTGCCAAAATTTATATCCTTTGTGTGGCTGAATTATATGTATATACCAAGTATGAATTTTATTTCACTCTGAAATGAGGCTTTTGTTTATTCAACAAATATTTATTATCTACTACGTTTGTGTATACACATTTCTGGATGGACAATATGAACAAGAAAGATAAAAAGCTCACAATCCAGCAAAGATTTAAAAGGAGGTCCACTCTTTTATTCCATCTTTTAATTCATCACTTGAGCCTGTGGGTCAGAATATCAAGTTTGCACCTTAATCCCAAATCCTAGCATTCCAATTTAGAACCCCAAGACTACCTAGTTCCAGACTCCATGAATACAAACACATCTTCAGATCCTTCCCTGCACCAATTCACTCCCTGACAAGGGCCCCCTTATAAGGGCTGCATATGTGTCTGTAACTCTCATGAGATGTAAAGCTGTCTGCAAACGAGAAATAACTGTGACTTCTTTTTGTATCATCAGTCTTTAACAAGGTGCTTGGCACCTAGAAATGCTCAATAATTGTTTTTTAATGTTTACTCCTAAAGCTGGTCTTATTCATTTGTTTAAAATTATTCAAATAATACAAAATTCAAATTTAAAATAATCCCCAAATTATTCCTACTTACTATGTGTCAGCTTCTGTTCTAGGAGACAGAACTAAAACAACGAACGAAACAAGCTTGATCCATACTCTTGTAACACATTCTAGTTGGGGGTTAGAGAAACCAATAACAAGTAAAAATAACAATAAGAGAAATATCAGAAAAAAAATGATTAAAATAGGGCTCTGGAGTCTTATGGGTTTGGGTTCTTCCTGCTTTATACAGGGAAGATCAGGAAAGTCTTTTCTGCAGAAGTGTTAGTTGAGAATAGATAAGAATGACAAGAAGGAACCAAGGAGGGGAAGAGCATGCTAGGCAGAAGACACAGAGAGAGCAGAGGCCCTGAGACGGGAAAATCGTATTGAAGCAGGTTAAAGTTATCATATCCTTAGTTTAGAAATGTGGCAACCAAGTCTAGGAGAGAGACAGTGATTTGTTCACCTCTCACAGAAGGGGTAGCTAGGATGGGAATTGAGTATGATCAGAAAGTAGTTATCATAGTTAAGGGGTTTGCAGAAATTTAACAAAGCAGTTCAATCCTTGAGCTATAGAAAGAAATAGCCTGTCTGAACTTGTTCCAAACTAAACCCACTCTTCTTATTTTACAGATGTCTGGGCCATCTGTTTCATCCACTCTCAAGGCTTTCTCCCCGTACTATCTCTGAGTTGTTGACTCCTAAAAGCCTATCTCCAGCCCAGATGTCTACTGTGAGCTGAAATTTCCAGGTCCAAACTGGAATGCAAGTGTTACTCTGTTTTGTACATTGCTGTGTGTCCAAACTCAACTCTCAATTTGTATTTGTCTGGCACATAGTAGATGCTCAATAAATGTATTTGAATGAATGTATGAATAATGAACTTCAGACCAATTTATCCAACTCTTTACTGGATTTGTCCAGCTCAAGATCCCAGAAACACCTCTAGTTCAACATATCCAAAACAGAAATGATTTCTACCACTTTCTCCTTCAAACTGCCCTTTCCCTCTTTTCCCTTTCTCTCTTAGATCGTACAAACTCCACCAAGTCTAGGAGAAAGACAAGACAGTAACATGGGCAACATACTTGATTTGTTCTTTTTCACCTGTATCCAATAGGTGGTGATGTCTTTTCAACTCTATTCTAGAATCCATATCTCCTTCTCCATACCTTCTGCATATCTGGGCATGCCTTGGCTAAAAATCTCATCACTTCTCCCCTGAATTATTACAATAGTCATCTAATTGTTTATTTCGTTCTGTCTCTCCTATGTAAACCATTTTTCAATCTATTCTGCAGAACACCTATGAGGGTTATCATTTTAAAATACATTTTATTAATTTGTAAAAGCTACACATTAATTCTAATATAGAAAATGCAGAAAAACTTGAAAAAAGCAAAATCACCAATAATTCCACTATACAGAAGTAAATACAGTTTTAAAAAAAAGTTTTGTACCGTTTTTTCTAATAGTTTGGCTGTGCATACAGATATTTCTTTTTCTTTCTTTCTCTCTTTTAAACCCAAACTGAGTCATTGTATTGAGGCTTTGAATTTTTTTGTTGACATTTTATTATGAATGCTTTTCTATACCTTTAAATGTTGTTGAATACATTTGAATTCTTTAAAATATTACATCAATTGACTATCTCATAATTCATTTGATCATTTCCAAATTATTTAACATTTACATTGTTTGCAATTTCATTGTTATAAAATGTTTCAATTCTTGCACATAATTTTTTTCTTAATCTCTGATTATTTCCTTATGATACATTTCTAGAAGTAAAATTATTAGATCAAATTCAAATTATAGAAGGTTCTTAGTAAGTTTGCTAACTTGCCTCAAAATAACTTCTTAAAAATGCAAATCTAAACATGTTATTCTCTTTTCAAGCTCTCTAAATATAGATTTCAGAAAATAATTGAGACTTCTTAGGTAGATATCCTGTGTGATTTGTCCTCTATTTACTCTGACTTCAGCTTCTACCACTTCTACACATGAGCCCTTTACCTCAAGCACCTCAAACTGCATAACAGCTCATGAACGTGTCAGACCTTTGGATGATGTTTTGTTCGTTGTCTGGAACACCTGGCTTCGTTTGCTTTATCTAGCCAATTTCTACTTGTTATTTCAAAATTTAGCATTAAGCGTCATCTATATAAAATATATAATAAAATATCCTCCATTTAAATGCTTACACTGAGTTAATTTCTATGCTTAAAAAATCACTTTATTTAATCATCACCACCATTCTGCTTAGGTATTATTATGTCCCATGTCCAACTGAAGAAATGGATACTTAATTAGTAGGTGGCTTATGTAGTTAAGTGGTAAAGAGGAGATTTAAAATCAAGTTTATCTCACTTTATTAGTGCCATTGCTTCCTCTCTGATCTTCCTGTATTTTAGATTCATCTTATCTGGGTTTTTCATAGCATCCTGGGCTTACCTTTGTCTTTCTTTTTGTCCATATGTCAATCTTGCTGGTTAGACTCCAGATTTCTTAAGGGAAGGAATTATGTTTAATTTTTAATGTCAGATCCAGTGAATTTTTATTGAATGAATGATAAATGAATAAACAAACACCGATTGTACTCTTACAACTCTGACCTTGGTTTTCCTTAATTTCCTTTGCGGTCACTGATGATGACTTCATGAGCTTGTCTTCTTGGAGGATCACCACTCATTTCCTCTGATGTCTTGATTCATGTTGGGGTCTTCCAGCTAAGCAGACAGATCATCGTGGTTATGAAATCCCTCTGCCAATAAAGGTGGACCCAGACAGCGTCCCATGAATCAAGCAGAAAGAGAATGCCAGCTGTAAGTTTCTGTTTGCCTGCAAGTGCCAGAGAATAAGAGGAAAAACCCACAAAAATAGAAGACAGAGACTTAATGGGATAGAAAGAGAACCCTGCATCCAGCAGGAACTGGCCTCAAAGGATTAAAGAGAAAATGAAAAGTGAAAACATGGCGCATAAACGTTAATTGGATTTGAAGAGATCAAGTCTTTGGGAACCATTGTCCACCAAGGCAGTCCATTTGTGTCAAAACTCATTCCACCCCATCCTCCCAACATTCTGAACCCAAAAGCAGTGTAGCGTTTACTTACATACAAAACATTCTGTCACCCTCCCCCACCTCCCCAGCAGGCACCTTTCATAGCAAGAGTTTCTGAATGAGAGCTGTTTAGACCACATATTCCACGGTTTGGCCACCAAAGTGGCAATTATCCTTTATTTCCCTTCTCCACTTTCACCACAAACATTGCATGCAGCATCTCCACAAATGCCACCTAATAGTTTGTGTCACCCACTCAGGAGAAGCAGAGTGAACATACACTTACACACGTATACTTAAACACACACACACAAAGCATGGATATCCAATCATCATATAGTTACAAATGCATATACACATTCTCACGTATAATAACATAATGTACACATACACTTCTGCATATAAAAAGGGGGGACTCTACAGTCATCTATTCAATCAAAAAATGTTTAACAAGTGCCTACTCTGTGCCAGCCACTATGGTCTAGCCTAAGGAAACAATGAAGGATAAGACATTGTCACTGACCAGAAATAAAGTCGCACACATACAGTCAACTGGTCAAAAAAGTTGACAAAAATAAGCAATGGAGAAAGGACTCCTTATTCAGTAAGTGGTGCTGGGATAGCTGGTTAGCCGTATGTAGAAGAATGAAACTGGACCCCTACCTTTCACCATACCCAAGATGCATTAAAGATTTAAATGTAAGACTCCAAACTATAGGAATCATGGAAGAAAATCTAAGAAGCACCTCCTGGACATTGGCCTTGGGAGAGAATTGATGACAAAGTCTTCAGAAGCAATCATAACAAAAACAAAAATTGACAAGCTGGACCTAATTGAACTATAGAATTGCTGCACAACAAAAAGAAATGATCAACAGGAGATAATCCACAGAACAGGAGAAAATACTCACAAACTATGCATCTGACAAAGGCCTAATATCCAGAATATACAAGGAACTTAAACAACTTAACAAGAAAAAACAAATAACCCCATTAAAAAGTGGATGTAAACAGACACTTCTCAAAAGAAGACACACAGGTGACCAACAAGCATACAAGAAAAGGTTCAGCATCACTAATCATCAGAGAAATGTAAGTCAAAACTACAATGAGATAACTATCTCATACCAGTCAGAATGGCTATTAGTAAAAAGTCAAAAAAAAGAAAAAAACCATAACAGATGTTGGCAATGCTGTGGAGAAAAGGGAGCACTTATACACTGTGGGTAGGAATGTAAATTAGTTCAGCCACTGTGGAAAGCAGCCTGGAGATTTCTCAAATAACTTAAAAACAGAGCTACTATCCAACCCAGCAATCCCAATACTGAGTATATATCCAAAAGAAAACAAATCTTTCTACCAAAAAGACACATGCATTCACATGTTTATTGTAGCACTATTCACAATAGCAACGACATGGAATCAACCCAGATACCCATCAATGGTGGACTGGATAAAGAAAATGTGATACATATACACCATGGAATAGTATGCAGCTATTAAAAATGTGATCATCTTCTTTGCAGCAAATGGATGCAGCTGGAGGTCACTATCCTAAGTTACTAATGCAAGAATAGAAAACTAAATATCACATCTCACTTATATGTGGGAGCTAAACATTGAATACTCATGAATGTGAGGATGGCAGCAACAGACACTGAGGACAACTAAAGCAGGCAGGGATAGAAGAGGGCAAAATTTGAAAAACAAACTATTGTGTACTCTGCTCATTATCTGAGAGATGGAATCATTTGTACCTTAAACCTCAGCATCATGCAATATACCAGGTAACAAATCTGCACGGGTACACCTGAATTTAAAATAAAAGTTGGGAAAAAGAGACTTTGTCATTTCCCTCAAGGGATTCACAGTCAATAGATGAGATGATAGATGATAGATATAAGATAGATAGATAGATAGATAGATAGATAGATAGATAGATAGATAGATAGATAATAGATAGATGATAGATAATGGATAGATGATAGATAGATAGATAGATAGATAGATAGATAGATAGATAGATAGATAGATAGATAATAGATAGATGATAGATAATAGATAGATGATAGATAGATAGATAGATAGATAGATAGATAGATAGATAGATAGATGAGTCAATTACAGAGCAAGAAAGAAGTAGAAGGCCAGCAAAGCCATCTAATCTAATTCAGAGCTCAGTTTTCCCAGTGAAGGTGGAGGTGGATCTGATCCTTGAAGAGGACTAGGAAGAAGTAATATATATGCCAAAGCAAAGTGGTATGAGTTTGGGAAAACTCCAAGTAGTTCAGCATGGCTGGATTTTAGGGGACAAAAGGAAAGGAGATTTGTATTCTGGAGAAGGTAGCTCTGGGTTAGCTAAGTCTGCCATGTTATTAGATTTGGAATTTCAGGCTGGGCTCAAGGAAAGGCATGTTGAAAGAAATAGTGGTAGAGAGATAGGCAAATTCCAGATCATAAAAGGAATCTAATCTGAAATTCCAAATCTTTGTTTTTGAGACAGAGTCTTGCTCTGTCTGACCAGTGGAGTATGACGGTGCAATATCCACTCACTGCAACCACCACCTCTGAGTTCAAGTGATTCTCCTGCCTCAGCCTCCTGAGTAGCTGGCATTACAAATGTGTACCACACTGGCTAATTTTTGTATTTTTAATACAGATGGGGTTTTATCAAGTTGGCCAGGCTGGTCTTGAACCCCTGACCTCAGGTGATCCTCCCACCTCTGCCTTCCAAAGTGCTGGGATTATAGGCATGAGCCATAGTGCCTGGCCTGAAGTCCCATATCTAATAACATGGCAGACTTAGCTAATCCAGTGCTACCTTCTCCAGAAAACAAAACAACAAAACAAATTTAAAAAAATAGAAAAACAACTTTCTCTTCTTATTAATATAGGACCAGATATATCAGAAAGAAAAGGGGAGTATAGAAGCAAAGTAAGGCTGAGTGCAGTAGCTCATGCCTGATGGGCAGATCACTTGAGGCTAAGAGTTCCAGACCAGCCTGGCCAACATAGTAAAACCCTGTCTCTACTAAAAATACAAAAAAATACAAAAATTAGCCAGGCGTGGTGGAACGTGCTTGTAATCTCAGCTACTTAGGAGGCTAAGGCATGAGAATCCATGAACCTGGTAGGAAGAGGTTGCCGTGAGCCCAGGTTGCACCACTGCACTCCAGCCTGGGCTACAGAGCAAGACTCTTTCTCAAAACAACAACGACAATAAAAACCTAAGCAATACCTTCAGGCTGAAGTTGGAGAAGTAGAGGCCAAATCATTCAGTGTTATGTACCTATCCAAGCTGTTTGAACTATTTTTTGAAAATTTTCTGTGGAGTGTTTTGAAAGAGAATGGCATGATTAGATTTGCCTAGCACAGGGCCAGAGAAGCCCCTGTGTCTCCTTCCTGTCAAGAGCAAACACAAAACTGCCTTCTAGAGATCAGGCCACGTGGGATTCCCAGAAAAAACACAAGCCCTGCTATAGACAAGCTCACGATACAAAATTATAAACCATACAACTGCAACCTATTTAGTGTTAAAAATGAAAATTAAAACCCAAAGAGATTTTTCTTATTCATCCTTATCAGGCTGTTTGAATTTAAAAGTATAACAATAACTTTGTCATACTTTCAAATAGTTGAGAATGGAAATCAATTGTCATCAATCTCAGATGCTGCTGCTAAAACCACAGATTTGAGACAACTGTTTTGGAGAGCACTATTTATTAATAAAGCCAAGATGTATATATTCTACCATACAGTGATTCCATTTGTAAGTCTATTGAGACTAAGACACTCTGACTTGGATAAGGACAAAACACAGGGTCTCTGTTACTTCATTGTTTGTAATAGTGAAAAATGGGAAACAATCTAAATGTCCATCAATATTATAATGAATGAGTAAATTATGATTTATTCATATATAATGACACCACACAGTGGCTAAAATAAACCACACCAGATCTCTGTGCCATCTCATATACACTGCAAAACACAACATAGAATAATCAGAATATGTTGTAAAAATGCATACTTCTTTAATAATATCTACATAGATAAACATTTACAACTCACAATTAGTTCTTTATATTGTACGTGGATGCATACATATTTTGGATCAAGTAAGAAAACCTGAATTTAAAAGACACATACACATACCAAAATTCAGGCTAATGGTTAGCTGGGGGAGGGACTGTGTGGAATAGAGGGACTGGGCTTAAATGGTACCTTCATGGCTTATTGTATAACAACAACATTTGATCAAGAAAAATAGGGTGCAATGCTAATTTGTTAGAGCTGAATGGTAGACACAGGGGTCTCATGTTATTCTCTGTGTTATAGTGTATTTCAAAATAAAATAAAATTTAAAAATAAGAATAAATTCTATGCTAAGCATTTTATTCCCTAAGCAAGTGAGCGACATGGTTAGATTTGTGCTTTGGAAAGGTCCCCCAGCCTGTGAGTGGAGGCGGTCTTAGCAGAGGGTAAATGGAGGCAGGAAGACCTGGTAAGAAGGCTGTTTGCCATAGGTTAAGAAAGAATTAATGAGGCCTGGCATAAATTAGAGGTCAGGGATGGATTTGAAAGCTATTTAAGAGGTAATATGCTGACATACTATCAGTCTCCTTTTTCCTTTGGTGTTTAAACATTTTGTTTATACAAGCTTCCCTCATTTCTACTTTTCAATGAAGTATGACATACAAAAAGACAAGCGCATAAATCATAAGTATGCAGCTTCATACATTTTCACACAGCGACCTCCACCCAGATCAAGTCTTCTCCCAGTCAACGTGCAGCTCCAAAGGTAATCACCAATCAGAGTTCTATCACCATTGATGAGTTTTGCCTGTTTTGAACTTTATTAAAATGAGCCCCTATAGTATGTATTGTTTTGTGTCAGGTTTTATTTATTTGATATTTTTTTGTGCAAATCATTCCTATTGTTGTATGTGCAAGAGTTTGTTGGTTTTTATTGCTAGATGGTATTCTTCATGTGAACATTTAATTCCATAATTTAATTGGTGCTCAATTGTGGATGGAGACTTGGGTTTGTTCCAGTTTTGGACAGTGCTGTTATAAGCACTCTTGTACATATCTTGAGCACACATATTTCCTTCTGTTGGATATATATTTCAGGAGTGAAGTTTCTGGAGAAGAGGGTATGTGTATTTTTGGCTTTAGTAGATACTGGCAACGTTTTTCAAAGTGATTGTAGAAATGTACATACCCACCAGCAGTGAATGAGAGTTCCAATTGTTTCACATCTACACCAACACTTGGCACTATGGCTGTTTTTCGTTTTCTGTTTTTTAAATTTAGACAAGAATGTCATAGGTATGCAATGATATTTCATCGTAATTTTAATTTGCATTTTCCCATGGCTAAAAAGTTGAGCATGCTTTTATATGTTTATCTCTTATTCTTATATCCTGTTAAGAAGTTTTAAAAATAGATTGTCTCCCTTTTTCTTATTGTTTACACAGTTTGAGAATGAAAAGAATAAGCCTCCTACCAAAGCCTCCCGGATACTAATATTTATCTCTGATAATTCACTTATTTGCTGTCTTCTTTTAGAAGATCTGGAAAGGCTGAGGTGGTGGATCACCTGAGGTTAGGAGTTTGAGACCAGCCTGGCCAACATGGTGAAACCCCGTCTCTACTAAAATATAAAAAATTAGCCAGGTGTAGTGGTCCGTGCCTGTAATCCCAGCTATTTGGGAGGCTGAGGCAGAAGAATTGCTTGAACTTGGGAGGCAGAGGTGACAGTGACCTGAGATTGTGCCACTGTACTCTAGCCTGAACGTCAGAGCGAGACTCCACCTCAAAAAGAAAAAAAAGGAGACCTGGAAGATCAGCAGCACCCCACTTGACTGGTGCCAATTTACTGTATTAGCTCATTTTCACAATGCTGATAAAGACCTACCTGAGACTGAACAATTTACAAAAGAAAGAGGCTTATGAAACTTAGGGTTCCACATGTCTGTGGAGGCCTCACAATCATAGCTGAAGGTGAAAGGCACATATCACATGGCAGCAGACAAGAGAAGAGAGCTTGTGCAGGGAAACTCCCCTTCATAAAACCATCTGATCTTGTGACACTTATTCACTATCATGAGAACAGTGCAGGAAAGACCCGCCCCCATAATTCAGTCACATCCCACTGGCTTTCTCTCACAACACATGGGAATTCAAGATGAGATTTGGGTGAGGACAAAGCCAAACCATATTAGAGGGGTTTATGCAAAAACAAACACATCTCACATTTCTTGTCAGAGTCAGATTTTCTAGAAGGGATGCCTACACAGGGTAGGGAGCAGATCCACCAGGAAGAACTTCGAGGTCTTTCTGACCTCTTCCAGGCCACAGCGCTTCATAAAGCCCTCTCCTCACCATCACACTACTGTGATTATTTACTCCTTATTTACTAGACCTACATTCTAGGCTTTAGGCTCATGAAAGGCCGGGCTCTTTTCCTTCATTTTGTTGAGTCAGGCTTTGTTGGGTCAGTGCTGTAACCAGGCATTAGCCCTAGGTGGATCTCGGGGGAAGTCCTTCTCAATAGCAGGTCCTCCTGCTGAGAGCTCTCGTAGCTCCTCCTGCCTTCTTCCTTCAGAACTCTCATCCCAGTTCTTACTTACATATTTGTAATCTGACTGTTTGTATTCCCCTTTAGACCATAAGCTCCTTGAAGCTGGCATTCCATTTTATCTACTGTTCTACTTCCAGTGTTTGCCAGTGTCTGGTACACAGGAAGTGATGAATAAATATTAGTCAACAGACAACTGAAGTCGTTTAGATCAGAATCCCAGATCTATCCTGTATTAGATGTGTGAACTAAAACAAGATTCTTAACAGTTTCAGTTTCTCACTCAGTAAAAGGAGACTATTCATAGCTATATTCTTTCTTTTGTTTTGTGTGTGTGTGTGTGTGTGTGTGTGTGTGTGTGTGTGTTTTGAGACAGAGTTTTGCTCTTGTTGCCCAGGCTGGAGTGCAATGGAGCAATCTTGGCTCACCCCATCCTCTACCTCCCAGTTTGAAGTGATTCTCCTACCTCAGCCACCTGTGTAGCTGGGATTATAGGCATGTGCCACCACGCCTGCCTAATTTTTTACTATTTTTAGTAGAGATAGGGTTTTTCCATGTTAATCAGGCTGGTCTTGAACTCCGGACCTCAGGCGAGCCTCGGCCGCCGCAAAATGCTGGGATTACAGGCATAAGCCACCATGCCCAGCCTCTTTTGTATATTTTTATTGATATATCATAGTTGTACAAATATTTGGAGTACAAGTGATACTTGATACATGTATGTCATGTACAATGATCAAATTAGGGTAATGGGAATACCCATCACCTAAAACATTTATCTTTTCTTTATGTTGGGAAAATTGCAATTCTTCTCTTCTAGTTATTTTGAAATATACAATAAATTATTGTTAACTACAATTTCTCTAACATCCTATGCAATATTAGAACTTATGTCTTCTATCAATTGTATTTTTGTACTTATCAACCAGCTTCTCTATTTCCTCCCAATTATATCTACTTTAACTGTTGTTTTTAAACATTTAAATGAAGCAGACCTCATGAAAGTACCCAGGTCAGGATTTTGTACTTAAAAGTTTCTTTGGCAATATTTTAGAGTAAATGAATAAATGTATGAATTCATTCTAACTGGCAGAAATCTAGTGCAGATTTAGAGCTGTTAAAGTTTTTCCTTTTTTGTTTTCTTTTTTCTATCTCTACCTCAGAGAAAATTTAAGTCCTCATTAATTCCTAACAGCGTCAATGTTTTGCAATTCTCTATACCCTGTGGCCCGTTTAATTGGATGGTTACCAAGAGTCATATGACTTTTTGACCTGGATGATTATTAATTGGTTCAAAATTGCCGGGAACTATTCAGTGCCAGGCAGAAATGCAGGATTTGCAGAGGATAAGACTTGCTTCTACCCATGAGAATCTGACAGTCCTGATACAGACCTTTATATATGCAATTTTGGTACATTAAGCTGAGGTTACTGATGTCTGCACCCAGCATGCTCTGAGCCAAACCCTGGAGGAGTGTGGCTGGGGGGCAGCACACCTGAACAGAGTCTGCAAGTTTAAGAAGCAAAGAGTAGGGGTATTTCTCCAACTTTACTGTGTATGTGAATCCTAGGGATCTTGCCCAAAGGAAGATTCTGATTCTGTAGGTTGGGGTGGGGCAGGGGTCTTCTAGGTCTATATTTCTACCAAGCTCTCCAGGGATACAAATGTTGTTAGTCCACGAAAAACAGTTAAAGAAGCAATTCAAGGCTCACAGAATGCCATGAACAAAGAAGAATCTCGTCTTTACTGAGCAATAACCCAAGGTTCAGAGAGGTTAAGAAACTTGTCCAAAGTCACATCACCTAGCCAGTAAGTGGCAGAGCCAAGGCTGCAATCTGGGTCTGAGTCCCCAGGTGCTTGTTTCCTTCTCCACATCATACTGCTCCTCACAAGAGCATGCAGCTTCACTGTTCCCGGAGGTCCCCATGAAACGGGGCTACTTCTGGAGTTTGGTTTGTCAAGTACTGTTGGAAGGTAAAATGGAAAGATGTGAGGACTAGGATCATAAGGCTTGGGCTCTGGTCTCACCAGTCCCTCCACTCCCTGGGTACCTTCCCTCTCCCACCCCCACCAACAAGAGTTGTTCTGTCCCTCTGGACATTGGTTCTTCAGATTTGAAGTGAAAATTTGGACTCTGTCCTTAAAGATCTTCCTAGCTACATTTTGGGACCCAATGAGACATCACCACTTACAGAAAAATGTGAAATTGCTGAGCTATTCTAGGGACTGGAGGTAGTTGATTTACGTAGTAGCAAAGAGCAGGCTGACCTTGGTGGCAAGAAAGGAGGCATACTTGGGTCTATTTCCAATTCTTGAAGCCAAATGGAGCTTCCCTGGCTAGATTTTTTTTTTTTTTTTTTAAGACAGAGTCTTGCTCTGTTGACCAGGCTGGAGTGCAGTGGTATGATTTTGGCTCACTGCAACCTTTGCTTCCTGGCTTCAAGTGATTCTCCTGCTTCAGCCTCCAGAGTAGCTGGGATTAAAGGCGTGCACCACCACACCCAGCTAATTTTTTTTGTATTTTTAGTACAGACGTGGTTTTACCATATTGGCCAGACTGGTCTTGAACTCCTGACCTCAAGTGATCTGCCTGCCTTGGCCTCGCAAAGTGCTGGGATTACAGGTATGGGTGAGCCATCATGCCTGGTCCCTGGCTGAATTTGAAGTTGTTTGGGATTGATGAATTCTTTTTTTCCTTCTATTTTTCTCCCTCTTTAAATAGAAAAGCCTGTAAGTATTATCCTATGCCTGTCCCACCACTGAATTTAGGAAGCAGATAACTTAAGTTTCACAGGTTCAGAGAGAAAAACTGTATTCCAGGGTGGATTAAACATGGAGCCCCCTCTTTACCTAATTTGAATGGGTTAGTTTAGATAATGAGATTTGGGATTTTTAAGTCATTAAGATTTAGGATTTTGACTTGATGCTGCCATATGCCAGGCCTTTAGGGAATCTGGGGATAGGGTGATCTCTTTTTCATATGGGATGAATGTAAATCTTTTGAGGGCCAAAGGGTGAACTATGGTACTCCGAACAATGGTTCCCCAAATATTGCATGTCTTAAATCCCTGGCATCTGTGAATATATGTTCCATGGCAAAGAGGAATTAAGGCAACAGACTAAATTAAGTTTGCAGTAAGCTGACTTTAATATTGGGTGATTATCCTAGATTATGAGCAGCCCCGTGTAAGTACCAGGGAGGGTCCTTACATGTGAAAGGGAAGGCAGAAGAGGAGAACCAAAGAGATAGCAGAGGGAGGACTCAGCCCAATGTTGCTGGCTTTGAACATGGAGGAAGAGGGCCACAAGCCAGGGCAAGTGGGTGACCTCTAATGATTGAAAAGGCAAGGAAACAGCGTCTCCCCTAGTCTCCAAGATTGTAGACAATACATCTATCTACGTTGTTTCAAGTTTGTGATAATTTGTTGTAGCCGCCATAGCAAATTATTATAAGACCTATCCTACAATTTACTGCTCTAGGATCTTAGACAAATTGTTTCATGTTTGCATTCCTTATATTCCTTATTTCTCAAAATAAGAACTGCTGTGAAGATCAGGCAGAACAAATAGGCAGAAATCTCTGTCACACAGGTGTTTGATAAATGTGAATTTCTAGCTTCCCCTTTTCTTCCAGGTTGCAGAAGAAACATAAGGAAGAGAAGCAGGAGCCCCACGCCATTCTCAGCGGTGCACGTGCCTTCCTTTGATGTGAGCTGTGTACAGGATTCTCTCGGTAAGCTCCCGCAGCACACCTTATCTAGAGTGAAGGCTGCTTATCTGCCTTTGGGGTTCCCACAGCTCCTACCTCCCTGATGGAAAAATCCCCTTTAGAATACAAAAATTATTTAGAATAGACTGAGATGAGAGTAGAGCCAGGGCCTCATTCTGCAAATAGACTTTCAGAGATGAAAGAGCAGGGCAGACATCCATATCTATCCTATGACCACCACATTCCCCACTGAAAAAATCAGGAGTTGGTGCCCTGAGATGAGGCAAGCCCACTCAAAGAGGCCAGCCCTTGATTCTTCCTCCTTCCCACACACCTGAGACAGACATCTCTCAAACACTCCAGGCTTGTAATCCTTAATTAGTTGTGTTACGAGCTTTTATTTAAAAAGCACATTTAATACGAGTATAGTTTCGCAGATACAAGTTTTCACTTTGTATGCTACAAAAGTCTTTGAATATTATTCTCTTTACAAAATGGAACCTTACAAAAATACTGACAATTTAATGTTTTTATACAGTTTTCTCTAGTTGCAGTTATTTCTTTCATTATAAAACAATGTCTACCACAGAACTATGATACTTTAGTTGATATTTTTTAAAAAATTAACTCAATGCTTTTTAAAGCAGCTAATGTAAATAACACAGGTCGAGACACAGTTTATAATCATAGTGGATATAGCTAAAATTGTTTCAGAAATAATATTTTACATAGTTAACTTTTAATGTTTTATACATTATTTATATAATATTTATATATAAAAATCATAGCTTGCTATAAGTTGAAATGAAAGGACGGATTCTGTATTACTACAGGATGTGCATGTGGTTGATCCATATGGTTACATGTAACCCTTTAAAAGGTCTGCATCCAAGATCTATTAATGCATTTCTTCCTTCCTCCTTTCCTCAAAGGTTCAGTAGAAGGGGTCCCTGTCTACCACCTAGAGTGGGACCTTGCATGGAAGGACACTTATGGATAGAGGATGAGGAAAACTCTCTACCGAGATTTAACCCATATGTTCTGCCCAGCAGAACCTACCAAGAACTGCCCTAGGGGTCAACCCCAAGACAATAGTGCTTTACACAGCTTAGCAAGAGCAACTCCTACAAAGACCCTCATCTCTGTCATCCTGAAGGGTAGCCCCTCAGGCATGAGACTGCCTGCTACTCTGGCTCCTTCTGATTTGCAACAGCCAAAAGGTTGGTTCGGTTTTCATTCTGCCCCCTTCACTCTCCCATCTGTTGTACAGAAGGCTGCTTTCCATCAGCTGGTGGCAGACCATGCCTTGCTCATCCCTGGGCCCTCACAGGAAATCCTGGTGGGCCCGCAGCAAGGATTTCAAGGCAGTAACTGAAGTCGAACTGTTTCTAAGAGTGTGCAAGTGCCCGGTGATTGATGCGCACAACATCAGCATCCTGCAATTGACATTTCAACATCACAGGATGATGCGTCAAAAGAAGAAAAGTGAGGGCCCGTGCCCTCGATTTCTTCTGAAATTGTGCTATTTGTGAAATTCATTCATCCACAAAGAGTCCGCTAATCACTAATGTGAGGAACTACAGTTGTTGGCCTATGGGCAGGGAAGGTGATAAGGTCTTAGGACTGGGAATCTGGATTCAGGATCTGATCACTTGACTGAGCAAACTTGCTCTTTCCTTCTATTTAAACAACAAAACAAAACTTCCTGAACTAAAGTCACAGTACAGAATAGAATGGGATGGACAGAGAGACTCAAGAGGGCAGCCCCGCAATGGCTATTTTCTCAATTCAGTGCTATTTCTGGCATTGTGTGCTACAATGTGAATTTTTGCTTTTCTCACAGGCCTGGGATTCCTCAGGTCACAAAGGTGACCAGCAGCCTCTACTCAAATCATTTTAGTGTTTGTTCCTGAACAGGCCGTGTTCACTAGAACATGAACACTCGAACCAATTCCACATTCAAGACTCCGGCACTTGGTGTTAGTTTGCTGTGTTTCCACATAGGTGAATACTACCTATTCTGGAAGGCCACAAAGTAAAACATTTGTTTTTTCTTTTTAAAAATCAGTCGGGCAAAAGTTTTTCCCTACATTCTACTGTCTGATGAGATTGGAGAGCAGCAAGAAGTTGCTGTCAGCAGTCATTTTACAGAAACAGCTCAGGAGGTGGGCGGCACCTACACCATGTTGTGGTGATTGTTCCTGTCAATAATGTCCACAGGTGAAAGGATTTCCTTCCGGATAGTGGGGGCAGGCAGGGATAGCGTCGTCTTAGTTTTGAAGAGGTCAGACACGAAGAAAACCTAGAAGCACAAAACAGAGATTAAAGTTAGTAACTGATGTGTGAGGTCTGGGTACAGTGGGAAAAGGAAGGTCAGAGGAGCACAGACTTTAGGAAAAGTGGCCCCAGATCATAACTCTTTGAATAGGGAAGGACAATAGAGATCATATCATCAAGTCTTACTACATAGATAGGGAAACTGAGGCCTGGGAAAAGGCCGTGACATGCCCAGGTTGCAGAACACCGGTTCAGCAGAATCCACTTTTTTTTTTGAGACAGAGTTTCACTCTTGTTGCCCAGGCTGGAGTGCAATGGTGCGATCTCGGCTAACCACAACCTCCGCCTCCCAGGTTCAAGTCATTCTCCTGCCTCAGCCACCTGAGTAGTTGGGATTACAGGCACGCACCACCACACCTGGCTAATTTAGAATTTTTAGTAGAGATGGGGTTTCTCCATGTTGGTCTGGCTGGTCTCTAATTCCCGACCTCAGGTGATCCACCCGCCTCAGCCTCCCAAGGTGCTGGGATCACAGGCATGAGCCACTGCATCCAGCCCAGTAGAATCCACTTCTAAGGACTCTCAGGTCCAGTGCCCACATCAGCAACCCATAATTCCTTATTTCTCAAGGCAAACAAATAGCAATGAAAGATAAGTTCCTAAACAAAGGAAGTAGATCATAATTAGTTACAGTCATTAATTCACACTACTTTCCCTTTTCTCACAAAGGAATCCAGGGTGTAACCAAAAAAGATCAGCCAACATGAACTCCTATCAGCAACAGTTGAAGTCAGGCAGTGGCAACTACTTTTCTTGAAAACCCGGTGATAGCAACTATTTGATGGGGGTCAAGAAACCAGGTTCTCATTGCCAAAAAAGTCAGCAACTAACCTGGAAGAAAGGTTAATGAAAAATCTCCTATCACGTATTCCCAGCATTCTTTTTCCTCATGGGGATGTGACCTCACTGAGTCTTTCTTAGAAGACTTGAGAAACATTTATTGAACGCCACTTGCAAAGCTGTGAGGATGGCTCAGGCATAGTTCCTGCCTCAGTGAGCTTATGATGAAAGATCCAAGGACTTGATGAGCTACTGGAGTAAGGAAAATTTGTACATTGTATTAATGGTAAAGTGAATACACAGACATCCATTTGGGCCGTTTAGCAACAGGAGTTTTTACTAAGTAACCATAAGTGGCAGCTATCAGTCACGTAATTTAATAGGAAACATGGCTGGCTTTCAAAATAGGGCCTAAAATACTATCAAAGTTCCTATGTCCAACAGCTTTCTGAATTGAAGAGTCTTTGTCCTGCAGATGGTAATGTGCTCATTACTAATGACAGCATCGTGGCTTCACTCTGGCCACATTACAGGCAAGAAAATGAAGTTTTTAATAAGATTTGCCAAAACGAAGGCTCTAGAAATCCAGGTTCTGGCCACAGTACAGAGTTGAATTATTTGTTAAACTGATTTTCACAATGTCCCTTCTGTGCTATAAAAATCACGGTAAGAAACTGGTGATGCTGGTTACCTCAAGAGCGGGGAAGCAGGTGGCCAGAAGACAAAGGTGAACAGACGTTTACTGGTCACTGTGAAACCTGTCGTACCTTTTGATTTTGTACCCATGACATATATTACCTACCAAAACATTTAATAAGTAGTATTTTGTTGCTAAAAAAAGAAAGCTAGGGTATTTCTATGCTACTACAAGAAAATGAAATATTAGTCAAGAAGTGTAAAATCAGGCTGGACGCGGTGGCTCACGCCTGTAATCCCAGCACTTTGGGAGGGCCAGGCGGGTAAATCACGAGGTCAAGAGATAGAGACCATCCTGGCCAACATGGTAAAACCCTGTCTCTGTTAAAAATACAAAAATTAACTGGGCATTGTGATGCGTGCTGGTAATACCAGCTACTCAGGAGGCTGAGGCAGGCTTGAACCAGGGCGGTAGAGGATGCAGTGAGCTGAGATTGTACCACTGCACTCCAGCCTGGTGACAAAGCGAGACTCTCATCTCAAAAAAAAAGAAGTGTAACATCTTAATACATTCACAATTTGAGAGCTATTAGATTTACCACTTTGCAAGGGGAAAAAATTAATTCTCTTCTCCCTTTCTTTTGTCAGGAGGTGAGAACCGTGGTACCAAAAGATTTGTCTTCCAGTCAGAGTCAAACTTGAGAATCAGGAAAGAAAAGATCTGTGCACAGCCTGCCAGTAGGCTCTAGGCTCCCCTGCCAGAAAATTCTCTGTAGTTGGTTTGGGAAAATGTTTTCAAGTGCCCTCAGTATAAGGAAACAGACTCGATTAAAGCTCTATGTGAAGATAATTAAACTTTTCAACCCTTCTCCACCCCAGCCCCAGCCCCCACCCCAGCCCCACATTTTCCTTATCTCCCCTAGTGGACTTACTTCTTTTTGTACTAAAATGGTGTTATCATCTGAGATGTGCAGACAGCAATGTCCTCATCTCTAGCTCAAAATTATCCTCTCCTTTATCCTTAACTTTGTCTGGGAGGAAGAGGTTTTGATAAATCCTTCCATCACTACATTTTTACCTTTTTTTTTTTTGAGTCTCACTGCAACCTCTGCCAACCGGGTTTAAGTGATTCTCCTGCCTCAGCCTCCTCAGTAGCCGGGATTACAGGTGTGTGCCACCACACCAGGCTACGTTTTGTATTTTTAGTAGAGATGGGGTTTCACCATGCTGGCTAGGCTGTTCTTAAACTCTTGACCTAGTGATCCACCCTCCTTTGCCTCACATTCTTGACCTCATGATCCATCCTCCTTGGCCCATCACTACTTTTAACTTCACTTATTCCAGCTTAGCAGCTAGATTCATGAAAATAAGTCGTACAGGCCTAATTTCTTAAAAATCTTTCTCCCAGAATCCCTCCATCTGCCAGGGACAAATATAGCAGGGGACAGTTCCCCCATCCCCAGAAAACACCTTCCCCTTTAAGATCTTGAACAATCTACCACCTCGATCCCCTGGCTTATCTCCCAATCTAATTTTCTGAGCTCACAGTCACTCCATCTTAGGGTTTCCATTTCCTAACTGCAAGATAGGAATCATATAAAGATTAAAGACAACAATGAACTCGAGAAGATCTAAACCTGTGACTGCTACATAGTTCAATAAGAGGCATTCCGTTCTTTAATGATCTGGATACCAAAGTAGTTACTGGATCCAGAGAAAGCCATGCTCTCCCATGTGTCCAGAACTTTGCTTATTGGCCTCTCTTCCTAGATGGGAGGCTTCTGGAAGATGTAACCCTATCCCTAATCACCCTGAATCACCCCAGGCACTTAGCTTTAAGCCTTATACACAACAAGGGCTTAATACATGTTTGTCGTTGAATTTCAAAAATTCTCTCTACTTACTAGAAAGCAAGCACTCTGGCCTCGGACCTTATTGACAATACAACTCCTACGGACTTGAGGGGGAACCACATACTCAAATACGCTCTGCACAGAGCCAAGTGGGGAGGCGAAAAGTTGAGTAAGGTCCAGCAGCATCCCAATTTAAGCTGTATTTCACTTTCAGCATGACTTGAGGTTACACAAACACTTTTCTGAGGGCTTATGAAACATAATACTGTCAAGACTGAAACAGGGCTCAATCTTCCTAATATTTGAACAGCAGAGCACAAAAAGAGCTAGTAAAAGTAAAAGCTTCTTGGTTTGGAGCAGTTCCATTTCCTACAAAAGATGATCTCCACCCAGAAAGAAAACCCAGAGGCCCGGGCTGGGAAGGGTCTATGGAAATTAAGTAGCTGTCTTAGGTCTATGGAATAAACCCACTCCCAGCCCACAATCCTACTCCATAGATCTCTATTGTGCAAAAGGACACATTAGACAATAAATACAGTCTCAGCAAACAAGCAAAACTGTACCCTAAGCACCAGGAAGAGATCTAAGTTATAATGCGCAGAACATTTGTTTTCAATTCCATCTCTCCAAATCTTTGAACTTTATAAATTACCTCCTTTTTTTTCTGAAAATGAATGAATGCAATCAATAAGTACTTATTGATTCCTGCCGTGTGTTAAACTCCAAAAATATGAAGATGAATATACATAAGACATAAGTCTTTTACCCTCCAGGAATTTATAGGCCAGTGAGTTAGAGAGCCAGGTTAACAGATGACCACAATACAGCATATTAAGGATTATGATGGAGGGAAGCCAGGGTGTTGAAGAAGCAAAGAGGACATGGCATTTAACCCAGACTGAAGGCGGGGGGAAGCAAGCCTTAGAAGACTTCTCCTAAAGGATGTCTATTTGATCTTAGCTTTGAAGGATGAGGAGGAGTTAACCAAGCAGTGAATGCTAGGATGTTGTTACAGGCAAAGGGAATGGCGTGTGCAAAGGCACAGGAGAAAGGGAGTACAGCACATCCAGGAGCTGTAGGAAGCTCAGTATACCTAACATGGAGCAGTCAAAGAGGCTGGAGAGGAGGGGACTAGCTATTGAAAAGCCTCCTGAGACACGTTAAGCAGTTCAGATCTCATCCTTTTGGCTCTAGGAATCATTGTCAAGTCTCAAGTGAGGAAGCAACACGTTGGAAAGACTTGCATTAAGATCATGTTGGTAACTAATGGGGAGATGGAGTCAGAAAGGATGTAGTGAGTCTGGAGGCGGGGACTGTGGAGTCTAGGAGAGGATGAGGCCCAAACAACGCCTATACAGTAAAGACAAACAAGAAGAGATGGCTTTGGAAATGTTGAGGATAGGAACGCAGGTGGTAGGGGTGGTGTGTATGTGTTTGGGGTGGGTATGCGTGCGGAGGAGGCAATGTTTTTCTTTCTAGTTCTTTTTTCAACTCTAGAAATCCTGGTACATATTCTCATAAAAACTCTTAAAATTTGGGTAACTATGCTAGGAAAAAAAAAAATATATATATATATATATGTAACTCTTCTTTCCTCTGCCTCTGACATTGTACTGGGGGAGTGATTTTTCCCCCCAGTGGCATTTAGTACTTTATAGTGTTCTGTGACCAACACTTTTATCTAATTCCAGGACAATTCATTAACCCAAAATAAAAATTCCACAAACTAGTTATGTCCCATTCCCTCCTCTCCCCAGTCCCTGGTAACCATCAATCTGCTTTCTGTTTCTATGGCTTTATCTACAAGGAAGTGACTCTGACCTCCTCCTGAGTCAAAAGGAGTAAACTGTTCTGTGATCCCAGAGTGGAAGATGATTTAATTTGCCCAAGCACTGTGGACAATGTAGCCCCTTCCTTCAAGAGCAAGAGTACACACAAACAAGGCAACTCTAAGCTGTAAGAACCCCATTCACTGTGATAAGCAGATAAAAAACAAACTAGAAAAAGAAAAAGGGGGGGGGTGAAGAGTGGTTGAGAAAATGAATGAACATGTGAAATCTGACACATTCTAGCTGGATGTGGAGACCATATGCTGATGGGAGTTTTCCATAGGACAAACAGAATCTGCTCTCTGAGTCCTATAATTTCTAGGGCTATCTTTGGCCAAGAGTTGGCACACTCAAAGAAGAAGATGCTTTCAATGTCTTACTGCCAGTATTCACACTCCGGAAATGTCAGCTTCCCATGGAGCACACACAGTTCAGCCCTGCTGGGGTGCTGCCTGCCTAGAGGTTACCAAGAACCAAATACACCAGAAACGAGAAGTCTGGTAGGTAGCCAGGTTCCTACTTTCATTGCTAGGAATGGCTGAACCAGCAAATTTTGAGGGTCATTTTGTGAATTTTGTCAAGGGCAGATTATGACAACAAAATTACCCTTGAACTGCTCCTGGAGCCCTTGAAGTAAGTGAGTTCCTTGATAACAGGAATCCCATCCTTATATAACACATTGAGCCAAAATGCTGGCAAAGGGTAGATTAACTATAAAAGCAAAATAATTTTAGAATCTTAGAACCACAAGAAAACAGAGTCATCTCTTCTGGTATTTCCTAGGATGCTGTCCTCAAACCATCTGTTTCAGAATCACCTGGGAGCTTCCAGAAATAGCAGATTCCTGGGGCCATCCAAGACCTACTGAGAGTGTTGCTTGGAATCTGCATTTTAGCAAACACTACAGTTATTTGTTATACAGAGTACAGTTAAAAATCCATTAGCGGACATTCTGTGGAGATGAATGATGGGTTCAAATCCTAGATCTGCCATTGTATGAGTGTGTGTCTTAGACAGTCTATAATCATTTTTGAGATGGAGTCTCACTCTGTCCCTCAGGATGGAGTGCAGTGGCACGTCTCAGCTCAGCTTCTCCTGCCTCAGCCTCCAGAGTAGCTGGGATTACAGGCATGCACCAACAGGCCTGGCTAATTTTTGTATTTTTAATAGAGACAGGGTTTCACCATGTTGGTCAGGCTGGTCTCCAACACCTGACCTCGCGATCCACCCACCTTGGCCTCCCAAAGTGCTGGGATTACGGGTGTGAGCCACTGCTCCCGGCTGACAATCTGTAATCTTCTTTTTAAGATCAGCTTTCTCGTCTGTACACTGGGCACATTACCTTCCTTGAACCACCCTTATCTTCTCTCTTTAGTACCCATATTGAACTTTTAAGAACCTTCTGTCTTAGTATTAGGCCATAGGCTTTGAGACGTGACGCTTTAAACGCTGTGTCATATTTCCCCTTCTAGAACAAGCTACTCAAGGGCATAGACTGAGTTGAGTCATCTCTGTGTTCAGAGCCCAGAAATTGTAGCTCTCAATAGAGCTGGTCCATCGCAGCATGTGAGCATAAAGACCATGGCTGTTCCTTCTTTGGCATGCATTCCCATGTGCTTTGGCCTTGGAGTTTCCTTTTAGCTTTCTGGTCTACCATACTGAACAATCTCATGGATTAAGGAAGGAATCACTTTCTTTGGAGGAGAAAGCCTTGGGACCTGGCTCAGCCTTAGGTCCTAAGTAGAGTAAGTGCTATCTAAAGAAAACCCATCTTTGGCAGCCTTGTGTTTTGATTAGATGGAATTACCCAATTGCAATCATTATTTTTTGACCTCAATAAAAGGCTTTTAGCAGCTTTGTGCCCTGGGAGTATGTGAGCACTTCTATTGAGTGATTTCCTAGTATATGTGAGACGGAAAATGATGAGGCGAAAAAGAGTGTGATATTGGGAGTCAGACAAAATATAGTCTCCAAATCTCTATTGCTATGTGACCCAAGCTGGCACACTTGTCTTGAATTTATACAAGATAAAAAGCTTTTACAGTTGCAGATGATGTGTCTGCCTTGTATTTGCGTGCAAATGTTATTTTAAAAATCCACCATGGCCGGTGCGGTAGCTCACGCCTGTAATCCCAGCCTTTGGGAGGCCAAGGTGGATGGATCACCTGAAGTCGGGAGTTCAAGTCCAGCCTGACCAACATGGAGAAACCCTGTATCTATTTATAAAAAGTAAAAAAAAAAGAAAGAAAAATAATAAAATTAAAAAATTAAAATCTACCTACCCATGATTTCTGTAAGGCTTACACAGAATATATGTAAAAACACTTTGTAGCTATGAAGGACTACTCATTCATTCATTTCTTTATTTTGAGCAGAATCTCGCTCTGTTGCTCAGGCAGGAGTGCAGTACACAATCTCCAGTCACTGCAATCTCCACCTCCCAGGTCCAAGCATTCTAGTGCCTCAGCCTCCGAGTATCTGGGATTACAGGCATATGCCACTACACCTGGCCAATTTTTGTATTTTTTTTTAGTAGAGACGGGATGTTGGTCAGCCCGGTCTTGAACTCCTGACCTCAAGAATCTGCCCACCTCGGCCTCCTAAAGTGCTGGGATTACAAGCATAAGCCACCACGCATCCAGCCTTATGAAGAACTATTCAAATCCCACCTTGGTTATCACAATTAAGGATCATCACTGCTACTGAGGAATGTGAAAGAAATTAGTCCCACAAAACGAACAAAGAAGGTTTAGAGGAGCAAAGAAAGATGAGAGCAATTTTGCGGAGCATGCTGCTGTGTGCCTGTGGTCCCGGCTAGTCAGGAAGCTGAGGTGGGAGGATGGTTTGTGCCGAAGAATTTGAGGCCAGCTGGGCAATATAGCAAGACCCGCCCACCCACACCCCCTCTTTCTTTAAAGAAAGTTGTGGGCAATTCTGATGGAGAACAGGAATCTGTGCCAAGAAACCTTCCAGAAAAATATTCATAGGCTATTAGGGAGCCTATGACTATTTTAAGGAGGACCCAGGGGACTGACAGCTTTGTCTATGGGGTACTAGATCCAGTAGGAGTTGGAGCGTAGGAACGTGGTACCCAAGGATGACTGAGGCTTGACAAAGGCAGGGGTTCCCATTCCCAGAAACCAGCCAATTTTGAAGCTGAAAGGGAAGAGGGGGCTACTATTCATTGAGGTCACCTCTGCCTATTATCCCACAAGTTCCATTGTTCTGTATTGCTAGGGGCACAAAACATATCAAGTTCTCACCCATCTCTATGTCTTTGTGTCATTCCTTCTACGCGGAATTCCTTTTTTTTTATCTTTTGTATCTATAGCAAATGGCCACTCATTTTAAAAGAATTACCTATTCTAAAAATTCATTCTAGTCTTCCAATACCCTCAAGAATAATTAATCACCCCTTCTGTTGTAACCCCACTGTCCTCAGTAGTGTATCCCATCCCAGCAGCCGTGCCTTTCTATCATACTTGTCTGTTTACATGTCTGTTCCTACTAGATCATTCTCAAACCATTAGCAAGTTACAAAATCAACGGACTGTGTGGTCACTACCAGCATTTTTGAAGGTTAATAGAAAATATTAGAATGTCTCACACAGTAAGGGCAAGTCTTATTTTATGAAATATTTGTTTTAGTAATGTATGAATACCTCTATTGGGTTATGATATAAAATATATTTCTTATTATAGATGGTGATCAAGTCTTGGAAAGCTACTGCACTATATAAGCTCTTTAAGGACCAACGTCTTTTAGCTCTGAGTCTTTGAAGAAAGTATGGTACTTAATGCACAAATCACAATCAATATGTTATATGTGCCAAGCATAATGCATCTTTAATTCACTGAATCCTCAATTCAAAAATCAGGTGGGGATTAATCATTCCCACCTCACGGGATTGGAAAAGGTGGCGGAGAGGTGAAGTGACTTACCCTAACAGCCTACCTAGCCAGTGGCAGAAATAAAACTTCCCTCTCTGAGCCTCTACTTTGTCAGCCCATCCATCTTAGCAGGGGAGTAAGAAAGGAAGTTCTAAAAGTACAGTTGATCCTTGAATAACATGGGCTTAAACTGCACAGCTCCACTTATACACAAGTTTTCTTCTGCCTCTGCCAATCCTGAGACAGTAAGACCAACCCCTCCTCTTTCCCCTCCTTGTGAGCCTCCTCAACATGGAAACAACCAGGATGAAGGCTTTTATGGTGATCACTTCCACCTAACGCACAGTAAATACATTTCCTTTTCCTTATAATTTTCTTGATAAATTTTCTTTTCTCTAGCTTACTTTATTGTAAGAATACTGCATATGATACATAAAACATACAAAATACGTGTTAATTGACTGTTTATGTTATCAGTAAGACTTCCAGTCAACAGTAAGCTGTTAGTAGTTTTAAGTTTTGAGGTGAGGGAGTCCAAAGTTACATTCGAACTTTTTATTGTGCTGGGGGTCGGACCCTCTAGTACCCATGCTGTTCAAGGTCAACTGTACTTTGGACAGTGGTAGAGCACTACAAAGATACTGTCATTATCTATTGGCGGCCGAAGTTTATTTATTTGCTTCTTTCTCTCTCCCACATCCACGTTTCTGCCTGCATAAGAGCAGGGGCCAGCAGTGGCAAAGTCACATTACCCTCAGGGCCTACTGGGCAAGGAGCTAGGCTTGTGCAGGGCCAGAAGAGGTCTGAAAGCTCACTTCATCCATTCCCTTGTGCCCAGGCTGCACCGGCGTAAATCAGAAGGGAATAGAGGGGACTCTCTCCTGTTAGAGAAGGAAGAAATCTTGCAAATTCATGGCCAAGCATGCTTGGAGTTTACTGTTTAGTCCTTTAGATGGAATCTATAAACTGGGGACTCGGTTCCTACTCTGCTACTGTGTGTCCTTGGGCATGTCCTGCCCTCTCTCTGCCCTGCAGTTTCCTTTTGCATGGGCAGTCATTGGTGAACTCTTCTTCACACTGGCATTCTTGCTGATGTCTTTTCCCAAGGTCACTTCACTGGGGCAGAGACAAAGAATGCCCTCGCCCTTCCCTACATCTGGAGGAAGATAGCAGCATAGAGCGAGCGGAGCCACACCCCCGGGAAGAGGAAAACCAGGAAAGGCTCTGCTGTGTATTTATGAAATTCATGAGCAGCTGCTTCCTCTGCTGAACCCACAGCAATGGCAGCCGGGCTCTCCCCTGACCCCTCCCAGGGGCCTCTAATTTGCCATCTGTTAGAGGGTCAGGGAGGAGGTGACCAGATATGCAAGTTGTCACCAGACAGGAAATGAACCGGTGTCTGTTCCTTCATCCTAGTACCTGGGTGAGTTCAACTGTAGAGTTCACATCTCTGGTAGGCGTGACTTAGTGAGTGTGTAGGAGGGAGGGGGCTGGGAGAGCTACTATGAGCCTGTGTTTTTTTATTCGTCTGTTTGTGTGTCTGTGGTTCTGAGTTCTGGCGAGACAGACAGAATGGATGTCTGTATATCTGGGTGCGACTGAGTCTGCCCATGCACCTTGTGGTCTATCTGGGCTGTGGCTGTCTCCTTTGTCCTGTGTACCTCTGTCCAGATCTCTGAAGGTGTGCAGGCAGGCCTATGTGACCCTAAATGCTTATGTCTTTGTGTTGAGTCCATGACACTGTGTAGGTTTTCTGGCTGTGCTGGTTTCCATTGTCTTCCCTTTCTGGAAAGCATTCAATTAGTAAGCAATGGAGGAGGAAACCAGACTTACTTCCATTTGGCATGTGATTTTTGTCTAGACAAGTCTGCCTGCTGTGACAGGATCTACCCTCAATAGACCTAGGTAAGAGTGCCTGGCCGTCATGCCTGTTGCCCAAGGCTCTGCAATAATGAAACCAACATTCTAGGGTAATGCGCTATATACCTCAGCCAGTTACTACAAAGTCAGCTGTGCCGTACAATGTCTGTGCAAAGAGATCATGGAGCTACAAGGCCTCTAGATTCAACTCACAGGTGAGGAGACTAGGCCCAGAAGGGAAGTGTCTGGCCTGAAGCCACAAGCTAATTCATCATTCACCACTTACCAAACGCTGATCAAGCACCTATTGTGTCAGCCACTGTATCAGGCACTGAGGATAAATAATCAGAAGATTACGCCATGGATTCTGCTACTATGGCACCCACAGTCTAGCTGAGGAGACAGACATATGAACAGGCAGTGAATAGATTGGGCCTAAAGCCACGGCAGGAAGAAAGTACAAAGGGCCACGGGGGACTGGAAGGAAGTGAGACAATAGTGTCTTCACGGACCAGGGAAGTTGTGGGAAGCTGAACAATGTCCCCCAAAGATGCCCACATCCTAAGTCCCATAAGCAATTAATGATACTACATGACAAAATGGGATTAAGATCTTGAGATGGAGAGATCATCCAGGGTTATCAAGGTGGTCTCAGCATCCTTAAAAGAAGGAGGTAAAAGGACCAAAGTCAAGAGGAAGATGTGAAAATGGATGGAGAGGACAGAGAAAGTGTGTGTGTGTGTGTGTGTGTGTGTGTGTGTGTGTGTGTGTGTGAAAGAGACAGAGAAGTGAAGATTCTATGCTGCTGGTTTTGACAATGGAAAATGGGGCCATGAGCCAAAGAACTCAGGTAGCTCCGGAAAGCTAGGAAAAGCAAGGAAACAAATCTCCCCTTAGATCCTCTAGATGGAACACAGCCCTGCCAACACCTTGTTTTTAGCTCAGTGAGACCCATTTCCAACTTCCAACTTCCAGAACTGTAAGAAAATAAATTTGCATTCTTTTAAGCCACTAAATTTGTGGTAATTTGTTACAGCAGCCAGAGGCAACTAATACAGAAGGTTTCCACAGGTGAAACTGGAACTGTGTTCCATCAAAGGGAACAGCTATCTCATATAGAAACTCAGGTGCTGGAAAATATTGAAATGTGTGACATGCCAGGAGGTGACGGGGGTGGAGAGATGACAGGAGGCCTGCCGAAGCCTGGGTCTTGGAGTGCCAGCTCTGTGTCAGGCTGTCTGGGGTCAACTCCAGCTCTGCTACCTTCTGAGTGTCTGGGCTCTCAGTAAATGTTAGCCACGATTACACTCAGTTAATGGGGAGTCCACAGAGGCTTGGCCCAGGAGGTTATCTGGCAGAGTGGAATAGCGGATTCTGTGTTTTCTTTGCAGATCATGCAATATCTTTTGTGCCATACGTGCTGCTCTTTCTCCATCATCCTAACCTCAGGTAATGTTTCTGTTTCAAAAACCATTCAAAACAGCCATAGTCATGAGTTAGAAGAGAATTTGGTCCTTCCTGGGATTCACTGGGACAGCAGCCCTGGTTCGTGGAAAAGTTCTGCAATGCGGCGCAAGCAGAGCAGAGGCCACAGACTCCTGCTGAGCACATAACAGCTACCTTGCACAACCCTGATAAAGCTGCAAAACCCATGAGGCAGCTGCCCATCATCCTCCTCACAGTCCCTCTCCCGGGCACCTGGCATCTTCATCACATGGTCTCTGGTTCCCCACACCTCCTCACAGATCTACCCATCTCCGCTCAATCCGGGGTCCTGAGCTTTGCTTCAGTCTCCCTCACAATCAAACCCAGGACCACAGAATCCTGGGAGCTTATGACTAGAAAAGACACTACCTTCTTTTCTCCCAACTGAACATTCCCAAACGTTTATGCTGAATGACCACAGCTTCCAGGCACTTCCCTGCCCAGGCCTCTCAGATAGCTTCAGTGAAATGAATCTCTCAGTGCTACGATTCCAAGCCAATCAGGACCATCAAGTCCCACTGAACACAAGGCTGGGTGTTTAGGCATTTGGAGAAAAATGATAAGTAAGATTGAGTCCCTGTTCTTGCACGTTCACAGGTGAGTGGGCAAAAGGCGGGGAAAGACATTTATCACCCCTTTCTTAACCATCTTTACATTGTCAAACAGGCTTTCAAACTCAAAGCAATAACTGTATCCACCCAAAGGGTTAGGAAGGACCCTGTGACACAATCAAATGACAATCTTTAAGCAGCTAACGGTGCAGCTTCTGGTTCAGGTTAACTGCAGGGCCTTCAGCTTCAGGGACTCCCCTCTCCTTGCAGAGTGCAGAGGCAGAGCTGTGGGTCCATGAGAATCGTGAGGCAGCTGTCTATTAGCTCTTCGACCCTGGATGACTTTAGTTACCTCTCTGAGCCTAGTTACTTCTGTAAAACGGCTGTAGTACAATGGCTTAATGTGGCCGAAAGAAGACAACGGGTAAAGTATCAGAACAGTACTAGCTGTAAGAGTAGGTGCTTTGTAAACGCTAGGATCAAATTCCTATACTATGCTACAATCAGTGAGAGCCAAACAGGACACAAGTCAGAGCCCTCCTTTTACTTCTTGAACATAAGCCACAGTCCTCCCGAACACTCTGTCTAATTGCTCATGGCCCGTGTTTTAGGATATAAAAGAGAGGAGGGCTAGTAAGGACATCCTCACCTTTTAATTTTTTCAACTAGGGTTGCAGGGGACTCTAATTAGGGCAGTGGCGCCAAGAAGGAACCACACAGCAGACCCCTGCAGGCTGTCCTACTGCTGAGAGCAAAGCTCAGAAAGGCATGGTCAGCAAAGGGTTACCCTTCAGTGCAAATGCCCACCCCCAACTGTCACCTCACATTAAAGGGCCAGGCACCGGAGAACAAGTGAGTCAGTGACAGCTGCTCTCATTAACGGTTTGCTCCCCCAGTTTCTCTCCCTTCTGGCATTTACGTTTTTTCGTTAGTTTTTTTTTTGATAGGGAGTCTTACTTTGTTGCCAGGCTGGAGTGCAGTGGTGCAATCTTGGCTCACTGCAACCTCTGCTTCCCCGGCTCAAGTGGTTCTCATGCCTCAGCTTCCCAAGTAGCTGGGCTACAGGCATGCACAACCATGCCCAACTAATTTTTGTAGTTTTTAGTAGAGACAGGGTTTCACCATATTGGCCAGGCAAGGCTTGTCTCAAACTCCTGACCTTGTGATCCATCTGCCTCAACCTCCCAAAGTGCTGGAATCAGACACGAGCCACCACTCCCCGGCCTTTACTTTTCAAAAGAAAGAAGAAAAAGAAAGTAAGGAAGAAAGCCATTAAAACAGCCTATCCAGTAGGCTGGGATTCCCATGTCAAAGGCTGGCAGGCAGTTCACATGCTGCGTTCTTCACAGTGCTCGCTCTGAATGCTGCAACTGCTTCTCCCTCTTCTTAACCCTTGCACATGGAGCCAGGTGCTTCCCTGCCTGTGGAAGCCCCCTGCACATGTCACTATGACAGCCCCCATAGCACTGAGCTCCTGTGCTTAGGCCTGGTTGTGAGAGGAGCTAAAATGGGATATCCTTGGGAGGGCTGAGCCTTATTCATCCCTATACCTTCAAGATAATACTCTCTACATTGTTCTCAAGAAAGGTCAACTCATTGATTCTGGGCTTTTGCTTGTTAAGCACACATTTACTCAGTCTAAGCTGGGATCTGAGAGACCTTGGTAAGACAGGGAGAGTAACATAGTATTCTATTACATATGGTCCCCTGCCCCCAAGAACTTACAGTGTAAAGGAAGATATCCATGGACAGTTTCAATCTAGAGTGTTAAGTGCTATTACAGAGGATTCGGGGAGAGGCTGCATAGGGAGACAGGAGCCTGCAGCCAGCCTCAGAAACCAGGAAATAATAAAAAGCTGGTTTAGATCTCTCTATTGTTCATAATCCTTACTGTGAGTGAGCAAGGATAATACTAATAACAATACACCTTACATGTGTGGTGCTTACACATCCAGCCATTATTGTATTCTGGGATTCCTGCTGGACTGAGGTGAGGTCCCCTCAGTAGGGCCCAGGAAGGCTCAACATCAAAGTAGGTGCTCAGTCATGTTTGTTGAATAAGCCCCTCAAAACACTTAGCAGGCAGGAAAAGCAGCACCAACAGATGGAGGCTCCGAAGTGGAATGACTTATCCTACCTTCCCTTGGAGTCAGAGATGAAGTATGTGAAAAGGTAATCCATTCATTTGGGGCAAATCAGTATATGGTCCATCCCAAGTTGTCCCTAGGAAGTCTATGACTTGATGTACAGAGCTCTGAGGCTGGGAGAGGGCTTAGCCTTCAGAAAATTTCCTCTTCTCCAATCAACACTGACTTTACGGTCTGTCTGAGTCACCCAAAATGTCACAGAGGGAAGAGGAGGCATTTTGCAAGAAGCTGAGAAGTCCCACCGCGTACTGAGTGTCCACCAAAGCAGCATGTGAGTGCTCAAGTCAGGAGACTTAGATCTTGCTACTGGGTCAACAGACTTAGCATGACACTAAGCACGACCTGCTGACACAAGACCTTGGGTAAACTTCTTCTCTAAATGTCCTCAGCTATAACATGAGCAAGCTGAGGACAATACCTCAGCTGTCTTCCAACTGCAACATTCTATGAGCCCAAACCCTCTGTATTTATAGAGAAGATTTATAGACCCTATTGGATCAAGACTCACAGGCTGGGAAGAAGCAGGAATTATTCTCATTTTACTGAAGGAGTCCTAAAGCCGAGTTTCTCTTCAGACACCAAGCAGAGAACAGGAACGAGGGCTCTCTAGCTTTAGTCACTGAGCTGGAAACATTTAACAAGCAACAGTCCAGGGCTCCACTTGCATACTGAGGACAAGATGCTACTTACTATGCAGCAAGCCACCAGGGCTCCTTGTGCAAATCCTGCCAGCACATCACTGGGATGGTGCTTGTGGTCTGATACGCGGGACAGTCCTGTGTAGAAGGCCATCATGATCAAGGTGAACTGCAGGAGGGGCCGGAGCAGGCGGGCTCCTCGCCAAGTGAAGCGGGCCTGCAGGTATAGCTGGAGAAAGGAGACAAAAGGAACAGACATGAAGTGACTCCCCATTCGCATGCATTATATCCTCAGGGGACACACACTACATTTCTATGAACTGGAACCATCTGGACCTTGGGCGACATGTTGTAGATAGAACAATTTGGACATGACCTCAAGCCAGTTATTTAAATGCTGAGCCTGGCTAGGCACGGTGGCTCATTCCTGTAATCCCAGCACTTTGGGAGGCCAAGGAGGGCAGATCGCCTAAGGTCAGGAGTTTGAGACCAGCCTGGCCAACATAGTGAAACCCCATCTCTACTAAAAATACAAAAATTATCTGGGTGTAGTGGTGTATGCCTGTAATCTCAGCTAATTGGGAGGCGGAGGCAGGAGAATCACTTGAACCCAGGAGGTAGAGGTTGCAGTGAGGCCAGACTATGCCACTGCACTTCAGTCTGGGCAACAGAGTGAAACTCTGCATAAATAAATAAATAAATGTTAAGCCTTAGTTCTCGCACTAAAAAACAGGAAAAATAGAGTTTATCTAGGGAGATAAACTAGGGAAAGCTCAGCAAAATAATATACAGAAATGGCTTAGCACACTGCTACATGGTAGGAACTTTATCTTCCTCTTGACTGAAACTAATCATTAAAGAACAGTAACCAGGGCTAGTAAAGGTTTCTTTTTTTTTTTTTTACAATTGATGACAATTTACTTAACACATTTGTGTATTTCCCTGGGGATTATGGCTATGTAATCCCTACACTACCTGGTCTCAGCATGGAAATGAAATATGCAATGATAAGGGGAAGTTATTATATCCCCAGCGAGATGCTTCTGCTTCAGAAGAAAGCAACTCTATCAAAGGACACCACTTAGAACTGTGGCTATTGCAATAGAATATAAGGAAACACATAAACCAACAGGACAATGCCGGGGAACTTTCAAATAGAGGTTGACAGACACTAGACAGGGTGGAGCAGAAGAGTAACCTGAAGAAAAATGGAAGATTAAAAAAAAAAAAAACACCTCTAGCTGAAGCAAAGTAGTTGAAATGACGTCAACTGGGTATTGTCCCGTCAGTTATCTTGCTGCAGTTTCCGTTCTAACCTCTGGGCACAACCTATTTCCAGGTTCCTGTGGGAACTTGGGAAATGAGGGGGAAGAGGCAAATGGACAAGAGGAACTTCCGACTACAAATCAAAGCAGGAGAAGGGGAGAAAGGGCAGGGGAGGATGCTGATGGCCTAAAGATAGACCTGCGGCAGTGATGAAGACATGAGTTTGTCCTTCCTGGGACAAATGGACACCTTCCCTTGCTGGCGAGGAAAGAGCAAGCCAGTGGCCAGTCTTGAGGAGACAGAACAGTGGAAGATCCCAGAATCACATCCTCAACTATTTCAAATAAGCAGGCATGGAAGACAGCAGACAACTTTACAATCATTTTGAAATTATGTAACTGTATTGTTGGAAAAACCTAAGAGGAAAAAATAAGAATACTGACAAAAGATTGCACTGAGGTTGTTGCCTGCCAAGCAAGTGATTAAAAAAAAAAAATGGTTTTCTCATTTATAAATGATAATCAGTTAAAGATGTAAAAGAAGATTGCACAGAGCCTTTATGGAATAAAGGAGGGAAAGGACAATTTGAAGAGACAGAAAGCGAGAACTTTACTTAGAAGAATATTCAACTTTTAAATTTAGAAGTTGACATGCAAATATTATTAGATTGCCATAGATATCCTAAAAAGATCTGAAGAGTTAAATTTTTTTAGAAAAGAAAGAAGCTAAGCACTATGAAAACTGCTAAAGACAAAGAAAAATGAGAAGTTATAAATCCTGACGTATAGAGCAGACAGCTAGGGAATACAAGAAAACAAATAAGTGTGCTCATGTGTTTTATAGGAGCTATGAAAGAAGCTAGAGGCCAGGATCATTTAGTAATTCAAAGGGGACTTGACCTAAATCCTAAAGGTAAATGAGTATTTGCTGAGATTTAAGAGGACAGGAGTGAGGATATATATTCCAGGCAGAGGCTCAGAGGCCTGCCATAGAAGTTCCCCAAAACTTGAAATCGTTCAGTATAGCTGGAGAAGAGGGTGTTGGGGAAGTGGGGTGTGCAGTGATGAGAAATAGGGCTACAGGGACAAGGAAGGCCTAGTTCACAGGGGGCTTTTGGTCAAACTAAGCAACCCAGACTTTACTCAGCAGGCCGGTCTTTCCCAAACCATATTCCACCGAATATTAAGGGCTTCTTCAAAAAAGGCAGATGAATGTTCTATACTAAATCCTTATTTTTGTCATGTATCATGCTTATAAGATTACTAAAGCCTCTGAGAAGTCCTGCAGGAAAAAATACTTATTTGACCTTTAATCGCTATTTTCAAAAAACACCTACCAATTGGAATCACAAGTGGAAAATATTACTGTAAGCAATGGGGAAAATGAAATTATTTCATGCAAAGCACTGAGTACCAACTCTTGGTGCTTTTGAAGAGCTCCAGGCAAGACTGGGTTGCTGTAGGCAATACCACCGTTGGTGGATCAGAGGTATAGGCCAAAGACTTCTCCCTTAATGACCTATCATGGACTCTATAACCTTGAATGAAAAGACGCTTCCTTTTAGAAATGGGGATGAAGAAGGTGTTGTTCTAGCTCTAACTCAACACAAGTCTTCAGGACAATGGCAAATTCAAGGAACAAGGAATCGTCCACTTGCAGTGTGCTCAGTATGTTTGACCTTCCTTCAGCTATTCTTGGCAGTGGACAAGGGTGGGGAGCATAACAGAACACAGATTTTATTTTATTATTTTATTTCATTTCCTGAGAAAGAGTCTTACTCTGTTGCTCAGGCTGGTGTGCAATGGTATGATCTCGGCTCTCTGTAACCTCTGCAACCTGAGTTCAAGTGATTCTCCTGCCTCAGCCACCTGAGTAGCTGGGATTATAGGCATCTGCCACCACACCTAGCTAATTTTTGTTGTTTTAGTAGAGACAGCGTTTCACCGTTTGGCCAGGCTGGTCTTGAACTCCTGACTTCATGATCCATGATCCACCTGCCTTGGCCTGTGCTGGGATTACAGGCAGGAGCCACCGTGCCCGGCCAGAGCACAGATTTTAATCAGGAAAACCTCCCAGAGCCTCCATTTTCTCACATATAAACTAAGTGTAGCAATCACTCTTTCAGAGGCTATGGTCCAGTTTGGTTGATAACGTAGAGGATGGCATGAAATGCTACTCAATAAATAGGTGATTTTATTGTTTAACCATATTTCTTAATTTGGTGTGGCAAGATTTTCTAACTTCCCTTGCTGAAAAATCTGTAGGTCCTCAGAAAATGCTTGTTACAAGACCTCCAGCCATTACCCCTGACCCTGCATGTAGGCTGAGGTCACAGGCCTTGGAAACCAAGGGTGGGGCAGAGGAAGGGCGTGTTTCCCAACCGGACAAAGCCCACATCTCGCCTTCCACTGATTCAGATACTTAAGGTTGGAGCTTAATACAAGAAGAGAGGAAAAGACCAGTCATCACAATAGCTCCAGAAAGGAAGGGAGTGCTTATGAATGAGAAAGGAGTAGGGGGCCAAGGAAAAAGAATGCCTTTGGGAAGCAGTCAGACATGGAATCACAGTAAGCAGATGGGAGCTTGTTCCCCGATAACCATCAGTAACTAACACAGTTATGGAGGAATGCTTTGAGGTCAGGACTGATCCTGGTGTCTGCAGCTGGGGTTTTTGGGGAAATCAGTGCAATAGTAAAGTGCGTTTTGGGGTACAATAGCTCTGATTCCAATTCTGGCTTTGTCACTTACTAAGTGTGTGGTCAGCTGACTTCTATAAGCCTCAGTCTCCTCATCTATAAAATAGGTAGAATAGTATATCCTTCTCTGGGTTGCCAGGATCAAAGGACACAACATGGAAAGGAACCTGTCTGGCACAGGACGGGCACTCAGGACACTTTTCAGAAATCCAGGTTACCCTTTTGCCCTGATGAATGATATTTACTCAATGTCATTCACCAGGGCAAAAGGGTAACCTGGATTTCTGAAAAGCATCCTGAAATATGGCAATTTCACCAAAACAACAAAGAGGAGTTGAGAATGAGATTGCACAAGGACCTTTCATAACAGTGGCTACATCTGATATGAGAAGTAAACTGGCGGCAACAGGCTTTGAGATTGATGAAAGGATCCAATGACCTTCTCCACCCCACTCCAATTTCACTGCTGCTAAATGGATTGGATTTTGCCAGGGTAGAGCCCAGTTCACATGAGCCACCCCAGGTCAGAGGTTTGGGCCTCACTAGGATCAGTGAGTACATTCTAGAGCTGGGGGGCAAGTAACTCTGGAGAATCCATTCATTCCTACTCCGCAGGAGACAGGTAAAATTTATCGAAGAAAGGAAATCAAACCCTGCTGATAAAGGATGACATCCCCCTATTCTGGACCAAAACATACTTTCCCAGATCAGAATGCCTATGGAGGTTTAGTAAGGTCCTAGGTGCCCTGAAAGGGTAAATAGAGCTGGACAAAACCTGAAAGCCTAAATCAACTTGACCTTCTCTCATCTATTGCTGACATTCTGTGTTCACTTCCCCATCTGCGTGAAGGCCTCTGGGCTAGAGAATCAGCCCTCTGAAACTACTTCCCAAGCACCAGTATGACACTGCAGAAAATGATTTGCAGCCAGAGCAACTAGATTGGAATCTTCTCTCTGCTACATACAAGCTGTATGGCTCTGGATAAGTCACTCTGTTTCTGTGAATTTCTTTTTTCTTATATATGGTGTAAAGAAGATTTGTTTATTTTTTAAAATGTTAGAAGCACCTATTCAAGACTCTGTGAAAGACACAGATATTAAAAAGTCCATTCACTAAAACAGCACATAATCTTAAAGACCTTTTCTTGTACTAAGATTTTGCTTTCAGTTGCTAAAATAAACAAACTGCTGATTTTGGATATGATAAAAAGAAAGTTGTATGTCTGTTTCCCATATCCCTAAATTATGTATGTAAGTCCTGGCATGTAGAACTCACTCTGTCAGTGGAGTTCTCTTCTCCTTCCTTGTCCTAGCTTCAGAACCAGCGTCTTGTGGAATTCCAATAAAACCTCCTTAGAAAGGACCGAATTTGAGGCCACTCCTCTGGTCTGAACCAGCAGAGTCAGGTGAGTGAGTGAGTCACACTCTCGTTCTTGCTAAGTCATTTGTGTTTCATTACATAATTTGCATACTGGGGGAACAGGTCTGTACTGTCCTCTCACTTCATTTCCATTGCTCTTGGGACAGCTCTGCTAAGAGTGAAAGGGAGGCTTTTGTCCTTCCTTAGGTCTCTGCCTACCCTCTTCCTGGAAGCCAGTCCAGACCACTGACACCCAGTGAGAAACTTTCTCCCTTCTCTAATCTCCTCTATGACTCTCACTGGGCTCTGATTCATGTGCCTGGTGGGTGGCTTGCAAACATAGCATAGAACTAGAATTTCTTTCTGGAATGTTCTTTACTTTCAGGACAAAATAATTTTCTATTGACTTTTCTCCTCCTTTAGAAAAAATCACATCTTGTCTTCTGTCACTATCAGAGGGAGGAAAGAAAACTACCATCTTTTTTTTTTTTTTGAGACGGAGTTTCGCTGTTACCCAGACTGGAGTGTAATGGCACGATCTCGGCTCACCGCAACCTCCGCCTTCTGGGTTCAAGCAATTCTCCTGCCTCACCCTCCCAAGTAGCTGGGACTACAGGAGTGCACTACCATGCCCAGCTAATTTTTGTATTTTTAGTAGAGATCCTTGTTGACCAGGATGGTCTCGATCTCTTGACCTCATGATCCACCCGCCTTGGCCTCCCAAAGTGCTGGGATTATAGGCGTGAGCCACTGCACCTGGCCAGAAAACTACCATCTTGATGAGCACTGTTCCAGAGCCTGGGCCAGGTGCTTTAAGTTACATTACCTCCAATTTTCACAGTAATCGTATTAGGTGGATACCACTGGGTCCATTCTACAGATGCAGAAATCAAAGCTAAAAGAGGTCGTGGTACTTGCTGAAGGTAACTGAAAGATATGATGTACATTTAGTATATTTGCCTCTTTCTGAGTCTGTGCTCTAATCACAGAACTACCTGGCTTCCGTATAAAATTACTGCTTCACACCAAGTCTTAGTCTTTTTATATTGAACCTCTGTCTTTAGAGAAAAGCAGAAGTTTGAGGGCACTACACCAAAGGACAACATCTGGAACTTCAGGCTCCTCTAATTCACCTGCACATACTTCCATCAACCCCCACATTCAAAACACAAGTATACAGTTTTTCTGAGAGTCAGAGTGGAACAATCTCTCACCTGATCTGACACTCAAGTGAGTCTAAGAGCTGACTCAGTATACCTCGTAGTAGAGGTGAGAGCCGCTTCCATCCCCTCGTCCACCCCTAAGCAGAGAACGCAACCAGCTGTTTCGCCACTATTTACTTCTCTGGCTTTCCACACACAATTATGAGCTCTTTTGGTGTCCCCAGGCACTCACACAGGGTCTGGCACAGAACAGGTACTCAGAAACAGATGGATGTGTGGCAAGGTAAATTAATGTTATAGGGAGAAAAAGGAAAACATATGGTGCAGTGGTTTATTCCCTTTGGAAACAACAATCTTGCTCCCGCCAGGAGTTTCCATGGCCACTCCCAGGATCTGTGGGTACACCTTGTGGGCATACCAGATTCCGAGTTCCAGGGCACCAAACATGCAGAATAAAACCTCAATGACTAACAAGCATGGCCCAGAGAAAGGGCTGTCAGAGCACAGCCACTTCCCCATTTCCTTGGCACCCAACAAACCCTCTGACACACAAACAATTCTCGTGGGACAGCACAGTAAGAATTAATAGAGAAAGAGTTCGGCAAAGACGTTCCCTACACTACACAGGCCCTTAGCAATCTATTAAGCCTGTGATGAGGAAACAAGGAAATTTCTGATTGGAATGGAAAGGAGGATGGCCCAAGAGTGTCAGAAGAACTGAAATTCACTCATTCATTCATCAAATATTCATTGTACACTTACCAGGTGTCAGGCATTGTTTTAGGAAATAGGACATAGCAGTGAATCTAAGAGACCAAAAAACTCTCCCTCGAGAATTAACCATCTTTTTTAAATAATTTTTTTAATAGAAATGGGGTCTCACTATGTTGCCCAGGCTGATCCTGAACTCCTGGGCTCATGCGATCCTCCTGCCTTAGCCTCCCAAAGTGCTGGGATTACAGGCATGAACCATTGTACCCAGCCAGAATTTATAATTTAGTTAGAAGAAACAAACAAGCACGTAAATATATAGTATGTCAGATGGTGAGAAGTAAGGCTGCAAAGGGGAATAGGGAGAACAGTATCAGAGGAGGGGTCCGTCATTTTAAACAGGGGAGTCAGGAAAGCCTTCTGGAAAGGGACCTAAAGAAGGTGAGGGGACAAGGTGCAGATTTCCAGGAGAGGGGAGAGAACAGCAGCTAAGGTAAGGCCTTAACACAAAGTGCTGCCTAATCCAACCTGCAAAATGAGGAGCTGGGACTGATGATCCCAAAGGTATTTTCAACTTCTAAGTGTGCCCTCAATTCCCTGGTTCCTACCAGCCATCCCAGCTGAACTGAACTGAATACCTTCAGTTCTCCAAATCGCCATCCTCCTTTTCACCTTCACACATGTAGTTCTTCCAGTCTCCTCTTTCTTCATGTGACTACCTCTACTGCCACCCCCTGCTCCAGGTTAGCATAGGGGACACAATTCTGAGAGTCCATAATATAATCTACACATCCCCTTGTCCCTGCTGGACAATGTACAAGACTATTATGTACCAGCCAATGTACCAAAGTAGGACATTGCCTACTGCTTCTCTAGAGTACATTATGCAAGGATGTAACCAGCTCCCCATTCCCACTCCTAGCATGGGGCTTGGCGCATAATAGTCCCTCACTAAGTATATACCAAAGGCTGAATGTTGGATGCACAGGTGAGTTCCTTAAGGGTGGGACCCAGGTCTTATTCATCTCAATATCCCCAAAAGGTAGCAGAGCACCCAGCCCAACAGAGGAGACACCAGGGGTGCTGTATGAATTGGCGTCTGCCCTCGTGTTGGCATTTTATCCAGATAGCATGTCTCCTCAACCTCTGAGCAAGGAGGTTCAGGGTCAATCCAGATGTGGTCCTCTGGGGTTCAGGCCAGGGCTCAGAGGTAGAAAGCATAGTTTATGCTTATATATGCTGTGGGTTTGTGTATTTTTTTAAATTAGAACTTGCATTAATCTCTAACAAGCCTTAACCTCACCCTTAAGCTTCTGTGCCCAGAGATAATTTGGTATTTGAGGCATGGTTTTTCCAAGCTCATCATTTGGCAAAATTTATTCATTGACCTAACAGCAATTCTCCTGCCTCAGCCTCCCAGGTAGCTGGGACTACAGGTGCACACCACCACACCCAGCTATTTTTTTTTGTATTTTTAGTAGAGATGGGGTTTCACCATGTTGGCCAGGATGGTCTCAATCTCTTGACCTCGTGATCCGCCCGCCTCGGCCTCCCAAAGTGCAAATAACTTTTCTGTCTCTTACTGACTGTCTCTGTCTTCCACTGTCAAGTGGAACTTTTGTAACTAAACATCTTAGATTCAAGTTGGAGAGGATAATCAAAACACACTTCTTCAGGTCACTGAGAACCAAATGTCATAGAGTAAGTAGATATGGTGCCAGGCACAGAGAAGGCACCCAAAGCGTGTCAGCATCTTCACCTGTTGTACAGCTGTGAAGGCCACAGTGCACAATGCTGGCTTCAAAACAATCCAGTATTTTTCTCTTGGAATAAAATGAAGAGACATGAAAAAAACGAACACATACCCGGTTCTTCTAAGCACTTTTATAAAAACACCGAAATTACATTTTTAAAATTGTTTCCAGCCCTGGGTAAAATATACACATGGAGCAGGAACCTAAGTATCTTTGCTGAATTTTCCTTTATAAGAGGAAAACAAAAACAAAAAGATGAAGAATGGAGGGAAGTGCTATTCATGAACACGTAAAACTCATGTTTAATGTTGTCATAGGTTGGGGTCCATCTTTCAGCTCTGATCCTTGGTAATGGGAAGCCAATGTTGGCTTAGTTTAGAGGCCTCTACACTTGGAAAGGATTGTGGAAAAAAAAAAAACAAAAATGAAACAACCTCTCTGTTGTTTTTCCCAACTCCTAATTATGCTTTTTAAATAAGTTGAAATAAAAATGCCCTTTTTCCAAACAGTTTGTGCTCCTCTGAGCCATGTCTGACCTCTCAGCACCTTCTCACTCTGAACTCCACCAAAGCGGCTGAAAGCAGGAAGTGCCTTGGCACACTCAGACCTCATTCAAGGGGAGAGGAAAGGCAGGGAAGCCCACGTGTAACTGACAAAGAAAAACAGACCAGCCCTCTGTCTGGAGGCGAACAGGGCACTTCACCTGCGTTGCCCAACAGCCTGCAGGAAATCAGAGCAGACACGGCCATGAGAAGAGCAACATGGGAAGCAAATCATGGTTCCCCCACTGTTTGAAGGAACTTAAACATGCTGCTTATCCTCTCTGGTCCTTGGTCTGTGGATTTGAGAAATGGGGCATGGACTGTGTACTTCACAATGTTGTTATGAAGTCATGCGTTCTCACAGAGCAGAAGTATTTTGCAAAACTCAAAATTATTCTAAATACTTAGGTAATGATAATCCTTAAAGCCCTTCCTTCAGTAGAATCCGAAGGACTGACATGGTGAATGTTGCAAAAATTTTACCAGAAGGCTTGGGCTTGAGCAAGAGTCCTGGTGTTTAAGTACATTTTGGCAGTTCACTCTAATTCGCTGAGCCTCACTTACCAATCTTTTCCCACAATAGATTTTCCAAAAACAGTGCTGGCACCCTAAAATGTTATATTTAGGTTGGTGCAAGAGTAATTGTGGTTTTCACCATTAAAGTAATGTAGTCCAAGGGTTTTTGTAATGACAAAAACCTCATTTACTCTTGTACCAACCTCGCACAAGTGGCTTTATCACTTTAAAATTTCAAAATGCATCCATCATGCTTATCAGGCAGCTATGGCAAATACTATTTTTATTTGAAAAATGGGGGAAAAAACTGGAAAGTAAAATAACTTCTGCTAAGGCAGTGGCAGAGCTTAGATTCACACCTAACTTTTCTAACTAACCTCTTTTTCAAGGATTTCACAGTGATGTCGTGCCCCTAACTCTTTTGAGAGCTATCATATCAGAAGGGATTGAAGCTGGGGCTGAGCACTGTTCAAATCAAAGGGTGGGTACTTACCACCAAATACAGCATGGTGTACATGGAGAAGGAGGCATGTCCAGAGAAGAAGGATTTCCTGCAAGAGCAAGAGAGGGCCATGAGAGGGCCATATTCACATCCCTGATACACACTTGTCTGTCTCTCTTCCCTCCCTAGACTGTAACCTTTAGAGCAGGCACTATTCCCTGTTCATTTTTGCATCCCTGGTAGCGCTTCGGACTCATGCCTGGAGCATAGCAGGCACCCATGAATTCATGAATAAACAAAAGAATGAATGAATGGACTTACCAGTGCTCTTACCAGAAGTATTGATTTACATATCCATCTCAATCATCTGACTGTGAGTTCCTCAAGAATAGGAGCTATGCCTTATTCACCCATCTAAGCCAGAGCCCAGCTAGGAGGTGCTCACTGAGCTGCACTATATCGAAGGGGTCCACGCTCTGGCCATGGGGAGGTGGTGTCTCACCTGGCTTCCTGGACTTTGCTGTCATCGCCTCTGCATCTGTAGTTCTGAATGTAGCCTTCAGAGCAGTTGATCTGGCTGAAATCAGGGTTGCAGACACTCAAGAAGTGAGGACGCAGGCGCCCTATGGACACTTTGGCAATGTCTGTGAAAGACTGGCTGATGGCACAGCCAAAGAGAAAGCAGCCCACTTGCTTATAGAGTGCTGCCACGTAGGGGTTCTGAATCGTCGATCGTGACTTCTTCAGGTAATAGATCCGGTAGAATTCTCCGGTGATGATCTAAAAGGAATCCAATAGGGGAATTAGGTAATATCAAGACTCCTCATCAACACTGATGCCGTAAAGGATATTTAATGACATAGGAGAATATTCAGTATTTGCAAAGGAGTGTCCTAATTTTCTACTTATGAAATATACAGACACAAATATGAACAGAAGGAAAGATCAAAGTGCTAACATAGTTGGGTTTTTTAAACCCAATATGACCATGTAATACCTTTGTAAAAATATACAACCAAATGTATTTATATGTCTATATGTGTGTGTGTATATATACATATATATATATATATATATATATATATATATATTTTTTTTTTTTTTTTTTAAGGGAGAGACAAATAAGAACTTAACCATATAAAAGAAATACTAAATGAAGAATCAAGGACAAAGTTAAGGGTAACTATGATGTCACAGGGTCTGAGCAAATCTCAGGATTCTGGGATTGGGGGTAAAGGATCACCGACAACGACCTGACTCTAGTAAGGGCCTCAGCCTCGTGCTGACGTTGGCCATGGGGAGGGTTTCTATATGAACAGGTGAATACACCATGGTTAAGTCCTGGGGAATCCAGATTCTGTCGCCAATCTGGTGTCCTTCAGCAATAATCTACGCCCTCCAAGCTTTAGCCTCCGGCTCCATAAACGAAGGGTGCACACCTTTGTAGTTAGTTGTTGGTTCAAATAGGACAACATTAATGGGAAATGACCTGGATCATAGAAAGTAGTGCTTTTATTTTGCTCTGTAGAAGCATAGTGTAGTGAATGGGACACCAGTCTATAAACTAAGAAACTTGCAGTATGATGTCCGTCAGTGTTTGTGAATTTCCTCCAGTCAGCCTATGCTGTCTTTTTTTTTTTTTTTTGAGACAGAGTTTGGCTCTTGTTACCCAGGCTGGAGTGCAGTGGCGCGATCTCGGCTCACCAAAACCTCCGCCTCCTGGGTTCAGGCAATTCTCCTGCCTCAGCCTCCTGAGTAGCTGGGATTACAGGCACGTGCCACCATGCCCAGCTAATTTTTTGTATTTTTAGTAGAGACAGGGTTTCACTATGTTGATCAGGATGGTCTCAATCTCTTGACATCTGATCCTGAAGATCATTCTCAAATCATTCTTGATTTTCATACTGTATCTATGAAATGATGCTTAGAGGAGATTTATCACTACTAAAAACAATTCACCAACTACTGGTTACCTACTATATACCAGACATTGCTTTTATATTCTTTATGTCATGAAATCCTGATGCTTAACATAGCTGTCTTCACATCATTTACATCAAGAATGGCTGACAGCTGATGCTCTGTAAGGTAAACAGCTATGATGTGTAGAATCACATACCCTGCTGCCTTTGTCTTAACTCTACAGTCTAGCCACAGCTACTTCCTGGTTGTAACCACAGCCCAGAGGCAGTGATGGTCAGCTTATCACTCACCACAAAAGTCTCTTCACACTTCCTCCCAGGACAGGATGATGAGCTACACTTGCCCTTTCAGAGGGCAGAGAGCATGTGCACAACCACAAGGGAAGCAATAGGCTGGCATATCCGGACACTCCTTTGCAAAGGCTCCCATTATTCTTTTATAGGGGAAGAAGGCATGAGGTCTGATCAAGGTCCTCGAGGGCTCCAAAGTCTGGGGAAGGACGACCATGTAGGAAGGAAACACCAGCTGGGCTCAGGGACAAACAGGTGCAGCAGTAAGAACAGCAACTATCACTGCCAACGTTGACACAGTGAACTCTGTGTTTATAAATGTTTTATATGTAAGAGCTACATTTTGTTTTCCCAGATAATACTGAGTACAATTTCGTATTAGAGGAACATAGTCAAAGGCCACTCTAGCCAGCATCTTGGCACAGCCATTTCCTGAGAGAGCAAAACTAGTATGTGACCCTGCATAGATGCTCAAAGACTATCAATTGAAGGAACAAACGAATGAAAGGGAGCAGAACGGTAGTCGTTAGAGTTGCCTTATTAGAAAATTGGAAATATCCCCTAAATGTTACCGAGAACGCTTTGATAACACGTTGCAGAGATTAAATTCGGAGAAGCATGGCAATTCATTAATGAAAGAGACCATTATATTTAGAAGAAACTTAGGTCCAAATTAGCTCGCATCTAAAGATTAAACCCAGGTGCACTGACTCCCTGCCCAGCATTCTTTCCTACCATTCATGATCTAATTCCCCTTTTGAACCTGTTTATACATTTACCCTATGTAACCTCACAGACAAACAAGTTCCAGATGTTTATTACCACAATCGTGTTCTGTTACTCCTTTTTATTCTTCCTTATTTATAAATTATATGAGACTTTATATGCAGGGGAAGAGCACTGAACTAGGAGTCAAGTAGCCCAGGTTCAAGTCCCAACTTGTTTAGTGAATTTGGGATAAATTGGTTTCTCCATTTGCAAAATGAGGGCGCTAGATTCTGATTTATTACTTCATAACTGCAATGACATTTTTCTCAACTCCCCTGGGCTATGTCCATCATCCACCACTAGCCTGCTAACCAAGCATAGGTAATAAGCAACAGCAGAGGAAAGTTACTTGCTCAGAGATGACACCACAAGCAGGGAGCAGAACCAAGGCCCCAGGCAAAATCTCTGACCTGGGATTGCTCCCCCGTTCCCTGAACCAGCCACTGCTACAGATTAAGGAACTGTTTCTAAGCAGGCGTGGCCGGAGGATCAGTCAACACAATTTCCTGTTTGATGCTGAGAACATGTGAGTTTCCACAGCAAATTAGCATCTCTTGCATGAATTTACTGATTAATCTCAGATGAGTCACCTTTCTGCTCGTCATGTTAGGGAGAAGGGGTTTGATTACAATGTAAGGATTCTTTTCAGCTCAAATATTCCATAATTCTAAAACTTCCATTTTTAGTGCCACACTCTTTTTTTTTTTTTGAGACAGAGTCTTGCTCTGTCACCAGGCACCAGGCTGGATTGCAGTGGCACGATCTCGGCTCACTGAATCCTCCACCTCCCAGGTTCAAGTGATTCTCCTGCCTCGGCCTTCCAAGTAGCTGGGACTACAGATGTGCGCTACCATGCTCAGCTACTTTTTATATTTTAGTAGAGACAGGGTTTCACTATGTTGGCCAGGATGGTCTCAATCTCTTGACCTTGTGATCCGCCTGCCTCGGCCTCCCAAAGTGCTGGGATTACAGGCAAGAGACACCGTGCCTGGCCACACTCTTAAGAAAGTAAATTGCAAAGTAAAATGTTTCCTTCACTCATAGGAAGACAAGGAAATGAAAAGGACATTTTGCGGTACCTCAAATTCTTAATAACAATGTTAACAGCAGCCATCTCTTACATTTATTTTGTACTGTAATTTCATTTAATCTTATCTGTGAAGAAGATATCCCATCCCACGCATGGAGATACTAAGGCTCTGGGAGACAGTGACTTTTCTGAAGGATTTGAGGCTGGTAAGTGACAGAGTTGAGAGTAGAGCCCAGGTATTCTGACTCTTAAGTTCAAAGACCCACAGCACACTACAGTGAGATAGTTTCATTATTTCTATCATTATTAAAACCAGTTTCCACTGTAGAAGAGCAATTGCAGGTTTTTAAGGCGAGAGCCAGGCTGAAGCCACTTAGCAGACACATGACTCCAGGACCACATGGCTTCTGGGGCAGCCTTGACAGATTTTGGAGTTAATGAGCAACAAATTATGTATTTTCTCCATCCCCTTGTACAGAAGGGTCGGGGAGTCGACAACACAGCCATAAATCATCATTATGAACCAGCCGGACTTGGCTTCTTGTAATCCTAACCCTTAAAAGTCTATTTAATGAAACTTGGGCTGTGAAAGGCAGCCTGAAAACCTCACCTCTACAGACGAGGCGAAGGCTTAAATTGTTCTCCAACACGTTACGCACCTAACTCTAGAGTCCTAAATTTACTGCTTTCGGACTTTATTCATTACTCACAATGTTTTTATTCCTGGGTAATAAAATAAATTATCCCCTCCCCCTCCCCCTACAAAGGGTCTGTCCACACTCCCAGACTCGTGCCCCCAGAGCCCTCATTTCTGCCTCAGTCAGCAAGGTTCTGATATGTAAATTGTACTGCTGAGAAAATGCCTTCAATGTTGATCCCTTTCTGAAACAGCAAGCAACAGATTCTAGGGCTGATGGCAGGCTGCCAGGCAAGCAGAGAATTCTCCCCTACCTGCCTTTTAAAGCACTTGGCACAGAATCTGGAAACTAATAAAATGGGAAAGCACTGCAATTAAGCTACAAGGGGACAGAAAGGGATCAGTCCTTCGGCTGTAGTTTGCAGAGAGGTTGGCTCCAGCTCCAAGACAGCTCCTCTTCCTGTCTTTTCTGGTGAAAAAGAGCTCAACTGTCCACATATTCACAAATAGTTAACTGTTACGGAGAGGAAATATGAAGAAAAATTAGGACAGACTTTTGGAAAAGGATAGAGCACGAGGTGGTGAAAGAAGCAACAATGTGTAGCCAGAAAAACCTGAATCTTGCCTATTGCCTTAGGCACGTGACTTTACCTCTCTGGGCTTACAGTGTCCTCATCTATAAAATAAGGTTAATAATATCTACCTGGCAGGATTATCAGGGAATTAGATAAGGTGATATGTCAATCACCGGGTACCTAGCAGGAGAGACCTCCAAACGTTAACTTTTTTCTCCCTCCATTGGAGAAGGGGAAAACAATAAAACAAAACAACAACCACAAAAACACGTATTGTAGAGAATATCTCTTCCAAGAGCCCCTTGGACGATACCATACCTAACCAAAGAGTTCAGAAGCACCACCCCTCCAGGGTAGGACCAGAAAATGTGTGTAGGGATGACATTGTTTTTGATCATTTTATCTAGTATGTCTCTCTTTTTTTTACACCTTTTTTTCTTTCTTTTTTTTTAATATAGAGTCGGGGTTTCGCCATGTTGGCCAGCCAGGTTGGTCTCGAACTCCTGACCTCAGGTGATCCACCAGCCTCCACCTCCCAAAGTGCTGGGATTACAGGCATGAGCCACCGTGCCCAGCCTAGTATGACTTTTACAGCAGATCAAGACAGAAGCAAAGTCTAAACCCAAAGCAGAAGGGACAATCCTACTCTACTGGTTTGTGTTATTTTTAACACTACACTCTATTTATAAATAATCCCAAGAAAACTAATATTTTTGCACAGCATCCTAACAATCTCTCTTTCAGAGACTGAGAACACATCTTCCATCTGAGTATGAAGGACAAACTTTCCTATACTCTGATCTGCTTACATAATAATATTTGTTTAGTACTTAAAGCTTACAAAGCACTTTCACATCCGCTTTACTGTTTGCTTCTCACAGCACCCTATGAATTACTAAATTATTACCAACGCTTATATAAATGAGTATGCTGAAGGCCTGAAAGGGCAGTGAATCACTTGATAAAAATGAGACAGCAAGAAGACTATCACTGAAGCTGGGACTTCCTCATTCTAATTCCTGCGCTGTTCCCAATAGCATCAAGCTCGCTTTCTCTTAGAAGTCCTACTAGGCAGTAGTATGTATGTTTCCAGAGAGACAGATGTTCACAGAACACCCAGTAAGGGCCTGTCATCTTGAAAGGCACCTGCACCTCTCAGTTCCTGCTAGCCACAGAGGGTCTTTATTCTTCTACATCTCAGTTACATAAGTTAGTGAACTTCTTTCTGCCCAGAAAAGATTAATTCAACAAACCGTTGATGATGGAGAATCATAAAGGGGGAATCACATTTCTCACTTTAGCTCTCAGTCCCAAGGGAAAGGAAAAATATAATGTATCTGGGTTCTGTTTCTAAGGATGTAGACAGATGTATGGCTGTATTTTTTCTGGAGCTGATTGCTCTATCTACTGCAATAAAATGCAGCTAAATAGAAATAGTTGATCGGAAATTTAATCTCTGATTCTTCTGTCACTTGGTTATCATCTTCAGCCTTTTTCAGGAGATCAGTGCCTCGCCGTCTGGGAAAGGTAATGAAGACACAGAGGTAATGAAGACACCAGTGTAATTTCTGGGCTTTATGGGTAAATCAAAACTCCGATATCTAGAATAAAGACAGCAAAGAGGCCAGAGATGGGCTACAGAAGCTATTTATGGTTGAAATCAGCAGTGGCTGCCCTGTGCCTACAAGTCTCATAAAGAAGAGTGTATGAGACATAAAGCATCATTATTTTCCCGAAAGTCAGGGCTTAGAGCCATGGGCCTCCTGAATACCCAACTCTGCCAGTCCATGCAAGAATCTCCTGGCTGCTCTTTCTGCAGCATGCCTACTGCAACCTCTTACCCTTTTTTAACCCTGAATTTCCTAGGTTTCCTTATTATCACACCACCATGCTTTTGTTCCTATTTCTAAATGTATTTCTCCTTCTTTTAGTGGTTCTACATCTGGCTTCTACCCAATAAATGTGTGTCTTTCCTAGGATTATGTTCCTAGCTTTCTGCTGGGATCTCAGCTGCTTCAAAGGGCATCTCTCTCTCTAGCTTTATCTTACCCCTTTCCCCTAATTGACTCAATTTCAATCATCTGCTAACTCTCCCAACTGGAGATGTTATTAGCATGTCAAATTAACCAAGTCCTAAGGTCACACCCATTCCCACTGCTGTCCCAAACATCACTTCTCTTCCCTTTTAGACTCCCTCCTCTCCCTTATCCCGTGGTCCATCCAACTTTTGCAAGGTCTTCCGCAACTATCTTTTTCTCTCTATTTCCCTTGCATTGCCACCAGCGTGGTTCAGGCCTCATCCTTACCTTGGATAGAGAATTGACCAGGCTCACTTAAAATACTCTCATCAACCTCTAGCCAATTAACTGGAGTAAAAATTCCTCAGCATTTAGGGATCTTCATGATCTTGCCACAGTCTTCTTTTCCTACTGTAGCCTCGTCTACTACCTTATATTCCATTCATCCAGCCAAACAGGTCTGCTCCACCTTTCCTAAAAACACTTCATTGTTTTGAAGTCTCTGAAATTGCTGAAGCAACTCCTTCTGCCTAGAGGGCCAGTCTCTCAGATGAAAATCTCACTCATCCCTTAAAGTAGAGCTGAAGTGCCAACTAGTGCACTGGGTTAGAGTTTGGCTCTTTGACTTACGAGTCTTGTACAACTGAGCTCTCTGACTTCATCTATAGAAACGAAGATGATGACAAAACCGAAAGCAGGGTTGTTGTGAAAATTACATGGGATGAGCGCTCTGTGAATGATGATGATGATGAAGCCTTGGCATAAGCCTCAGCCCTTAGTGCTCTTCCTCTGAACTCTTTAGACCTCCAACAATCTGCAGCATTTGATACGTTTTGTCCTGGAAGCTCTCCCCTCCCTAGTACCCACCTCCGTACTCTGTGTACTGCCCTGACTCTCTTCTTATTCTCAGACTAATGCTTTCTTTTCCTTGAGGGTCTAATCCTGTAGTCAGTCTTGCACTTGCCTTGAATTTTTAGACCATAAGATCCAACAGCAAGATTTGTATCTTACACATCACCTTATAGGCCAAGGTGCCTATCACGAAGCCTGCTTGTTGTAAGGGAGGCATCACCCAGCACCTTCTACACACCGTATGTGATCACCATCATACAAACCACTGATGCACACTGTCACTCTTAGGCAGTCATCTGCCCAGTGGTCTAGATGTTTTGTCTTCTTCCAAACATTGAGCTCTCCAAGCCCAGCAACTAAAAGCTTTTATAGCTAACTAAATAAAGGGCACGCTCCATAGCACAGGCCAGAGCAGGCCTTCATTAGCGTCTGTTAAAGCACTTAGGCTTGAAAGCCAAACAGACCTAGGTTTTAATTCCTGATCCCCCCTTCACTAAGCAGAGTAACCTCAGGCTAGTCACTTCACCCTTATAAGCCTCAATGTCCTCCCTCATTTGTCAAATGCAGTAAATAATACCAATTTCACATAGCTGTTGAAGAGGATTTAAGATAAGACATGAGTTTCTGGTCCATTAAATAGCTCATAAATGTTATTTGATTCTCCACCCCATCCCCAACACACCCTGCCCCTCACAGGAAGTATTTCTCGGCCTCTTAAACGTTATCACTTCAAATGGAGAATATCATCACCTTCATATTAGATACATTTTTCAAATAGTCATGAATCCCTATGAGCTACACCTAACTAAGGAAGAATTCCTGCTGTTCTCACTTCTTCCAGGACATGAGAGTGAGTGCAGGTGGTGGAGAAGGGGAACAAATGACAATTTAGTGCAATCTCCATGCCTGTGTTTGTTAAATCACAAATAGATTCCCCCTCCCTGTTCCCCCAGGGATAAGAAGGTCTCAAAAGAACTCTGTAGCCATCTGATCAGAGGACAACACAGTTGAAGGATTAATGTGGCCTCTCTCTGTTGGTGGTCTTGGTAATTGCACAGATGTAGCGGATTGTAAACTGGGAGACTGGGTCTCCCACTAACGCACCAGTGGGCCAGCATACTGCACTTTTCTCAGAGTTGAAAACTCGACTAGCCTTTAATGAGGAGGCAATGTTGGGGAACCTTGTTTTCTTGGCAGGGCTCTTGTAGATAAAGGGAGATGGAGGGGTGGGGAGGAACTAATGAAGTCCAGATGTGGGCAAAGTGAAGCCTGATACTGAATAAACAAGTCTTGCAGGTACTAAGCTCTTCTTCTTGTCTCTCCAGCAAGAAATTAGCATGTGGTACAGAGCGTGTTCCCATGTGCCTCCTGGTGCATAGTTGAGATTTTAAAGAAGAAAACAGGACATTTTTCTCTGCTCCGTGAATCCTCTGATATCTTTTGGCCTAATGCTTTTGGTTTTCTGCCCCCAGTTTATGGCCTCTTCAGTGATTTTTCACAAACATATATTGAGCACCAAGGTCTATGCCTCACACTAGCAATACCAAATCAGGTCAGATCTATCTCTCCCCTGTGCAGGTAACAGGGTAGCCAAGAAATAGACAAGTAAACAGATATGACAATCAGCCAGTGACTGCAGCCACAGAGGTGGGCCCAGAGTTCTCTCTGACCTTTGGAAGGTGGGAGAGGAGACAGCTAAGGAATGCTTCCCGAAGAAAGTACTTACCTTGTGCACAGAGGAAAAGACCTGGCCTCTGTCTTCAGCAACCTATTGTATAGACTTTTTTTTTTTTTGAGATGGAGTCTCGCCCTGTCACCCAGGCTGGAGTGCAGTGGTGCTATCTTGGCTCACTGCAACATCCATTTCCTGGATTCAAGCAGCTCTTCTGCCTCAGCCTCCCAAGTAGCTGGGACTACAGGTGCGTACCACCATGCCCAGCTAATTTTCATATTTTTAGTAGAAACGGGGTTTCACCATGTTGACCAGGCAGGTCTCAGACTCCTGACCTCAAGTGATCCACCCACCTTGGCCTCCCTGAGTGCTGGGATTACAGGCATGAGCCACCATGCCCAGCCTGAGACAGTATGTATTAAAGGTGTTATTTGCCTGCTCGAAATGGGGCAGTTGCTACATTTCATGACAAGAGATACAAGCAGCTGGCTGGGCTGAGGTTCATCACTGTGTCCCCAGCATCTGACACATCAGAGGCACTTGATAAGTAATTATGGAAGGAAGGTAGGCTGCAGAAGACAGCAACAGAATTCAGAGGACTCCGGGTCTGGCCATGGCGCTACTTAGTTATGAGAGAGTCACTTGATATCCTTGAACCCCAGTTGACTTAGCTGCAAGAATCCACCTCCCAGGATTCTGTTCTTCTACCACACACAAAGAAGAGCATGCACATAAAAGCCACACTATAAACTGTACAACACTGCAGAAATATGAAAGATGATTCATTCTCATCACACACATCATTCACGCGATTTGACAACCAAAACAAGCCTCTAGCTTTGGTGAACTATTGTGACCAATTTATAGAAAGGGAAAGTATAGCTCCAAGGGGTCCAATGGCTCTTCTGTGGGTGAAGGGCAAATCACAGAATGAGTAAGCCGGAAAGTTGGGATGTGAACCTAAGGCAAATGATGCCAAAGTTTGATTTTTTTTCTCTAGCTAGGAATATTGTTACGGAAGTCAGATTCAAGCAGGGTAGCAGTTTTACGGCTAGGGAGAGAAGGGGATTCACCCATGACTCAACCATGCATCAATTCCTAGTTTTTTTCTTTTCTTTTGTTTTTTGAGATGAAATCTCCCTCTGTCACCCAGGCTGTAGTGCAGTGGCACAATCTCAGCTCACTGCAACCTTCGCCTCTCAGGTTCAAGCGACTCTTCTGCCTCAGCCTCCAGAGTAGCTGGGGCTGTAAGTGCACCCCACCATGCCAGCTAATTTTTGTATTTTTAGTAGAGATGGGGTTTTGGCCAGACTGGTCTCGAACTCCTGACCTCATGATCCGCCCACCTCAGCCTCCCAAAGTGCTGGGATTACAGGCATGAGCCACTGCACCTGGCCCAATTCCTAGATATTAAGAATCTGTATAAACCCCTTTAGGGTCTGAGCGAAGCAAGCACTGAGCCCATGTGTATTCAAAATGAATACTTAGCATTGCTTCCAATTTTAAATCTTTGCCCATGATACTCTTTGTAATAGAGTGCAAGACAAAATTGAGAGATAGGAGATGATATTTTACTATTTGCTCCTAGTCTTATTGCTGCTAGAGTCATTAAGCCTTTGTAAGGCAGGGATAGGAACCATTGCTTTGTGGATTTGGAAGGAATTCCTATTATGCTATATTTCCAGAATCTGAGATACATCTGAAAAAGAGGTCAGCATGACTAGGTTTTTCCATATCTCCTGCCATTGAAAGGTGTCTGCTTTCTCCATAACGCCTGATGATTTGCATCCCTAAACCACACTGGTCTACTCCACTGCCATTCCATTCCTTTGTTGTGGGGATCATCCAAATGGAAGCAGGGGCATCCAAATCAGTCATGGCCTCTCTTGCTGTTTTAAACAAACCTGACATTCAGCAGGAGAATGTTCAAGATAGCAGGATGATGGTTCAACTTCCAACTCTGGGGCCCTCCACCCTCCATGACTGTCACTCCTGCCCTCTCATCAGAACTGGGTTCTGAATGGGGCCAGCTGAGAAAGTGGGATATGTGTCATCGTCATCGTTGCTGTTGTTAAATTTAAATTCCCTGGCTTTTCCAGAACTGAGCATAAAAAAGTAATTTATTCCCTCCACCTCTGAGGTCTTTGTTTTTACTTTTTCTGGGAGTACCCTTGGTAGTTATGACAGGTAAACAGGCTAGTAGGCTTCATTAGGAGCCCCCAGTTCACATGTGCCTCCAGCTGAAATGCAACAGCAGTTGGACCAAGAGGTAAAAAAGTCCTATTGCAAAGAGGAGTAAGAGTCAAGAGACCTGGGTTCTAATTAAATAACTACAAGAAAAGAGTGGGAGATGTGTAGCTGAGGCTGGGGTTCCTTTCCTGACTATATTTTTGCCACATATAATGTCTGGCTGTCACTTCACTATTTTTTTATTCTGTTTACACCCTTAAAATAAAAATGACTAACATTTCCTGGGCATACCATGTGTATCAGGCATTGAGTTACTTCATATACATTAGCTCATTTAATTCTCAAAACCTCAGTAATTAGACATGCTATCTCCATGTAACAGATGTCTCTCCTGAGGCACCATGAGGTTCATTTGCCACTTGGTCCACAGCAGAGGGGTTCGGGTCTGAACCAAGGCATGTGTCTTTAATCCTATGCTAAACTGAAGACCGTAAGAATACCTAGCTCTTGAAGTTTCTTCAAGGGTGAAATGCATCCAGATTGTTCATGTCTCTCTCCCATACACAGTAGCACTGGACAAGAGATAACAATTATTGCAGTAATTTCTTTGCTTATGTTTCTCTGGAGCTATAGGAAAGCACCATCTAACTCATTTTGCTGCCATTGTACGGCTTGGGGAGGCAATATAGTTGCTCATTGCATAACAAAGCCACGGCACATGACTGTCTCAAGAAAACCTGGGAGGTCAGAAAGCACAGTAATTAAAATATCAACATGACACAAGGAAAGGGGCAAGAAGTTCTCAAAAGCACATTTTTCTGAAAAATGCTGGCATCCCTTAAGGAGAAAGGGATTGGCCTTGGCAAGCAGCAAGCGAAGAGCTGCTGACCTGAAGCTTTGCTTGAGGAAGGAAGGATGGGAGGAGACATATAAACTCCAAAGAAGCTACTTTAGCATTTTCCTTTGCCCATCCTGGGGCCAGGTCAGCAAACCAGAACCACTCCCAGCTAAAAGACTCTGCACGGTCCAGTGAGCCCACTGCTCCAAAGTGCAATTCGAGGCATTATGGCATTCATTTGATTCCTACAGCGATCCCCGAGGGAATCCAAACAGCAATCTCATTTTACAGATGAGGAAAATGAGAGAGAAATCAATGATCCACCTAATTCACATAGCTAGGAGAGACTCTCACAGGGGTCTCTTTCCACTGCCCTGTACCTTGGAGCAGCCCACTAGGCAAGCTGGGAATAATGCCACAGAGAGTGACAAGCGTGTGACATTCCTGTTGCTGTGCTTTTCTTATCTCACTGCACTCTTGGGTCTAGTGGGTTCCTTTGAAGCATTCAGTGAACTGATCCTCCAGCTTTCAAAAACACCTGTTCAAACCTCAGTACATGATACTGTGTAATTTATTTGCCTTCCATGACAAACACCTTTTTCAGGGAAAGCCATTCTTCCTAGAGAACTCAAGCCCACAACTGTCAATTTGGAACACATAGGAAAACTAGACCTTTCATTTTTCAGTTTCTGAACACAAAGATCCTTAGTCCACCTTTAAGAAACTACTACAGTTGCCAATGGACTGTTTTTCTTTTAAAGGTTGGAAAGAATTCTACTAGCCTCCCTTCCCCCTCCCCAAATTCAAGCTGTTGATTGTGTGCCTGGTTTACGATGTTATTAAAAAACAAAGAGGGGTCTCAAAGTTTACAACCAGCCTCCAGAGTGGGCAAGTCAAAAGAAAACTACATGAAATGTGGTACATGTGACATCAGCAGCTTACATTTGATCCAGAGTAGGCAAGATAAGCTAACTGCCTATCCCCTTGAGCAGTTCATTTAGACAGATTAGCCGTCCTGAACTGTAAGTCTTCGAATTGGAAAGGGGGCTTTGAAATCAGCCAGGCACAGCTGAACCCGAATTTTTTGTAGCTGTAGACTTTGAGTATGTCATTTAACTCTCCCATCCATATAATGGTGAAATACATCCACAATAGCACTTATACCTTCCTTCTTGGCTAACTAAATACAGGCCAGAGAAAGTTGGCTTCTACTTGGTATAAGTTTCTGTTGGCTCAGACATTCTATCATATGGCAATACAGGAAGAAGTCAGACAGGATCCACCATAGCAGAGTCCAGACACTTACCGCGAGGATGGCAATGACGATCCCCACGGCGCACAGCACAGCGTCATTTATTGTCTCGCCAGTTTTCAGTGGGTACTTGATGCTCTCATCATTGCAGTAAAACCCTCGGTGGTAAGGCTTGATGGTGCTTGTCTCGATAATGAGGAAGGGGAGGCCCGCTGGTCCAGGTGGAACCACGGCATGTACCAGGAAAAAAAAAAAGGAAAGCGGGAAACATCAATGCAAGAAAGCCAAAGAGGAACCCCAAGCAAAGACCACCCCAGATAACACTAAGAGTAATAATCATTTCTTCCATTTGTAGAGATCTACAGCCTATAGAGAGCTTTTGCCATGCACATCCCCTTCCTCCTTTCCACACCCCTGTGAGGAGAGAGTCATTATCCTCATTATCCTCTTCTCTTGCCCAAGAGCTCAGAGGTAGGCAGTGAAAGAGCCAGAGCAGGGGTTTTCCCACTGTTCTACAATACTCTGCTAAAAATTAAAGCCTGAATTGTAACATTTACTAATGTAGCCCCAAATCGAATGAAACCCCTTTATGCCTCCGAGGACATTCATTTCTTAGCTCTTAACTATTTCCCCTTTGAGAAGTTCACAAAGGCTGTACTGCCTGGGGTAGTGAAGGCCTTGGAGTCAAAAAACCTGGATGTGAAGCCCAGATGCAGCACTTCCTAGTGATGCGAACCCTGGTTCCCACTCCTCTTCCTGGGCCCCAGCTTTTTCCCACAGTAAAATGAGCTGTGGTGACGACTAAAGGAGATCAATGCACCCACAACCTCTAGCACAGTGCCTGGCACATAGTAGCTGTTTCATGAATGTCATTTTCCAGACTTTTCTTTCACTGTTCAGAGAGCTTCCAATAAGAGTGAGCAGCGCTGAGCTTGGCCCTGCTGCCTGCAGACCTGGATAGGGGGCCCAGGGCACCCAGGAGCACCAAGTGGCTCTTGCAGCTGCTGCTGGTTATCGGTGGTCAGCTCAGATCCTGTTCTCTCAAAGGTCATGGCAAATGGATACCCCCACCTGCCAAGAAAAGTCCCTCAAAACCTTGACTCAGGAAGCAAAGGCCCATGATAACTCTTGTTTGGATGCTACAAGAGCCTGCTAATCAGTCTCATGGCCCCCACTGCCTCCTATATATAGCTGCCAGTTTGCTTCCTGAGGAGCTTGGACCATGAGCATGTCACAGCCTTGCCAAAGCCTCTTCCGTGGCTCCCCATGACACAGGGTGAAATAAAGTCTCTAAAGACGACCTTAGGCGTTCCCATGACCAGGACATCTCTCCAGCTTCGTGTTCTGCTACTCCTCTTCAGTAAGCCTCCAAGAAACCAGTACACAGCGAATGTGGGTTCATGCTATTCTTTTAGACCAAAATACCTCTTCCTCACAAACTACCCGGCTGCAATATGAAGCTCCAATGCCACTTTGCAAAGTTAAAGGACTAGCTCTTCTACAGTCATGGAACTAGGGAAGATGACAAAAAAACACAGTGGCCTTTCAGCTGGAACTGCCGTCTTTTACTAATTCGCCACAATGATGATCACAAAGAGAAAGACGAGAGGTACCCGATAGGTGTCCTCTAGGCCTTTTAGAAATCACGGAGTAGTTTCTTTGGCCATGTATATGCGAATCTATGAGAAAGGTGATATTGCAGACATCTAAGGGAATGGGTACTGTTCAAAAAAGAATGCCCTCAAGTGTTACCATGGCGAAACTGGAGGAGTCTACAGTGTTCCTCAGTATGCTGTTGGCATTGCAGTAAACAAGTTAAGGGCAAGACTCTTGCCAAGAGACTTAAGGTGCGTATTGAGCACATTAAGCACTCCAAGAGTTGAGATAGCTTCCTGAAACACATGAAGGAAAACGATCAGAAAAAGAAAGACGCCAAAGAGAAAGGAACCTGCGTTCAACTGAAGCGCCAGCCTGCTCCACTCAGAGAAGCGCACTTTGTAAGAACCAATGGGAAGGAGCCTGAGCTGCTGGAACCTATTCCCTATGAATTCAGGGCATAGTAGGTGTTAAAGAAAACTAGGCCGGGCGCGGTGGCTCACACCTGTAATCCCAGCACTTTGGTAGGCCGAGGCGGGTGGATCACGAGGTCAAGAAATCGAGACCATCCTGGTAAACATGGTGAAACCCCGTCTCTACCAAAAATACAAAAAATTAGCTGGGCATGGTGGCGCGTGCCTGTAATCCCAGCTACTCGGGAGGCTGAGGCAGGAGAATTGCCTGAACCCCACAGGTGGAGGTTGCGGTGAGCCAAGATCACGCCATTGCACTCCAGCCTGGGTAACAAGACCAAAATTCCGTCTCAAAAAAAAAAGAAAGAAAAGAAAACTAACTAAATAAAGATTTCTGGACTGTAAAACACACACACACACACACACAATGGATAATAGCAGCCATTATTGACTGCACACTCACAATGTGTTAGTATATCCATTTCTTCATTGAAGCATTACTTAAGCACTATCACCCATCTTCAAGTGGAGGGAACAGAGACTCAGAATGCTGAGCTCATTCAGGGTAGCTGAGTCCACCTCCCAATGCTTAAATCCCTAATTTAACTTTGCAAATTGATTTCATCCAAATGTGAATTTCACTAGCTGAAAAATCCCAAGATAAACAGTTGTTTAAAAGATAAATTCCCACTTTTTAATGTTTTTCCAAAATAATTAAATTCATGTCATATTGCTTGAAGTCCCAGACTTACTACCTTTTAAAAAAAAAAAAAAAAAGTAACATGAACTCTGCAATTTTTCAATTACTTTGGTCCAGACCAGCAGTGATAAAAATGCTCACTTTCTAAAACGTGTATTTATGTATCACTGTGCATACACACATGGATTTATTTGGTTTTATTCTTTGGATTTATTTGAATTCTATGGCTATTTATTTTGTGACCCATAACTGCTTCCTGCTAGAACAACAATTTACTTTATCAAATTCATACTGGTGCTTTGAAAAGAAAGAACAGCAACACACCGCAGTATTGTGCCTGACCTTCTCAAAGTAAACACAGAGGGGCCCTGACAGGCAATAGCCATTAGGTTTTAAAACTTTGTCTTTACAATGGAGAGAGGGGGCAGGGAAAGACAGTGGATAAACGTTCTGGCTTAGAAATAATCTTTAGGTGTTACGGGCCTGGGAGAGATCTCATATGGTCCCGAACCGTCTTCATGCCACTGCTCAAACATTTTGAAAAGCAACCAAGTTGGCTATGAAAAGTAGCTAAGAAGCCAGCAGTATGATTTATTAACAGGCTGCTTTTAAAGTTCCACATATTGAGATTTAAAAGTTGAGCTGCAGTCTCTCTGGTGCCTAGGAGCCAAAGTGTTGCTAATAAACTCAGGAAGGGAACAGACCCCAAGTTCCTTATATTTGCACTCCACTCTTAGGCCTCCAGCTTCTATTTTTAATAGTGTTCACATGATAGGCCTGTAAAACATATGTTTCTATGGACAATAAAACACATATAAAAGAGCTTTGGAATTAGACAGAACTGGGTTAATGACCTTGACGCTGCTTCCTACTACTTAAGTTATTTCACATCTCCAAAACTCATTTTCTTATCTGTTTAATGGGAAGAATGAAATCTAACGTCAGGATGGTTGGGATTATATAATAAATGAAAGCATTCATTCATTCATTCACACATATTTATTGAGTCTTAACTGTATATATTAAATTACAAGGAATACAAAGATGACCCAGACCCTGCCCTCAAGAAGCTTACAATCCGGTAGGGGAAGACACATATCATCAAAATCAGTCCAGAAGCAAGTCAAGGCAACAGCATTGAGTAATGTCAGCATAGAGTCTGGAGCACACTGTGGACACCCAGTGAATGTTCAAAAGAGAAGGGAAAAAAAGCCTCACACAGAAGGCAAGGGAAGAAAAGTCTGTCTGGTCAGTCCTTTGCCATCTTTTAAACTGAGAACAGTCCAAATCCTTTTTCCTCTTTCTTTGCCTATGGCTTGGGTAGGGTTTCCGGTTTTGATTATGTGGATGAAGACCACAAACAGACAAGAAGTTGGAGCTGAATATGTTCTGTTTATTTTCTTGAAAGGCATGGAGATGGCATTTACAAAACCCAATGGCTTTTTTTGTCTCCCCTAAAAACTTGTGGTATTATTGAGGGTGATGCCAGTCAAATCTTGATTTTGATCCAGGAAGAAAGAAATCACAGATTTCCTTCAGTTGATGGGAAAAGCATAAACATCCCCCTCCTCCCCTAGCTAGGCAGCTAGTCCTTAAGAGGTATAACACTGTGCCTTGCCCTTCCAGGACACAAAGAGGCAGTTATTCTCCAACAAACGTTATTTCCAATACCGTCACCATCTTTATTACCAACCACTATAGTCCCTTATCACTTCATTTCGAGAATTTCCTAGTGCTAGACACTGAGATTCTAGAAATGAATCCATCATAGTACCTGCGAGAAGTTCACAGTGTTGTAAGACAGTCAAAAAAGCATGAACACTGAATTATTTCTAATGTGATGACTGACATATGCAGAGTACACCAGGGACACAAAGACCATTCTGCTAGTCATTTAAGGTGTCCAACAGAGGGTTGGAGAATTCTGTTAACCCTTATGTGAGTAGAATGGGTTTCTAGAGTCCATGGGCTAAGTACAATCATAAAAAAATCAGTGTAGTTTAGGAATTTTAATACTGGCAGTCACAAAACTTATGGCTACTAGAGAAATACAATTTTGAAGTTTGCTACAGAGCTAAAAGAGATGAAGGGAATGAAGGGAAGAAAGGGGGAAATAGCACAGAGAATAACAATAACAGGTAACGTTTACTAAACGGTTATTATGTGCCCAAACTGTCTTGAGGATCCCCACATAAACTGTTGTAGACTGACAAACCTGGCTGCATATCATGATCTAGGCACTGACTGGTCTACTGAAATGAAGGAGGCCAAGTTTCAACCTTCAAGTGGCCCAAAGGCTAATCGGATAAACAGTCATAAAAACTAATACATTAAGCCACCCTAAGGTTCAGAGAGATTAAAGTGACTTACCAGTCACTCTACAAGTAAGTTATGGAACTGAACAGGTTTCAAATGATCTGACTCTTGATCTTGGGTGCTTTCTATAAAGTAAGTGAATCATTCTTCAGAGAAGAAATCATCTATGAGTATTAGTAAATGAATCGAAGCTCAGCAAGTCTCATGGCCTTGGATGAAAATGACACTGTTCAGAACAATCAAGGCAACGGCACTGGCTCATGTTCACAGAACATTCTCTGTGTATCACACATGTGCTAGGCAACTAATTTCATCAAACCCTGAAGGCAATAGCCTGGAGTTTAAATTTATTCATAATAAAAGGAGCATTACTAAATTTTTGCAAAGCATGACCCCCCCCAAAAAAAAATCTGACGAGTGCAGACCCAGACCCAGACCCAAGCATTTCTCCTTCCTTTAATCAAGGATCAATTAACTTCCTATACCTCTGGGGATTTCTTGGGATGTGTAGGTTGCAGAGGAGGCGAAATACGAACTCACTGACAAACACTTAATGGGCATAAAATCAAAGCATGAAGAAAGGCCCCTGTGTTGCGTTCAGACCTTTGAAACTACTCTGGCTTTGAAAAACTAACACGGGCAGTTTGGGTGGTTTGGGGGTGGAGTGTAAAAAAACACAGACTAAGTTTTCATGGCCCACCCATTGATAAACTCATGTGGGAAGTGTTACCCAAGTGACCTGGCCCCAAAGCCCTTCTCCCTGAAGCCACAGTTCACCTTTGCACAAAATTAAACACAGCCTCCTTCTCACAAAGTGCCTTTTAGAAAGCCCTTGGTGAGGGTAAGAAGAGAATGAGGGGAAAGGTGAAGAAGGAATCTTTGCAGTTTTGCCTGACCAAAATCAGAGCACCAGGAAGGGACTTTTATGTCTCCTACATACCAAGTCCTTCATGTCCTTTTCCAGAATTGTTCAATTTTCTACTCCAACCGATATGCAGTCATTATAAAATAAGTGAAGTCCAGGATCTGCCAGAATAATAATTAAACTAACAATCTGCAGAAAGCCTACACATCTAACCACAAAATAATACTGGTTGCCCAAAAAGTAGGCATCTGATATCACATAATTGCTCGAATTGGGCAGCTATTAGAACTCTGTAACAAGGCCAGCTGTGGTGGCTCATTTCTGTAATCCTAGCCCTTTGGGAGGCCAAGGTGGCTGCATTGCTTGACCTCATAAGTTCAAGACCAGCCTTGGCAACATGATGAAATTCCATCTCTACCAAAAAAACAAAAATTAGCCAAGTGTGATGGTACATGCCTGTAGTTCTGCTACTCAGGAGGCTGAGGTAAGAGGATGACTTCAGCCTGGAAGATGGAGGTTTCAGTGAGCCAAGATTGCACCACTGCACTCCAGCCTGGGTGACAGAGCCAGAGCTTGTCTCGGAAAAAAAAAAAAGAACTCTGTGACAAAAAGTTTATACATCTTACCTACAGTATAGGGTTATGAGTAGGTACTGGTCTACCCATCTTACAAATGGAAAAACTGAGGATCAGAAATGTTTGTCAGTTCACCTAAAATGCAGAGTTAGCAATGGTCCCAATTTGGACCAGCTATTCAAAATATAGGCTGAAGACCCTGGACCTTGAAGAAGTTTACAGTTTAGGAATTAATTAATTTAATCTCCACAATAGTTATGAAAAGTTGTGGGTTATTATTTTCATTTATGCTCAACAGAGAACCGAGGCCAGAAGTTTTATAACTTGTCCATGGTCGGCAAGTGAGTAAATTGGTCACTGGGTTTTGAACCCACGTCTGTCTGTCTTTTGGCTCATAGTTTTTTACTCTATGACCTGACCCTCCCTTTCTTTACAAACATATTCCCTGTTAAAATATCACTCACTGATTTTTTTAAATCACTTAAGGCCAGAATGGTCAACACAACTATTACTTAGAGGCTCAAAATACAAATATTTGTGTTGCTTGTAAGTGACAGGGCTTCTTTTTAAAGTAATTAATTGCTACTGGTCTTAGAAGTGTGCAAACTTTCTTTGGTTTACGATATTTGTCCAGATTTTTAGACTGGACACAATCCAGATGAGACAAAATTAAGTTTACTATGAAGGCATTTTTCTACCTTTGAAACAGGCTGCCATGAAAAACACTTGCTGTTGGCTGGTGTGAACATGCAATATTCTGGGTCTAGAGGTCTTCCTTGGCAATTGCTCATTCTTCAGTACTGGGAAGTTCAGGCCCTTTCTCCACAAAAAGACTGTTGGAACCAAAAGCAACTATATGGTAGAAATGAAGAAACCAGTGGCAGATCTAGGCCTAGTGCTTGGGTTTCCTGATCCCAACTCAAGGTCTTTAGTCCAATTCAACAAACAAGTATGCATCTTTCCTAGGTATCTGGCACTGTGTTTGCTGCTGGGGAAAACAAAGGTGAGCAAGATACTGAAGTGCTTGAGTTCCCTGCCTCATGAAAGTCTCAGTTTCCATCACAAAGAGAAACCTGTTTTAGTTTAACCATGGGTGTTAAAAAGACCTTTGGATGTCCTTTCTTATTTGAAGGTGCTCACAGTGAAAACAGTTTATTTTAAAAATAATTAATATCAGCCTCCTTAAAATCCCCAGCTCCGGCTGTTTTGGCCTTTTCAGTTGGATTTTTAAAGGGTTGCCACATTCATCTGCAAATAAAACAAACTGACCAGCAACTCATGGTTCCTATCTTTAATTGGAAGAGCTCCAAACCTCTTTTGTCATCATTATTTATTTCGCAAATGAGGTGTTTTATTTCTAGTAAAACATAACTACCAGAGCCAACAGGACTCATAATCCTTCTATCTTAGGTAAAGCTGAGTCACTTCCCAAGACCTCCTTCCTTTTGATCCTTCTTTAAGTAAGAATGAGAGTAAATATACATTTATTGGGCACCCACTATGTGCCAGGAGCTTTGGATACATCAATAGATTTAATTCTCAAAACAATTTTCTAAATTAATTATTAGGATATACACAAGAAGACCCAGGATCAGGGAGATTGCAATTTGTCTCAGTATCCACTCTGCAGATTAGAGGCATAAGCAGGATATGTAATAGAACTGTTTGACTCTAGAATTCATTCAGAGATGGGACCAGTTAGCCTTTATTGCTAAGTACACATGAACTATGTCTATGCACATATTAGCAATCTAGAAAGTCAGCTACGAAGCTCTTGACTTTGTATGCTGGCCTTGGACAAGGGCAGAAACCAAGGTTTCTCTTTAGATGTTAAAATGGAACCATACAGATCCAGCCACTCTCTCTCTGCCTCATAAGTCTCCCTTATGACCCAAAGGCATTCATTTGCAACATGGCTGCCCAGAGTTAAGACACAGCAGTAAGTCCCATTCCATGCAAAGTACTTCTGAGCTCTTGCATAAATCATCACATTTGATCTTCCTAACAACTCCATGAAGTAATGTCTGTAACATCTGAATTAAAAAACCACTGGCAAACTCCTGTTTATCCTTCAAGACTTAAATATCTCTCCTACACAGGATTTACTTAGCCATGTAACCCACTCTAACAGGATTAATTGCTTCTTTCTTTTTTCCAATTTAGTCATGAGGCAGGCAGACAAGATTTGATATCCCACTTCTATCAACTATCAGGCTTGCTGCATGACCTTGGGCAAACCACTTTAACTCTCCAAACTTTACTTTATCACTGTACAATAAGACTTGGTATATGAATTCCCAATACGCAAGAGTTGATTAGAAGGAATAAGTCATAGTTTATAAAATATGTTAGTTCTTTCTCTTATATGTGACAGGGAGCCACCAACAGCTTTTATATGGGGTAAGATGTGACCAGATTTCTGTCCAAAGCTCATGCCAGTAGCCATGGGCCCACCAGCTACTTCCCATATGCCATCTAATCTCCACGGAAAAGCATACTCATAAAGTCCTTTAATTCCAGGGACTTCTTGGGACTGGGTAGACAAATGGGGCGTTGACAGTGGTTAGCAAAACTCGGCACCCTGACACAGGGAAGAAATATCATAGTGGGAACCCTGCCACATATTCTCAAAAGATCACATGAGGCTGTATGGGAGGCAAGTCTATAATAAGGTTAAAGAAAAAAACATTCATTTTTCCAGCAGCTAAACATTCATTCGTCAGCATGTGCACTCCTCCCATCCAAGCCGTGCTACCCAGGTGTACACAAAACACACCGTCCACGTGGAAAAATAAACATGTGGACTGGCAGGACATCAGACACCAGGGAGGGCCAAAGTTCGAGGTAGTCAAAAGGCAAGGCTGGAGCCAGATGCAGTGCCAAAAGCTAAGAGATGAGCATTATTGGAGGCCCTGCCAAAACAAAATCATGCTGATAGGCAATCCAAGGGCACTCCAGGTATGCTACCAAGCTACATGGCCCACGATCTAGGCCAAAGGACACATGCTGGCAGCCCATGGCCAAATTTGGCCTGTAGAGATGTTCTGCTTTGCCCACCCAGGGTTTAAAATGTTTTAAATTAGTTGTTAACATTTAATAACAGGTAGATAACATCCAGAGTCCCAACTTCTTAAACTAGCTCTACAGTGTGTGGCAATGCAGGCAAGAATAAGTCGCTGCCTTCTTCTTTCAGGCAGCATACACGTTCTCCAGAAGCCACCACTCCCTGCTGTCTCCCTGACATGAAGGCTGTCTGTGGGTTGCCATTCTCAGTGAGCTCGCATTGTCAATTTTCTTATAACTGGTCCACTTTAGTCATTTACATTAATTGCCCAGCTCTGTAAACATTTGACTTTATGCTTGCTGTAGAGAGTAAGTGTCCTTGCTTGGATAAACCTATGAAAAGAGAAATAACTCTTGATTCTGTAATGTCTCCCATAGTAATGGCCACATTAGACATGTATATAGGTGTGTATATGGTTATGTGTGTGTGCGTGCATTTATGTGTATGTCTTAATGTTAACTCAAGATTAAATCTCCTATCTATGTTTCCATCATAAACCCAAAGATCATGTCAAGTTACCAGGGCAAGGTAGTTCATTTTTGCATTTTAGTTACGGGAAAACCAATGCTTAAAAGCTAAGTAACTTGCAAAAGGTCACACAGTAAAAGGAACAGGGATTTGAAACAAAGCCTTTCTGAACTACAAAGGCCTCAGCAAGTTGACGCCATGAGGCTGGTGGTTAGGCCAAACAAACAACTACCTTACTGGCCAGGTAAACAACTTATCTTAATAAATTGCATGGTTATGCTTCAGAAGACACAAGTGGACACAACTTATATCCCTCTAAGTGATACTAGATGGGATAATCAAGAGTTTTGTTTTCGGGCCGGGCGTGGTGGCTCAAGCCTGTAATCCCAGCACTTTGGGAGGCCAAGGAGGTGGATCATGAGGTCAAGAGATCGAGACCATCCTGGTCAACTTGGTAAAACCCCGTCTCTACTAAAAATACAAAAAATTAGCTGGGCATGGTGGCACGTGCCTGTAATCCCAGCTACTCAGGAGGCTGAGGCAGGAGAATTGCCTGAACCCAGGAGGCGGAGGTTGCGGTGAGCCGAGATCACACCATTGCACTCCAGCCTGGGTAACAAGACTGAAACCTTGTCTCAAAAAAACAAAAAAGAGTTCTGTTTCCAAAAGCAATCGATATCTAAAATCAAAACAGAAACAATATTCTGATAGAAGCTCACTAATTCTAAAGAATAAGAGCAAGGTGAGAAGGGAGTTAAAAATTAAAGTCCATCAGATATTTGTGGGTATCATAAATCTTACTCAAAATCGAGCTAGGCACATATCAGTAAGATCTTGATAAAAGTTTAGAACTATGAGAGATCTTAATGTCATTTATTTTCATTTAATAGATGGGAAGGATGAGGGACCCCACTGTCTAACATTGTCATTTTTCCTTTCCTATAAATCTTCTGCACTAGTTAAGATCCTCAGGAAGGGGTTCATGTTATTCATCTCTGTGTCCCTGACACAGGAAGGATTCCTGGCATATAGTGGGAGTTCAACAAATGTGTACTAATAAATGTATAGGAAACAAACCAAAATCTGCAAGACCTGGCTCCCTACCAAATATACTCTAGGACTTGTGGATCGTTTTCTCCCTACTTTCTAAATCTTAACCTAATCTATCCCACATCCCGAATCCTGTTTTATAATGCAATCGCCCAAAATAGCACAGTATCACGTATCCTAATAAAGCATAGACAATTCCATTAGGAATTATTTAGAGGGAACTTAACCAGCTTCAAGTCTCCGATGGGTGGTTAGGCAGATGGCTAAGAATAAGACACTTACCTTCAGTTTCCACCCTTTTTCACATAGTGACACTATTAGAAAATACTCTATAGGGCAGGCAAGCTGAGGAGACTGCTGCTCAGTGATTCAGCTGCCATGCCCCACCCCACTCAGCTGCCCGAGAGCTATGGGATCCATTTCAGCACACCCCTAACCCATTTGCTAGGATCCTCTCGGGAATTTCTGCCTTAAAGAAAGCTCCGAATAAGAGGAGGAGCACAGATCTTAAGAAAGCAACTCAGACCTAGGTTTGAAATCCAGTTTTACCACTTACACTCTATGTGATCTTCAGCAAGTCGCTTAACTTCTCTGAGCCTCAACTATAAAAAGAGGATGCCAATACCCACTTTGAAAAGCCATGAGGATGAAATATCAGATGGCAGGTATTTTACAAAGGTTAGTTCTCTTCCCTCCCAGTCCTGAAAATCTATTATCAAGCTGTTTACATGATGCCAATCAACCAGCTTGACTGGTTTCCTCACTAAGGTGGTTGGACTAACTTGGATAGGGCTGTGTCAGCTCAGACAAGGACTGTCACTTGCAGTTAGCAAGCCTGGAGCCATTCCAGGGTGCTGTGGATAAGACAACCCTCACCCTGGGAGCACACTCCTCATTCCAGCCCTGTCAATGTTCCTTTTGTAAAACACAGAAACTTTCTTCAAATCTGACAGCTGCCACCTGCACAAATAATTCGGGGATGTAATTCTGTAACTGAACACAAACCTTGAAAGCCGAAAAGTCTGAAGTCCAAACTAATCCCTTTGACCTTCTGCCTAAACACTCACTAATCACTTTTTAATTTGTAGTTGATTTCCTCTCTATGTGCTGTCCTTACAGGCTACATTTTCATTTTAGAAGTATCCAGGGAGTGACACGGCATTACAAAACACCCAATTCAAGTACAACTCAAACTTCTTTTCCCAGACATCTAAGGCTTCTCCATGGCCCACTGAGTTTTCCAAATGGCAATGGGTGGCAAGAAAGTAAGGGAGAAAATTCCTCCTTTGAAGGGGGAAACTCCTCACTGAGAGAATTATGAGCTACAGAAGTTAATAAGATGTGGTTTCTGCCCCCCTAAAAATTCGTACTCTGGGAACAACCACCCATAAGCATGTGACAAAAACTTCCACAGAGGCATTACTGAAGTGAGAGCACTGAGGATGCCCTCAGCATGTGACCTGGCAGCCAGCTGGCATGCAATACCTATTTACTGACTAATCCTATAAATGAATTTCAAATACTCTTTGCTGTCATTTGAATGTCATGTCATTTGAATGCCAATTGGTATAGCCAATTCAAGGCTATACCTAAAAAAAAAAAAAAAAAAAAAATCCAGAACTGAAAAGGTTTTCTTCCCAAGAAGTTAACAAAACTGTTGCTTCGTTCGACTGTTGTTATCTCCCAACCTTTAAAAAATTAGAAAAGTACTTTGAGGGAGCCCATCTAGTTCCTAAAATAGTTGCTGAAAAGATGCTCGCTAGGAAGGAAGTGAACTGGCAGTTAAAAATGTTAATGGTGTTAAATCCGGAAGAATTTTCTTACTTGGGAAAAAAGGCTTCTACTTTAATCATCACTAGAATTGTTGTAAAGTGAAATAAATTGAAATCCACTGGAGTCATTCTACTCTGTGTGGCAGAGTAGAATTTTACTCTGTAAAGGCAGACTGGTTGCTCCTTTTGCCTACTGAGTAACGGGAGGCTCAAGTGGTCCCAGCTGGGTCAGCTCCGTCAATATCCTGGCAGGGAAAGTAAGTCAACACTAGTTACTGGTTCAATGAAGAAATGTCTGATATCAATAAGATTGCACAAGCCAGTTTGGGAGTTAAATAATAACTTATGTTATTATTACCATCAGTCTCAGTTCTGCCACCAACTACCAGTGTGATCACAGGATCACACTTCCTTGTCTGCTCTCTGGGATTCATTTTCTACATGTACAAAATGAAAGGGGTGGTTTTCCCAGGTGTCTTGCGGACCTTTTTAACTTTAAGAGTTTTCATCTTTATCCAAGGAGTATAGAGTATTTTGTAAGCAAGAAGGTTTCATTTCTGTGGCATTTTGATATGACGGAGGGGCTTCACCACCTACCTTTACCCCAGCTGGGGTAACTGAGGAACGCACCACTTTCTTTTAGGTTTGTGAAGGCAGACTGGCTGAGCAGAGACATAGGGACTTCAAGGACACTCATTTATAAAGAACAGCTCCAGAAAACACCCCAAATCTGCAGACCTTCAGATAAAAATGGAACAAATGTTTGGTAGCCCTTGGCTCTGTCAAACTAGTAGGCATCAGCAAAAATGGGCAGTGGGAATTAACATTAGCTACTTCTAGACACTTTCCTGATAACTTGATTGCTGCGCCTCCTTTAGCTTGCCCAATGATCCTTTCCAGGTATGGGGTAAAAGCTTGATTTTACAAAGATTGGCAATGAAGGCCAGTGATAAGGCCACAGAGAAGTAGGTCAGAAAGGAATGCTGGGTTCAGCTCACTTTCCGTGGAACTGTGAAGCCATCACATCTTCTTTCTTTTGGTGCTTTGGACTGGAGCTAAGGAGGGGAGCCTCTCACCGACTGGGCAGTTGCTTCCTGTAGACAGAAATCCAGGTACTCCGGGGCCACCCTTGGCTGCTCCTGCAGCGCTGCCGCTTCCCCCACCAGAATGGGAATAACAAAATGCAAGGCATTCGGATACACTGGGAGCACTGGCTGCAGTAAACAACTCCTCGGTGGTTTGCTATAGGAACCCTATTGTTCCAGAGGGAGGCTCATTTGCCAGAACTCTCCAGGAAGCCACTGCTGGGTAATGCATTTTTCAGCTGCTGAGAGAAAAGGGTAGTTCCCGGGATGTTTCTTCAGTGGTTCTGGAAGCCAGGCCCTTAATCCTTGCAAAGCAGCAAGGAGCCAGCTTCTCTCAGAGGGACAGAATGTCTAGAGTCCCTCTTCCAAATCAAAACATAAAAACTCCCCAGCTTCCCCTTTACAACCTCTCAAAACGTGTGAATCAGGCATAGGGGAGGAAGAGGGCTGCGAAGCCCAAGGGGGCTTCAGGCCTTCTCTAAGCCCCTCCTCCCCTTGTAACCCTGCCCACCTGACCCCTCTACTGCAGTAAATTACAAAGCCCCCACTGTTCTCTCTGCCCATCCTCCTCCTCCCACCCACCCCCAAACATACACTTTTTAAAGGGCGAAATGCCAAATAACATTATTCCCCTTCACCATGGTATTGCCATGAGAGCTGCCTGGTATGCTTTTCTGAGAAATGGAAGGTTTTCATGGAAATATCAGCTTCCATGACAGCTCCCCCTTTGTGGTGGTGGCCTTGAAAAGAAGTGGAAGAATCCCCAACTGGAATCTAATTGGAAGGACAAGAGGGGAGAGCAAGACCCTGGAATTGCTCAAAGGCCCGAAGAATACTTGACTGTGGCTTTGGGAACCCATAGGCCTTTGCGCACTCTGGCAAAGCCCCACTCTCCAGCCTCCCTCTCCAACCCACTGCACAATGTTGCCCTGTGTCATGGGTAGCCTCACCTCAGAATGGGAACTCTATAATATAATGTGAGGGGGAGGGAAGCAATTACAGTATATATATTATCCACAGGTATCCCTGTGCACGATGTGAATTGCAGAAAACTATTTCACAGCCCATGTTAATGAATTGAACACCAGAAAGATCAAAAATGGCTTTCTGCGTTTGGTTTGGTTTGGTGGTGTGCAGTTAGCAGACCTAGATACAAGTCCCTTCCACCTCTGCCAAGTTGTGGCAGTGTGACACTAGATTAGTGAATTCTCAGGACCTTAGTTTGCTCATCTTCAAGACAGTTCCTGCCATCTAGAAGGGCTGACATGAGGATGGCAGAAGAGATGGTGTGGTAAGCAGCCTGCCTTGAAACAGGTGCACACACGTTTCCTCCTCCCCTCCCCACTCAAAGCAGGAAGAGGAAGGAGAAGATGCCTGGGAATGGGACAGGATCCGTGAGAAACAATCTCTCTCATCATACTCCAAGTAGTGCTGAGAGCAAACAGCATATGTGAGCTCCTGCTTGTCCATCAAGATGACAGAATGGGTCTTGGGGAATTAATTATTCAACAAACTTACCCTTCACAAATCCCATCCAAAGAAATGGTTTGATGCCTTTCAGTGCACTGACTATACAAAATACTGAAAGACCAGTGCACTTCAAAAGCCTCACAAAACCGAGGCCAGGGTTTGGCAGGAGTTCCTCAGCCACTGGGTTTTTCTGTGTGTGGTTTATAATAACATGCAAACCTGATGCCAAGTCCTAATCTATTAAGGGACTGCCAATTAGCAGAAGGCTTAGAGCTGCAGGTTTGAGAACTGGGGAGCAGGTCTAATTAGGCTTGCAAATAATTTCTCTCCATAGCCCCTCACATCTGACACAAGGTATTACTGGCTGACTGTTCCGGATGTGTTCTTTCTGTATTCCTATGCACACTGGTTTTTGTTTGTTTGTTTGTTTTAAGGGTCCAGACCTGAAGGCTACGGTATATTTTCATGTCTGCCTCCAAAATGTAAAACTGGGATTGAACAAGCTTATCCTCTGGACAGTGATTTTCAGATTTAGCCATTCACCATCAGAGAGACCTATTAAAAAAAAAAAGAAAGAAAAAGTAAAAAAGATTCCAGACTCTTCCCAGACCTACTTGACCAGAATTTCAGGGGAAGGGCATGAGAACTGTGATCTTTAATAAGACCAAGTGATTTTATCCCAAGGTGATTTGGGAATCACTACTCTGAAACTTAAAATCAATTTCATTTTTAAATAAAAGGGTTTAAAAAAAAATTGACATATAATTTACATAACATGCAATTTACATATGCATATACCAAGTCAACACAATTTTAAACCACACCGACTATACAATGTTTACTGAGAACCCCACTGTTCTAGGGGTTACTAGTGCTAGGGGTTACTAATACTGAGATGAATAAAGCAGGGTTTCTGCCCTCAGAGAACTCCTGGTTCTAATAGAAAAACTGATCCTTCCTCTACAGGGACCCTGTGAGGACTCAAACCTGCAGCTCTCCTCTCCCTTTCTCATCAGCCTAGTTGGGAACTTAGCTTTCCAATATCTTTACCAGGACAACTTTAAGAAAGAAACAGGATGATTTCAGATGCTAAACACCAGCAGCTTATCTTAGAAGAGAAGGGCCTAAGAAACATATGGCTTCAAGATACAGGAGAAAATATGTGCCTCAGGCCTGCCTAAAGACAAAAACTGAAAGAGGGGAGTAAAATGGGAGGCCCTCTGTACAGCAGAAAAAGTCCTGGGCTGGGGGTCTCAGGAGCTCAAGTGGGATTCTTCTGTGAAGGAAGAAAGTCCCTTTTCTTTGCTGAGCTTCTATTAAAGAGAAGAGGTTGGACAGGCTGGTCATGTCCCAAAGCAAATTCAACATGGACATTTCACCCTAGGGCCTTCATCAGAGTTTATTGTTAAGTTTTACCAGGGAGATGTGCAACCTAGAAGAACTTGGGTTCTTCAGAGCATTCTCTAAGAAATGTTGGCCTAAATGACCTCTAATCAGCCCTAAAAATAAGATTCTTGTGTGTGGCTTTCAAACAAGACTGATTTCCTAGCCAGCAGGACCAATGGTTAATATTTATCCTCTCCACCTTGGTGGGTATCCCAGCAGAGATTCAAAATATGACTATATCTGGGGAAGGGAGTGGCATGGCCAGGCCGTGTTTTAGAAAGTTCACCCTGCTAGCCTGCTATGTGGAAGAAAAACCGGGGTACAGGACCTTTAATTAGCTGGCTCCTGCTAACCCAAGTGTGACCAACCGCCTTCCCAAGGAAAAGCCTTCTTCACTTTTAGACACATCTCATCCACCCTGAATGAGAGACATTAAGGTCGCTCACAGCCATGACACCACACCAGGTCCTGGACAGCACAGCTCAAATAAACACTGCCTGCTCTCCAAGAGCTTCTGGCACTGGTTCCCTCTCTCCTTCAAACACCTCTCTGAAACTCATTATTGGAGTTTCCCTACATAGACTCCTTCAGGTTATCCTAACACATAGATTCAGGAACATACCTAAGATAAATTCAAACTAAATAGCAAAAGGAGGGCAATCTGTCTGCTGGCAATCGATGTACAATGGCAAACAGTAGCACATATACTGCTGTGCATGTGGGTTTTGGAGTCAGACACTCTTGGGTCCTAATTTTAATCTAAAACAAGTTGATTAACCTTTCACAGCGAGGTGGGAGGAATAAAATAGCGTGTGAAGATGGTTCATACAATGCGGGGCACACGAAACATGCTCAGTAAATGTTACTCTTATGAATATGGAATGGTGTGCCTTCTGTAAGAAGGAAAGAGACAAGTGTTGTCTTGGCCCATAAAGAGATCCATTATTTATTTCACATGTTGACCACGTATTATGAAAGTCACTAAGTCTTTGGCTTTTTCTCCCTGCTTTGGCTTTTTTTTTTTTTTTTTTTAAATGAGACCTGAGTGGGTGATTGAGAATATGGATAGCAGAAAAAGCACAGGCTTTGGGGTCAAATGGATTTGTGTTTAAAGCTTAAAGCTTATTATGCCAGGCGTTCATACCTGTAATCCCAGCACTTTGGGAAGCCGAGGCAGGTGGATCATGAGGTCAGGAGTTTAAGACCAGCCTGGCCAACGTGGTGAAATACAAAAATCAGCCAGTCATGGTGGCAGGCACCTGTAATCCCAGCTACATGGGAGGCTGAGGGAGAGAATTGCTTGAACCCAAGAGGCAGAGGTTGCAGTGAGCCAAAATTGTGCCACTGCACTCCAGCCTGGGTGACAGAGTGAGACTCCTCTCAAAAAGAAAAAAGAGAGTTTAGGTTCTGCCTTTTTTTTTTTTTAAGCCCTGTGACATTGAGCAGACTGTTAACCTCTCTAGGACATCTCTAAAACAGGCTAGACCCAATCTTGACCGGTTACTGAGAAGTTTAGAAATACAGTGCCATATATAAAGTGTACTCAATCCATGGAAGTATTGTTATTCCACAATGGTTGAACTAATTTATACTCCCACCAACAGTGGAGGGATAGCATTAGGAGAAAGACCTAATATAGTTGACAGGGGGATGGAGGCAGCAAACCACCATGGCATGTGTATACCTATATAACAATCCTGCAAGATCTGTGCACGTACCCCAGAACTTAAAGTAAAAAAAAGTATTGTTATTATTCATATCTTCTCTACAAAATACATCAGAATAAAGAAAGATGACTAGGGTAGCTCTTTGTCTCAGTGTGAAAGTATTTCCCTCCCTTTAAAGCAGGCAGGGACAACAGCCTATGGAGAGTTTTAAAAAGACCAATGTCTTTTCAATGTTTCATTATTTCCAGCTAAAGAAAAATAACTGGGGATTTTCTTAGCACTCCACACTGGTTTAAATACAATGTGTCTTGGAACTCCCCAAGTTCACCTCACACTCATGGTCAACCCTATCTCTGTTTCACAGTATTTTTCACTCTCCCTTCATTCATTTTTTTCCCAATAAATATTTATGAAGCACCTACAATGAACAAAGCATGGGTTTAGGAGCAGTGGGGGCTATGTGGCAATCACAGTTCAAATGCTCTATTTTTTCCTCATGTGAGGAAATTAAGAAAAGGAGTTATAATTTCCCAAATGATACTTAGTAGAAAGGGACAGAGGTGGCCATGCCCTGCACAACTTCGAGGGACACCACTCACAGGCTGCAGTCTCAGTTAGGGCTGAAACCAATGCCGTTGCCATTTCCACTCCTCCATCATGAAAGCAGCTGAGCAGGCCCTGTCCAATCCCTCCTGCTCAGCAATTTCCATGAGGGCTTTTGTCTGTCCTGTGCACATGGATGCCCTAAGGACTATGGGCTGGCTGGCTACATTAGCTGGTTATTGTAATACTGGTGGTTCTGGCCTTCCTTAGTGCCTGTTAGGGTGTTTGTGCAATTTGCCATAATCACTTACGCAGGAGAAGAAAGGCCAAACACTAAAAAAAAAAAAATCTCAAAAAAAAAACCAACATGAAGCAGCAAGAGAAAAATTGGTGATAAGTATCTGATACTGACTACTTTTACTATGGAATGTGGTCCAATCACCAGCGAATTATTGGCATGCCAGTTAGCTTCTAGGTCACTGTGTCCCTGAATGGAACAATTTGTGCAACACGCTTAACAAGAGCCACCATGCTTAGCTAATTTTTAAATTTTTTTGCAGAAACAAGGTCTCACTATGTTGCCAAGCCTGGTCTTGAACTCCTAAACTCAAGCAATCCTCCCGCCTCAGCTTCCCAAATCACTGAGATTGTGGGTGTGAGCCAAATACTTTAAGTTCAGTAAAACATTTTAGCTAAGTCTAGTGTGTGTGCTTATCCTGATTTTTAAATAATATGATGATGCAGGCTTCAACTGGCCAAACTTGGTTAAATTTAGCAGTTAATAACCATCAAACATTGTCTCACACTAATCAAATTCTGATCAAGGAAGGCATTTTTTTCCCCTGGTTCACAGTATTTTCTATTCATGAATAGGAAACAGGATGTGATAAAAACGTACCATTTTAGAGTCAAGCCTAAATTCAAATAAGCTACTTGGCTTGGGCCTCAATTTCCTCACTTATAATTTGAAGGGTATAGAGAAGAGGTTTAATGGGTAAATTGTGCCCTCTCCCACCAAATTCATGTTGAAGTGTTGAAGGTCACCTTAGAGTATGAACTAATTTGGAGACAGAGTTTTGGGGATAGGGTCTTTATAGAGATAACCAAGTTAAAGTGACATCATTAGGGCAGGAGCTGACCCTGTATGACTGGTGTCCCTATAAAATGGGGGAATTTGGTCACAGAGATGCACATAGAGGTGACATTACACAAAGAAACAGGAATACTTAATTCTGAATGATGTTAAGGGGTCATTGATCAAGTAATGATAAAATTAATAATGAAGACTATTAGCAACATAGAAGATCATATGTATATATTACCTAAAAACCTGAAAGAAAATAAACACAAGCCGGGCACGGTGGCTCACGCCTGTAATCCCAGCACTTTCAGAGGCCGAGGTGGGTGGATCACGAGGTCAGGAGATCGAGACCATCCTGGTCAACATGGTGAAACCCTGTCTCTACTAAAAATACAAAAATTAGCTGGGCACGGTGGCACGTGCCTGTAATCCCAGCTACTCAGGAGGCTGAAGCAGGAGAATTGCCTGAACCCAGGAGGCAGAGGTTGCGGTGAGCCGAGATCGCGCCACTGCACTCCAGCCTGGGTAACAAGAGCGAAACTCCGTCTCAAAAAAAAAAAAAAGAAAAAGAAAAGAAAATAAACATGAGTGAAAAGAAACATGACAATAGTATTTGTGGTAGATTATGGGTGATGTTCCCTGTCTTTTCCAAATCTTAGGTTGTATAGTTTAAAGCATCAATAATGATAAATGAATTTACCTTCAGAAAAAAAGCAAAATTTTTATGTTAATGTCAAAAGTGACTTGGGTTTTTGAGACCCTGTCTCAAAAGAAAAAAAAGTTTCACTTCAGGGAAGGTCGGATTTAAAAACTGGTTTGGGTGGTTCAGGGAGGGTCATGTATAGGTGAACGCAGTGTGAAGTATTTATCAAGAAGGACTGTCACTGGGCAGACAGGTGCAGTGGCTCATGCCTGTAATCCCCACACTGCAGGAGGCTGAGGTGGATAGATTGCTTGAGGTCAGGAGTTTGAGACCAGACTGGCCAACAAAATGAAAGAAGAAAGAAAAAAGGAGAGGAGAGGGAGAGGGAGAGGGAAAGGGAGAGAGAGAGAGAAAGAGAAGGAAACGGAGAAAGAGAAAGAGAGAGAGAGAAGGAAGGAAAGAAAGATTGATTGTCTCCTTTACTTCAATCCTCCAGTTTTGGTTGACTAGATTTTGAGTTCTTTGAGAATCAGAATTGATAGAATCCTATCTTTTTAACTTCATAGCTATATCAACTTGGCATATACTAGGCAATTGATAAATGTATGATTAAGTGGGTGAATGAACGAACTAATGAATGCAGTTGCCTTGGGTCTTGTAAGAAAACCACTGGCCTTCAAGTCAGACATCTTTACTAGAATGGTAATGTGTATGTACCTCCATGGATCATTTCCCTTTTCTGCTCAAAGACATATAATGTTGTCAAGTCCACATTTTATAGACATGCTGGTGAAGCTGAGAGAGGAAAGATAGCTTCTGAAACCAACTTTCGAGGGTTTTGAAATCTAAACCCTCACTGTATGGAGAAACCTTATACTTCCTCCATCGATCTCATAGTCCTTCTTCTCTGCAAGTCCCCAGGGTGCTTTTCCAACCCCATATTGCTCTGTGCTGCAGCCAAATGCCAGTTTCCTGCCTCAAAAGGCCCTTTGTTTGGGCTCTCTTTCCAAATCAGCGTATCCTGAGCTTGAACCCCCTTTGCTTTTGAGAACTCTGATGCCTTGGCAGCAGAAGGCTTTGCCAGCAGGTTTGTGGTCCTTAACAGCTTTCAGAAACCTCAATGTGAGGGCATGTCTATAGCTAAGAAACGCTTTTCATGGGAGGGAGGAGAGGGAGTATTATTTTAAGAGTTGCAAAAATAACTTCAAATTGACTCTTTGGTCTTTCATTGCTACCAGAAGACTGAGAACTTCTTGTTCTCTTGTACTTAATTAAGATGATAGTTTTAATCAACTTTAAATGATATTGGTTAATACGCTCTACTCAATCTCCCAACACTGGAATACATTAAAGACAAATTTCCAGCATCTCCTTCCCAACTGGAAAGCACACAAATGAAAAGTAAGCACAAATGGAAAGGTAGCTCCATCTGTACAGCTGCCATATGATTCTCTGGCAGGACTCCAAGGTAACTTTTCAAAGATCAGATACACTATGTCTAATTCATATTTTGTACTTACACGTTTTATAAATACAGACAGCACTCTCTTATGCATTTATTTGTTCAAAGCTTGCCAATTATTTATGACAGGTAAGTTTCTAAACACTTAAGGGTCAGGGTATATATACATATTTTTTTTATTGCATTTTAGGTTTTGGGGTACATGTGAAGAACATGCAAGATTGTTGCATAGGTACATACATGGCAGTGTGATTTGCTGCCTTCCTCCCCATCACCTATATCTGGCATTTCTCCTCATTCTATCTCTCCCCAACTCCCCACCCCGCACTGTCCCTCCTCTATTTCCCCCTGACAGACCCCAGTGTGTGATGCTCCCCTCCCTGTGTCCATGTGTCCTCATTGTTCAACACCCACCTATAAGTGAGAACATGCAGTGTTTGATTTTCTGTTCTGTGTCAGTTTGCTGAGAATGATGGTTTTCAGGTTCATCCGTGTCCCTACAAAGGACACAAACTCATCGATTTTGATGGCTGCATAATACTCCATGGTGTATATGTGCCACATTTTCCCTGTGAGGGTCAGGGTATATTAATGTCAAAGCACCTACTGTCTGTGAGGTCTTTCTTTCTTTCTTTCCTTTTCTTTTTCATCTTCAGACACCCTGTAAAGTAGAAATTATTATCACCTGTAAAGTAAAATTATTATTTTACAGGTGAGGAAACGCAAGTTTACTACAACACTTGCCGCAGTTTATAAGCTAGCAAGTGATGGAGCTGACTGGAACACAGAACTGTCTGGCCCTGAGACATACCCTCTTTCCACTATGTTCCACTATCTCCTAAACTTTAAAAACTTTGATTCTGGGTTAAAATTGTGGTCACTAGTGGTGGTAAATCTCTTCGTCTTTCCTCCTATTTGCACCTTGTGACAGGGTGAATTCAACACAGTCAAGACCTCTGATGATCAGGCACTGTCCTAGAGTCTTTTATACTTGATGCCTCTGCAGTTCTGAAAGACCATTTAATTCAACTGCCTCATTATCTAAGGAAGAAAATGTAAACCAACAGAGTGCAAGTGACTTGTTTAAGGTCACTAACTAGCGCCAGAGCTGGAATGGCTTGAGATCAGGAGGAGAAATTACCTCAGGTTGGAGCAGAGAGGGGTAGCATGAGCAGAACCCAGCTTAAAGAATGGATACTCTTTGTATAGGCAGAGAAGGAGAGGATGCTTTAGCAGAGGAAAGAGCATGAACAAAGGCCAGAATACAGATTTCTGTGTATTGTTTCCAGGAACAAAGGAGACCTGTATGGATAAAGGTGGATGTCAATGAGAAGACCTGTGCATTCAAAATAAGGATGGCAGGAACGAAAAACTGTTAACGGAGATACCTCTGGGGAGTGGAATTTGGAGGAACAGTAAGCGAGGGGTTATTCCCTTTTAATATAATCATATGGTTAATTTTTTTTTTTTTTTTTTTTTGAAGAGACTGGGTCTAACTATGCTGCCCAAGCTGGTCTTGAACTCCTGAGCTCAAGTGATCCTCCCACCTCAGCCTCCCAAGATGGTGGTATTACAGGTGCGAGCCAACACACCCAGCCTTGAATTTTTTTTTAAACACTAAGAATATATTACTGTGCTTTGGAATGTTATGTCAAGATTTAAATGACTTTGTCGATTACTCACACATGGGACTAATATCTGATTTGCAAAATAACCAAATACACTGTATAAAGGGATGCTTTAAATTATGATATTTACTGGATTTAAACTTGAACCTACACAAGGCAAGAGTTTTGTTTTCTCCATATTTTACCCATTTTCTAAGACAGTTCATTTGTTTGAGCCTAGTTTTCTCATCTGGAAAACGGAGATGAGGAAGAGAAAACTTTTGATGCTTGGTCCCTCCATCCCTGTATTCTAAGATTATTCTAAACGATGGTCATTGGTACTAGGCAGAGCTGCGGCAAAGAAACCACTCTGCTAAAGGGAATTTTTCAGTGCAGTCCCTTCCTTGACAATGCGGCCTTAAACTATTTTCCTAACTTGTCCGTCCAAACAACGGTGATGTTACCACTTTCAGAAGCCTTCCTCCAGAGCCTCTCAAACAAAGGGTTAATAATCCCTTGAACTTGGCTACCTCTGTACAGTGTATACATTGTATTTCCAGAACTGCACCTGCCCAACATCTACTCCAGAAGATTCAAGGACTGAAACTACTCCTCATTCATCATTAGACCTCAACACCCTGCACAGTACCTGGTACATTAAAGGTGCTCAATGCATATTTGTTGAAATGACTCATCACCATCATTTATTCAGGTACTTTCAATTATAAAATTGATAGATATTATTATTAATGCTACTAATTACCAAAATTGTACCAAACGTAGTTGATGCTGGGTTAAAATTATGGGAAGGTTGATTTTATATCAACACAGCCTTTTGAACAATTAGAACTGCCTCCATGGAATACACTCACCATGACTGAAAGTAATAAGCAAAGGCTTGATGTTAACCAACAAAAGATGGTCTAGAGGGATTGTACCCTCTAGATGAGGATGAAAGTGTGAGGGCTGATTAAATGATTATAAAACCTGAGTTTTAAAATAAGAACAGATCTGGGTTAACTTCTAATACCTCTATGCCCCAGTTTTATCACTTGTAAAACTGGAGTAATATAGTCATTCCATGGCATTATGGCAGGGTTTGAATAAAACATGTGAAACATCAAGAACACATTAGATACTCTATATTAGTTATCTTCTCTTCTGAATCAGATATTTTGGTATTTTAGTATCAGCCCTCTCACAACTGTGAGAAGCAAGACTGACCCAGATAAATATCTAAAAAGGTGAATATACAAACCTGCATACCATGGGATTATTTTTAAAGGGTTTTCCAATAGGCAAAAGCAATGAGACCAAATACATTTGAAGTAACAGAAGGTCAAACAGAAAACATTTAAAGAGAAAACCATTCCCTTTCACCTTTTTGGTTTCAACTTATTCTAAGGAACAGAGATTTCAGGGGAAGTGCCCAGCTGCACAAGAAAACTAAATACTTTTTCATGTTAGAAGATTTCACTGTCACATTTCACAGATGAGGCAACAAAGTCACAGAGAGAGAGAGAGTTATGTGGCCAAGGTGATACAGTAAAGTCATGTTTTAGTCTGTTCATGCTGACACAAAACATCTGACTGTAATTTATAAACAACAGAAACTTATTTCTCACAGTTCTGGAGGCTGGGAAGTCCAAGATCAAGATGCCAGTAGATTCAGTGTCTGGTGAGGACTTGCTTTCTATTTCAAAGATGGTACCTTCTAGCTATGTTCTCACATGACGGAAGGGCAGGAGGGCTAAAAAGCTCCCTCAGGCCAATTTTATAGGGGCACTATTCCCATATGAGCACTCTGCCCTCATGACCTAATCACCTCTTAAAGCCCCCACCTTCTATCACCTCGGTGATTAGATTTCAGGATGTGAATTTTGGAGGAACACAGACATTCAAACCATAGCAGTTAGTAACAAAGTTAAGACAAACTCAGATTTCTTGCCTCCTAGCTTGCCTATGTTTTCTCTTCAGAAGTTTTCCTCTCCCTGTTCAGAGCCCTATTTAAGGCAAGAGAGGAGGATGAAAAAGTCATGCCTTCTAAATACAGCCCTAGCTGTATTAAAAATTTTTTTAATGGAAGCTATCATGGTTAGCACAAATTTTGTTTGTTGACCAAGTTCAAAATACTACATAAATGCAAAATTGAACGTAAAATACCTAGCTGTTCTTTTAAGTTAGTTACACATTCCCAACTCTCTCAGGTTAGTTAATACTTTATTATTGACTGTTACAAACTCTAGCAAGTAAAGGGTTTTTCCATTTCATCACACTGACTGACAGGAAGCAGGCCTTAAGCACCCAGTGTTTAGCTTTATAATTATACTTAATAATAATTCAGCTATTTATAGAATAGCTGAAATAACATACCTCAGGATTATGTTATCATAGGCAACAAAATTTTTATTTTTCTTACTTCTTGTTTACATTTTCTGAAATATCTCTATATACTTTTTCTCAATAAAAAATTTTCAGCACCTATTATGTACAAGGAGTTCAAAATCTATTAAGACAGAACCATATAAAACTATAACCAAAAATTTTTACATTACAAGTCAATACAAAGTGCTATGGAAACCCAAAGAAGTACTAAATCTGTCCAGAGGAAATCAGGCAAGTTTTCAGGGAGGAGGCAGGCAGGATTTGAAGAGACCTCGAAAGGTGAGTAGCACACACCAGGCAAAGAGAAAGAATGGCATGGTAGAAAAGCACTTGGAATAGCCCCGGAGTGGAGAAGGGTGTGAAGGGGTGAGGGGAGGATGGGGTAGAGGGGATGAGAAGCACGAAATGGAAAGGTTTGGTGGGGTTAGATTCTGAAGGGTCTCAAATGCACTGAGAAATGGATTCTGCAGTCGAGAAGAGAGCAGAAAATCCTGTTCTGAAGGGACAGGCCTATGTGATTGAGATTGCAGTTGTAACAAATGACGGTGTATACTCACTGCATAAAGAATACATGGGGGAGGAGAGACTATCACCCTAGAAATAAAATCTGTAAAGACATTTTTTTGGATCTGGGTAAATGATAGCATGTGCCTAAAATGTAGTCGAATTGGGAAGGATGGAGAACAGACAGTGCATCCAGAAACAAACAAACAAACAAATCATATTCATTATACAAGCGTGAGTTTGCAGTTGTAAAGTGTTCTTCTATACCTGCGGAAAACCATACCATTTGGTCTCAACAGCTCTGTGAGGTAGGCAGGGAACAAATCATCATCCCTATTTCATCATTTGTAAAGTAGGAGACTTTTGCCCAAGGTCACTCAGTTAATACAGCAAAGTTGGGACTGGAGCCCAGATCAGCATCAAGCTATCTCTTAGACTCTGTATTTTTTAAATCTCATTTAATTATCAGCTCAAGACACCTGGCCATGTTTTTTTCCATCTGTGCATCCATCTTCTCATCTTGTCACCTGCTTCCTTAGGGCAGGTTCCACCTCTTATATTTCTTAGACTTTCCCTCAGCACTTTGTATTTATCTCCACCAATACTGGGAGAAACATAAGATAGGCAGCAGACTCCCAGGCATGTGCTTATCTGTCATTTTCTGGTAACAGAGAAAATGATCAACAGGCTAGGATATGCTTTCCCATTGGTCTTGTGGTTATTTCCTATTCATCCTTGGTCTGCAGTGGAGGAAGAGCCCTTGCTATGATTCCTATGGTCTGAGGGGCCTCTTGCCAGCTGCTTTGCTGCTCTGCATTCTAAGTGTGAAGGATCTGTACAAAATGGACCCGCTCTAAGTCCTATTTAACTTTTCCATGGGTCTGTGTTTGTCAAAGCTGCATGCCAACTCTTTCAGAAAAAGAAATGCCACAAAACTTCTTTTCGGAAAAGGAGAAAGACCTACTTTATACACTTGCTTTCATGCTAATCACACCACCATTGAAATTCCAACTGAATAGGGGCCCTACAATAGCCTGGGAAATACAGGGAGCATTTTCCAAAGTGCAGGCTCCTTCACTCAAAATGTTTTATTTCCCTGGCTTTTTAACTCCTTTGGAGAACACTGATAAGAAGAATTAACAAGACAATCTGATATTGCTATCCCTCTGCAGAAAAGATACTCCATTTCTGTAGAAAACTGGCCAACTATTCTCCTACTGTGGCTTCTGACCTTTTCTTCTAAGACTCTCCAGTACTGGAACTGAGATTCTCACTGATATATTTTCAGTAAAAGTGGATGCATGGCCCAAGTGACCACTCAAAGCAGATCTAGAAAAGCATTTTCCCTAAAACGCTAGTAAATGGCCTCTGCTACTGATTAGCTGAATTATTAATAGAGTGGCACCAACCCATCAATGAGGATTGCTATAGACATTGCTCACCAAGTTCTGAAAAAAACAAAATGAACTTCAACCTCCTCCTTCATAGTCGTTGTGAAATTCAAGCAAGTTAATAATATATGAAAAGCCCCTAGCTCACTGCCTGCCACATATTAAGTATTCAGTAAAGTTCCTGCCTCTCCCTTCCAGTGTCAAGGTTTGGAGTTTAATTCTATTCTCCAGGGATTTAAAAAGAAAGCGAAAATACTGAAGTGGGCAAAAGACTTTAAACTTGAAGGCAAATCTGAACACTTTACAAGGCATGATCATTTCATTTTTAAATTTTCTGACTTGCTCGCTTTCTTCATATGCTCATTCTTGAAACTAAGAGTGAAAAGACAAATGGCAATCCTGATTCTTGGAAGAAAGAGCATAGGTGTGGGTTGGTTCATACCCCACAAGCTCCATTTTCTAGTACCAAGATCCTGAGCAAGCCCCTCGATCGCTCCGCATAACAATTGTCTCATCTATAAAATCAGTTTGAGGAATAGCTCCCCTTCAGGCTTGTATGATTTGAGGAGATTCGTGAATGTGCCTGACTATACTGTCAGGGCTCAAAATGTTTGTTTCTCAGCTTTTTTCCAACTGACATGTGAACAATAATATTTTGCATGTGGTGGTATTGATGTTTTGCTTGCTTTGAGGGGCTAGGTAACTGGAGATCTACCATGAGAAAAATTAACTGAGGCAAGGAAGAATATATAAATTCAGGTCAGGCATGGTGGCACACGCCTGTAATCCCAGGACTTTGGAGGCAGAGACGGGCAGATCACTTGAGGTTGGGAATTCAAGACCAGCCTGACCAACATGAAGAAACCTGTCTCTACTAAAAATACAAAATAAAAATAAAAACTTAGACGAGCGTGGTGGCACCTGCTGGTTATCCCAGCTACTTGGGAGGCTGAGGCAGGAGAATCGCTTCAACCCGGGAGGTGGAGGTTCCGGTGCAGTAAGCTGAGATCACACCATTGCACTTCAGCCTGGTGAACAAGAGCAAAACTCTGTCTCAACAAAAAGAAAAAGAAATAATATATAAATTCAAACTCTCGGATGCAAACATTATCATTTGGTAGAATTGTTCAGTAAAAGGGATTATTGATTAAATCCTTGGATTTTAAAGCTAGGGCAAGCACAACTGCAAACAACAAATTTTTGGCAAAATTATAATTAAATAATTATAATTATTTATAAAGTCCCTCAACTCCATTAATACCCGTAGGAAAATTAAACCTAAAATCAAGACAGGTTATTATTTCCCTCGGATTAAAACCCCTGTATTTTGAATGTTTCGACTCAAGTATTTCCCAGCCAGTCCCTAGGAATTCTGCTTTCATATAACATCTACACAGCTGACCTTTCAAAGCAATCTGTCACAAAGGTGAGTGGAGCCTACCACCCCTCCTGTGGCGTCACTGGAGCTGCTACTCTCCAGACAGACTTAAACGACAAACTCACTCAACAAAAGATTCTCCAGTAAGTTGGCAACAACTTTGGAAATATCTTCAAAATCTCAGCTTGCTGGAAGTTCCTCTCTCTGATCATATGTGCAGTTGCTTCCAATGAAGACACTGTGCTTCTAATCAAAACATCCATTAAGGCCAAGGTGACAGCAAGACAAATGTCACGATGAGAAATAATGGATTAGGCCATTCTTCTCTAGAATCCTACAGGGGCCAAATTGACCCGAACAGCTTCTTTGGGAGAGTGTCTAATGAAATCTGCTGTGTGGCTGCGATGCATTCTGCCACTTCCTGTCGGTGGTTGCTAACTTTACAACAATGTGGGGCATTTGCGGGGAAAAGGCTACTAGTAGAGTTCCATGTACTGCATTTAATGAAGGAGCTGCATCCGCAGCCACTAACCAGAGAAACTCAAAATCTTTCAATGTGACCCAAAGGTTACCCCAAACCACAAAAACAGTAGCCCAAGCCAAAGGTACAAAAGGAGTCACTAACAGAGTGACCTATTACCACTGCCTGATGTGAATGACAAAAGGCCTAGCTAAAGTCCATCCTTTCTTTAGAAAGCCTTCTATAGAATCTGACCCAGTGGTCTTCCTTGCCTCAAAATTCAGAGCCGATAGTCCATTCTAGGGTGTCCAGCCTTTTCGCCAACAAAGATCCCTCATGGTTAATTCTTCCCCCTCTGTGACACATCTAGAAGACATCTGTACTCACCAAGGGAACTATATTTGACATCATGTCTTTATTTTTACTAATCAAAGCACAAAAAGTGCCAGTCTCATCTCATGATTAGCAGAAATAAACAAGACTAGAGTAAACTCACAGCTGTCATTCACATCACAAACACAGCATGCTGATACTTGGACTGGTCTAGCCAGAGGCTGATGCTGTGAGTTACACTTGACAAGTTAATTACTGGTGAAAGTTCAGTATGCCTACATGTTTTTGAAGTACTGAAAATAACAGAAGATGCCCCATGATTGACCTAAAAGACCTTCACAGGTCCAGAGAACCCAGGGTAGGAATCATCAGTCCAACTCATTTTGGGGGACGCTTCAGGGGTTGACAATGTGAAAGCCAGCATAGAGTAGTGGAGAAAAGCGTGGGCTTCAGAAACACGTGGAGAACACAGGCAGTAGGGACTAGTAGTAAAGAACGACCTCACCAGGCAGATGTCTGACCCCACCTCTCAAACTCACTGCACCACCTTTGGTAAGTTATTTTTCACCTCTTACCTCAATTCTATGAAATGGAGACAATAGTAACAAGTACTTCATAGGCTCATTGGGAGGATTAAAGAAGAGAATGTGCACACACTGCTCAACCTGGTGAGAGGTACCTAGCTAGCACTCAATAAATGTCAGCAATGGTCACCATTTAGTCAAGATTAAGTCCAAATTCCAGCCCCGATACACATCAGCTGTAAAAACTTGGGCAAATCATTTACCTTCTTTGAGCTGCAAAACCAGGTTTTAAGCATATCCCTTATTCTGTTATTAAAAGGTTTAAGTGAGATATCATGTGAAGCACCAAATAATAAATGTGGATTCTTTTTCCTCACCCTTTTATGATATTTGAGGTTTACTTTTCACACACTTACAGCTTGATTTTTTTAGTGCATTTGTAGCTCAACTCATGATTTAAGATTTGTATTTATGTCTCATATTTTTTATATTTGTTGGTACCCAGCACGTGAGTCTAAAAGATACATGGTAATTCTAGTTCCTAAGATGAAAACTATAGATATACAGCCACATATCCAGAGGGGGTAAAGGGGTGAAAAATCAGCCTTATTGAACTGAATAGATGGGTTTCTATTTCATGCCTTTAAAATATTGTAAAGCATGGCCAGGTGCAGTGGCTCATGCTTGTAATTCCAGCACTTTGGTAGTCTGAGGCAAGCAGATCATGAGGTCAGGAATTTATGATCAGCCTGGCCAACACAGTGAAACCCCATCTCTACTAAAAATACAAAAATTAGCTTGGCCTGTATGGCACCTGTAATCCCAGCTACTCAGGAGGCTGAGGCAGGAGAATCACTTGAACCCAGGAGGCAGAGGTTGAAGCGAGCCGAGATCACCCCACTGCATTCTAGCCTGGGTGACAGAGCTAGACTCCATCTAAAAAAAAAAAAAAATTTATAAAGCAGATCCTAAGGATATATAGGTTTTACTATTTGCGCTTTTAACTGTTTTTGAGGTCCTCTGAACATCCATTCTTCGTTCTGCTGAGACAAGAGTCCATATGTCACAGCCTGCTTTGTGGAAGTGCTACTCAGTGGGTGAGCAGGTCTAGCTGACCACCCAGCATCTATTTCCCAGTCAGCTTATTGTTCTCTGCTCACTCGTCTTAAACCCAGTGGCACCACTAAACTGATTAAAATGTGTTTCTTTAGAAAAATCCCTCTTAAAACAAAGTGACGCTATAGTGGTTTTTTGGATATGTGAATTCCAAATCTTCAGGAAAATTTTGGTAGTTTCCCTTACATATTTGTATTAATTTTAAGATATTTCTAAAACGGTGCAGCCACTATGGAAAACAGATTGGCAGTTCCTCCAAAAGGTAAACATACACTTACTATATGATCCAGGAATTCCACTCCTCAGTGTACAGTCCCAAGAGAACTGAAAACATTCACACGGATATTCACAGCAGCACTATTCATAATGGCAAAACAGTGGAAATCACCCAAATGTGCATCAAGTGATGAAGGTAGAAATGAAATGTGGTATATCCATACAATGGAATATTATTTGACAATAAAAAGAAATGAAGTAAGGATACATACTACAATATGAATGAACCTTAAAAACAGTATGCCAGGCAGAAGAAGACAGTCATGAAAGACCACATATTATGTGATTATACTTATATGAAATATTCAGAACAGGCAAATCTATGGAGAAAGAGATTTAATTTGTGGTTACTGTAAGATGTGGGAAGGTGGAGGAAAAATGGGGAGTGATTGCTAGTGGGTATCGTTTGTTTTTGCAGTAACAAATGTTCTAAAATTGGCTGCGATGATGGTTACCTAACTGTGAAGATGCTAAAAACCAATGAATGGTGTGCTTTAAACATATGAATTGCATGGTATGTGAATATCTCAATAAAGATATTTTAAAATACCATCACAATCCTTTCTCTAAAACTAGAGGATTTATAGCCCACTTATTTTAAGGGGCATTAGAGAAATTTAAAAATTCCAGAACAGGCCGGGCGTGGTGGTGGCTCACGCCTGTAATCCAAGCACTTTGCAGGCCAAAGCAGGCGGATCTCCTGAGGTCAGGAGTTCAAGACCAGCCTGATCAACATGGTGAAACCTTGTCTTAAATTAAAAAAAAAAAAAAAAAAATCCAGAACAACAACAAAAGAATATAACTCATAGTCTCATCTTCACAATAAGGCTATGCACATAAAGAAGCATTTACTAATCTTACATGGATTTTGTAAATCTCCTATAAATCCTGCATTTAAAGTGTTTCTGGACGGACTGGCCTCACCACAGTTGTAACCTGGAGTTCAGGAAGTACCTGTCATGGCCTTCTTACCCAGTCCTCTCTGCTCCCGCCGCAACACCCTTGGTTCAGTTTGTACTTGCCGCCCCACTTGTCTTTTGCTCCTCTGCCTTCAGTTTACCTACTCTCAGATCCAGTCATCTGTCCCAAACCTGAATAAGAATAGATTAATTCCCTCCTCCAATCCTTTCATCATATGTTCCTTCCAAAGATCTTTTATAAAACTCTTGTATTTTTCTTACATATTTTAACCAGCCTTAGATTGTTTTTTTTCAAGATGGAGTCTTGCACTGTCTGTCACTCAGTGCAATGGCGCAATCTCCGCTCACTGCAATCTCTGCCTCCCAGGTTCAAGTGATTCTCCTGCTTCAGCCTCCTGAGTAGCTGGGATTACAGGCACCTGACATTTTTTGTATTTTTAGTAGAGACAGGGTTTCACTATGTTGGTCAGGCTGATCTCAAACTCCTGACCTTATGACCCTCCCACCTCGGCCTCCCAAAGGGCTGGGATTACAGGAGTGAGCCACTGCACCTGGCTGCCTTTAGATATCTCTAAAATGGTGCAGCCACTATAAAAAACACTTTGGCAGTTCCTCAAAAAGGTAAACGTGGAGTTACCATAGGACCCAGCAATTTCACTCCTAGGTGGTAGATTTCTCTATGAAATCTTCCAAAATAAAAAGAAAAACAAAAACAAAACTCTATTTGTTCTCCTGGTTTGCCAAAATAAAGCTCAAATTCCTTACCTGCCTGCCATACCCAGTTCCCTTTCATAATCTAGCTCTAACCTATCTCACCAGCCTCATCTCCAACAGCCTCCCTTCTCCACGCCCTACAATACAAACACATAATATTTACATTCCAGCCTCCAGCTACTCACTCTTCCCAAATGGGTCCCTGCTTCCAAGTCTCAGCACCTGTGCTTCACTCTGCTGTAATCCCTTCTCCCCCTTCCTGCCCTGTGAGCTATTACTTATTTTGCAAGAACCAGCTCCACATCTTCAGGCAAGCTTCACTACCCTTCATTGTGCCGCCAGAGTAGGCCCTCCCTTACAACTCCAAAGTCATCACTTACACAGTGTTTGTCATTAGGCAAAAGTCTGTTTCCCTTTCACCAGCCTGGGAATGCCTTAAGGCCATGGAAACTCTGGGGCCTGGCACATAGTAGGTGCTCATCTGCAGAAGACAAGCCTTATATGTGAAAGACAGGTATAAACAGACTTAATTAAATAGGATGTCTAGAAATTATACTGATTGATACTGCCAGATATAAAGAAACTATCAGTGAGAATGGCTTCCTTCGTGTCAGTGTAATCATGTGAATTATGTGTTTTAGGGATAATTCTGCTTATTATGACAAAGCACACTGCTTATTATGACAAGGCGCTTACACTGATTTGCATTTCTCCGAAAAACTCCTTAGGCATATAATTTTGTTAATTTGTGACAAACCTCAAAAACACACGTACCACCAATACCCTGATTGCAATATATACTTTCAAAGCACACAGAAATCAAGTTCCTTTCAAAGGTTTCCAAAAGAGTCTTATGTGTGTTGTTTTGTTCGGTTTGTTTTAAATGTGGGAATTTTTGTGCAGATCATAATTTATCATTTAATCCAGACTTAAGGGAAGAATAGTTTTACAAGGATGTTCAAGAACCTGACCTAGCCTTCTTTTGAACATTGGCACTGACAATGAATGCATGACATTGATAAACCTGTTAAATCTGAGACTGTTTCATCCTCAGTCACATGAGAGTTTGTTGCAAGGCTTTTAAAAAGCAAAAAATATATAAATAGAATAAAAAGCAAAAACTTCAAAAACATGGATTCTCTTTCTTCTCCCCTGAGATACATCATCATTTGAAAAAGACACCTGTCCCAGCTCAAATCATTCAGCAGTGATCTTGGTAATAAGCACTTTCACAAACAAATACCAGTTTGAAGAAAGTAATATATCAAAACACTGCTTAGTCCTTCACATTTGCCCTATGTATTTTTGGCCTCACTCAGCTAACATCCACTGATTTGGATTAAAAGTTAAACCTGTTTGGCTTGTTCCTTTTTCTACTGACGCAGGCAAGGGAGAGAGAATAGAGCTCTTGGAGAACTCTATTTCAAGGATAATATCAGATTTCAAGCCAATAATTATGGATCCGAAAAGCAGAATGGTATAAAGGCAAGACCTTGGTTCTAGGTCTCGCTCTTTCACTATCACTGGACAATTACTAGTCAACCAAGGCCTCCAGTTCCCATTTGTGAACCAAGGGCACAGACCAGGACGTGATGACAATAATGACAGCAGTAACCACCTCTTGAGTGTCTCTATGAGCCAGATGTTGTACCAGGCATGTCCCCACCACATCACAGTGCATACAGAACCTCATGTCACAAATGAGGAAACTGAGGCCTCACAGAGATTAAGTAAACTTGCCTAGGGTTCTATGGCTAATAATACTGAGCAAACTCCATTCTGACTCCAAAGCCTGTGCTATTCCCCTCACACCTCTCACCCTTCCGCCAGCTCAAAATGGCCTATATTTCTAACTGACATTAAAAAATGACCTTGATATTGCTGATAATGAAAACTCCAAGGTAATTCCAAATTCTAAAGATTCCATGAATCTAGGCAATGAGGAATTGTTCCAATGGTATTTTCTTTATTATGTCTACATATGTCTATGTCTACAGAGAAGCTTTTCATCATGCTTTAAGCTGTTTTGCAATTATTTATGTATTACTCTGTCTACTGCCCAATAATATTCTTAAGATTCTGAAATTAATGAAATGGAAAGAAATGAGAAAGACTGACTTGATTACATTAACTGCATTGAAATATGGGGCAGTGGCCGGGTGCGGTGGCTCACGCCTGTAATCCCAGTACTTTGGGAGGCCGAGGCAGGTGGATCACGAGGTCAACAGATCGAGACCATCCTGGTCAACATGGTGAAACCCCGTCTCTTCTAAAAATACAAAAAATTAGCTGGGCATGGTGGCGCGTGCCTGTAATCCCAGCTACTCAGGAGGCTGAGGCAGGAGAATTGCCTGAACCCAGGAGGCGGAGGTTGTGGTGAGCCGAGATTGCGCCATTGCACTCCAGCCTGGGTAACAAGAGCAAAACTCTGTCTTAAAAAAAGAAAAGAAAAATGGGCAGCAAGGTAAATGGACATGTGCTCTGGAAAAGCTGGTGACCGCTTTCTAGCTGGGTACACTTGTGCAAGTTACTTAACGTCTCTGAGCTACAGGTCCCTCATCTATAAAATGGATCCAGTCTCAATACCACATGACTGGCCTGCATAATAAATATGGTAGCCTAGCATAGTACCTTTCTTCCTTAGCAGTTACATTAGGGTCCCCTAGATGGCCAGCGTTTTGATCATTCCCAATCATTGCTGTTCTTTTTGGAGAAAGAGTCTCGCTCTGTCAACCAGGCCTAGAGCGCAATGGCACAATCTTGGCTCACTGCAGCCTTTGCTAACTGGGTTCCAGCAATTCTCCTGCCTCAGCCTCTGGAGTAGCTGAGATTACAGGCACGTGCTACCCATGCCCAGCTAATTTTTGTATTTTTAGTACAGACAGGGTTTTATCACATTGGCCATGCTGGTCTCGAACTCCTGACCTCAGGTGATCCGCCCACCTCAGCCTCCCAAAGTGCTAGGATTACAGGCTGAGCCACAATGCCTGGCCTTGCTGTTCTTTTTAGCTAGGTTTTCCTCTGGGCTGTTGAATGGCACGAAGTAAGAGTTGACCCTAAAACAGGCCATTTTTCTAAATTCTCTCCCACCCTTCGTAAGGCATATTTGTCTTTCGCTCAAGATGATATGGCCTTCTCCCTTTCAAAGTCAGAGAAGGCAACCACCAAAGCCTATTGAGATTCCTGCACTTTGACTTTCCCAGAAAGGGTCAGGAAACCTGCCACTGCTTGTCTTTAGCTAATGGAAAACATTTGTGTCCACTCTGCTAGGTTTTTTTCTTGGGATTCTTCTCAGGATCTTTTTCCTTAATATAGTTCAGGCAACTTTGCTGCCAATAAATAAAAAGATGATTTTATAGAACCATTGAGGAGTAAGAAAACTGGGAAGAAAATGGAAGTTCCACTCTTACATGAAGAACAATACCAACATAATTCCTACCTGATAATGATAATGTGCTTTTGAACTTTTCAGAGCGCTTTCAGATTCATTATCTCACCTGTGATTCACAACAAACAGGTGTTACCAGGTTTGCTTATTTTACAGATGAGGAAACTGAAGCCTGGAGGAGGTTAATAATTTTTGCCCAAATCACACCTTGGCAAAAGGTGGCTGTTAGCTTTATGTCAGGATTCAAACACAGATTTGGGGAAATCAAAAGCTTGTATTGTTTCCACACTACTTTGCCAAGCTTATTTTATCTTTTAAAGGCTCTCTTTAGGAATCTAATTTATTCCTGCTTTACCTTGCACTCATGCACAAAATTCAATATCTCAAAATAAAGTATTTAGAATTAATACCTTATTTATCCAAAGGGTTCACGTGGTTGGCAACTTCAACTACATAGAATTCAGTTTAAAAACAGAAAATACATAAATATGGCACTAGAAATAACACCAAGTCTTCGCACTGAAAGTCACAGGATACTTTCAGGTCTGCGCCCAGAAGTAATTTTCCATTTGAAAGAATTCTAGCAAACTTGATTATCTTAACTGAAAAAGACAGGTGCACTAGTCACAAACAAACAAAAATACAGACAACCTCACAACCTCACAACGCAGAAACTACCAGAACATTCAGTGCAGGGACGAAAGCCCATTATGTAATTAAATTGCCCTTAAGACATCAGCTGTTAACCAACATAGTGATTCTAAAACTGGCATGATAAGAATCACCAGCAGTCTTTATAAAATACGGAATCCCAGGTCCTGGCTCAAAGCCAGCTGAATCTGAATATACTGGAGAGGAGTCCAAGAATCTGTATTTCATAGCAGATAGGCCTCATGTTAGGTGAGTTTATGAAATACTGGCAAAGTAGGCAACACCCCCAAAAAAGTATTATTCCTCAAATGATGTGTACTGGATTGAACTGACACACAGCACAGGGTTTCCCATAGATATAACTGCCTACCCAGGGAAGAAGCCCTTGACTATGGTCTCATTCGCATCGTGCTGTCACAAACTGGGCTTCTTAGCCCAAACAACTGCACAGGAAAGGTAAAGGAGGAATCTAAAATTGACAGGTAATCAAGAGTTAAAAGCAGAAAAAGCCATCAACTCTGGCTTAGCAGTCTCCCACAAAGGCAGCTAGCTACCCACATGGTATATCTCTTAAGTATAAAAGAAAGTTAAGGAAGATAGAGAAAAGAGCTAAGAAGAAGAAGAAAAAAAAAAAAACAAGAAAAAACCCTAGCCATTTTGGACAATGAAGTAATAGAAGTTGTTTTTTTTTTTTTTCTTTGAGACAGAGTTTCGCTGTTGTTACTCAGACTGGAGTGCAATGGCACCATCTCGGCTCACCGCAACCTCCACCTTCTGAGTTCAAGTAATTCTCCTGCCTCAGCCTCCCGAGTAGCTGGGACTACAGGCATGCGCCACCATGCCCAGCTAATTTTTGTATTTTTAGTAGAGACGGGGTTTCACCTTGTTGACCAGGATTGTCTCGCTCTCTTGACCTCATGATCCACCTGCCTCGGCCTCCCAAAGTGCTGGGGTTATAGGCGTGAGCCACCGCGCCCGGCCAGAAATAGAAGTTTTTAACCATACTAGAGAAGTAAACAGGGCTCACCTACTAAGTGATCCCAGGCTGGAGTGCAGTGACACAATCATGGCTCACTGCAGCCTCCAATTCCTAGTCTTAAGGTATCCTCCTTCCTCAGCCTCCCAAGAAGCTGGGCTACAGCTACAGGGTTGCACCACCACACCCAGTTAATTTTTTCTTTATTTGTAGAGACAAAGTCTCACTATATTGCCCAAGCTGATCTCAAACTCCTGAGCTCAAGCAGTCCTCCAGTCTTTGCCTCCCAAAGTGCTGGGTTTACAGGAGTGAGCCACTGCACCCAGCCGAGGCCCTCTTCTTTGGTTTAATCCATCAAGGACAGTTGGCTAGGCAGTTCACCAGTTGATTAACGAAAGTAGGTAAATTTCAAGAAGCAGGTGAGAGGACACATCCAGCCAAGGAAAATCTACTCAGTTTCTCAATCTATTGCCTTAATCTTAGTAAAAGCAGTGCTTACCTCGTCTGGAGAATTAACACCAACTCAAGCTAATTTTCAACATTAATTCAATTAGTGATAAATAGTTCAAGAGAGGCAATGAATAGGTTTCCACATCACGGTATCTGCTAGCCCAGACTTATAAAATTGTTAGAGCTAGGAGGACACTGAAAGATTATCTAATTCCTTCCCTTTTTTGAAATGGTAAAGAAACTGAGATTCAGAAAACTCAAATTAATTTCTCCAAAGCTGTACAGTACAGTAGCAGTACAAAACTATAATTCCCATCTCTAGTTGTGATGATTCACAGAGCCAAAATATGTAATGAAGAGCTTAGAAGAGCAGATGCATAAGGTAGACGTTCAGCATATGTCAAGTCTCTAATGTCAAGCCTCTACTAGAAATTGGTCGCTGCATGTTTAATGGCAACATCAGACACAATCAGTCATTTTGCAGATGGGAAAAAACTGAGACCAACAGAAAACCAATTCGTCCACACAATGCAACTAGATAGTGGCACTGGCCAACCTGGAACCTGAAGCTTCTGACTCTAAGTGTCTCTTTTCACTATACCATGCTGCCTCTTTCTCACTATTAAAACTAAATAATAGCCGGACATGGTGGCTCACGCCTGTAATCCCAGCACTTTGAGAGGCCGAGGCGGGTGGATCATGAGGTCAAAAGATCGAGACCATCCTGGTCAACATGGTGAAACCCCGTCTCTACTAAAAATACAAAAAATTAGCTGGGCACAGTGGCACGTGCCTGTAATCCCAGCTACTCAGGAGGATGAGGCAGGAGAATTGCTTGAACCCAGGAGGCGGAGGTTGCGGTGAGCCGAGATCGCGCCATTGCACTCCAGCCTGGGTAACAAGAGCGAAACTCTGTCTCAAAAAAAAAAAAAAAAAAAGTAAATAATTAATGATGACTCTATGTATCCCATATGTAAAACCAGTTCTAGAATTATACCTCAACCATTTAATTGGAAGTCAAAAAACATCCCAAAACATGGTGGAGCAACCAAATTAAATAGCATGGTTACTGACCAGAACACTGGGACCAACTTTATTTACCTGCTTTGGTGCAAATGGGTAACTGGGAAATCCTGAGAGGCAGAACTGTCTGCAAACTGAGCTTCAGAATTTTCTGATGAGAACCTGAATTTCAAGATTCTTCAGGTGGGGAAAGGACCCCACTCATGCTAAACTGAGAATTGGGGATCAACTCAAATCTACTTCAGTGTTAATCTGTTCTTCCCTGTTCTGAGACATGGTTTTCTGGTTTATAAAATGGAGATAATCATTCATGAGGGTTGCATTAAAGAGTGCATGCATGAATTTATATTAAAAAGGGACTAACAGAGCCTAGAAAGACAATAGTTATTCCTCCCTTCTCACCTGGGAATCGTCTGTCCTTCTCCCATAACCCCACATACCACAATCAATGCACAAAAACCGGGAGGTGATAAACATTATTTAATTGAAAGGAAAACAAAATCAATTTCAGAAAAACTGTCGCCAAAGATCGTAACTATATTTAAAAGCAATTAATTGGCAAAAATAGCTGTCCAGTGAAAGGTAAGCTCCCACTGGTGTTATTTAACACCAGACTCTTGGTTTCAAACAAGAGTGGACCTTTGTTTTTTTCACCAAGAATGTAACATTCTATAAAGGTATATGAAACAAGTTCGACTACTTGCATATTTCCACTTACATAACACTGACAGCACATCAGCTTTTATTTTTTCCAGATACTAGATGAAGCTTGGTATATATTCCTGTGGGAGAATAAACAGAAAACTGTCTTTCTTCTAAATATATTAGTGCCCTGTAATCCAGACCATATGATCAATAAACTATACCAAAATTAAATCATACTGATGGTCTTAGGCAAAAAGTAGAAACAATTTTTTTTAGGACTGTGGTGTGTGGGATATTAAAATCACATGTCGTGCTATTAATTTTTCTTCTGGAAGCTAAATAGAATTCTCATGCATAAATACCTCACCTAAATATTTCTCCTACAAAAAAAATTTCCTATTAAAGGTGTTTGAGAGACATTTAATTAGTGATATTTAATTTGGCCTGTGCTCAGGGGAGACACTGATCAACAAGTCACTTTGAAAATGACTGTTGCCATGGTTTTAATGTCAAGGCACCCCTTAAAACAAGGAGGTATGTGCCTCTATAATAAAATACATGGTCCTCTGGTTGTACTCTGTAGTTGAGGCCAGTATCGAACCTCTGACCTCATGGTCCACTCACGTCGGACTTCCAAAGTGCTAGGATTACAGGCGTGAGCTGCAGAGCCCAACCTAATTTTTCTTTTTCTTTTAAAGATGGGGTTTCACACACAAAAAAAATAAAATAAAAAAATACATGGTCCTGACAGCATATTGCTTTTCTGAGATAAACAAAATCATTTTGTTCAAACATAAGACTGGCAGTGAATAAATATAATAAACAGATTAGAATACTAGCTTTGGGGAGATGGGATAGTTGGGGCAAATGAAGAACTGAAACATGCGTGTGCACACACATGCGCACACACACACACCCCTTATTTACACCTTCAATGTACAACAGAGTATCCTGGGTTTTTACATCCCTGGCTAAACTACAGCTGATGGGTGTGTCTTCTTGCAAATTCCTTTACATCTCTTTCCTTTTCACTTTCATGAGACACCATCTCTTGGGACTGCCTTCTGAAATTACAAGGGTGGAAAGGAAATTGTACAAAGGCTATCAAGCATGTTCTAGCTCTGCTTTCTTAATCACAAAGTAGGAGGTAGGAGGGTACCCTGCACAGGCAGTCTAGAAAGACCCTGCCACCAACAAAACAAACTGAGTAAACACTGGGAGTTCCCAGGCAAGTTTACAGCAAACAGCTTCCATGTGTTTTGTGCTTCCTTGTACTCCCCTAGGACCAGGGAAGGTCTTTTAAAAATTCAACAGCTTGGTTACAAGACTTTAATATAAGTATGAATCTGTCCCACTGCGCATGATAATAAGCCAGCTGCTTTCAGGAAGGTAGGCCCCCCAGTGACAATTCCTTTACATAGCATCTTACTGTTGAATTAATACTGAGAGACGTGCAAATGGGATGGGCCACCTGTAGTGACCTCTCTTCCCTTCCACAGAGCACAATTATACCTTCAGTTGTCTCTCCTTATCTGAAGGGGGCCATTCTTATTGATTTGTAATCTCTAAGAATCCTATCTTTTTTTGCTATGGACCATCAAGAGGACACTGCACAGTAAAGAGAGTGCTACAGAAAGAGTCATGAACACCAGGGAGGTATAACTCCAGTCTAAGAAGTCTCTGGTCTGCAAAATCTGCATGGGCAAATCCATTTCAAAGAGGACTTAAGTCTCCGTGCAGGAGTTCTATTTTTAAGGGAGCTGAATTGGGAACACAGATGTTTCTTCAGTTAGCAGAGCTGGCAGAACAGCTCCTGGACCAAATCCGAGTTCTTAATGCAGGAAGGGGCCTTGGAGAGCATCTACTTCAACCCACTCATTCAACTGCTGAGGAAACTGAGGCCCCTGAGGCAGTTAGGTGGCACACCCAGCAAGTGGCAAGAGTGGTAGTGTTCTGATGACGAGTACTGTGCGCTTTCCATTACACCATGATTCGCTTAAAAAGAAATCCTAGGCTGACACCAACCTTGGAAGTCCTGTTCATTCGAGTGAATCGCTTTCTCCCTCCCCTACCGAGTTCTTAAATCCTCCTCACCCTCCCACTCCAATTCCTTTAACTCCCACCGCTGTTTCAGCTGTGGTTTCAGCGACTTTGGAAAACAGAAGTGGACCACTCAACTTTGTGGGAGTGCAATTAAATGTGTGGTCCCCAAACAAGACGGCACTGGCTTTCCCAGTGCCTCAGTGTGCCCATCAGGGAAATGGGGCTCCTCACCCCTGCTGCACCGAGTCAGGGCGGGGGCGAGCTAAAACTGATGCCCGTGAAACAGCCTCCACCTGGCACACAGTAGGCACTCAAGTGATTGCTGAAGCCGTGCCCAGCACCAAGCCCGGGGAGGAGAGAGCCTCCACGAGGGAAGCAAGTGACAAGGCTGGCTTGCCAGTCTGGCGAGCCTGGGCAGCAAAGGCGGAAGGGTTGGATGTTTACATAGAGCTGCGGGAAGGCAGCTAGGCTCCCGGCAGGAGCCCGGCTCTCCGGACGATACATTTCACTCGGATGGAGGGCGACCAGCTGTAAGCTGGCTCCAGAGCACGGCGCAACCAACTTCCCCTACGCTAAAAGGACGAACCCACACCTTCCGCGGGTTTCCGCCCGGGCTTCCAGCCTGGAGATGACTTTTATGGAGGGGGTTTACAGTTGCCCACGAACGCATAAGCACGCCCAGACCCACTCAAGTACAGGCCTGGAAGTCAGTGGGATCGAGGAGGGCGGGGGCCTCGGGCACAGGCGGCGCGAAGGCTCCCCAGGAAGGCTGAGGGGGCCCAGCCGAGCTGACAGCGCGGCGCGGCCCCGGGCTGGGCTGGGACGCGCGCCGAGGGCTGAGGGCCGAGGGGCCAAGGGACAGCGGAGCTGGGCTCACCCATGAAGAGGCAGAAGAGGTCGAGGCAGATGAGCAGCACCCTCTTGCTGCCGCTCCTCCTCGGGTTGTTGTTGAGCGCCGGGCTGCCGCCGTTCTTGCTCTCCGGGACGATCGCCTTGTCGTACTTGTAGTTTTGCATGGCTCTGGCTGCGGCGCGAGCCTCGCGTCCCGCAACGCAGCCACACACCCAGGGGCCCGAGGCTGCTGCGGAGAGTGGCGGGTCGGCCCCGGCTCCGGGCGCGGCGGCGAGAGTGCAGCCCTGGCTGCCTGCTTCCAACTGCAGAAGGTGGTGTTTTCTGTTCCTCCTGTGCGCCTCTGCTTTCCTCTCAACCCTAAATCGTTCGAAAGTCCAAGGGGAAGAGAGCCAGATCCCGAGCAGAAACTTTTGCAGAGCTGCGCTGCTTGGGGCGCGCTTGGCTGTCGCGCGTCTGAGTGCGCGAGCGAGCGAGTGGGCAGCGCGGGCGCTCCGCCACCTTCCTCCGCAGCTGGTTCCTTAATGAATGGGAGCTGCGCTGAGTCCAGCAACTCCGGAGCGCCTGCCCTAACTCCAACTTTTCCTCCTCCTCCTCCTCCTCCTCCTCCTTCTCCTCCTCCCGATCCTCCTGCTCCTCCTGCTGTTGGTGCTGCTGCCGAGGCGGCTGCTGCTGTGATCGCCTGGGTTTGTTTTCTGCACTTTTATTTCACGAGGTCCTTTAAAAAGAGAAGACGTGGGGTGGGGAGAGAGAGAGAGGGACCTCCTTACTTGGCTCGGATGGGATTCAGAAAGCACAGCCCCTTCCTTAAGCTGCCTAAGACGTAGGATAAATAAGGCCACATTTTCCCCCACCCCTTCAAAAAAAAAAAAAACAGTCATAAAAGGAAAAGTTACTCTCAAACCAGAGAATCCGGGAGCCCCTAGCGTTCAGAAACACTAAATTGTCGCAAAAGGAAAAAACTATGTAAATAAAAAGAAACATTTTCTTGCTGGCCTTGGGTCAAGCAAAAGTTAGGGCTGTACAGCTAAAATGCATTTTTTCTCCCGTACAAACTGAGGTTTTCAGGTCTTTATTGTGACTTGAATTATCCTGAAAATATCATTTTCTTTTTCTTTTCTTTTTTTAATTAATTAATTAATTAATTTTTTTTTTTTTTTTTTTTTTTTTTTTTTTTTTGAGGCAGAGTCTTGCTCTGTCTCCAGGCTGGAGTGCAGTGGCGCGATCTTGGCTCACTACAACCTCCGCCTACCGGGTTCAAGTGAGTCTTCGGCCTCAGCTTCCTGAGTCGCTGGGACTACAGGCGCGCGCCACCACGCTCAGCTAATTTTTGTATTTTAGTAGAGACGAGGTTTCACCATATTGGCCAGGATGGTCTTGATCTCTTGACCTCGTGATCCGCCTGCCTCCGCCTCCCAAAGTTCTGGATTACAGGAGTGGGCCACAGCGCCGAACCACTGAAAATAGAATTTTCAAGGGAAACTGGCTTTTTGTTTGTATGTTTGTTTAAGATATTAACACCCAGTACTGTGCTAGATTTTGGAGAATACTAAAATGAAAAAGACTGCACAGACTGCACAATTGCGGAACCACTTCTCCTGGATTTGAATCTTGTGACTCCGTGCCTCAGTTTCCCCAAACATAAATAGAGATAATCACTGTTCCTGCCCATATAGGGTGGCTGTGAAAACTTAGTTAATCTGTGTAAGCTCTTGGAACAGTGCCCAGTACATAGAAAGTGCACCGTGAGGGTTAGCCATTACCTTTTTTCTGGGTGAAGAAGTCCCAGGCCATCCAACCCCTCTGCTGGCCCCAAGAGTACTTGTACTACTATGGAGAATTCCAGGGCAGCCAAAATGCTCCCTGCCTGAATTTCAGACAGTCTAACACTTTTCCTTAGAGGCTGGCATCTTATTTTTAATTATTGTATGTGAGTTAATCTTTCTTCCAGATAGAGAATAAACATTTCCAGGGCAAGGGCCTTCCCTTGTATCTTCTATGGTGTCTAGCATGGAGCTGGGCACAGTGGACAATAATAGATTTTTTTTTCCAGATACCTCTTTGTGTGCATCCAGAAATAGAAATAGTTGTAGGTTTTTGATACATCACATGAATCATGTTCTTTCTTACACTGACTTGTTTGGGTCTTGATAACTATACACAGCCACCGTCAACCACTTGCCCTTTTTGGTACAATCCTTTCACACTCCACACCCCACACCCCTCCTCTCCTACACATTCTGCCTATAAGGCATACCCTTTCCTCCTCTAGTTAGAGAAATGCTTGTCTTGCTTTAATATCCTCTGAAATGTCACCTCCTCTCTCAGTCCTTTCTTGACTGCTGCACGGAAGTAACTTCACTGTCAACACTTTGCTTGTAACTCTTTTGTAACACTTATCTCAGTCTGATTTGATGTTAGATGGTAAAAACTAGCAAGCCATGTAGGTTATCAGCACCACGGCATCTCTCTAGTATATAGCACGGGATTTGCTGCATACTGAATTAAGTCAAGTTGGGACGGGTTAGTAAGTGGGGCTTGTGAAGAAAGACAACATTGCTATTTTCTGGAAGCAAGAAGCTCTGACTCTCCCAATCAGTTTCGGAGCTGAAGCATCACAAATCAGACACAGCACTCTCAATTCAAATAGCACAGGTAAAAAAGCCAGGGTAGTTCAGAAGACAGAGTCTTGAGATAGCTTTTTATTGAGAAACACCTTCTCTTGAAATGTTAAAAGAGCGGAAACAAAACAAGGCCCGTGTCATAATTATTGACATTTTAAGAAGAATTCAGGATTCCAGGGTCTTTGCCTACTCAACCCTCTTTGTAATTATAATCGACCTTGAAATTCTTAGTCACCAAACCATGCTTTTGGAGTTTCAATGTAAAAACAAGCTTTCTTGAAACTTCAGTCCTCGCGGATCTTTTCCTCTTTTGAGCACTAAAAGACCTTGAGCATCTGTGCCATTCCGACTGCCACTATATTCCACTGGACACAACCCTATTTTATTAATTCACCTTGCAAATAATGAAACTACTTGCAAAGTGAAATAATGAGACAGGTCGCGTGCAGTGGAATATAGTGGCTCTTCTTACTTGCAAGTGGTCATAATTTGTCCCTCAAAGATTGTTAACTCCTTGAGGGGAGAGCCTTGACCGTGATACTGCAAGAAATAGTGGTGAATTCCTAAGCCAAAGAAAGACATAGTGACTACATGAATTGTGTAGGTACCTCCTTGTGTCTTTCCTGTCTGCTTTTCCTTATCTGTGAAATGACTTTTATTAGTTTAAGAATAAACATATTCTTAAAAGTCAGACTGGCTGGGCGAGGTGGCTCACGCCTATAATCCCAGCTCTTTGGGAGGCTGAGACAGGCCAGGCCTCTGAGACCAGCCTGGCCAACATGGTGTAACCTCACCTCTACTAAAAATATGGGTGTGGTGGCACAGACCCATAGTCCCAGCTACTCCCAGAGGCTGAGACACGATAATCACTTGTACTGGGAAGACCGATGTTGCAGTGAGCCCAAATCACGACACTGCACTCCAGTCTGAGCAACAGAGGGAGACTCTCTCAAAATGTCTGTTATTTTAAAAGCAGATAAAAGAGAAAATAAACGAATGTTTAAATAAGAGTTTATATTTTCATTTATAAGGCTCTGGGGGCTAAAAAAGATCAGTGTTAATTGATTTAAACTAAAAGATCATAATGTTAATTGATTTATGTAGTTCAATGCAAACAGGTATTATGTTTCGATAACTCTTCAAGGGACCGCTACAAATACTTGTTATTATAAAACTGATTTGAGCAAGTAATAAAATATAGTGTCAATATCATTCTTTAGATAATGGGAAATAAAGCTGCCTAACCAAACGTATAAATTTGAAGGCCCCTTTGCCTTAAACCCTAAACTTGCATAATCTTGCCACCAAATAAAATGCAACAGAACAGACTTGATAATTTAGAATGGTGTCATTTCAAGGTAATTAAGTAATTAGAATTTCTGGCAAACAAACTTACCAAAATTCACACATTAAAATGACATCCAGTGATTAAATTGGTCTGTATAAGCACTATAACATCAGCAGGGATAAATGCCTTTTTAAGATAACTTATTACGTGTGGCAACTACAGCACATCATTCTTAAATACCTGATAACTCCCAACAGATTTAAATGGCCTTCATTTCTAAGAGCTCTTGTTCCCTCATAATTTTCTTCCTCTCTCCTTTTGACGCCTAACATTTAATAATTAATAATTTTTATTTTTGAAAAGGTATGAACTGGATCTGAAAATATTTAAGAGAAAAGTAGCTGAAGGCCAGGTGTGGTGGCTTATGCCTGTAATCTCAGCACTTTGGGAGGCCAAGGCGGGCAGATCGCCTGAGGTCGGGAGTTCAAGACCAGCCTGACCAACATGGTGAAACACTGTCTTAAAAAAAAAAAAAAAAAAATAGAAAGAAAGAAAAGTTGCTGAGTCCCTTTATATAAAATTGTACAGTCAAAAGGTAAGAGCCCATGTTTCTTAGCCGTTAAAATTAACTTAAGAAGACATAGATGTTTTGGCTAAGAAGCGTCTGTTTATCCAGATTCTTCCAAACTGTTATATATACATTCCACCTCTAGTTTTTACTAAACAAATATTGCTGGCTTGCTGCTACAAGTGTTGGATTTGATATCACGAGTGCTTCCAGAGGACTGAACAGAGACAGCTACAGTAATACTCCTGAGAAAAGGCAGGAAGGGGCAGGGGTTTGGAGGGAAAATCTTGGTTCTGATGTTTGGCCGGAGGCAAGCTGCATGACCTCCCTGAACCTCAGTTTCCGCAGCTTTTAAATGGAGCGGACATTTTTCTCTAGTTCTTAGGCAGGTTAAAAATTATAAATGAAATAATACATTTGAAAATGCCAGGTACACAATAGGCAGTCAATAAATATTATTTGAATGTTAATTTTGTTTTTTCTTTGAGATAGAGTCTTGTTCCGCCATCCAGGCTGGAATGAAGTGGTGCAGTCTCGGCTCAAGGCAACCCTCCTGGGTTCAAGCGATTCTCGTGCCTCAGACGCCTGAGTAGCCGGAATTACAAGCATGGCCACCACACCTGGCTAATTTTTGTAGTTTTAGTAAAGACAGGATTTCACAATGTTGCACAGGCTGGTCTTGAACTCCTGGCCTCAAGCAGTTTGCCCACCTTGGCCTCCCAATGTGCTGGGATTACAGGCGTGAACCACTGCATCTGGCCAAGTTGAATGTTAATATTTTCAATGAACACTTTATTGCTACAAAATACCTCATTTAAATACAGCTGTTTAAAGAGCATGTATCAAGTACCACCTTGAATATACCATTTAATTGTAGTCACCCGTCCCTAAATAAAATAACGTCTTCAGCCTCTCAACTCCTGTCTTTAAAAAATATACAATTTCTTGAGGTTTCAGAAAATAATAACTCAAAATACTTATTTTCTTGAACGATTTACTTATACATTGTTTTCTTCAGAACTGTTTGTGAAATCCAAGAAAAGCCATTTGCTTAAGCTAATAATCTCATGAGAGTACAAGTGAGAGTACTTTCATTTTAAAAGCACTTTCACATCTATTATCTTATTTCATCCTTACAACTCACTGAAGTAGGTGGAGTTGCTATCATTAGTCCCATTTTACAGATGAGAAAACTGAGGCAAGCTCATTTAACTGGATAGAACTGGTTTTCCCCATAGGTAAAATGAAAATGATTCTGCCATTAGGTCATGCAGGGTTAAGTGTATAATGCTTTACAGTTTATATGATACAGTTATACTTCTTACAGTTTATAATGCTATTTACATTCACTGACCTCATTTTCGAATAGATAAGGCGGAGATTATTATCCTTGAAATAAGAAAACTGAATCTTGGAAAGATAGGAGATTTGATTAAAGTTGGAAGTGAGGAGATTCCTCAAGAACCACTAGAATTCAGATCTCTTAATTTCTAAAGTACGATTCTTTTCTTTACCCCACAAGGTCTCACACTGAAAGTGCTCAGAAATTTCTGCTGTTCAACAGTGAATTCACAGAGTAACTTAGAGGGACTGAAGAATTAGCTTCATATCTTTAATAAAGAGACAGAGATGAAGCTGTATTTTGTTTTAATTTCTTACAGGCTTGGAAGGGAACAATATTGTTGCACCTTGTGTCTCTGAAACACATTTGATTTCATAGTTTGTCAAGCAGTTTTTTGTTACAAAAAGGGAGCCTTAAGAACACAAAATTGTAGTAGTACTGAAAAGCAGTCGGATTCATGTCAACATTTTGTACCTTTTTACAAGTAGTAATCTTCTCTTAGCTAGAAATTAGAGCCATTAACAGCTGATCTTATTAGGCAATTCAAACAGATAATGTTCATTAAAAAAAACGAATCTAGAATGGATGGAGGAACTTGCAAATAAAGATGATTCAGAGAATCTCCAAAACTGGTCAAGCTAGAGCTTGGCTGATAACTTAAAAGGAGACTCATGCTGCCACCTTGTGTCATCGTAGGAAAATGCCATGGCTCCCAAAGTGAAAATGGCAGTAATTGGGGGATGGGAATGACTGAAATGAGAAGAACTTTTATAGACCAGGCGCGGTGGCTCACGCCTGTAATCTCAGCACTTAGGGAGGCCGAGGCGGGTGGGTCTCGAGGTCAAGAGATCGAGACCATCCTGGGCAACATGGTGAAACCCCGTCTCTACCAAAAAATACAAAAATTAGCTGGGCGTGGTGGCCTGCACCTGTAGTCCCAGCTACTTGAGAGGCTGAGGCAGAATCACTTGAACCCAGGAGGAGAGATTGTAGTGAGCCGCGATTGTGCCACTGCACTCCAGCCTGGAACCTGGCGACAGAGCTAGACTCTGTCTCAAAAAAAAAAAAAAAAAGAAAAGAAAAGAAAATTTATAGCACACATAAAATAAATAGACAACAGTTAGTAGATTTTTGACTATCCACATATTGGTTATTCATTCAATAGAAATTTATTGAGCATCTGCTATGTATAACTCTTCTATAAGCTAGGGATAAGGCAGTGAATAAAACACAAAAATGTGTGTACTCAATGAAGCTTTACTTGTTTTTTATTATTATTATTATTATTATTGAGATGGAGTTTTGTCCTTGTTACCCAGGCTGGAGTGCAATGGCGCAATCTCGGCTCACCGCAACCTCCGCCTCCTGGGTTCAGGCAATTCTCCTGCCTCAGCCTCCTGAGTAGCTGGGGTTACAGGCATGCTTTTTGTAATATAAAAATTTTTGTATTTTTAGTAGAGACGGGGTTTCACCTTGTTGACCAGAATGGTCTCGATCTGTTGACCTCGTGATCCACCCGCCTCGACCTCCCAAAGTGCTGGGATTATAGGCTTGAGCCACCGCACCCGGCCACGTGTTAATTACTTTGTAAGTGTTAACTCCTTTAGAATTCCAAACAACCCTGTGAGGAAGGTTTTTCCATTTTACAGATGAGGCTACTGGAGCACAGGAAAGTTAAGTAACTGTTTAACTGCTAGGTGACAGAGCCTAGGCAGGTGATTTGAACCCAGGCAGTCTGAGATAGGAGCCATCAAGTCTTTATTATTATTATTATTATTATTATTATTATCATTATTATTATTTTGAGATGGAGTTTTGCTCTTGTTGCCCAGGCTGGAGTGCAATGGCGTGAACTCAGCTCACTGTAACCTCCACCTCCCAGGTTCAAGCCGTTCTCCTGCCTCAGCCTCCCGAGTAGCTGGGATTACAGGCATGCACCACCATGCCCTGGTAATCTTGTATTTTTAGTAGAGATGGGGGTTCTCCATATTGGTCAGGCTGCTCTCAAACTCCCAACCTCAGGTAATATGCCTACCTTGGTCTCCCAAAGTGCTGGGATTACAGGCATGAGCCACTGTGCCCAGCCTATTACCTATTATTTGATTTTTAAAATTATTATTTTCTGGTGAATATTTGGAATTAGCTGGCCGGACTTAGCTTAGATGGTCCCAGTTCTGTTGGTAACATCCGAGGCATTGTAAATCAGGAGGCGATTGAACATACGCCTTCTTCTCCCCAGCAGGCCTGACCAGGGTGTGGACTTTGGCCCCGTCGGTGTCATAGAGCTCCTTCACAGCCTATTTGATGTGGTGCTTATTTTTGGCTTTGACATCCACAATGAACCCAAGTGTATCATTGTTTTCTTTTTTTCTCTTTACACATTACTTCCTTTATAGTTTATTATGAAGATTTTCAAATATACAGAAAAATTGAAAATAATTTACCATGAGCATTCATACGCTCACTCTAGAATCCACCATTAATACTTTATTATGCTTGTTTTTTTTTTTTTTTGAGACAGAGTCTCACTCTGTCACCCAGGCTGGAGTGCAGTGGCACAATCTCAGTTCACTACAACATCCACCCAATTCTCCTGAGTAGCTGGGACTACAGGTGCATGCCACCATGCCTGGCTAATTTTTTGTATTTTTAGTAGAGACTGAGTTTCACTGTCGTGTTAACCAGGATGGTCTCTCTCTCCTGATCTCATGATCTGCCTTCCTTGGACTCCCAAAGTGCTGGATTACAGGCATAAGCTACTGTGCCCAGCCCTCTTATACTTGTTTGAGCACATATCTATCATGTTATGCATCAATCCATCTTGATTGAGATGTTGTTTTCTGTTTTCTTGACTCCGTGGTCAGTGGAACTGATGAGGCAGAGTGAGTAAGCTTGTTTCTCCTGGGACCACACATCCAAGGACATTTGGGCTGCTTCCAGAACCACAGCGCCTTGGGCTACCAGAAAGAGGGTGGCGTATGGATCTTCTCTTTTTTTGTGGCCAAAGCCTTTGCTTTGGCATCAGCTTCAGAAGGGGCAAGAGCTTCCTTCTTCATCTTCGGTACCATCTTGTGAAAAGGCTAAGATGTTAGTCATTAATCTATACTGAATAAACTTTGTCTGTCTAAGGCCGCAGTCCCAACCTTTTTGGCACCAGGGACTGGTTTTTTGGAAGGCAATTTTTTCATGGACCAGGGAAGGGGCTGGGGGATGGTTTCAAGATAATTCAAACACATTACATTTATTGTGTACTTTATTTCTATTATTATGCATTGGGATCCCTAAGCTTGTTTTCCTGTGAGTAGACAGTTCCATTTGGAAGTGATAGGAGACAGTGACAGATCATCAAACATTGGATTCTCCTCCTTGCAAGCATAGTTCACTGTAGGGTTTGTGCTCTTATAAGGATCTGGTGCCATGGATGATCTGACAGGAGGCGGAGCTCAGGGAGTAATATAAGCCCTCGGGAGCAGCTGTAAAGACAGATGAAGCTTTGTTTGCTGGCTGGTGTCTCACCCCCTGCTATGCAGCCCAGTTCCTAACAGGCTACACACCACTACTGATCTGTGGCCTGGGGGTTGGGGACACCTGGTTTAAGGTGCACAGGAGAAAGATTAGTGGTTTCTGAAGTGGTACTTTAATTGTGTGCATCTGGGAGGAAAAAGTGGAAGGGTGTGTGTGTGATATGTTTGTGTGTGTATATATATATATATATGCACACTCACTCCATATATATGTGTATATTTATTCAGTGTATATGTATGTATATCTATTTGCTCATTTAATCATTCATCAAATTTCATAATCACATTTTCTCTCTGCTAGGATTTATGCTAGGTACTAGAGATAATCAAATTAATGCTATGACCTCTTTCTTCAAATAACTAATTTTTAGAAAAACATGTGAACAAATACTTGCAATATTATCATATTTCATTGTAAAGTTTAAATTGTTTTCTGAAAAATCTAATTTTCTTCAGGCACAAACCACAACATGTGCCTAACATGGTACATAATGATTCAAACAGTAGTTGTTGAAAGAATGACTAGAGGAAAGTTGCAAGCTCAAGGTAAGGGTATCAGAGAAAGCTTCAATGAACAGATAAGTCATAGTTGCATGGCAAAGTTGAAAAAGATGCATAATAACTTAAGTACATGGAAACAGATGTGTGAAACCTCTATTTTACATGATTCATAAAACTTAATCCCAGATGGATCATAGACATAAGCATGGATAATAAAATGTAACTTCTAGAATAAGATGAAAGATAATATATTCATGATTTTGGAATAGGCAAACATTTCTTAAATAGGAATAAAAAAACACTGATGACAAAGAAGAGATTGATACACTGAAATTCATTAAAATTCATAATTTATATTTATAAAATACACCAGAGCTGCCAAACTATGGACTTTGTATTAGTCTGTTCTCCCACTGCTATAAGGACATACCCAAGACTGAGTAAATTATAAAGGAAAGAGGTTTAATTGCCTCACAGTTCCACAGTGATGGGAAGGCCTCAGGAGAGTTACAATTATGACTGAAGGGGAAGCACACACATCCTTCTTCACGTGATGGCAGCAAGGAGAAGTACAGATCGAGTGGGGACCTGGTGAAGCTCCTTATAAAACCATCAGACCTTGTGAGAACTAACTCACTATGATGAGAACGGGTTGGAGGAAACTGCCTCCATGATTCAATTATTTCCACCTGGTCCATCCCATGACAAATGGGGGTTATGGGAATTACAACTCATGAGGAAATTTGGGTAGGGACACAGCCCAACCATATCAGACTATAAACTTAGTCCAGCCTGTCAAGTCTCTTTGTGCAATCTGTGCACTAAGAATAATTATTAAATTTTTACATGGTTGAAAAACAATCAAAAGAAGAATATTTCATGATATGTGAAATGTATATAAAATTCAAAGTTTAGTGTTCATAAATAAAATTCGAGTGGAATACAGCCATGCTTATTCAGTAACTTATTGTCTATAGCTGCTTTTGCACTACAATGGCATAGCTGAGTAGTTGCAATAGAGACCACATGACCTGAAAAACTTAAAATATTTATTATTTGGCCCTTTACAAAATAATTTGCTGACTCCTAAAACATAAAATTAAGAAAATAAAAAGGTAAGCCACAAATTGGAACAATACATATATTCCCTAAAAGAACATATATTCACAGCACTTTGGGAGGTTGAGGCGGGTGGATCACAAGGTCAAGAGATCGAGACCATCCTGGTCAACATGGTGAAACCCTGTCTCTACTAAAAATACAAAAAATTAGCATGGTGGTGCATGCCTGTAGTCCCAGCTACTCGGGAGGCTGAGGCAGGAGAATTGCCTGAACCCAGGAGGCAGAGGTTGTGGTGAGCCGAGATCGCGCCATTGCACTCCAGCCTGGGTAACAAGAGTGAAACTCTGTCTCCAAAAAAAAAAAAAAGAACATATATCCAGAGCATATAAAAAAACTCCTACAAATCAATAAGAAAAAGACACACAACAACCAAAAATGTGTTGTTGTTGTTGTTGTTGTTTTAAAAAAAAGGGGGGACAAAATTCTTGAATAGGCAGTTAGCAATAGAGGATACACAAATGACCAATATGATCAATACACAATGACAAAGTGCTCAACATCGTTAGTCATTAGGGAAATGCAAATTAACACCACAGTGAAATACCACTCCATACCACTATATACCCATCAGAATGGCTAAAAGTTAGAAGCTTGACAATATCAAATAGTGAGGTTATGGGCCAACCAGAGACATAATAGCCATAGCTCCTTTGGAAAACTCTTGGATAAAATCGACTAAAACTAAACCTATGTCTATTTGATGGCCCAACAATTCCACTCCTAGGGGTATGCCTAGCAAAAATGAGGACACATGTCTACCAAAAGACTTGTACAATAAGGTCCATAGCAGCTTTATTCATGATAACACAAATGGAAACAGCACAAATTAGAATAAATATATGTCATACACAATGAAATAGTATGCAGTACTGAAAAAATAAACCACAGCCACACAGAAGAGCTTGGATGCATCTTTCAGACCTATGTCAAAATAAATAAATAAATAAATTCACACAAGAGTGCTTGCTATATCACTTTAGAAATTCAAACACAGGTAACTTGTCCATGGTGATAGAACTAGATAGAATAGTGCTCATCTTTGGGGAGGGGATTGTTAAGTGGGAAGTAGCCTTCTGAATATCTGATTTGTGTGATGGTTACATGGGTATGCCGATATGTAAAAATTAACAGTTTGAAATTAATATGTGAACATAAAGCTTTTGTACCTATTGCACGTATGTTATACTGCAACAAAGACTTAAACTGTAAAAAAGTAGAAAAAGTATAAATGAAGGTATGCATAAGAATGGCAACTTAACTACGTAGAGTATGAATGCGAAAAGAGATAAATAGAAGAATTTCTTCAATTTTCCAAATTGTGAACATTGGTTATAGTTATCCATTTGCTGTTTGGCCAACAGATAAATAATTAATTATTCTGAAATTTTAACCTACTTACTCATTGCAGTTCCCAAACAAATGCCAACATGATTTTGCCCTTGAACTGCATTAATGGCTATGGCCATATGAATGTCTCTATCTCAGATAATTCTCAGTCATCTACTTCACTTATGTCTGTATAGACACTCCCAGAAAGAGAAAGAGAGAGAGGGAGGTAGGAAGGTAGAGAGAGAAAAAAAGAAAGGAAAGGAAAAGAAAAAACACTTCTAAAAGACAACTTTTCAACTTGGAGAAAAAAGATGAGGAATGTGAGAAAGCTCATAACATGGACAAACAAGAACTAAAACACCTTTATTGAGTGTAGTGGACTGAATGGTAGCCCCCAAAATGATATGTTTACATCCTAATGGCCAGAATCTGTGACTGGGACCTTGTTTGAAAAGGAGTCCTGGAAGATGTAATTACATTGAGGATCTTTAGATCATCCTGAATTTCTCAGATAGGCCCTAAATCCAAGGATAAATGTCCTTGTAAGAGACAGAAGAGAAGACATGGATACCCAGAGAAGACCATGTGAAGACAGAGGCAGAGATTAAGGAAATGCATTAAGAAATGCTGATAGAACCCCTAGAAGCTGAAAGAGGCAAGGAATGGGCCCTTTCCAGAAGCTCCCTGACGGAATGTAGCCCTGCTGGATTTTGGACTGCTGGCCTTGAGAACTGTAAGTTAACATATTTCTGTTGTTGTAAGTTATCCAATTTGTGGTAATTTGTTACAGCAGCCCTAGAAACTAATACTAAGAACATTTTCTTCCTCAGCCCAATGAAACGTTTCTGTTTCCTTAAATTTTGCAGGATGGGAAAATGAAATCAAGAATGATGCAGACATAATAAGCGGGGCCTTTGCACGAAATGTTCCCTCTTTTGGTGTGCTCCCCTTCTTCAGATATTTACTGTGCTCACCATGTCTGCATCTCCCCTGACGCCCTTGCTTTCTTTTTCTCCATAGGATTTATCAGACACTATATATCTACTTGTTTGTTTCTTTCCTGTCTTCCCCCACTATCTTTCACACTCTACTGAGCTAAGAACATTCATCTTTTCCCTCCTTCTATCTCCCTGATGCTTGGTGCTTGGTAAATATTTGTTGAATAAATTAGAAAATAAATAAATGAGCAAGTGAGTGAATGAATCAAGGACTCGTGGGGATGGCACACACACAAAGGTCTCAGGCAGAGTGCATGATGCTTTTAGATACTGTTGAATTTGTGTCCTCATTTGAGGAGGCCTGCTTCATTGTTATTCATTAGACAAAACGGTCAGCTGTGGGGAGTTCACCTCATAGCAGCCCATGTTCCAAACCAACCCCACTGTTCTCAGGAATTATACAGTCTGGTTCACTGTTCATATTTGCCAATTGCTTTCTGTCTCCCCAACCTGGATTGTCCCTCCCCACTTAGACATCCCATTTCTCCATTCTCCCCTCCTGTGGCAATATTCATTGGCTTTTATCTTGCATCTTAAACTGGTGGGCAATTTACTGGGCTTTACCATACTGAGAAAATATCCAGGTTAACCTGGTTCAAATACAAGTGAAAAGTTTAATTAAGACAAAATTCAGGGAAAAATAAGGAAGGAAACCTTAGTCACATTCTTTGAATATCTAATACATGCTGGTTCCTTTCATATGTATTATCTCTTCATATCAACCCAGTGAGATAATAGCATTAACTACCACTTACGTCTGTTTACCATGTGCCAGCCCCAAGCAGTTTACATATATTATTTAATGGGTATCTTATTTAACAACCATGTGAGATAGGTGCTATTATTATCATCCCATTTTGGGATTAAGAAGATGAGACTTAAGAAGATTAAGTAACTTGTTCAAGATCATACAACTGTACTCAGGACAGAGCCAGGCTCCAAATGCAGGCAGCTGGAGGTTCAGAGCCTGTGCCTTTAACCAACAAGCTGTGATAAGCCAGTAGATTATTAGTTGGCTACTGTGGGTTATGTTATTTCCATCTTACAGATGACGGAATCAGGAAAAATAATAATGGTTTTCAATGTCACATAGCTAGTAAATGGTAGAGCCAACATTTAAACCCAATCTAAACCATATATCAAACTATGGATGTATGTGTCTAATTGGTTATTTTCAAACGCATCTCAAATTTAGCTTATCCAGAACTACACCTAAAACGACTCTTCCCCCAGGGTTTCGCAATCTAAGTAAGTGGGATCTCGCCATCTTTTCATATCCGTCATGCCCTACGTCCACGTCCACTCAGTCTGCAAACTTTCATTGATTCTTTTCCCAAAATAGACACCAAAGTCCATCTCTTGTATCTGCCTTTGCTTCAACTATCCTTTCTTCCTAGTCCACTGCAATAACTTTTAATTGTTCTCCCAGTCTCTACACTTTCCTACTTCTAATTCTCCCCACACCAGCCACAGAATTTTTTTAATGGAAATTGGATTATGTTATTTGTTAGCTTAAATCCCTCTAAATCTTTTGGGGGGGGGCTTCTGATAACATGTAAAATGCTCATACTGTGGTCCTTATCTAACTGCGACTTATTTTCCAACTTTTTAATACACCTTAAGGATATTCTCCCTAATATCATATGATATCTATCAACTCATTGATATTAAGTTCCTTCTCAATATGGGGCCTCAACATACACTACTCCATTTATTATTTTTTTCTCTCCTTTCTTCTTTTCTTTTTTCTTTTTGAGACAAAGTCTCACTCTGTCTCCCAGGCTGGAGTACAGTGGGGCGATCTCAGCTCACTACAACCTCTGCCTCCCAGTTTCAAGCAATTCTCCTGCCTCAGCCCCCCGGGTAGCTGGGACTACAAGTGCATGCCACCATGCTCAGCTAATTTTTGTATTTTTAGTAGAGATGGGGTTTCACCATGTTGGCCAGGATGGTCTCCATCTCCTGACCTTGTAATCGGCACATCTCGGCCTCCCAAAGTGCTGGGATTATATGTGCGAGCCACCGCACCCAGTCTTTTCCCCTCCTTTCTATGACTTTACTCTCTTCTTTAAAAAACAGATTTATAGCAATGTAACATAGAAATGTAATTCAGATATCATCAAATAGACCCACTTATAGTATACAATTCAATGGTTTTAGTATATGCACAGAGAGAGTACCATCACCACAACCCATTTTAGAACACTTTTATCATCTCTAAAAAAACCACAGTGACTGCTGTACCAATTAGCAGTCACTCCCTGTTTCCTCCAAACCCTCTAGCCCTAGGTAGTTTCTCATCTACTTTATGTCTCCATAGATTTCCCTATTCTGGACATTTCATGTAAATAGAGTTATACAGTGTGTGATCTGAAACAGTTTGTTTAAGTTCTTTGTAGGTTCTGGATATTATCCCTTTGTCAGAGGGAGAGATTGCAAAAATTTTCTCCCATTCTGTAGGTTGCCCAAAGAGACTGAGTTGAGAGGGCACAGCTAACTAGATACAGAGAGAGCAATACCTCTAGATATGGAGTCATCCCTCCTTGACCTAGTTTCTTCATGTCATTTTATTAACGTAGGTCTGTATCTTGGCCAGACACAGTGGGTCAAGCCTATAATCTCAGCAGTTTGGGAGACCAACATGGGTGGAGTTCGAGACCAGCTTGGGCAACATAGTGAAACCCTGTCTCTACCAAAAACACAAAACATTAGCTAGGAGTGTGTCATGTGCCCGTGGTTCCAGTTACTTACCACCTACTTAGGAGGCTGAGGAAAGAAAGAGAGAGAGAGAGAGAGAGAGAGGAGAAAAAATGCTTCAGGACATTAGACATTTCCTCACATTTAATAGGCATGTTTTTTAATTCTCTATTGGAAGGGAGTGGCTGTCCTCCTTGAAGTACCAAACTGATTCATTTGATTAACCTTGACATTGTTACAGTTAAGAATTTGGAGTCCAGGTCTTTGCTATTGATAATAGACTGGATTGGAAAAATGTGGCACATATACACCATGGAATATTATGCAGCAATCAGAAATGATGAGTTTGTGTCGTTTGTAGGGACATGGATGAATCTGGAGAACGTCATCCTCAGCAAACTGACACAAGAACAGAAAATGAAACACCGCATATTCTCACTCATAGGTGGGTGATGAAAAATGAGAACACATGGACACAGAAAGGGGAGTACTAAACACTGGGGTCTATTGGGGGGAAAAGGGGAGGGCCAGTGGGAGGGGGAGGTGGGGAGGGATAGCCTGGGGAGAAATGCCAAATGTGGGTGAAGGGGAGAAGGAAAGAAAAGCACACTGCCATGTGTGTTCCTACGCAACTGTCTTACATGCTCTGCTCATGTACCCCAAAACCTAAAATCCAATAAAAAATTAAAAAAAAAAAAGAATTTGGAGTCAAACAGACTTTACCACTTACTAGCACGGATAACTGTGGGCAAGGTACTTCAGCTCCCCGTCCCTGACTTTCCCCATCTGTTAGATGAGGAGAGCACTATTTGTTTTACAGTGTTACTGGCAGATTAAACAATGCATATACAGTTTTAAATAAAATGCTCAATTTTGGTAAGTGTTTTATATTTCAGCAACGTAATGGGACTGACTACTCTTTAGGAATGTTATTCTGTAATGAAGGATTAACTCTTCAAGTTTGGTAGCTATTTAAAAACTCAAATTTCTAAAATACAGACAGATGAGAAAAGATGTGTAGCATCTATCTCAAGGAAACATATTCCTCCAAACAGAAAGGGCTAAAGAGGAGAACACGAAACCGAAAGTTCAAGAGGCTGTTTAAATTCTTCCTAGGCTTTGTCATGTTGACTTCTGGATTATTTGATTGCATCTAAATTCGAGGAAGGGTGATAGAATCTAAATTCCTCCCCTCTGTGACTTACAAGTTGCAAAACCGGTCTGAATGTCCACCTTTGCCACATAGAAAAAAGGCACCTCAGAAAAATCATTCCTTCAATGCATAAAAATAATTCACTCTTGGAGCTAGAAAGACTCTTGGTGGTAGCTTGGACCACAACCTCATTCTACAAGAAGAAAACTAACCCAGAGAGACGAAGGAATTTGCTTACGATAGAGAAAAACCAAGATCCCAGGTGTTCTCATTCCCAGTTCTGTGCATCTTCCACACCACCACATTGTTTTTATCTTGATTTGTATGTGAAGGATTCTGTTTTACCAAAGAATTGACAGCAAGAAAGAACACTTACCTTCATATATCTATTCCTATACTTTCTAATTCATAACTCTTTCACATGTGGTTTTCAACTAAAACTATTGAAAAGTAACATTTTTTCATAGTCACTATGACTGGGGTTTCCTACATGTACATAGTGATTGGGACCCAGGAATACTGCATAGTACAGCATAATAAATATCCCACATGAATGCAACAGTGATCCTGTTGAAAAAAAAAGTGGCACACTGATATGGGTTGACAGTGTCCCCACCTAGATCTCATCTTGAATTATAGCTCCCATAATTCCCACATGTTATGGGAGGGACCTAGTGGGAGATAATTGAATCATGGGGCCAATTTTCCCCACACTGTTCTTATGGTAGTTAATAAGTCTCACAAGATCTGATGGTTTTATAAGGCCTTTCCCCTTTCAATTGGCTCTCATTCTCTCTTGTCTGCTGCCATGTAAGACTGCCTTTCACCTTCTGCCATGATTGTGAGGCCACTCTAGCCACATGGAACTGTGAGTCCAATAAACTTTTTTTTCTTTATAAATTACCTAGTCTCAAGTATGTCTTTTTCAGCAGTGTGAAAATGGACTAATAAACGCCCTGAATATGGTTTAGGGACTGTGCTGCTAAATGCTTATATAAATACATTATATTACATTTACTTCACATACTGAATAAGAGACATACTATCAAAATTTCCACTTTACAGAGAGAAAACTGAAGCCCTGAGGGGAAGACCTGTATGAATGTAGATATGCACATATGTATATGCACTGGCATTTTCCTCCAATGCCTCCTTTTTAGTATCAAAGCACCAAATACAGGCATACCTCATTTTACTGCACTTCACTTTATTGTTCTTCACAGATGGGACACTTTCACAGTGGAAGGTTTGTGGCAACCCTCTAGGAAGCAAGCCTATTGCTGTCATTTTTCCAACTGCATGCCCCCACTTTGTGTCTTCATGTAACATTTTGGTATTCTCACAACATCTCAAATGTTTTCATTACTATTACCTGTTAAGATGATCTGTGATCAGTGATCTTTGATGTTACTATTGTAATTCTTTTGGGACCACCACAAACCATTCCCATATAAGATAGCAAACTTCATAAATACTGCATTATGTTCTGACTGCTCCACTTTCTAGCCATTTGCCTCTCCTCTCTCCTTCTCCTCTGGCCTCCCTATTCTCTGAGACATAACAATATTGAAATTAGGCCAGTTAATAACCCTACAATTGCCTCTAAGTGTTCAAGCAAAAGGAAGAGTCATATGTCTCTCACTTTAAATCAAAGGGTAGATATGATTAAGCTTAACAAGGAAGGCAAGGCAAAAAGTGAGACAGGCTGACAGTGAGGCCTCTTGCACCAAACACCAAGTTGTAAATGCAAAAGAAAAGCTCATGAAGGAAATTGTAAATGCTGTTCCAGTGAACACACGAATGTTACAAAAGCAAAATAGCCTTATTGCTGATTTAGGAAACATTTTAATGATCTAAATAGGAAATCAACTCCAACATTCCCTTGACCCAAAGCCTAATCTAGAACGGGACCCTAACTCTCTTTAAGTCTTTGAAGGTTGAGAGAAGTAAGAAAACTGCAGAAAAGTACAAAGCTAGCAGAGGTTCGTTGATGAGGTTTAAGGAAAAAGCTATCTCCATAACATAAAAGTGCAAGGTGAAACAGCAAGTGCTAATGGAGAAGCTGTACAAATTACTCAGAAAATCTAGCTCAGATCATTGATGAAGGTGGCTACACAAAATGACAGATTTTCAGTGTAGATAAAATAGTCTTCTATTTAAAGAAGATGCCATCTAGGACTTTCCTAGCTAAAGAAGAAAAGTCAATGTCTGGTGTCAAAGCTTCTCAGGATAGGTTGGCTCTCTCATTAGAGGATAATGCAGCTGGTATCTTTAAGTTGAAGCCAATGCTCATTTATAATTCAAAAAATCCTAAGGCCCTTAAAATTTATGTTACATCTACTCTGCCTGTGCTCTGTAAATGGAAAAAACAAAGCCTAATTGACAGCATATCTGTTTATAGCATGGCTTACTGAATATTTTAAGCCCACTGTTAAGGCCTACTGCTGAGAAAGAAAAAAAAATCTTTCAAAGTATTACTCTTATTGACAATGCATGTAGTCACCCCAGAGCTCTGATGGAGATGTACAAGAAGATGAACACTGATTTCATGCCTGCTAATACAACATCCAGGCTGCAGTCCATGGATTAAGAGGTAATTTTGACTTGGAAGTCTTACTTAAGAAATACGTTTTATGAGACTATAGCTTGCCATCTCACCAATGTTTTAAAAGTTCTTCTGTGGGTAAAATGCTATCAAATAGTATAACACACTACAGAGAAATCTTTCATGAAAGGAAGAGTCAACCAATGCAGTGAAATTCATTCTAGTCTACCTTTAAGAAATTGCCACAGCCGCCCCACCCTTGAACAACCACCACTCTGGTCAGTCAGCAACTATTGACATTGAGGCAAGACCCTCCACAAGCAAAAGGATTATAACTTGCTGAAGTCTCAGATGATCATTAGCAGATTTTACCAATAAAGTATTTTTAAAGTAAGGTATGCCTTTTTTAGACATCATACTATTGCACACTTAATAGACTACCAGATAGTCTAAACATAACTGAAAAGCAATTTGTGTGTCTTGCCTTAATGAAATGTAGCTTTATTGTAGTGGTCTACAATATCTCCAAAGTGTGTCTGTATCTGAAAAATTAAAAAGTAAGGGAAAATCGTTTTCTGTGTAGCTCCCTCTGCTTTGGTACTCTGCTCTGAAAATTCCAGCCAGCTCCGCCTCCCTAACTTCTGATTTCTTTCTCTCTTCAATTCAATGAAACTTCAGTGCTTTGTCTGTGCTCTTTCCTGAGAAGGATCATACCATTATTCATTATTCTTTATTTTTATTTTTATTTATTTTAGTGGATATTCACTATCCATTATTCTTTATTTTATTTTATTTTGAGACAGGGTCTTGCTCTGTCACCCAGGCTGTAGTGCAGTGGCGCAATTTCAGTTTACTGCAAACTCTGCCCCTGGGCTCAAGTGATCTTTCCACCTTAGCCCCTCAATTAGCTAGGATCACAGCACATACCACCATGCCCACTCCTGGCCAACCATTATTCATATTCTACCACATTTGTCCAATTATTTTTTAGTACTTTTCCTTATGATATTATTTCCTCTGCATCTGGTTTTAAAAAATAATTATGATATTAGTATATATACAGATGTTTATATTCTGACATTTTTATTTAACATATAAATATGCCTCACTACTATATAATTGTCATAACCATCACTTTACAATTCCAATGTGATTAAGAAATTACAATGTTCAAATCAGTGCCTGTATCTTAATTAAGCATCCTTTTTTAGTCCTCTTTGCTATATTAAATACCAAGGAAAACATTCGTGATTGATTTCCTTCTAAAGAATCTCTTTATTCCTCTCCCCCTTTCTCTGCAAGTCTTACTGTAGGCTTCAGCTATATTTTTGATACTTCTAGGATACCTCTTTGCCTCTGTGTATGCTTTTTCCTTATCTAAAATATCCTAAAATATCCTTTTCCCCTTCTCCTTTTGGCTTCTATTTTAGAGGCGGCATTCTTTTCTCTAGAAAGTATTATTTGCAAGACTACTCTAAGAACTCTGTGGTTGGATTATTTGCCTATATCTATCAAAACACTTACTATGCAAAACTTCTACTTCCATCATAATGGGATAACTAGTATTGGGCTTGCCCTCCTGCCATTAAAAAAATTAGAAAAATGGACAAAATATGTGAAACAATTGTCTTCAGAATTTTGACAATAAGCATAACAAATCTCTGACCCCTAAGGAGAGGGAAGCAAATGAGAAAAGCCCTATGATTGCCCCATTTTTTTACTTGGAAGTCTACAGACTATGATGCAGGGAGATAGAGTGCAGATGTCTCACTGAATTGAAGAGAGAAAGAGATAGAAAGTTAGGAAGGCTGAGTTGGCTGGAACTTTCAGAGCAGAGTGCTAAAAGCAGAGGGGACCACACAGAAAAAGATTTTTAGTAAACTGCATGGGAACCAACTGAGTCTGTTGTTGAATACTAAGTTTTGAATACATAGAGTAAAACTCCATAAGACTGGAAAACAATAACTGAAGAACTGCAAGCTGAACGATTCTCAAAACCCACAGAAGAGTGGAGAGATATTCAAGTAACCAAAAGCTAAAGAACAGAGATATTATTAAACACCTATAGCATACTATAGAACCCTGGGAAGGCTCACACCACAGTAGTAAGAGGCTCATACCATAGTGGTAGAACTCAACGAGTCCTAGAGTAAAGGTTACAGAGTACAGGGCTTACCCTAATGAAACTTAAAATAAGCCTCAAAAGTATCAAGCTGATCTTAAAACAGCTTAGCATTCTTTTTACAGAGACATCAAAATTTAGATATTGGAGATCATAAAATCACGAGGTCTAACGTCCAATCAAAATGTCTGGGCATACAAGGAAGAAGGAAAAGATTATCCATAGACCAGACGTGGTGGCTCACACCTGTACTCCCAGCACTTTGGGAGGCCAAGACAGGCAGATCACTTGAGGTCAGGAGTTCAAGATCAGCCTGGCCAACATGGTGAAACCCCATCTCCACTAAAAAATGCAAAAATTAGCCAGGTGTCATGGTGGGTACCTGTAATCCCAGCTACTGGGGATGCTGAAGCAGGAGAATCACTTGAACCTTGGAGGCGGAGGTTGCAGTGAGCTGAGATCCTGCCACTGCACTCCAGCCTGGGTGACAGAGTGAGACTATCTCACAAAAAAAAAAAAAGAAAACAAAGAAATATAATAGTAAGAAAGGCCAAGTAGAAGTCTCTAAAATTGCTCCCCTTATCCCCAGTGTCAATATAATAACACTATATCGTGAGGATGATAGAACGGACTTGTAGCATCCTTAAGGACTGGAGAAAGATGATAGACCACTGCAAGCACAACCAAGTAACAGTCCCAATTGCAATTGAAATGCTGGACATGGTATCTTTATTAAAGGAGATTAATATGACTTCAGGTGCATGGCATATATCCATTACCTTGAAGGGTGTATTATTTTCTACCCCAATCAAGAAAAAGGATCAGAATCTATTCACATGGAATGGACAACTATATACATTCACAGTTTTTCCCCCATGGTTATTATCTTCTGCTATTGAATATTAACAATCCAGAGAGATTCGAACTTCCTGGATGTTCTGCAAAACATCACATCAATCTGTGATAACATCATACTGATTTGGAGGGATGAGCAAGAAGTGGCTATCACATTGGAAGCCCTGATATGATATGTGTACTTCAGTGGGTGGGTGATAAAATCTATGATAATTCAGGGTCTTGCTATTTTAATAAAATTTTTTTTTGAAATAGGGTCTCCGTGTGTTGCCCAGGCTGGAGTGCCCTGGTGTGATTTCGGCTCACTGCAACCTCTGCCTCCTGGGTTCAAGCGATTCCCCTGCCTCAGCCTCACGAGTAGCTGGGATTACAGGCACCTGCCACTACACCTGGATAATTTTTGTATTTCTAATACACACAGGGTTTCACGATGTTAGTCAGGCTGGTCTTGAACCCCTGACCTCAGTTGATCCACCCGCCTCAGCCTCCCAAAGTGCTGGGATTACAGACATGAGCCACCGCACCCAGCCTCAATAAGGTCTTTAGAGCTCCAGTGGTCAGGCATATTTCAGAACATGTCCTCCAAAGCAAAACGCAAATTGATGCATCTTGCATCTTTTCATAAATATGGAAGCACAATGCCTAGTAGGCTTCCTCGGGTTCTGAAGGCAATACATTTCACACCTAGAAATACTGATCACATATGGGGTATCATGAAAGCCTGTCAGCTTGGAGTGGAGCCTGGAATAGGAAAAGGGCTCCACAGCAGATCCAGGCTGTGATGTAAGCAGCTCTGCTACCTGGGTCACACAGTTTGGCAAACCCTATGGTGTTGGAAGTACCAATTGTGGAAACAATTATGTAGAGTTTGTGATCTAGTAGAAGAATCACAATTCAGGTGGTTGGGCTTCCGGACCAAAGAAATTGCATCTACAGCAAAGAATTGTATGCCTTTTGAAAACCAGTTCCTGGCATGTTACGGGGTCCTCATAGATACAGAATGAGTAATTACAGGGGTTAAGTGACCAGGTGGTAAGAACAGTCCATCACGAGCTGGCTCTGTGAGACCCCCAAGTCGTGAAGTTGGGCAGTCCCAGTTGCAATCCATCATATGATGGAAAATATTACACCTGGGATCAAGGATAAGCCAGATCAGAGGGCACAAGTAAATTGCATAATCAGATATCTCAAACTCTAAAAGAACCCTGGAGCAGATACTTTCTCAGAAGAAATGGACTGCATGGTACAAGGGGTAGATCGTAGTGGCCGTAAAGGTGCACTACTCAGCTCTCCCTTCAAGAAAGAGCTTGCTGTTCAGCTGTAGCTGCAAAGAGTAAAGTCAGTTGACAGTCTCCTGTTTCAGCACCTTCAGGATTCACTTTGGATTTTGAACTGAGACTGCTTTTTCAAGGCAATCTCAAGCAAATGACTAAACATAGTGTATGTATGTATTGGACTGAATATTTGTGTTCCCCAAAATTCATATGTTAAAGCCCTAATGTGTTAGGGCTCCCAAGCAGCTCTGCTACTTGGGTCATACAATTTGGTAGACACCCCCACTTTATGACTTGGAGGCATCTAACAGAGCCAGATCATGATGGATTGCTCTTACCACCTGGGCACTTAGTGTCCTGTAGTTACTCATTCCATATCTACCAAAACTGTGAATGTATTTGGAGATATAGCTCTGTCTCAGAGGAAAGACCATGTGAGGATAAGCGAGAAGGTGGATGTCTGTAAACTGGAAAGAGGGCCCTCACCAGGAAATGAGTCCTGCTGGAACTCAGTCTTGAACTTTCCAACCTCCAAAACTGTGAGAAAGTACATTTCTGTTGTTTAAGCTGCCCAGTGTATGGTATTTTCTTATGGCAGTCCAAACAGACTAAGTCAATATACTATAACCTGGCCAGTTAATAGTCAATCAGGACTCTTAATCTTCACTCTAGAGCTCCCCATTAGGTTGGTTAAAACTTTGTCAGACCTACATTGTAGTCTTACGCCCTTCCTATGTTGGTAGTCCTTCAAAATGTCTGTGGTTTGGTATTTCGTTTTGTAATGTGAACAAATACTAATGTATTTTGAATCCTCCTCTTCTTTTCTTATATAGATAGTAACATACTACCTTTGACCCTTGAGCAACATGGATTTAAACTGTGTGGGTCCACTTATACATGGATTTTCTTCTGCCTCTGCCAACCCTGGATAGCAAGATCAACTCTTCCTCTTCCTCCTCATCCTTAGCCTGCTCAAAGTGAAGATGAACAGGATGGAAGCCTTTATGATGATCCACTTTCACCTAGTGAATAGTAAATTATTTCTCTTCCTTTTGATGTTCTTAGTAACCTTTTATTTTCTCTAGCTTACTTTATTATGAGAGTATAGTATATAATATATATAACATAAAAACTATGTTAATTGGCTGTTTATATTATCAACAAGGTTTTTGATCAACAGTGGGCTATTAGTAGTTTTTGGAGAGTCAGAAGTTATATGCATATTTTTGACTGTGCAGGAAGTCAGCACCTCTAATCCTCAAGTTGTACTAGGGTCAGCTGTATATGTATATATACATGTTCTCTATTTTGTTTTATACACTTATCAATATATCCTGGAGATAACTGCATGGTAATATAGACACATTTTTATTCTTTTTAAAAAATATCAGTGAGGTACTCTATTATATCAATGTGCCATAGCATTTTCTGTGATCCCCTATTGTGGACATTGTGTTGTTTTCGGTGTTTTGCCATCATCTCATTTATTTTAGATGGAGCCTGTGTTAGTCCATTTTCACACTGTTAAAGACATACCCAACTCTGGGCAATTTACAAAGGAAAACGGTTAACAGAGAGCTCACAGATCTGTGTGGCTGGGGGAGTCTCAGAATCATGGTGGAAGGCAAGGAGGAGGAAGTCACATCTTACATAGATGGCAACAGGCAAAGAATGAGCTTATGCAGGGAAACTCCCCCATATAGAACCATCAGATCTTGTGAGACTTACTATCATGAGAACAGCATGAAAAGGACCTGCCCCTATGATTCAATTATCTCCCACTGGGAACCTCCCATAACATGTGAGAATTCAAGATGAGATTTGGGTGGGGACACAGCCAAACCATATAATTCTGTCCCTGGCCCCACCCAACTCTTATGTCCTCACATTTCAAAACCAGTCATGCCTTCCCAACAAGTTCCTCAAAGTTTCAACTCATTTCAGCATTAATGAAAAAGTTCATAGTCCAAAGTCTCATCCTTTCTGCAAGGCAAGTCCTTTCTGCCTACGAGCTTATGAAATCAAAACAAGTTAGTTATTTCTTAGAGACAATGAAGGTACAGGCATTAGGTAAATATAGCCATCCCAAATAGGAGAAATTGGTGAAGACAGAAGGTCTACAGACCCCTTGCAAGTCTGAAATTCAGCAGAGCAGTCAAATCTCCTTTGACTTTATATCTCACATCAAGCTTACACTGATGCAAGAGGTGGGTTCCCATGGCCTTGGGCAGTTCTGCCCTTGTGGCTTTGCAGGGTACAGCCTCCCTTCTGGCTACCTTCATGGGCTCACATTGAGTGTCTGCGGCTTTTCCAGGCAAAGATGCAAGCTGTCAGTGGATCTACCATTCTGGTGTCTGGAGGATGGTGACCCTCTTCTCACAGCTCCACTAGGCAGTGTCCCAGTAGGGACTCTGTGTGGGGGCTCTGATGCCACATTACCCTTCTGTACTGCCCTAGAAGAGGTTCTCCATGAGGGCCCCACCCCTACAGCAAACTTCTTCCCAGGCATTCAGATATTTCCACACAACTTCTGAAATACAGGCTGAGGTTCCCAAACCCCAATTCTTGACTTCTGTGCACTCACAGGCACAATGCCATGTGGAAGCTGCCAAGTCTTGGGGCTTACACCCTCTGAAACCACTGCGTGAGTGCTACATTGGCCCCTTTTAGCCACTGCTGGAGTGGCTGAGATGCAGGGAGTGAAGTCCCTAGGCTGTATACAGCATATGGACCCTGGGTCCAGCCCCTGTAATCACTTTTTCCTCCTAGGTTTCTGGGCCTGTGATGGAAGGGGCTGTTGTGAAGACCTCTGTCATGCCTTGGAGACATTTTCCCCATTGTCTTGAAGCTTAACATTTGGTTCCTCATTACTTATGCAAATTTCTGCAGCCAGCTTGAATTTCTCCTCAGAAAATGGGATTTTCTTTTCTATTGCACTGTTAGGCTGCAGATTTTCTGAACCTCTATTCTCTGCTTTCCTTATAAAACTGAATGCCTCTAACGGCACCCAAGTCACCTACTGAATGCTTTACTGCTTAAAAATTTCTTCTGTGAGATACCTTAAATTATCTCTCTCAAGTTTGAAGTTCCACAAATCTTTAGGGCAGAGGCAAAATGCTGCAAGTCCCTTTGCTAAAACATAACAAGAGTCACCTTTGCTCCAGTTCCCAACAAGTTCCTCATCTCCATCTGAGACCACCTCAGCCTGGACATTATTGTCTATATCATTATCAGTATTGTGGACAAAACCATTTAATAATTCTTTTTTTTTCTTTTTGAGATGGAGTCTCACTCTGTTGCCCAGGCTGGAGTGCAATGGCACAATCTCAGCTCGCTGCAATCTACGCCTCCCAAGTTCAAGTGATTTTCCTGACTCAAGTTCAAGGGATTCTCTTGACTCAGCCTCCTGAGTTGCTGGGAATTACAGATGCCCACCACCACATCTGGCTAATTTTTGTATTTTTAATAGAAATAAGGTTTCATCATGTTGGCTAGTCTGGTCTAGAACTCCTGATCTCAGGTTGTGTGCTCTTCTTGGCCTCCCAAAGTGCCGGGATTACAGGCATGAGCCACCACACTTGGCCAAGTTGGCTTTTTAATTTTTTTTTTCAAATCTTTTGAGATAGAATTTCACTCTGTCACCCAGGCTGGAGTGCAGTGGTATGATCATGGCTCAGTGCTACCCTGACTTCCCAGGCTCAAGCAATCCTCCTGCCTCAGCCTCTGGTGTAGCTAGGATTACAGGCACGTGCCACCAGGCCCAGCTAACTTTTTATTTTTGTAGAGACAGGGTCTCCCTATGTTGCCCGGGTTGAGTTGGCTTTTTAGACATGCTGAGACTGAGGTGCATTTGATAGTCAAAGATAAGTTAGTAAGCACTATGTGGAAATAAAGGTCAAGGGAGAGGTCTCAGTTGTTGCCATACATTTGTGAGTCATCTGCAAATGGTGTAATTTGAAGTCATGTGTGTATATCAGAATGCCTAAGTATGTAATGAGGACAGGAGAGGCCTAGACCAAGCATCGAGGACTGACGAGGCAAGCAATAGAGAGAAGAGGAGGGGCACACAAAGGAGACAGAGAAATAACAGCACGTGAGTGTGAGGGGGGTGAAAAGGAAGCCAGTGAAAGGAAGTATACAAGTGAGAGAGTGCATCGTTGTGTTGATTGCTGCTTGAGGCTGAGTTAAAATGAAGCCATAAAATATTACCATTAGATTGAGCAACAGAGAAGTCATTAGTAAGTTCAGCAAGGGCAGTTTCAGTGAAGTGACAGAGGCAGAAGCCTAATTAAAATGAGTTGAGGAGTAAATAGAAAGTGAGGTGAGAGAGTGGATACAGCTTTCCCTTCAGAGAAGTTTACCTGGGATAGGAAATACAGAAGTATAGAAATACTGTAGCTGGGACATACAGGCACATGTCAGCACGTCCAGGTTTTTCTTTTTCCCCCCCATTTTGTTATAGAGCTGGAGGAGAATGTGAGGTTAAGGGAGGTCTTTTACAGATGAGAGAGTATTTGAATATAGATGGGAACAATTCAATGGAGTGAAAGGGTGAGAGAAAAAGTGGAAAACAAAGAACCAACCCCCTGAGGAGGGCAAAGGGACTTAGATATATATACTGAAGAACTGGCCAGCCATAAGAGAAAGAACACATCATCAGGTGAAACAGGAGAGAAGAAGGTGAGGGCAGATACAGATGGGTTCATAGATCTAGTGATAAGATTATGAGACTGTGCCCATTTGATGGTTTCTACTTTCTCAATTTAATTTGAAAAGTGGTTGTCAGTTGAATGTAATAGGGATGGAGATAGAGATTCTGTGAAACAGATATCTCAATGAATAGGAAAGTGAGCTTATAGGAGAAATGTAGTATGATGGTTGGACAGTGCTGATGGCTCATTTTACTTGCCAGTGGGCAATAGGATTGTTCTTATGTACTTAACACCCTGTGTTGTAAATTAATCCAAATTGATCTCTGCAAGAGATAGGTCTGAAACAACAAAATAAAGACTTCACATATCTCTTAGCCCAGATCTTCCAAAAGCAGAGTCTGAAGCAGTGAGTTTATGTTCTTTCATTTTATTAGGGAGTACAATCCCAAGAAAGAATAATTAAGGACAAGGAAGGAGGAAGAGTCAAAGTGAGGAGGTCATGTGAGTTACTGCCAACTGCTATGCTCTTAAGAACCAGAACACGCTGTATCTCAGGACTACCCACTTAGTGGTCGAGGCAATAGAAAAGAGGAAGATGTTATTCATTGGTTGTGGTCTATGAGATCGTAAGTTCACCTATTGGGCTTCCAGGTTGCACGTATCTGGATGCTTGCCTGTACTAGGGTCTAGAACGAGCTGCAAGGCAAAGGAAGCCCTGAAATGAATGGAGACCAGTATAATGAACAGCCAACAGAAAAGTGCTTAGGCCTTCAAAGGAACAAAGAACATCTACATTCAAAGAAATATCTGATACAATTTACAACTAGGAATATGGCTTACCTGATTTGACTGAAGTTGAGTAATACTTTAGAAACACAGATAAAATGGAAATCAGCTCATCTATTTCTAAAGTCATTAACAGACAGCTCTTTGGCTGGGGAGGTGATCAGAGATTTAAAAATGTTTTCTACATAGCAGGAGAATTTCAGATTTTATTTGGACAGACATGAGGGAAACAATTTTAAAATTATTATCTTAGCAGGGCAGAAATGTCTCATGGGTTCTTAATGGTTTTTTGCTTTCCCTTTCCTTTATTTTTTCCCCTTCTTTTCTTTTGTGAGACAGGGTCTCAAAGTGAGTTGAGAAGTAAATAGAAGGTGAAAACATAGAGACCGCTTTCCCTTCAGAGAAGTTTAGCTGGGATAGGAAATACAGAAGCATAGAAAATAGCTGGAGGAGAATGTGAGGTGTTTTTTTTTGTTTTGTTTTTTTGAGACAGGGTCTCAAAGTCAGTTGAGGAGAAAATAGAAGATAAGAACATAGATACGCCTTCCCTTCAGAGGTATTTAACTGGGAAAGGAAATACAGAAGTGTAGAAATAGCTAGAGGACAATGTGAGATTAAGGGAGGTCTTTTAAAGATGAGAGAACTGTTGCCACGGCTAGAGTGCAGTGGTGCAATCCCAGCAGCTCACTGCAGCCTCGACTTCTCTGGCTCAAGCAATCCTCCTGCCTTGGCCTCCCAAGTAATTGGGCCATACAGGCACACTTCACCATGTCCAGCTATTTTTTTCCATTTTGTTATAGAGACTGATGGTTTGAACTCCTCGGTTTAAGCAATTCTCCCATCTCAGCCTCCCAAAGTGCTGGAGCAAGCATGAGCCACCATGCTCAGCCCTCATATATATTATATAATTGCACTTTAGATTCTGGGGTACATGTGAAGAATATGCAGGATTGTTGCATAGGTACATACATGGCAATGTGGTTTGCTGCCTCCATCCCCATCACCTATATCTGGCATTTCTCCCTATGTTATCCCTCCCCAACTCCCTACCCCCCACTGTTCCTCCCCTAGTACCCCCCAACAGACCTCAGAGTGTGATGCTCCCCTCCCTGTGTCCATGTGTTCTCATTGTTCAACATCTGCCTATGAGTGAGAACAGGTAGTGTTTGATTTTCTGTTCTTGTGTCAGTTTGCCGAGAATGATGGTTTCCAGGTTCATCAATGTCCCTACAAAGTATATGAACTCATGGTTTTTATGGCTGCATAGTATTCCATGGTATATATTTTCCACATTTTCCCTGTCCAGTCTATCATCAATGGACATTTAGGTTGGTTCCAAGTCTTTGCTATTGTAAACAGTGCCACAATGAACATACATGTGCATATGTCTTTATAATAGAACTATTTATAATCCTTTGGATATATACCCAGTAATGGGATTGCTGGGTCAAATGGAATTTCTATTTTTTGGTCCTTGAGGAATTGCCACAGTGTCTTTCACAATGATTGAACTAGTTTACACTCCCACCAACAATGTAAAAGTGTTCCTATATCTCCACATCCTCTCCAGCATCTGTTGTCTCCAGATTTTTTAATGATCACCATTCTAATTGGCATGAGATGGTATCTCAATATAGTTTTGATTTACATTTCTCTAATGACCAGTGATGATGAGCATTTTTTCATATGTTTGTTGACCTCATATATGTCTTCTTTTGAAAAGTGTCTGTTCATATCCTTTGCCCACTTTTGAATGGGTTTGTTTGTTTTTTTCTTGTAAATCTGTTTTAGTTCTTTGTAGACTCTGGATATAAGTCCTTTGTCAGATGGGTAGGTTGCAAAAATGTTTTCCCATTCTGTTGGTTGCTGGTTCACTCTAATGACTGTTTCTTTTGCTGTGTAGAAGCTCTGGAGTTTAATTAGATCCCATTTGTCTATTTTGGCTTTTGTTGCCAATGCTTTTGGTGTTTTAGTCATGAAGTCCTTGCCTGTACCTATGTTTTGAATGGCTTTGCCTAGGTTTTCTTCTAAGGATTTTATGGTGTTAGATCTTATGTTTAAGTCTTTAATCCATCTGGAATTAATTTTAGTGTAAGGTGTAGGAAGGGGTCCAGTTCTTGCTTTCTGCACACTGCTAGCCAGTTTACCTAGCACCATTTATTAAACAAGGAATCCTTTCCCCATTGCTTGTTTTTGTCAGGTTTGTCAAAGATCAGATGGTTGTAGATGTGTGGTGGTGCCTCCAAGGCCTCTGTTCTGTTCCATTAGTCTATATCTCTATTTTGATTACTGTTTTTTTTTGATTACGGTTTTGATTACTGTCACCTTGTAGTATAGTTTGAAATCAGGTAGTGTGATGCCTGCAGCTTTGTTCTTTTTGCTTAGAATTAACTTGGTTATGTAGGCTCTTTTTTGGTTCCATATGAAGTTTAAGGGTTTTTTTTCCAGTTCTGTGAAGAAGGTCATTGGTCGCTTGATAGGAATAGCATTGAATCTATAAATTGCTTTGGGCAGTATGGCCATTTTCATAATATTGATTCTTCTTAACCGTGAGCATGGAATGTTTCTCCATCTATTTGTGTCCTCTCTTATTTCGTTGAGCAGTGGTTTGTAGTTCCCCTTGAAGAGGTCCTTTACATCCTTTGTGAGTTGTATTCCTAGGTATTTTATTCTCTTTGTAACAATTGTGAATGGCAGTTCATTCTTGATTTGGCTCTCCATAAGTCTGTTATTGGTGTATAGGAATGCTTGTGATTTTTGCACATTGATTTTATATCTGAGATTTTGCTGAAGTTGCTTATCAGTTTTGGGTGATTCTGGGCTGAGATGATGGAGTCTTCTAAATATACAATCATGTCATCTGCAAATAGAGTCAATTCGACTTCCTCCTTTCCTAAGTGAATACGCTTTATTTCTTTTTCTTGCCTGATTGCTCTGGCTAGAACTTCCAATACTATATTGAATAGGAGTGGTGAGAGAGGGCATCCTTGTCTAGTACCAAATTTGAAAGGTAATGCTTCTAGTTTTCTGCCCATTCAGTATGATATTGGCTGTGGGTTTGTTGTAAATAGTTTTTATTATTTTGAGATATGTTAAGTTGACACCTAGTTTATTCAGAGTTTTTAGCATAAAGGACTAATGAATTTTGTCAAAGGCCTTCTCTGCATCAATTGAGATAATCATGTGGTTTTTGTCTTTGGTTCTGTTTATGTGGTGAATTACATTTATAGACTTGTGTATGTTGAACCAGCCTTGCATCCCCAGAATGAAGCCTACTTGATTGTGATGGATAAGCTTTTTGATGTGCTGTTGCAATCAGTTTGCCAGTATTTTATTGAAGATTTTTGCATCTATGTTCATCATGGATATTGGCCTGAAATTTTCTTTTTTTGTTGTTGAGTCTCTGCCAGGTTTTGGTATCAGGATGATGGTGGTCTCATAAAATGATTTGGGAAGGAGTCCCTCTTTTTGGATTGTTTGAAAGTTTCAGAAGGAGTGGTACCAGCTCCTCTTTGTATGTCTGGTAGAATTCAGCTGTGAACTCATCTGGACCTGGGCTTTTTGTGGTTGGTAGGCTATTAATTGCTGCCTCAACTCCAATCCTTGTTATTGGTCTATTCAGGGTTTCAGCTTCTTCCTGGTTTAGGCTTGGGAGGGTGCAAGTGTCCAGGAATTTATCCATTTCTTTTTTTTTTTTTTTTTTGAGACGGAGTTTCGCTGATGTTACCCAGGCTGGAGTGCAATGGCGCGATCTCAGCTCACTGCAACCTCTGTCTCCTGGGTTCAGGCAATTCTCCTGCCTCAGCCTCCTGAGCAGCTGGGATTACAAGCATGAGCCACCATGTCCAGTAAAATTTTTTGTATTTTTAGTAGAGACAGGGTTTCACCATGTTGACCAGGATGGTCTTGATCTCTTGACCTCGAGATCCACCTGCCTCGGTCTCCCAAAGTGCTGGGATTACAGGCTTGAGCCACCGCACCCAGCCCTGAATTTATCCATTTCTTCCAGGCTTACTGGTTTATGTGCATAGAGTTGTTTGTAGTAATCTCTGATGGTGGTTTGTATTTCTGTGGAGTCCGTGGTGATATCCCCTTTATCATGTTTTCTTGCATCTATTTGATTCTTCTCCATTTTCTTTTTTATTAATCTGGCTAGTGGTCTGTCTATTTTGTTGATCTTTTCAAAAAACTAGCTCCTGGATTCATTGATTCTTTGAAGGTTTTTTTGTGTTTCTATCTCCTTCAGTTCTGCTGTGATCTTAGTTATTTCTTGTCTTCTGCTAGCTTTTGTGTTTTTTTGATCTTGCTCCTCTAGCTATTTCAATTTTGATGATAGGGTGTCAATTTTAGATCTGACCTTGCTTCTCATGTGGGAATTTGCTGCTATAAATTTTCCTCTAGACACTGCTTTTAATGTGTCCCGGAGATTCTGGTACATTCTATCTTCATTCTTGCTGGTTTCAAAGAACATCTTTATTTCTGCCTTCATTTCATTATTTATTCAGTAGACATTCAAGAGCCAGTTGTTCAATTTCCATAAAGTTGTATGGTTCTGAGTTAGTTTCTGAATTCTGAGTTCTAATTTGATTGCCCTGTGGTCTGAGAGACTGCTATGATTTCCATTCTTTTGCATTTGCTGAGGAGTGATTTACTTCCAATTATGTGGTCAATTTTAGAGTAGATGTGATGTGGTGGTGAGAAGAATGTATATTCTGTGGATTTGGAATGGAGAGTTCTGTAAATGTCTATTAGAATTGCTTGGCCCAGGTCTGAGTTCAAGTCCTGGATATCCTTGTTAATTTTCTGTCTTGTTGATCTGTATAATATTGACAGTGGAGTCTTAAAGTCTCCCACTATTATTGTGTTGAAGTCCAAGTCTCTTTGTAGGTCATTAAGAAATTGCTTTATGTATCTAGGTGCTCCTGTATTGGGTGTGTATATATTTAGGATCATTAGTTGTTCTTGTTGCATTGATCCTTTTACCATTATGTAATGACTTTCTTTGTCTCTTTTGATCTTTGTTGGTTTAAAGTCTATTTTATCAGAGATTGGGATTGCAACTCCTGCTTTTTTTTTGCTCTCCATTTGCTTGGTAAACCTTCCTCCATCCCTTTATTTTGAGCCTATGTGTATCCTTGCATGTGAGATAGGTTTCCTGAATACAGCACACTGATGGGTTTTGACTTTTTGTCCAATTTGCCAGTCTGTGTCTTTTGATTGGGGAATTTAGCCCATAAGGTTAATATTGTTATGTGTGAATTTGATCTTACAATTTTGATGCTAGCTAGCTGTTTTGCCCATTAGTTGATGCAGTTTCTTCATTGTGTTGATGCTCTTTACCATTTGGTATCTTTTTGGAGTGGCTGGTACTGTTTGTTCCTTTCTATGTTTAGTGCTTCTTTCAGGAGCACTTGTAAAGCAGGCCTGGTGGTGATGAAATCTCTCAGCAATTGCTTGTTCATAAAGGACTTTTTTTCTCCTTTGCTTATGAAGCTTAGTGCAGTTGGGTATGAAATACTAGGTTGAAAGTTTTTTTCTTTAAGGATGTTGAATATTGGTCCCCACTCTCTTCTGGCTTATATGGTTTCTGTGGAGAGATCCGCTGTGAGTCTGATGGGCTTCTCTTTTTGTGTAACCTGACCTTTCTCTCTAGCTGCCCTTAGCATTTTTTCCTTCATTTCAACCCTAGTGAATCTGATGATTATATGCCCTGAGGTTGCTCTTCTTGAGGAATATCTTTGTAATATTCTCTGTATTTCCTGGACTTGAATGGTGGCCTGGCTTGCTAGGTTGGGGAAGTTCTCCTGGATAATATCCTGAAGAATGTTTTCCAGCTTGGATTCATTCTCTCCATCACATTCAGGTACACCTATCAAACGTAGATAAGGTCTTTTCACATAATCCCATATTTCTTGGAGGCTTTGTTCACTTCTTTTTACTCTTTTTTCTTGAATCTTGCCTTCTCATTTTATTTCATTGAGTTGATCTTCAATCTCTGATATCCTTTCTTCTGCTTGGTCGATTCAGCTATTGAATCTTGTATATGCTTCATGAAATTCTCATGTTGTGATTTTCAGCTTCATCAATTGATTTATATTCCTCTCTAAGCTATTAATTCTCGTTAGCATTTCATCAAATCTTTTCTCAAAGTTTTTAGTTTCTTTGCATTGTGTTGAACATGTTCTTTTAGCTCAGAGAAGTTTATTATTATCCACCTTCTGAAGCCTGTTTCTGTCAATTCATCAGACTCATTCTCCATCCCGCCTTGTTCCCTTGCTAGTGAGGAGCTCCCTTGGAGGAGGAGAGACGATCTGGTTTTGGGCATTTTCATCCTTTTTGTGCTAGTTTCTTCCCATCTTTGTTGATTTATCTACCTGTGGTCTTTGTAGTTGGTGGCTTTCAGATGAGGTCTCTGGACGTCCTTTTTGTTGATAATGAAGTTATTTCTTTCTGTTTCTTAGTTTTCCTTCTAAATGTTTGTATTCAATAATCCGGTCTCTTATCTTTATCAGTAATGTTTGTAGTTTCCCTTATGCTTTTCTCATGATAGTGAGGGAGTTCTCATGAGATCTGGCAGTTTCTCCTGCATGCTCTCTCTCTCTGCTGCTACCATGTAAAATGTGCTTTGCTTCTCCTTTGCCTCCTACCATGATTGTAAGTTTCCTGAGGCCTTCCCATCCATGTGGAACTGTAAGTCAATTAAACCTCTTTCCTTCATAAATTACCCCGTCTCTGGTAGTATTTTATAGCAGTGTGAAAACAGACCAATACAATATCTAAATATTGAAGTTATTATCTTTTCTGGATGATGAAATTAGGAATGATTTTTAAAATTTTTCTGCTTTATAGTTTTCTATTTGTATTAATTTTCCTATTATTAGTATGTATTACTCTTATAAATCAGAAACAATAATATTTTTAGTTACTTTTCTAAATGTATGTTCTGTATCTCTGCTAAATGGAATAATTTAAGGTCCAACATAATATGTTTGGGCTATATGTATGAAAGAATCATTTTCTAGAGCGATAAAACCTTCCTGAAATGCCCTGTAGTATCTCTCTCTTTATCATTACATTTCTTTCTATTAAAATGTGATTAGTTTTTCATGTTATGGACTAAATCCTCTTATTTTTCTTCTCTCATTCACTGACTGCTTAAACTATTCACAAAACAGTTGTCAGTAAGTTTCTTGTACTTAACAGCCTCACCTTGAGAGGCAGTGAGGTATGGTAATTGAGGACACAAGTTTCAGAGATGGGAGCCTAGGTTTGACTTCTACCCTACAACTCACTATTTGTGTGACTTTGGTAAAGTTAACTTTTTGTGCTTCTGTTTCCCCATTCAGAAAATATGATGCCTACAATTCCTGTCTCGTACATTACTGTGAGGATATGTGAGTTCATCCATTTGTAGTGCTCAGAACAGTGCTTGGTATATATCAAATGTTAGTCATTATTATTATAAATTTAATTTTCCAGAAGGTAGGGACATCATTTGTTTTTTCTCTGTATTCTTAGCTACGATTAAGCACAGTGCTGGAAACTGTATCCTATCCCTTTATACCCCCAGGAGCCAACATATGTAGGGAACAGCAATTTTTGGGGTGAGATGAAGAACAAAATGTCAAGCAGTTTTATATGTTATCTTTGTAATTCACTATCCATCATTCTTTGCAGTTGATAGGAGATATAAAAGCTGAGGTTCTGAGAATTTAAACATCTCACCGAAGATGAAATGCAAATTAAATTCATGTCTGTTTGACTGTTTTCATTGTACTATGTGTTGGAAATAAGCAGGAATAAATGGATGAGTAAATCTGAGAAAGATCTGAAACTGTCTTTGGAGCTCCTCCTGTGTTTATTTGCCACTGTATTCCCAGAACTTAGCACAGTGCCTACTTCTCAGAAAGAGCTCAATAAATATTTATTGCTTAATGACTGAATAAATAAAAGACAAAGGAACACATCAAGGAATGAATGGGCAAAAATGACCCTTTAAAAGGGTATTTTCAGGCTTAATATTCAGTCTCATACATTCACTCTATGATGAATTTATGACAAATGCTTCCATTCAGTACCTAGAGAAAGTAGAGGAAGTAATTCATACTTATTTGCTATAAGTGTAAATTCAGACCAACTGGTTCACAATCACCTGTGGTTTTATATTTATAAAATGAAGAAGTAATAAGTCTCCAGCTGTGCAACCATAAGTTTCATTTGTTTGACTGTGGGTTCACTTGGAATTGGCAAAGGAATTCAAATACATTTGCGTAGTGTATCCTAAACACATTATTTTCTTTCTGATTCAGAGAACTTTAGGAAAAAAAATTTGTTTTCATTTTAGATTATTATATTCTGACCCCCTCCCCCTCAAATATTTGGTCTCAAACTGGTAAAAAAAAAAAAAAAAAAGTCTACAGGGACTCCCGGAGGAACTGTTAGATGCTTCCTTGATGCAAATTAGCCCCTAGCTTCCTCTTAATACATGCAAGGCAGAAACACCTAAGTTTAACATAAAATGGATTTGTTTATAATAAGATGTCAACATGATAAAAACACTTTAATACATCTGCAGGGTACAATGAAAAACTGTTGCAAAAAATCAGCTGTAAAAATACTTTTCATTTAGATCACAAATAGCAGATACTTAAGGAATGAGTACATGTCTTTGTGGAAAGAAGTTTATATCCCACTGGTACTTATAAAACCTTTCCCAACTTATAAAAGTAGGCTTTCTTGCATGATTTTAGAGTATATAAAACTATCCACCCTGGGAATGGCATAACATCATCTTGGTTTATACAATTATGTTTTCTCCCCTCACACATACAAATCTTCAACATTATAATTAATTTTAGAACAGTTAGCCTGCTTTGAGACAGCCAACTGCCTATAATATTGCAAATATAGTATAGTGAGAATAGCAGAAATATATCCAGGATAAATGTTAGTCATAGATGCTTTTAAAATTTTGGGATCCATTACAAATGTACAATATTGAACAAGAAATCTTTCTCACTGAAACAGAATCTTGCTACAAATGATGGAAATTACTCATGTTTGGTATTCTTGTTCTTTTTGTTATCACAATATCCTTGGTGTATAGTTATGTAACATTGTAGTCATACAATACTTTTTTATTTTATTTTGTTTTTTGTGGTCACTGGTACTACAGAAGACTGTCATGACAGATCCACAGCTATTAATCACACAAATATACAGACACACAGACATACCCATAGGTTACTGCCTGGCTCCTAAATATTTGCATCTTATGCATACACTCTGGTACTAAAAGGTGAAAAGGTAGCTGTATTAAGCATATTCCATAATCTGTGCATAACATTAGCTTTTTTTTGTTTTGAAAGTAAATTCAAATATCCCGCCTTCTGTTTATGTTGCTTGTGGCTTTTCACATAAGTGTGCTTATAAAGTCAACTCTTGTATTAGTCAGTGTTTGCTATAGTAACAAAAAACCCCAAGATATCAGTGGCTTATAATAATACAGATTTATATCATGCTTACAGGTCTTTTCATTGGCTACAGTTTTGTTGGGCTGTATGTGTCTCTGCAGTCCTGGACAGTCTAAGGAAAGCGCTTCTTCTGGCAGAGATAAGCTCAAGAGAACAAGCTAATTCATGCAGGCACATTTAAAACCTCTGTAAGGATGTGGTAAATTACATCTGCTGACATTCCATTGGCTAAAGAAAGTCACATAGCCAAGCTTCTTGTTGATATAGTGACATACATTCTTCCCATTGGGTGGGCAAGGATATAGGAGAGAAAATATTAGTTGAAAAATAACACAATCTACTATGACTATGGATTAAAAAGCTAAATCATATGCCTGAGTGACAAAAAGTTAAATACTAAAATGTCATTGTAAATTTAAGAAAATTTTAAATATTTCTTTGGACAACTCCTCGCAAAGAACATGATTGCTTGGAAGCCAGAGTGGAAATTTATAGAAGAAATCTAATATATTAATTAAATGTAAGAAAGCATAAAACTAGAGAATATTTATGCTTCTTCTGGGTTTCCTTGGTACCTTGTGCTTACCTCTATCATTTTACTTGTCATTATGCTTTCCAATTTTTCGTTTCTGAAGATAAAGGTTTTTCTTTTCTTCTTCTTTTTTTTAATCTTCGTATACCCAAGGCCTAGTAAAATCCTTAGCACAGAGTGGGCACTCAGTGAATGTTTGTTGAATGACTAAATGAATGCATGCATACATAATTCAGAATATATTGTTCTTACTATTCCTTTTTCAGTGGTAAAATTATTTATATTATGTAACATGGGAGAACCAACATATTGTACTTGGTTTTCTCCTCCCCATTTTCTTTTTCAACCTGAGACTTTTCATTTTTCCTTCTCTCAATGAGGTTATTTTAAATAAATGAAGTTGAACACTCTCTGTTTTTTATATACTAAAGTACTTTCCTGCTAAGCTCTCTCTCTCTCTCTCTTTCTCTGTGTGTGTGTGTGTGTGTGTGTCTGTGTAAGAGAGACAGAAATCTGTGCAAACAATTTTTATGCATTTAGAAAATATCACTGTGATACTCACTATTCATTTACTATACTACTGATGAAAATCGGTTCTTTCTACATTTCTTTCTTTTGTGATTTGCTTACTGGGAAAACCTTCAGAGATTGACATCATGTAGTTATGAGACTGTCAGGAGGACTGTGACTATACTAACACCGTTAAAAGCATTTAGATAGGTTCTATAATGCAGTGCCTTCACAGTAAATAGTAGACAATAGAAAAGAGTGACAAAGCTGATGTTAATTAAAAAAAATGGAAATAGTAGAATGCAAACTGTTTTCTATTATGATTCAACACATATAATAAACATTTCAATTTCTATAAAATTATTACTAAACTCACTTGGCTCAATTGTGTTTTTTTTTTATGATTTAAACTTCACAACGAAGTCATGAAGTACTTTAAAATGAAGTTCATACAAAACTGCATCTTTGCAAGTCATCCAGAAATAGTATAGAGATATCATCTCTACAACATATGGAAGAAATAGTAAAAATGACTAAAAATACTTAATATTTGAATTCTCAAAATTTTTGTTTAGTGCAGAAAAATACGTGGAATATAGTAAGATCAAGTTCTTTTTATCTGATTATTACATCTAGTTGAAGGATTCCATCCCATGCAATCTAGGCTAAGACTCCTGACACAAATAATATAGAGCTCCCAACAGCAAAGGAGTGAGAACATACAAATTCTTGTAGTGATTTATTTTTAATTTATATTTGAAAAATGTTTCTAACAGATGGGAAAAAGTAAGGGACCATTCATAAGACTTTTGGCTTGGTTCCACGAAAATGCTCCATTTATTGAACAGTAAATAAGGCATAGAATATACTTTTAACCAAACTAGAAATTCATTTCACCAATTCATAAAAACTATTTATTGCCTCTACAACCTATCCACATATCTCTTCAAATGATACTTCTCAATAGACTAGTCTTTAAATAGTGTCCAAGAATAAGTGTTAATGGCACCCTCTTTCAAGAAAGAGGAAAGAGCAATCTCTATTTTTAATATTGATAAATGCTAGGTGATGACCAGGTTAAGGGTTTCTTATGACCAAGAAACTTGACAGAGTGGTATGTTCCTGGTTTATCTGATATTGTGCCAACCTTTTTCAGGTGAAAGCCTGGAGTTTGCTAGCGTAAGTCCAAATTTTATAGAATGAGTTTTGGGCTGATGGGGATGATCAAGAGGTTGTTGAGCTTTTCAGATGTGAAATAAAGTAGGAATGGAAAATAGAGCTAAGTATCAAGAATGCAGAATAGACTTAACCAGTAAACTAAGAGGCAAAGTAAGAGGCAGGTGCTAAGAGTTAACAACAGGTGTGTCTCTACAACCAATGCAGAGAGCCTTTCCAGCAATAATTCAGAATGGAAGCTGAGTTTGGATTCAAGGAACATAGTCCAATGTTGGGACTTAGAAACATGACATTTTTTTTTTTTTTTTTGAGACGGAGTTTCGCTGTTGTTACCCAGACTAGAGTGCAATGGCACAATCTCGGCTCACCGCAATCTCCGCCTTCTGGGTTCAAGCAATTCTCCTGCCTCAGCCTCCCGAGTAGCTGGGACTACAAGCGCGCACTACCATTCCCAGCTAATTTTTGTATTTTTAGTGGAGATGGAGTTTCACCTTGTTGACCAGGATGGTCTCGATCTCTTGATCTCGTGATCCATCCGCCTCGGCCTCCCAGAGTGCTGGGATTATAGGGGTGAGCCACCGCGCCCGGCGGAAACATGACATTTATTAAAGACAGGGTTGATTAATTCTATCTCAAAGAAAAAAACAGCCCTCCTTGTCTTTCAGGTTGTTTTCATTAAGCAATTACCACATGACTTAGCTTTTGCCCTGCAGGCATCATAAAGATACCATTAGATTTTAGAATGGGGTAGTAAAGAAAAGGGCATAAAGGGTGTATAATCACTCTTTTTTACAAGTCTATGTTTCCAAGTGTATTGTAATAGTCAATGAAAATAGGTAGCAAAATCCAGTTAACTTCTTTCCTATATAACTAACGAAAGCTTGGTGAAAGAAATATAATGAGGTGTCATTTAAATTCATGGATTAAAATGTAAGTAACTTGTTTTTAAATTATTTCGTGGGTACAAATCTCCTTGAGAAGGTAAAAGCCTTGAGGGCATTGTTCATGGGATAATTCTTTTGTATCCTGAATGTTAGGCATTAAAATATTCTTGAGGCTTGAATTACATTCTGAAAAACTAGCATTTAATTTACTGAAAAATGTTTCCCTAATGAGTAAACTTTATAGCAAACCAAATTATAATTAACTGAATAAAGCATATTAAAAGAAGTAGATATTTTATAAAAGTGACAGAATCAGTACAAAAAAGAGAATACCTCTAAATTTATTTTTTTCATTGTTCCCAAAACAACATTTGAGAAATACTAGAAAAGTCTTTAAATATACATTTAAAAAAACAGAGGAAGATAGGATGATTTCTTTTTATTCTTCATGAGGGCATTTTAAAACCCCACTTAGGAGAATACAGTTGAAGATAGCTTTGACCTCTGTTTTTTTGTTTCCTGGAAAAACTCATGAGAGATGCCATCATAAGCTTCTCATTATACATTATAATTTTTATTATTTTTCTAAGTGTGCCTGAAATTCTACACAATTTATTAAGTAATCTATGCGAGTCATCAAGTAAATTAAATAATGAACAAATTTAAGAACAGGATTATGGTTTGGGTGTGGTAGCTTGTGCCTGTAATCCCAGTATTTTGGGAGGCTGAGTTGGGCAGATCACTTGAGCCCAGGAGTCTGAGACTAGCCTAGCCCACATGGTGAAACTCTGTTTCTGCAAAAAATACAGAAATTATCTGGGCATGGTGGCAGATACCTGTAATGAAGGGTGAGGCACGAGAATCACTTGAACCTGGGAGGTGGAGGTTGCAGTGAGCTGAGATTGCACCACTGCACTTCAGCCTTGAGACTCTGTCTCAAAAAAAAAAAAAGAACAGGATTATGGTGGCAGTGCCATTGCATGGTCACTCTGGAATACTGGAGCATGGGGACCGCCTTGAAACATGCTTTGTTCTCCCCCTGCCTTCTGTAGGAGAAGCTTTCTGGGGTACTCATGATGACACAAAGAGGAAAAGCAAATTGGGGGAAATAAACGCTACCACCCATTTGGGGGAAAATGGAAGATGTTCCCTGAGAAGGTAAGAATCACCCAAGAGGTAAAAGAAAGAAGAAAAGTACACTAGACTCAGGAGACTCAATTATGTTTTGCAAGGATAATCGCTCATGACAGTTTGTGGGTGACGTTCCTTATGTTTTGCTCAGCCTGTTTCCTGAGAAATTTGTTGCAGATCCTGCATTGTAAAGGGCTGTAGAAGAAAGGGATAAAAATAATCTTTTCTTTTCTTTTAAAATTTTTTGTTATTTTTCATAGCGAAGGGGTTTCACCATGTTGTCCAGCCTGGTCTCAAATTCCTGATCTTAAACCATCTGCCTGCCTTGGCCCCCTAAAGTGCTGGGACTACAGGCATGAGCCACTACGCCTGACTCAAAATCCTCTTTTCAATTGGTGAAGGGTTGTAGGCACTATGAAGAGAAAACAAAATCCCTTCTAAATTTTGGGGCTCGAAATGACAGCAAATTGTGTGACGTGCAATGACAACTGAAGAACAAAGAGAAATGGAAATGAGTATGGGTCACTTGGGTTCCATAGAGAACAGAGGCAGAATTTTGTAAAACAACAGGGAAAATCAGTTCCTGTAGCATTTCTGTTTATCTCCAAGGCTAGCATGGCCTGAGAAAAGATAATTTTTCAAAGTAAAGTTACTTTATTTCGGATTTAGTTTATGAAGGACAATATTATGTTCCTCTAGTCTACACAAATAAATTATATCTGGCCATAAATAGTATTATATTAAATGAGCAAACCAGTTTTGCATAAAAGGCATAGTCTGACTTCCCTCTGGGCATGACAATGGAAATAACATTCCTTCGTTTTTAAAATTCATTCATCACTACTTAAAGAATGACTATAATGTGGACATTCTCAGTGGGGCAAGAGGTTGTTATAAATAGTTACAAATAATGCAAATGTGTAATAAAATAAATCATATCAGATTCAAGGGTGTTGCCTTTATACCTCTTCCAGTGGGAAAGGGTAGAATTATGCTGAGCACTCCAGGAATTCATAGGGCTGTGTACTAATCAAGTATAGCAGCACACACAAAAAAGAGTTGAGAATCACAGCTGTACAGGAATACAGCAAAGAATAAAAGTTTTCCTGTCCTTGGGCTTTTATAGTCACTCTAAATCAAGAACTGTCCTAGAAAGTGATGATTACACAAAAGAGACAAAGCTACACGTAATAGAATGCCAGAGAGAAAGATTAACTCCAGCCAAGAATGATTAGAAAATTATTCATGAAAGTGGAAAAAGCTGAGCATGATTACATGCTGACTTTAAAGGGTAAGCTGGCTCTTCAATTGTTAAATAATATATTCTTAAAACACTGGGTACCCAGGTGCGGGGGATATAAGGATAAAATCCATGCCCTTGAATATTTTAGGCAGGGGACACATACACCAAAAAAAAAAAAAAAAAAAAAAGAAAGAAAAATAATGTCATGGAACAAATACAGTGTCATACCACAATGTAGTGCTAGAGCAGAGGTGATATAGGGCCTCGGAAGAATAAATAGGAAGAAGCCTTCAGTGCTACCTGGGAAGAGATAGGTAAATTATGATAAAGTTATTTCTGAGGCCAGGCAGGATGGCTCATACCTGTAATCCCAGCACTTTGAGAGGACAAGGGTGGGGATCACTAGAGGTCAGGAGTTCGAGACCAACCTGGCCAACATGGTGAAACCCTGTCTACTAAAAATACAAAAAATTAGCTGTTATGGTGGTGAATACCTGTGGTCTCCACTGCAACCTCTGTTGCTCGGGTTCAAGCGATTCTCCTACCTCAGTCTCCCCAGTAGTTGGGATTACAGGTGCCTACCACCACGCCTGGCTGATTTTTATATTTTTAGTAGAAATCGGGTTTCATCATGTTGGCCAGGCTGGTCTGGAACTCCTGACCTCACGATCCACCCACCTCAGCCTCCCAAAGTGCTGAGATTACAGGAGTGAGCTAACGCACCCGGCCAAGATAAAGTTATTTCTGAACTGAGATTTCATTCACTTGTTAATCATTAATTTAACTAACATGCATTAAGTGCCTATTACGTTCACAGTGCTTGCTCTCAAGGGATTAATAGTCAAATGGTGGAACAGACAGACATGTAAAGAGATAAGTACAATGATGGATTTAATTAAATACATAAAGTGCACAGCATTATTAAAGACAGGGAAATCAAATGTGTGTGGGAGGGTAAGGAAAGGCTTCATAGAGGAGGTGAGTTTTTAAAGATATGGAAGTATTTGTTAGGCTAATTGAGATGGGGAATATCAAGGATGAAGGAAGTTCCAGATAGTAAGAGTGGAAGTAAAGGTGCAGTGGCCTGCTCCAGCTTGGTGAATACACAGGACTCACAGAAATTAGACATGACTACAGCTTTGTATAACAAAGATGAGACAAGAAACCAGGTTGGTAGGAACCAGATCATAGAGAGCCTTGAATCCAGATTTAAGGACGATTTTTCTCTGTAGACCGGTAATTTTTAAACTGGATTTCACTACCTCCTTGAGTTTCAAGGAAGTTCATTAGGAAGGTGATATGATTTGGCTGTGTCCTCACAGAAGAGCTCTGATAGTAGCTGCCAGAATTCTCTCGTGTTGTGGGAAGGACCTGGTGGGAGGTAACTGAATCATGAAAGTGGGTCTTTCCCATGCCGTTCTCGTGATAGTGAATAAGTCTCATGAAACTGATGGTTTTATGAAGGGGAGTTCTCCTGCACATGCTCTCTCTTACCTGCTGCCATGCAAAACATAACTTTGCTCCTTTGCCTTCCAGCATGATTGTGAGGCCTCCCCAGCTATGTGGAACTGTGAGTTCATTAAACCTTTTTCCTTTATAAATTATCTCATCTCAGGTATGTCTTTATTAGCACTGTGGGAACAGACTAATACAGAAGGCAAAGAGCATGCCAAAAAGGCCAACTTTTGGGGGGCTGTGAACGCTAGGCTAAAGAGTTTTAATCTTTAGGCTATGTAAAATCATTGAACACTTTTAAGGAAGGAGGTGATAAGCTAAGAACTGATTTTGGATGATCAATCAGTCCACAAGATTTCTGTACGATTCCAGAAATCTGGAAGTCATCCCGAATTGCTTCATTGTTCTTCTAATTAATAACTAAGCAGTTGCTAAATCCTATTCATTCTTTCTCCTAAACAATCCTCAAATCCATTCTTTCCCTTCCTTACTGGGACTTTAAGTGGCTCAGGTCCTCATCATTTTTCCCCTTGTAAAATAAAAGAGCCTTTAAATTACTGCTCAGCAGTCTTTAGTCAATCCCGTGCATAACTTTGTCATATCACTTCTTGCACTATTTTGAAATTTATTACCTGTATTTTCCTTTTATTTTTTTTTTAATCAGGGTCTCACTCTGTCACTCAGGCTGGAGTGCAGTGGCATAATCATAGCTCACTGCAGCCCCGAACTCCTGGGCTCAAGGGATCTCTCTGCCTCAGCTTTCCAAGTTGCTGGGACTATAGCTATTTGTCACCAGGCCCAAATAATTAAAAAAAATTTTTTTTTAGAGACACAGCCTCACTTTTTTGCCCAGACTGGTCTCAAACTCTAGGCCTCAAGTGGTCCTCCTGCCTCAACCTCCCAAATCTCTGGGATTACATGCATGAGCTACCGTGCCCAGCTGGAATGTATTTCTGAAGTATATATGTGTTCCGTTAGAGTACAAGTTCCTGGAAAACTAATGTGGAAGGTCCTGAAAGACTGTCATTAGGATTCACTGCTAAATGTTCTTCAGTTATTCATTCTCTCTCACACATCAGTTTGTCCTTTTCTACGAATTGTACACATAGCATACAAACATGCTGTATTTTTCCCCATCTTAAAAAATCTACCTTTGTTTCCATAACCTCCATTTGCTACTATTCCCTTCATAGCAAAACCTAAAGTAATTGTATAGAACCACTTTCTCTATTTCTTCACTGCAATTTCTTCACAAACTCACTTCACTCTTTTCATCTCCATCACTCTACTACAAAGTCACTTGTCACAGTCATCAGATCCAATAGTTAACTCTTCATCCGCATCTTATTTGACCTTTGAGTAGCACTGGATACAGTGGATAATAATGTCTTAAAATAGCTGAAAATATTCTCTTAAGTTTCCCCTTGGCTTAGCAGGTATTTCTTTTCGGGATCCTTTGCTGGCTCCTCTTCCTTTAATAGGTCTCTTAAATCTGGGATGGTTCAGTCCTCTTCCTTTTACATTCACTTCCTAAGGAATCTCCAGTCCTGTGGGATATATGCTGATGATTTTGAAACTTACATTTTTGAGTCTTGGCCTCTTCACTTTGATCACAAACGACCTACTTGGCATGTCCTTTGGGATTGCTATTAAGCATCTCAACTTATCATGGGCAGATCAGAATTTTGTCCCTCAACCTTGCTTCTTTCCCCCAATTTATTTCTCATAAGTCTTTGACATTACACTGGCACTCTTGTTCATCTCACTCTATGAGCCAAAAAATCCAAGTCTTTTATTTCTCTTTTTTGATTCCTCTCATACTTCTAATCCAACCACCAGCAAATTATCTTGGTGCTAACTTCAAAATCTTTATGCCAAATCTGAATACCTCTCACTATTTTCACTGCCACCATCCTAGTGTAAGCTACTATCAGCATTCATCCGGTCTACTTCAATTATCTCTAAATTAGTTATTTTGCTTACTTTTGACCCTTTAGACTCTTTTCCACACAGCCATCTGGAGGCATCTTTGTGTGTAATTCATATCACATCACTCTCCTGTTCAAAAATTCTCAGACTATATTTGACCATGATTTTTTTTTTAAGCCTGAGGGTTTAATACAGCTTACCCAGCATAATCTGGCTATAGGCATTCTAACTACAAACTCCCAAGTCTCCTTGTATGCACCACTTTGGACACATTGACCTTCTTGCTATTGCACCAATATGCTTTTTTTCACTGTCTCAGGACCTTTGCACTTGCTATCCCAACTACTTCAATGGCTCCTTCCTGTACATAATTCTCAGATGCTACATCCTCAGAAAGACTTTCTGACAATCTACATAAAATGTCTGCCTGCCCAACCCTCCCCCATCCCAGCTTTCATCTCTGTATTCATTTATTCTGTCTTTCCTTCACAGCACTTATCACTAACCTTACATTATATATTTAGTTAACTCTTTATTTTCTGGTTCTTTCAGTAGAATGTGGCAAAACACTCTTTTCTTGACTTAACTCTAGTCAGACTCCTCTGAGCCCAGTAGCTCCTGTCCTTGGGCATGTCTTCAAGACCCTAGTTTGAGCAAGAATTCTGCTAAGCCAATTTGGCCAAAATTCCCCACCCTCATTACCTGATCTCTCTTGATATCTAACCAAATTTCTCACCCCTGCACCATTTCCTGACTAATGGCTGATCACCCTGGCCTGCCTTCAGCAAGAATCCTGTTAGGTCAGTTTAGCAAAGAATTACCCCACCCTCCTAGTAATTTTCCATTCATCAACATATCTCATCCCTCCTCCTTGGCTATAAATTTCTACTTTTCTTTGTTGTATTTGGAGTTGAGCCCAAGCTTTATCTCCTACTGCAAAACCTCATTGCAGGAGCCCTATACCTATCACAATAGTCCCAAATAAAGTCTGCCTTACTGTCTTTAATAAGTGTGATGAATAATTTTTTTTTTTTTTTTAACAAATACTACCATTATAAGTGGTAAATAAGATAGGCGATACTATCTGTTTTGTTCGTGGCTATGTTCCTTTTGCCTAGAATAGTAGTGTGCACTCAGCAGGTGTTCAATATATCTTTGATCAATGAATGAATGTACTTAGAACAAAGCAATGATATACTCAGAGAATCTAGAAATGTTTAATCTGTGGAATAGCTTGTTGTGTAACAATTTAAAAACATTTCAACCTTTTAAACGTAGAGGGTGAAAAGTTTATTAATTAATGTTTTAAAAAATTATTAACAGAGTTTTACAGAATTGAAACCCCAGAGTCTTGAAAGGGTACCTAGTCTAAGCCTACATCTAAATTTAAAAAAGAAATTGAATTATCTGATTATTTTTAAATGTCTTTATTCTTGGAAGGAGAATTAATTATTTACAGAGCATTTAGAACTTGAAATTACCTAATTTATCTTAAGGTGGCATGAATCATGTCAAAGCTTAGTAGTTAACAGGATTGTGCCAACAGCCAAAGCATTAACACCCACTTGAGTTCATTAAGAGAGTATTATAAAAGGCTTCAAATAATATGTATATTATATGGTTTTGTCAAGGGTTATTTTAATTCCAATGGACAGCCATAACAGAGATGATAATCAACTCAAGGTAACATTGGTATCTCCTTACTCAAACTTCTCCAGTTCAAAAGTACAGATAGTCACTGAATCTATGCCAGGAGAAAAATAATTGATTTAACTGATCTAAAAGTGTGTTTGAGCTTTTTTCAGACAAGCTGTCAACACATACATTAAAGCAAGATTTTAAAAGTGCTGTCAGATCCATAATGTTTATACAGCAAAGCAAACAACCTTTGTTATTCCAATTAATGCATCTCCTCATGAAGGATGTCTGATCCAAAATGTTTTATTTTTTCTCAGCTGCACTGAAAATTATAATGTTGACTCATATTGAAGCAATTTAGAAATGTACTCAGCCACAAAATGAAAATGGATTATGTTAAGTATAATATTTGTTACTGGGGTACCTGCTAAAAATAACATCTTAAAATTATATGTAACATTTCCTTTAAAGGTTTTTAAGTCTTGTCACATGTCTCTCCTTATCACTTTGAAGGGGGCTAGGCCCATGATAGTATTCTCTCAACTTTACAAACCAATGATAATAAATATCAGGAGGTAAACTGTGTATAGGGAAAATAATGTGGCAAGATTAGTTTGTTGAGACACTTTGGATGGTGACCTATAATACTTTACAGTAATTCCTCTATCTTTTTCCTTTGATTGTTTAACTCTAAAACAGTGAGTGGAGTTTGGGAGTTGAATGTCCCAACAACTGAAAAGTACTTTAGTACTTTATAGTCTAGGTCAACATTATTAGTTTTACCAATAAGAAGTGAAATGATCTGTTTAAGGACACATTGCTAAGAAGCTAAGATGGAACATTAACTCAGGATATATGAGCCAAGGTCACAGCACTGCATTCCAGCCTGGGCAACAGAGCAAGACCGTGTCTCAAAATTATATATATAATTACATAGGTGTGTATATGCATACATACACATATATATAATTATATACATACACACATATATAATTATATACATACAATTTATATATATAATTATATATATAATTACACACATACAATTTATATATATAATTATATATATAATTACACATATATAAATCTATATATAAAATTTATATATATAATTTATATACATTAATATATATAATGTATATACATTTATATATAATGTATATAAATATATATAAATTTGTGTGTATATATATATAATATATATATATATAATTTTGAGACAGGGTCTTGCTCTGTTGCCCAGGCTGGAATGCAGTGCTGTGACCTTGGCTCACTGCAACTTCTGTCTCCCAGGCTAAGGTGATCCTCCCACCTCCGTCTCCTTAGTAGCTGGGACTACGGCACACACCATCAGCCTGGCTATTTTTTGTGGAGACAGGTTTTCACTATGTTGCCCTGGCTAGTTTCAAGCTCCTGGACTCTAGAGATCTGCCTGCCCTGGCCTCCAAAAGTGTTTGGATTTCAGGTGTGAGCCACCACACCAGGTCATGATTTTTTATTCTAAATACTGAGCTTTCTCTACTACCTCTTGTAATCATGAATAATTATTGAGATAAATCCAACAAGACTGGAATATTCAACAGTTAAAATGATTGGATGTTTCAACAAATAGATGACATTTTTAAAAAAAGAGTGGGAGGAAAAACCACTGTAGATTAAAAGAGATGTATCAACAAAATGGTAAGTGTGATTTTTTTTAATCCTGATTAGCATAAGCCAATTGTAAAACTACATGCCTGAGACAATGAAGGGATATTCAGAGTGGGTATTTCATAACGGTAAGGAATTAGTGTTAGTTTTGTTAGCTATGATAGTAGTATATGGTTGTGCTAAAAAGAAGTGCTTATCTGTTAGAGCTATGTAATAAAGTATTTACCAGCAAAATGATCTGGTTATTTCCTTTAAAATACTCCAGAGGCAGGACACGGTGGCTCACGCCTGTAATCCCAGTACTTTGGGAGGTTGAGGTGGTTGGTTCACCTGAGGTCAGGTGTTCTAGAGGAGCCTGGCCAACGAGGCGAAACCCTGTCTCTACTAAAAATACAAAAAGTAGCTGGGTGTGGTGGCATACACCTGTAATCCCAGCTACCCAGGAGGCTGAGGCAGGAAAATCGTTGGAACCCAGGGGGTAGAGGCTGCAGTGAGCTGAGATTGTGCCACTGTACTCCAGCCTGGGTGAAAGAGGAAGACTCTGTCTCAAAAAAAATGAAATAAGCCGGGTGCGGTGGATCAAGCTTGTAATCCTAGCACTTTGGGAGGCTGAGGCGGGTGGTTCATGAGGTCAAGAGATCAAGACCATCCTGGTCAACATGGTGAAATCCCGTCTCTACTAAAAATACAAAAAATTAGCTGGGCATGGTGGCGCGCGCCTGTAATCCCAGCTACTCAGGAGGCCGAAGCAGGAGAATTGCCTGAACCCAGGAGGCAGAGGTTGCGGCGAGCAGAGATCATGACATTGCACTCCAGCCTGGGTAACAAGAGCAAAACTCCGTCTCAAAAAAAAAAAAAAAAAAAAAAAAAGAAAAGAAAAAGAAAAAGAAAAAAAAAATGAAATAAAACAAAAAATACTCCAGAAAAATAAATTTAAAAAGTGCAGAGATAGATTGGTAAATGCTGACAGTGTTGATCATCACAGATGCTAGGGTTATTTATGCTACTCTACTTTTGTGTATGTTTGAAGTTTTTCATATGAAATTTAAAAAAATGTAATTATTGAGTTTGTATTTCTTGTAAAATACCATAAGCATGCTTCATTACTCATCAAGTGTCCAACTTTTTTATTTTAAATTGGAGACAACCATAGAAGCCCTATATCATGAATCTATAGATTTCTAAGATGCTAACCCAGGCCTCTCTAACCTCACTAATGACTGCTGTGCTGAGATGTAAAATTATGCTTTGCATTTAATATGTGCATACATAAAATAAAACTGCACTCTTCCCTATATTGTTGTTACTTGATTCTCTAGTTTAGTAACTAACCTTTTAAAAATTCAATTTAGCAAATATTTTGATATACCAGGTTCTGCTAGGCTCCAGGAAGAGCAGGTGGGGTATGAACATATCATTTGCATATATTACATTTAAATAAAAATACATATATGTATATATCTACATGTATGTATGATGTATATGATAATAGAATTGATAAATGCTATATTAGCTATATTAAACATGTACAATGGAAAACCTAAAAAGAAACATGTAATGAAAAACTTGATAAATTATGCTTAATGTCAGAATTATCTTTGTATTCTATTTAAAAATTTATAAAATATGAAGAGGTAATCAGCTAATACAGCCAAAAAATTGTAGAAAACAGGTATTATAGAGGTATGTTGGGTGATTTATTTATAAAAAATGCTGTTATTTTTCTGGATTTGGGGATATTTGTGGCATTTGTCAGCTTTTATAAATTTGTAGATAGTTGTTTTTTACTTCAAACAAATACTCACTTTCAAACCAGATTTTTCATTTTTTTTCCTTAAAGAGGTTCCCCCACATTGTATAAACTTTAGCTGCCACATTATCTGAATCTGCTTGGACGTATATGTTTTGCCAGACACTGTCCCAAAAGCTAAGGAAGGATACATCAGTGAACAAAATAGAGACAAAAACCCTCTGTTCTTTTGTGAAGTTTAGATTCCAATTGGGAGAAACAGACAAAACAAAAATATGATAAGCACATAAACAGTATGTCAGAAGGCTAGTGCTATGTAAAAAAGTTAAGGAGGGTCAGGGATGGAGAGCACTGGGCAGGGAGCATGAGTGAGATAAAACTGCAGTTTAGGCCTGGCAAAGTGGTTCATGCCTGTAATCTCAGTAATTTGGGAGGCTGAGGCAGGAGAATCACTTGAGTCCAGGAGTTTGAGACCTGTCTGGGAAACATAGTGAGGCCCCGTCTCTAAAAAAAAAAAAAAAAAAATGAAACTGCAACTTAAATAGGGTGGCCAGGATAGACTTCATTAAGAAGGTGTCTGTGAGCAATGACTTGAATTGCTCATAATACCAAGGGTGTCAAATACAGTATATTAGTTTAGCGGTCCTGCATTAATGTCCTATTCAGGCCTTATTTTAGAACATTTGAAGTAAAACAACCCCAAAGTTTCAGTAGTAGGAGGGTAAAGCAGTAATAGTTGGATGAGGGCTAAGAACTGAACACCTGCCTGGGGCACCGGTCTTAGAGATTGGTACTAAACAATAGGGGCATAAAAACTTCATTGGAAGATAATAAAATGGGAACATTGCATTTACCAGAACATCTTTCGGGGTGAGACCTCTAAGGGGCATGACTCTCAAGGAGATCTAGTCTGATTAACTGTTGGGTTTTCTATTGCTGATTAGGATGAGGCAAATATGGAACTATACCTGGTGTCGAGGACAACAGAAGGCTGAGTGCTGCCACCAAGAATTCCTTTTCTTACCCATTTAGCATTCAGCCTTTTCTTTAAATAAAAGCCAGGAAAATAACAAAAAGTAGTTTAAATGCTTACAGGTTTATAGGATATATTATTAGACTGCCCAAGAAATAATAAAAATATGAAAATGGAACCACAACTATAACAATTTTTAATTTTCTTAAAGCACCATACATTCATTTTGCATAGGCAGCTGTGGTATAGTAGGGAGACTGAAGGACAAGTCAGAACTGGATATGAGTTTTGACTGCCACATTTTAGCCTTGGGCAAATCAGAAAGGGAAAAACTAAGTTTTATCATCTATAAAATGGGAATAATAATCTTTCTTTCTTTTATGACCATTAAATGAGGTAATTGTGTTTAAATGAACTTCTTAATCAACAAAGTACCATAGATGTTTCACATAATAATAAAACTATTAAGGTAGTCCACAGTAGCTATGTAAGAATCACAGTTATTAGGTATATAATAATTTATAGTATTTATAAACAAATAGTTAAGACAGTACGAAATGCTTTAAAATCTCAATTTACAGTTAGTCTTTATGTAGCTTCAAGAAAGCAATCTAACTTTTCAACATCGTTTAAGGGGATATTAGAGCAGGAGACATATACATCTCATATCTCAAAAGCAGAATAGATCTTCTCTTACTCACTTGAATACTGAAGGAATGACCCTTAACCAAATGAAAGTTCAGCACAAAAATAACTATTTTCTCAAAACTGCCAGCTAGGTAGAGTGATTCCTAAACGATACTTCTTGTCAGCAAGAAAGATGATCTGAAGAATGAACAAAAATAGCCTTGTTTAACAGCTGTGATAGCTATAATTTATAAGCTGGGATCATCTCTCATGAGATTGTCTTGATGTCTAGATGAGAATGTTTGAAATTTCTATATTTAGCACTTCTCAGAAATCAAATTTTTGTTGCGTCCTATTCTTTTTGATCAATACATTTTAATTTACATAAAAACAGTGTTCAACAGACTTCATGTTTGAGGAATGTGACCTTGAAACTCTATTGGCATGCAATGCTATAAATGTTTGACTAATCCTTAATTACTTATCCCCAAATAGCAATATTTGTTTTAAAGTTTTTATTTCATTGGCAAATAAAAATATTTAGTATGTATATGTTTTGAAATACATATATTGTGGAATGGCTGTAAGTCAAGCTAATTAACACACATATTATATACTAATCGTTTTGTGTATGTGGTGAGAAGCGAAGAAACTTTAATCACTGAAAGAACAACATTAAAGAACGGACAACAACATTAAAGGAAGGAAGGAAGGGAGGGAAGGAAGGGTAGGAAAGAAGGAAGTGAGGCAGAGATAATCACTTTATTACCAAATTCCTTGCCAGGCTTTTCTTTTTTGGGGGAGGGGGGAGGTCAGTCTCTTAACACACGTGTGCCTAGGCGTCATGCTTCTAATTTCCTCTTATCATTCTTTTCACTTCTATATCACATTTATTCTTCCTTTAATATGTGACCTTGTATTGCCCTCGCCCTTCACAATTCCAATGTCACTCACGTATTTTACTTTCTGGGGGCAGAATATTGTTTACCTTTCCAGGCCTTTCCCATTTCCCTCACATGCAGCTACCACATTTCGGTACTATATGTTTATGTAAGCGTGTGGTAAAACTACATATGTATATAAGCATATGCTAAAATACACTAGAGCAAATACCGTGACTGAGGTTTTTTGGAAAACTGTGGGCAAATTAGTTAAAATTGAGAGCTCTGGAGGAGAGGGTCTCTTTCTTCTACAGGACAAAATAATTGGGAATTGCAGAGTAAGTACAGGAGTGCAATTCAAGAGAGCACAGAGCTGTGTGCATTCTCCCTGCGCCGCGACCTGTATCCAAAAGCCGCAGACGAGACTGGAGGAGCTTCCTGCCCTTTGACCAGGGCCCTTCCCGCCGCCTCCCCTCCCGCCTTTTTTCTTTTCCAGCCCCTCGCTCCCCACACCCAAGGCCCGTCTCTCTTCTTCCAGTTCGACTTCCACGTCTTTCCATTCCCTGGGATCGGGCCCCAGTGTTACCCGCCCACCCCCCCATTTTCACTCCCTTCGGTTTTCCTCAAAAAGGGCTCCCGGCCTCCCTCCCGGCCCCGGCCCACCCCCTCGCAGCACCTGCCGCTTCTTCCCCTCACTCGGACCCCGCGCACCTGGCGCGGCCCCTCCCGCACTCCAGCCCAGCGCCCCACGTAGCCGACCCCCGCTGTCGCAGTCTCCGGCTCCGCCGCAGGCGCACCGCGCTCCCTCTCGGCCCCGCCCCGCCGGCCACTCGCCGGGCGCTTCCCACCTGGGCCTGGCTAGCCCAGCGCCCCCTCCCGGGACCTCGCGCCCGCCCCGCGCCCCTCGCGGCTCTGGGCGCGCGGGCCCGTCCTCCCACCCCCCCCGCAGGGCCCGCTGCACTGTGGGTAGGCGGCGGCGGCGGCGCGGAGCGGCAGGCGGCGGAGTGAGGCCGCGCGCGCCGAAGATGGCTGAGAAGCAGAAGCACGACGGGCGGGTGAAGATCGGACACTACGTGCTGGGCGACACGCTAGGCGTCGGCACCTTCGGCAAAGTGAAGAGTTGAGTACGCGCTCTGGCCCGCCGCGCGGTGTTGCGAGGCTCGCGGGAGGCCGGGTGGAGCGGCGGGAGCCCCGGGCCGCGGGCGGGCGCGGGGCTCGGCGGCAGGTGGAGCGGCCCCAACCGCGCGGAGCTGGGGCCCCGGGAGGGCGGCGCGCACCGCCTCGCCCGGGACGGGCGTCCGGGCCCGGCAGAATCCGGAGAAGAGGGCGGGGGTGTGGGCTGAGGACGGGCGTCCTGGGTTCCAGGTCCCGCGCCCATCTGCCTTTCTGGAGGTCGGAGCGAGGCACTTCTGTCTTCTCTGGACCTCGGTGTCCACTTGTCCTCTCAGAGCTGGGTCCGCGAGGCGCCTCCCAGCTCGGAGACCGTAGGTGGAGGGCCGGGGATCACCCGTGCTGCTGAGGACTGAGGCGCCGCTTCGTACCTGGTGCCCTGTTAAGTGCTTTGTATGGGATGTCATTGTATCTTTATAGTGACTTGGTCAGCATGTTGTCCTCACCCTAATGGTGGGAAAACTAGGACCCCTAGAGGTGTAGTAACATGCCCAAGGTCACACAGAAATGGGCAGTGCCAGGGTGAAGTCTAAGATGTCCTCCAATTCTGGTCTTGCTGGGAGGTCCCTGCCATCCCCAGTTTCCTTCTTGTTCCAGGGCTCTCGGTTGGCGGGGGTGACTGCTTAGGGGATGCTCCAGGGCCAGTGGTTGTGAGTTTTTCCGGGGTGGTGTTAAACGCTGGAATGCAGCTGGATTGAATCACAGGTTAATTAGAAAGAGGTCTGAAGGTAGTTGTGTTTGTAAAATGGCTATGGGGAAGACTTCTGGGATAAGGTTCCTTGGTGTTTGGCGGATTGGAGGCTGAGGAGGTCATTCTGCTAAGGTCTGTCTTCATGAAGATAGGATCTCGTTTTGGGTGTAGAAAAACAGGCTGTCTTTGAAATGTTATACTTTACGAGAGTTAAGTAATTAGTAAAAAGGATAGTTAAGTGTTGAACTTTCATTTGTTTTTTTTTTCCCGTTAATTAGTCACATGGGATTTAGTTAACCTGTCCTCTCTCCAGAATAGAGACAGTATATTAAAAATACTCTGTTGCAAATCCAGAATTATAAGTGAAACATTGGCTTTTTTTTTTTACTCTCTCTTTGCTGAAGAAATGCTGGGTAGGCAGTCTGGAAGTTGTATTCTGAGGTCTCTGTTTCCTTGTAAAATTCATGTTTTAATACCAAGTCAAGGCTGTTGAGTAAGTAGAAGAGACTCATTGTTCATTCCTGTGGTAAAGATCAGCTCCTGTTTTCTTGCTCATATTTAATGCCCATTCATTTGTTCAAGAGCACCTGCAACTTGGTAGGCACTGTTCTAGGCAATGAGGATACAGCAAAGAAAAAAGCAGATCTTTTCGTGGAACTTACATTCTAGTAGGGGAAGACAGTAATCAGAATACATGTAAAAGGTGTGTTTAGTTTTATTGAGAAAAAAGAATCAGGGAAGGGAAGGTAGGGAGTGTTGTGAGGTTGGCAGTTTTCAATAAGGTGGTCAGACAAGGTGGTATTTTTGCAAAGAAGTAAAAAGTTTGCAAAATTATTTGCCATCCTGTGAGTGTTATGAAGTCCTGGGTTATTTTTGAAAGACCTTATAAGTCGAGTGGACACTTAGAAGGTGTTTAGGATGAATACAGGACAATCCAGGGATTGGATTAATGCCTGTAATGTTATTTGTCATTTAGTATCATTACTAAGGACTATTGTGTTACAACATTATGCAGTTGCTCAAGCAAACAATGCCTTTGACATTTGGACAGGTACACTCTCAAAGTTATATCACTTAACCCTATGTCCTTTAAAATTGTGTTAAAACTTTTTGCTGGTCTTTTTAAGTTCTTATTTTGTAATATGAAGGTAGAGTAGAATACCCACCAGATCAGTCAGCCCATTGTCAGACAAATCTCTTGTGTATACTTTTGAGCTGTCTCCAAGCACCAGCTTCTTAAGATATCAATGAACAGAAGGAACTTTATGAGAAATCCTTTTCCTGGAGAACCTCTGTCCAGTGAACAACCAGTTGAAGGAGTTTTCGTAACACTGTGCCAGATCCTCTCAAAAGTGATACTGTGGCTTCCTGTCCAAGATTAGGATCAGTACAATTGTTTAATAAAAATTACAGAAACTGCTACAGTCTACAGTTACTCATTTAATTCTTCAAGGGACAGGTGAAACAAAAAGCCATGTTTTTTTTTTTTTTTTTTTTTTTTAGAAAACAACTTTATTGCCCAGGCACAGTGGCTCATGCCTCTTAATTTCAGCACTTTGGGAGGCCGAGGCAGGTGGATCACTTGAGGTCAGGAGTTTGAGACCAGCACATGGTGAAATCCTCTCTGCTAAAAATACAAAAATTAGCTGGATGCAGTGGCAGGTGCCTGTAATCCCAGCTACTGATGAGGCCAAGGCAGGAGGATCGCTTGAACCTGGTAGGCAGAAGTTGCACTGAGCCAAGATTGTGCCACTGTACTCCAGGCTGGGTGACAGAGCAAGACTCTGTGTCAAAAAAAAAAAAAAAAAACCACCCAGAAAGCAGCTTTATTTAGGTATATTTTACATATGAAATTCATCCATTCTAAGTGTACAATTCAATGATTTTTATGAATTTTACAAAATATTGCAACTATCATTATAGATCAGTTTTAGGACATTTGAGAACACCACAGTAAGATTCCTTATACCCATTACAGTTAATCTCTTTCCTGCTCTCAATCCCTTTTGTGTTTTGTGTTTAGAAAACACGAATCTCTTTTCTACCTGTATAAGTTTGCTTTTTCTAGGTACTTCTTCATAAACGTGATCATTCAATATATCTTTTGTGTCTAGCTTTTTATTTTTATTTATTTGTTTTGAGACAGAGTCTCCCTCTGTCCTTAGAGTGGAGTGCAGTGGCGCGATCTTGGCTCACTGCAACCTCCAACTCCCTGGTTAAAGGAATTCTCCTGCCTCAGCCTCCCTAGTAGCTGGGACTACAGGCTCATACCACCATACTCAGCTAACTTTTGTATTTTTAGTAGAGACTGGGTTTCACCGTATTGGCCAGGATGGTCTCGATCTCCTGACCTTGTGATCCACCCACCTGGGCCTCCCAAAGTGCTGGGATTACAGGCATGAGCCACCGCACCCGGCCTTTGTCTAGCTTCTTTAACAATGCTTTTGAGGTTCATGTATGGCATAGCATGTGCCATTAGGTTCATTCCTTTTTATAGTTGAATAATATTCCATTGTGTGAATATGCCACATTTTGTCTATACAAAACCAGTTGATGGTAATGGTTCCAAGTTTTGGGTTATTACAAATAATGGAACTATGAATATTCACATGTAAGTCTTTGTGCGGACATACATTTTCATACACCTTGGGTACATACCTAGAAGTAGAATTGCTGGGTCATATCATAGTTTTATGTTTTACTCTTTGGGAAGCTTCCACGCTTTTCCAAACTGGTCACATCATTTTATAACAGTCCTATCAATGTTGTATGATAATTCCCTTTTCTGTGTATCTTTGCCAGCATTTGTTATTGTCTGTCTGATTTATTATAGCCATTCCAGTGGGTGTGAAATAATATCTCATTGAGACATTAACTTTGCCTATTCCTAAGGACTAATGATGTTGAACAGTTGTCTCGTAATTATGAGTGTGTCTCACCATGACCACTTTTGACTGTTATGCTAATTATAGATTTAGAAATTTTAGGCCAGGCATGGTGGCTCACACCTGTAATCCCAGCACTTTGAGAGGCCGAGGTGGGTGGATCACTTTAGGTCAGGAGTTTGAGACCAACCTGGGCAACGTAGTGAAATCCCTCTCTACTGAAAATAGAAAAATTAGCCAGGTGTGATGGTGTGCACCTGTAGTCTCAGCTACTTCGCAAGTTGAGGCAGGAGAGTCGCTTGGACCTGGGACACTGAAGTTGCAGTGGGCCGATATTGTGCCACTGCACTCCAGCCTGAGTGACAGAGTGAGATTCCAGGAAAGAAAGAAAGAAAAAGGGGGGGGGTGGGAGGGAGGAAGGAAGGAAAAGAAGGAAGGAAGGAGAGAAGGAAGGAGAAAAGAAAAGAGGAAAGTTGCAGTCGGCCGATATCGTGCCACTGCACTACAGCCTGGGTGACACAGTGAGACTAGGAAAGAAAGAGAAAGAGAAAGAAAGAGGGAGAGAGAGGGAGGGGGGGAGAGAAGGAAGGAAGGAATGAATGAATGAATGAAGGAAAAAAGGAAGGAAGGAAAGAAGAAAGGAGGGAAAGGGATAAGGAAGGTCAATTTTAACTTCATTTGTTGATATATCATTTTATGGACCAAAGTTAGGTATAATAAGAAATAATTGAAAATGGCATAATTTTAATAGCAGTAGTTTTAGTTTTAGTTTTTTTTTTTAGGTATATGGAAATCTTTCTATTTGTTAATAAGTAAAGCCTTATTTAAAATATTTAAATTTTCTCCTTCATTAGTCTATTATATTATTAGATTACTGAGGGAATGGTTTTGGAAATAGATTCGATGGGCTGACAGCTTAAAAGTGATGCTTTTTATATATTGAAAATTTTTCTCTATATTGGTTAAGTTCTCACTCTGGATAGGGTAGAAATCCTGTTAGACAGTTCTCATAGTTAGACTTGCTCAGTTCTTACCTAACTTCTCTAAAGGTGATAGAAAGTCTAGAAGAATGGTTCTGTTGTTTGTGTTATATAAAGACTGGTTTTAAAAAAATTACAATGCCAATCGTTTATTTAAAAAGAAGCCTGCATTTTCAAGGTGAGGAGTGGTATATATGTGGTTTATGATTTAAAAAATTTTTTTCAACTTTTTACTCCAGAAATACATTTATCCATATGTGGTTTATGAAATGATTATTCTTCATTGGAATTATACACCAAGGGATACTTAGGTTCTTTCTTGTCAGAAAAGTCTCACCAAGAAATTACCCTTTCTATTTTTTAAATAGTTACCTGAGTGGCCTACAGACTGCTTTCAAGAATTTAAGTAAATATTTTACTAATTCCCCAGGTATTTTTGAGATGACAGGAAGGATAAACCAAAACTTAAAAAAGAAACAAAAACACAAAAAGTGTTACTTTATTTTGAAATGTAAACATCAAGTCCTAAATGATAAATCAAATTTCGTATAACTATCCCTTCAACTGATGGAACTAGAAGTTATGCCTATGGTATTTTGGTCCGTTGCTAGGATTTGTTTTTGACTTGCATGCTAATGTGGAATCCCTGAACAATTTAAACTCCCTAGGCCTTGTTTTCTTCCCCTCCTTTTTTTTTTTTTTTTTTTTAAAGACGGGGTTTCACCATATTGGTCAGGCTGGTCTTAAACTCCCGACCTCAGGTGATCCGCCCGCCTTGGCCTCCAAAGTGCTTGGATTACAGGCACCCAATCTGTGAGGTCCTTTACAGTGCTCTTATTAAATTGATTTTTAAAAGATTTAATTCCAAAAAATGGATGTATTTAATTATGCATCCTGGTTAATGAATATTTGAATTCCTGAAGCTGAAATGTAGATGTATTGTAGAACAGAGGAAAAGGAAACATATTTGTAACACTTCAGTGATAAAAGCTACAATTTGATTAAGTTGTTACTATATTCTAATCACTATACTATATATGCACTTGAGTAATCCTCCAAATTTGTTATTATCTCTATTACTCCCAGAGTAATCCTCCAAGAAGTTGGTATTATCTCCATTACTCCCAGAGTAATCCTCCAAGGTTGGTATTATCTCCATTTAACAAATGAAGAAATTGAGAATCAGATACTTTAAGTCACTTGTCCAGGGTTCCAGTGCTATTAAGTGGTAGAACTAGCAATCAAATTCAGAGTTCTCAGACTGCAAAGTCTCTACTCTATGGAATTTAAAGTGAAAATGCCTAGTATGTTCTGAGTTTCAAACCTACGAGGATATAATTTTCTATGTCTGCTCATACTTATCAGAATTGAGAAAGTAAGATTTAAATGTCTTTTAGTCCATATTTAGAGATAATGTTTTTTGAAATGCCTATAATAGAATCATCTATCGTATAGATGATTAAAATTTATATTTTTATTTTTCCAACATTTACTTGGATGTATTGATCTATTTCATTTCTTATTATAAGTCTGCTGAATTCTGCCAGTTTTAATCCATGTTTCTTAGAAATATTAATGATTTCATTGTGTTTACTCATATAAATATAGTCTTGACTAAAGATTGACAGTAACCTTTAGTAACCGAACTAAAGAGAACTTGTACAAATGATTTGATGTTCTAGAAAAACATTGGTATAAGAAGGTATTAACTGTGGAATTTAAGTCCATTTCTTCTACTAGTTGATCTTTGGGAAAAACCATGAAACTCTGAGCCTTTGTTTCCTCCTTTGTAATATGCCAATGATAACACTTGGCTTGCTTACCTTCTGGAATAGTTATGAAGATCAAATGAATTGAGGTACATAAAATGGCTTTGGAAAAGATAAAATGCTATACAGATAGATGAGACTATTGTGGAGATGATGAGATACATGGCAATTGTAGGTAAAATCTGCACCCTGTGTTAGGAAGTACTTACTTTCCACTGAAATGCCTTCAGTTCTCACACCAACATTGAGATAGAGCTGTAGTAATCTGCCCCTATTTTGTGATTTCCTATGTTGAAGAAAGTTCTTAATGACTACTTTATCTGTGCTTTAGGATACTTAATTAATGTTTAGGATACTTACTGTTTATATTTAAAACAATATCCTTTATAACTAAGTCATATAATTTGTTTTTTCACAAATATGGAAGATCAATAAGAATGAAATGGAAGTGATAGTGAAATAAAAATGAATGTACATAACAGGTTATTGGTTAAATTGATTTTACTTCTGAAATTATGCTAATTTTAAATGAGTGTTAAATATAGGTTCTAAATAATGAAATATGTTTTTTCTCAAATACTAGATTAGTGATTGAATTAAAATCGGTTGACTTATTCTCTCAAACAATTAGGCAAATGAATTATGTGTTATTTAGGCTTCTTTTGCTGAAATATATATATATAATTTTTTACGTGATTTTGACATAGGTAATTGTGTCCTTAATATCTGAATGGATTTTGTTCATTTGGTGTAATCAGTTGATTGACTTTCAAATGAAACAATGCTATAAATGATAGCTAGTTTCAGAGTAGGTCCACAAAGGCAACATGATGTAGCATATATATGTACTCTGTAGTATATTAAACTTAGAAGACCTGATGTGGAACCTTTGTTCTGTAATAAACCAGCTGTGTCACCAAGCAATCTATAAAACAGAGAATAATACCACATGTTCTCTTCTAGTGTTGTGAGAAGTACATGAGAAAATGTACATAGATGAAAAAGCACTCAGAAGTACTTACATACTTTTGTGTATGTAGACACCGTTATGTACTTAAACCTACAATTAGCTGAACTATGAGAATAATCTGGGATCTGGTTTGGAGACTAGAAATTTATTGATAAGAGAGAGGGGAGAATTCACTACCTCCGGTCTTGTTTTACTCAGGTCTTTTTTCTGCAAATGATTATGTTCAGAAACCTCTAATTCTGTAGAACTGCTCACTTTTCACCCTCTCCTGGACAGCACTTGGAAGGCATACATACACAAACACATTATGTGTGTGTGTATATTTATCTTCCAGATCCCATGGTATCCATCATAGCAACTCTTGGAGGAAAGAGGCATACACTGGGAAGGGGTAAAGTGTGGGCAGCAGATGGCATTAAGTATGAATGGGTGATTTTAAAGTCATAGTCTACTTGCAGTAGAACCAAATTAAGGCTATATGTATATTTTCAATAGAGAGACTACACTCTGAGCTAAAAATGCCTTTCTACCAAACTTTTTCTTAACATACCATGTAAATTAGAAAGTTTTTTTTTTTTTAGATGGAGTTTCTCTCTTTCGTCCAGGCTAGAGTGCAATGGCACGATCTCAGCTCACTCTGCAACCTCTGCCTCCCAGCTTGAAGCGATTCTCTTGCCGCAGCCTCTGGAATAGCTGGGATTACAGGCACTCTCCACCACACCCTGCTAATTTTTTGTATTTTTAGTCAAGATGGGGTTTCATTATGTTGGCCAGGCTGGTCTCAAACTCCTGACCGCAAGTGGTCCATCCACCTCGGTCTCCCAAAGTGCTGGGATTATAGATGTGAGCCACTGAGGCCAGCCTAGAAAGGTTTTTATAGTTTCATCATATATTGAGGTAATCACCTCAGTTCCATGAACTTTCTCCCTTTGTCATACTGACACAACCCTGCTTTATCTTGCTTCTTTTTGTAAAAACATTTCAAAATGTCCACTTATCTTATTGTCCATGTTAATTTTCTTGAAAGCATTTGGTACTGCTTTGTAGTAATAATACTACCCCATTTATTCTTCTGAGATTCCCATGGTTTCCTTAATGATAGGGAAAATATTTTGTAGAGGAAGTATTAATAATTTTCGAAGCCAAGCAAATAATTTAATTTGACCTAGCAGGAAGATCTAATCTCAAATCCTTAAAGAGATAATGAGTAAGTGGCTGGCATAGGCCCTTAAAACATTGAATATGTTATAAAAATGAGAGCAAATCTACCTAGTGTATTTATCAGCTACAAATATAAGAGAAATGTAAACCTTAAATCAGGCTTGTATTTTTATCTGTTACTGAAGTGATTAAAATGCATATGAAAAGCAATGTGTTTATTTTGAAATATGATGAACCTTTTTATTTTTAGTATGGTGTTATTAAGGAAGGAATTTCAGGCAGTTATCTCTGCTAATAATAGAAGCCTTCTTCACCCCTGCAAGGGAACAGTAATCTTGCTTAAGTGGTGTCTTATGTTTGACAGTGTTTGCCTCTGATAAATTTTATGTATTTCTTTGGGTGATACCTTTGTTTTTAAAGTATTCATAATTCTCTTTTTAATCTGCCCTTAGGTCTTTTTAAATAGCCCTTTATATGAATTAAGATAATTTATAAAATTTTGCTATGTCTCTTACTTGAAATGTTAGTATATTATTAATATCCTTTGTTTTTTCAGAGGCATTTTTCTTCAAATTATATTTTTACATACTATTAAAAACATGATGAACAGTATGTTCTTATTCAACATCTCAGTTTCTAAATTATAAATGAATTATAAGGTAAGTTAAAACTGGCTGTCATAATATAATTAAAAATTTTAAATATACCATATATTTTTTTTTAAGACAGAGTCTCACTCTGTCACCAGGCTGGAGTGCAGTGGCATGATCTCGGCTCATTGCAACTCTGACTCCTGGGTTCAAGTGATTCTCCTGCCTCAGCCTCCTGAGTATCTGGGACTACAGGTATGCACCACCCTGCCCAGCTAATTCTTGTTTTTTTCTTAGTAGAGATGGGATTTCACCATGTTGGCCAGGTTGGTCTCTTTCTACTGACCTTGTGATCCACCTGCCTCAGCCTCCCATACTGTTGGGATTACATGTGTGAGCCACTGTGCCTGGCCCATACTTTTTTTTTCTTGGGCAATATGATCATATGATCAGTATAAGTTATTTTCATTTTCTTTTTAAAAAATTTATTTTACTGTTTCTAACTGCAGATACACACACTTTTTTTTTTCCTTTTGTAGAGACAGGGTGTCACTATGTTGTTCAGGGTGTTCTCAAACTCCTGGGCTCAAGTGATCTACCCATCTTTGCCTCCCAGAGTGCTGGGATTACAGACATGAACCACCATGCCCAGTTCTTTTTAAAAAATGTGTTTGAGTATAAATTGGGACTACATGGTATTCCATAGTTGATTTCAGTTTTTCCAGCCTTAATTAATAGAATAATGCAATCCATATATATAAGTATTTGCTGTGTTTAGCCACATTAGATTTTAAGCAAAATATTTTTATCAGTGTTCATCTATTCATGAAAGATCTGCTCCTATGACCCAAACATCTCCCATTAGGCCTCATCTCGAACACTGGAGATCAAATTTCAACATGAGATTTGGATAGGACAAATATCCAGACTATGTGAAGTGGCTAAAAGGCAGAAGAACAAAGCAGAGTTTAAGTCTTGGGAGACAACAGTTCGAGTTCAGTTTTGAGGAGAGTCTGATAAACAATTGGGTTTTTGGTTGCAACCCTCTGAAGACTGATATCCTGCTTAGAATAAGCTTAATTCCCAGATTGATCTACCTCTTACCTTTCTTCTCTGGGGAAAAATAGAACTGTCAGAGCCTCTACAGATTTTCCCACATAATGTTCATCATTCCAAGAGACAGGGCAAAGATAGAAACAGGTTTGTAGGGGATACAGATAGTAAATATATCAGGCATGGGATTTTAAGTTACTGATACTTTTGTTTAAAGTGGAGAATTTTAGCAGAGGACTGGAGTCTATAAAAAGTAAAGGAAATTCTAGGACTGAAAAATGTAATAATTGAATTAGAGCTCTTTAGATGTTTTAATACCAGATTAGGTTCCATTGAAGAGAGGATTAGTGAATTGGACAATAGGTCAGAAGAAAATATCTAGACTGAAGGATGGAGAGACAAAAGGATAAAAAGAAAAGTAGAAAGCATATATGGGAGCACAATGAAAAGTCTAACATGGGTATTATTGGAACCCATATAGAAAAAGTTAATTGCTAGCCTCCATTTTTTTTCTATAAAATGATAACCTCAGGTTTACCCTCTTTTAATAGAGTTTCTCTGTACATATACCGAGGTAAATGTGATTAATCAGTTCTATTGCCAAACAACAATATTTATTGTAAAAATGACCTGTGATTGGTTAACGGCATCTGAACTGGATTTACCATTTCTACCAGCATAAAACGTACAGGGAAACAGACCTTCAATTTCCCTTTAAGGTGTCTCTTCAAATTCAAGCACCTCCTGGTGTGGTGGGAGGCTTAGAAGCTCCAAGAATGGGCTTATTATAGGATGTATTTCCAGTTTGAGGCTTGTGTGTGCTGGAGTGTACTGTATCCACTCATATGGGCTTTACAACTTCATGTACCCCTGTGTGATGGGGAGGCGTGGAAGTAGCAACTGAATGTTTTAAGGATTCCCAATGAAGATGTTTTTGATTATGCCATTCTGACATTCTGTGTTTCTGTCCTAAATTCTTATAAAAAGCTAAGTAAAACTGATGTAACATTACCACCTTTTGTGTCCTGGAGTATGAATGTCGTCTTGAATCCAAGACCACTGATGGTCATACAGAGTGGGTAACACACAATTCCAGAAGAAGAGGACAAATGGAATGGGGTAGAGGCAGCATTTGAAGAGATAATGGCAGAAAGTATTCTAAAACTGATTAAATGCCTCAAGCCACAGATTCAGAAGTCCCAAGCAGAATAAATATAAGAAAACCATTCCTAGAGATATCATTGTGAAATTGCTCAAAACGAATTCCCTTTCCTTGGGTCTCACTTATGCTGGTGTAAACTCTATCTATCCTTGTAGAAGTGGGGGGGAAAAGTTGAGAATATCTTAAAAGCAGCCAGAGGGGAAAAAAGAAGTATATTATCTTCACAGGAACAATAATAAGTTGACTTCTCAACTAAAACAATAAAAACAAGAAAAAAATGGAATGATACCTTCAAAGAGGTAAAATAAACAAATTGCCAGCCTACAATTTTATGCTCAGCAAAAATCTTCTTTAAAAATAAAGGCAAAATGCATTTTTATGCAAACATAAATTGAGACAGTTTGTCAACAGAAGACATAGTAAAGGGAACACCAAAGGGAATTCTTCAGGAAGAAAGAAAGTGATGCCAGGTGGAAGCAAGAAATGCAAAAAGAAATGAAGAGTGTTGGAAAGTCTAAGTATGTGGGTAACTGAATAGGTACTAACTATACAAAATAATATCTTGTGAGATTGAAAAGATGTAGGAATGAAATGTAAGAAGGAAAAGGTATGAGAAAACATAGAGTTACAGTATTCTAAAGTCCTTGCTTTGTTTGAGAAATGTAAAAACAAATTTTTATTAGACTGAGATAGCTTAAGGATGCATGTTGTAATATCTGGGGTAGCCATTAAAATGAAACTTGAGGCTCTAGAGAAAAAAACACAGGTCACATTTCTCATTTTGTTTTGGAGAGAATTCTAACTCATTCCACAACTCTGCTTTAAAAAGAAATTTTATGGAATATAAAATTATGTAGTCAACAAAAAAACATTCAGAGGCAGTTAATGAGAATGAAAGGGGAGTTGTTTGAAGACAGGAAAATAAAGGAGGATGAATAAGAAGGAGATGAAGCATGTGGAATAAGAGAAAGAAAATAGATACATACAGACTAGAGTAGGGAAAACATGAGAGAGGGCATGGTTTATGTAGCTTTGGGATAAGTGTTGCTGGCAGAGTCTACTGAATGCTAACACATTCTCCAACAGTGTTAAAGAATTTATACTGGTAAACTTTTTTTTCCCTCTTTTTCTTTTCTTTTTTTTTTTTTTTTTTTGAGGCAGGGTCTTACTCTGTCTCCCAGGCTGGAGTACAGTGGTGCGATCGTAGCTCACTGTAATCTCAAACTCCGGGGCTCAAGTGATCCTCCTGTCTCCTCTTAATTTTATTATTATTGTTATTATTTTATTGAGAAACAGTCTTGCTCTTTCCCCCAGGCTTGAATGCAATGGCATGATCTTGGCTTACTACAGCCTCTGCCTGTAGTCCCAGCAAGTTGGTGAACTTGGGGGAGGGTCGCTTAAGCCTCGGAGGTTGAGGCTGCAGTGAGCTGTGAGCATGCCACTGTATTCCAGCCTGCATGACACAGAGAGACCCTGTCTCTAAATAAATAAATAAAGCAGAATATAGCATATCATGTAATTAAAGAAGTTAGGTGTAGAGCAAGTCTTTACTAAAAATATCATCTCCATAGGTCTTTCCTGATCTATTTAAAATAGCCCATTTTCCTGTCACCTTGTCACTCTGCTTTCTTCATGTATCATCTTTACATCATTATGTTTCTTCTCTTAGAAAATTTTCTTATTTTTTTGCCTTCTGACACACCAAGAGCAACTATAATGTTATACACTTGTTATTTATGTTCTCCACCAGAATGCAAGTTCCATTTTTTTTCACAATTCAAGGCAATGCCTAGTACAGATCAGACACTCAGAACATATTTGTTGAATGAATGAATGAGCAAATGAATGTCTAGACTAATGGGGTAAGAACAATTAGGAGAAAAAAAAAGTCTTCAAGGATACACAAGTTCATTCTCTTAATAAAATTTAAGTTCATTTTACATATTAGGAGATTTAGAGACTCTTAAGACTTTTAGTCCATGGGTTATTTTCTTGTCTTTACAGCTCCTCTTGATGAATAACCTTAGTATATCTGATCCATACAAAGGCCACAGCCCTACCCCAGTCTTACTCTCTAACTGAACACAGCAATTCTCCGTACTTGATTATTCTCATGCATTGTTCCTCCCTCCTTAGCCTGTCACTACTAGACTCTAACCCTTCACTGTGACCTCCTTTCTCAAAGCTAATGCTAGAGATAATGTTTATCCTCTTAAGCATGCAAGTGAGCACCCTTGATACATTGTAATCAAGGAAACTTGATTATTGAAGGGTAAAATTGTGTGAATTTTGAGCTTGGGTGTTAGAGGCAGACACACCATCCTGTCACTGACTGATTTCTAATTTCCAGTTTGCTCACTTGTAAATAGGGCATAATAATATTTACCTTGCAGGAGTTTGGGGAATTAAATGTGTATGTAAAGTGCTATTTTAAAAATATGGTACTTATTTGATAAGTCACAGACCAAAAGGAAAGGAAGTCTCTTGCTTCCTTGTCAGAACCATCCTTTAGAGAACTTTATTTTATTTTATTTTTGTTGAGATGGAGTCTTGCTCTGTTGCCCAGGCTGGAGTGCACTGGCGCAATCTAAGTTCACTGCAACCTCCACCTCACAGGTTCAAGCAATTCTCTGCCTCAGCCTCCCAAGTAGCTGGGATTATAGGTACCCCCCACCACGTCTGGCTAATTTTTGTATATTTAGTAGAGACAGGGTTTCACCATCTTAGCCAGGCTAGTCTTGAACTCCTGACCTTGTGATCCACCTGCCTCCTTGGCCTCCCAAAGTGCTGGGATTACAGGCATGAGTCACCATGCCTAGCCTAGAGAACTTTTTTTTTTTTTTTTTTTTTTTTTTCCAGAACTAGCTGTGGTTTTATTTTGGACCAAAAAAAAAAAAAAAAAAAAAAAACCTGATTGAATTGTTTTGCAGCTGGAGGCATGGGCATGGGAGGTTTCCAGGGAGTAAATTCCCTGGCGGTTGAGCTGAGGGCTAGGGCTGAGCATCAGGTGGGTCTCCTGTTCCCGGTGCTTCCCTGCACAGGGGCCTCCCTCTGAGGCTGCAGGGCAGCCAAAGGAAGGGCAGGCTGGGAGGGGCTGCTGCAGCTGTTCACTTGGGCAGGATGTCAGAGAACTCGGACACCAGCCTCCCATCGTGGGTCTCAGTCTTATTCACAACCACGACCTTGATGGAGCTGGTGCGGCTGAGGGAGCTGGTGCCTATGCCAGAGCCAAAGCTGGAGCCCAGGCCGTAGCTGAGGCTGGGGCTTGTGAGGCCTCCATAGACCAAGCTCAGCCCACCTGCATAGTTCCTGGTGGTCTTCGTAAGGATACTCATGTTCTGCATCCCAGACTCCAGCCAGCTTTCCTTGCCCTCCAGCAGCTTCCTGTAGGTGGCGATCTCAATGTCCAGGGCCAGCTTGACATTCATCAGCTCCAGGTACTCATACAGCTGCCGCGCCGTGTCCTGCTTGGCCTGCTGCAGGGTGGCCTCCAGCTCAGATAGCTTGGCGTCAGCATCCTTAAGGGCCAGCTCCCCACGCTGCTCGGCCTCTGTGATAGTGGCCTCCAGGGAAGCCCTCTGGCCCTTGAGGCCCTCAATCTCAGCCTGGAGCCTGCTACTGTTCTGGTTCATCTCAGAGATCTTAGTCTTTGTATGCTGCAAGTCATCCCTGTGCTTCCCAGCCAGTGTCTGCAGCTCCTCATACTTGATCTGGTACATGTTCGCCTCAATCTGGCTATGGTTGGCAATGTCCTCGTACAGCAATGATGCTGTCCATGTTCAGGAAGCACTGTTGTCCATGGACAGCACCACAGACATGTCTGAGATCTGGGACTGCAGCTCCCAGGTCTCCTCTTCATGCAGCTGCCTGAGGAAGTTGATCTCGTCAGTCAGCCCTTCCAGGCGAGACTCCAGCTCCACCTTGTTCATGTAAGCTTCATCCACATCCTTCTTGATGAGGACAAATTCATTCTTCATCTCTGTATGCTTATTGATCTCATCCTCATACTTTTTCTCCAGCCCCTGCATGTTGCCAAGTTCCACCTCCAGCTTCAGCTTCTTCTGACCCAGAGTCTCCAGCTGCCACTGAAGATTGTTGATGTAGCTCTTGAACATGTTGTCCATGTTGCTTCGAGCCATCTTCTGCTGCTGCAGGAGGCTCCACTTGGTCTCCAGCATCTTGTTCTGCTGCTTCAGTAACTGTACCTTGTCGATGAAGGAGGCAAACTTCTTGTTGAGGGTTTTTTTCTGCTCCTTCTTCTGGGTATACATGGCCTGGATGTTGGGGTCCACCTCCAGGTTAAGGGGGCTGAGCAGGCTCTGGTTGACCGTGATGGTGGTGATGCCTCCCATGCCGCTGGCCCCACCATAGCCTGCACCCAGGCCACCCCGGAAGCTGCTGCTGCCCACTCAGGAGAAGCTTGAGGAGCTGATGCAGGCACCGGGCCCACTCATGTAGGAGCAGCTGCTGAAGGCCTGTGGGCCAGAGGTGGACACGTTGTAGGATTTCTGGGTCACCGTGATGGACATGGTGGAGGCAGGTGGGCTGAACTGGGTGGAGATTCCAAGAGTGGAGAAGCTGCTTCTCCAGCCTAGAGAACTTTAAAGGATTTTCAGGGAAAGGAAATTTGGAGAAGAACAATGAGATTGTTTTGTTTCACCATGGACAAAGAAGAAAAGAGCCTTGTGTTGTTCTGGCAGGAGTCTGGGGATGGTAGGGGTCAGAACATATGTGAATTACATAACGCTACTGACCACCAGAGTTACGGCTCTTGATGCGAATGAGTAAACGTTACTGACCACCCTATGAGGCTCAACTGGCTGATACATGTTTAATCTCTTGGCTCGTCACAGCTTAGGTATATAGTGTCCTCCAAAGGTTCTTAACTTTTTTATTGTACTCCATATACAGAAATGTACTGGCATCTTTTATGTAAATCCTCAACAAATTTTCACATACTGAATAACCACCACTTAGATAAAGACATAGAAAATGACCAGTATCGGCCAGGCGCGGTGGCTCAAGCCTGTAATCCCAGCACTTTGGGAGGCCGAGGCGGGTGGATCACGAGGTCAACATATCGAGACCATCCTGGTCAACATGGTGAAACCCCGTCTCTACTAAAAACACAAAAAATTAGCTGGGCATGGTGGCACGTGCCTGTAATCCCAGCTACTCAGGAGGCTGAGGCAGGAGAATTGCCTGAACCCAGGAGGCGGAGGTTGCGGTGAGCCGAGATCGCGCCATTGCACTCCAGCCTGGGAAACAAGAGTGAAACTCCGTCTCAAAAAAAAAGAAAAAGAAAAGAAAACGACCAGTATCCCAGCAGTCCCCTGGTGTCCCAAATCAGCTACTATTTCCATCTTCCACACCACCAATGGGAACTACTATCCATGGATAGTTTCACCTGTTTTTGAACTTAAAGAGACAGAATTCTGTATCTGGCTTGTGAGATCTATTTTATGTTTGTGAGATCTGTCTATGTCATTGCATGTAGTTGTAATTCATTCTCGTTGCTATATAGTATTGCATTAAGACCATTCTATTATTTATCCATTCTGTTATTCGTGGGCATCTGGGTGGTTTTTACATCTTGGTTATTATGATTAATGCTGTTTTACATATTCCTGTACCTGTCTTTTTTTCTTTTTTTATTATTTTAGAAATACATGAATTTGAAATCATATATGTAAATATTATTTTAGAAATAATGTCTTGTCTACTCTCACATTTAAGAGTCTTGTCATTACTAGGAGTATTTTTTCAGTTATCTACCATGGCTTTTTAGAATACCATATTTATTTTTATTTGAGATCCAATGTTTTTGAATACATATACAGTACTTTAACAGGTAGCTGCTAATATAACATTACAGCTATAGATTTTTTTTCATTTGTCTTTTTGAGTTATAAGCTTCACTATTCTGTAACCACTTAGTATACTAATTTTTAAAGTATCTTTAAGAGACTTATTTAGAATGATACTTACAAATTACATTTGTAAGTGTGAAATCATTCTTCAGGGATAATTATATTGCCATATCCTTGATATGTTATCGTTTTTGTTGTTACTGATTCCATCAGAAGTTTTCAATCATGTAGTAAAGATTGATACATTTGTTAGGCAAGTGTGTCTTACATACAGACATTTGTTGTTCAAAATAATTTAGAAAGTGTCTTCTTAAGATGAAAGATTTATGAGAACTTGAACTTAGGAAGAATCCCTTTTTTGCTGGAGTTTAACTTTTGATTAAGAAAAAAATCATCAGGTTATGTTTGGGACTATTTACCTTTGAAAAAAAGATCTGACAGCACTTCAAAAAATTTGTGGATAAATGGAATTAAAAGATAAAGATAATAAAAATAAAAATATTTTAAATTTTAATTTCATTTTTAAAATTAAATAGAGGTGATTTTTTAAAAAAATTAAATACCTATAAGGCCTCACCACGCTGGTCTCAAACTCCTGAGCTCATCTGATCTTCTTACCTCGGCTTCCCAAAGTGCTAGGATTGATTACAGGCATGAACCACCATGCCCAAACTGAGGGTCCTGAGAATTTAACCATGTCAATGTAGTCTCTTTTACATTACTAACTAAAAGAAAATGAGTTTCTTTTAAAGGTTTTTTTCTTTTTAGATTAGGAAACAAAGTCAGAAGAAGCCAAATCAGAACTGTAAGGTGGATGCCTAATGATTTTCCTTGAAAATTCATGAAGATTGTTCTTGTTTGATGAGAGGAATGAGCAGGAGCATTGTCATGGTGGAGAAGAACTCTTTGGTGAAGCTTTCCTGGGAGTTTTTCTGCTAAATCTTTGGCTAATTTTCCCCAAACACTCTCACAATCAGATGTTGTTGTTCCTTGCCCCTCCAGAGAGTCAATAAACAAAATGCCTGAGGATCCCAAAAAACTGTTGCCATAAACTTTGCTTTGCTTTTTGTTTGTTTGTTGTTTTTTAAGAGACAAGGTCTTTGTTTCACTAAGGCTGGAGTGCAGTGGAGCAATCATAGCTCACTGCAGCCTGGAACTCAAGTGATCCTCCTGTCTCAGCCTCCTGAGTAGCTGAGACTATAGGCCTGTGCCACCAAACTTGGCTAATTTGAAACAATTTTTTTTAAGAGATGGGGTCTTGCTATGTTGCCAGGCTGGTCTCAACCCCCTGGGCTCAAGCAGTCCTCTCGCCTCCGACTCCCAAAGTGTTGGGATTACAGGTGTGAGCCACTGCGCCCAGCCTACCTTTCTTCTTCACCAGTACACTGTGCTTTAACTGGACCACTTCCACCTCTTGGTAGCCGTTGTTTAGCCTGTGCCTTGTCTTCAGGGTCATATTGGAAAAACTGTTTCGTCTCCTGTTATAGCTCTTCAAAGAAATTCTTCAGGATATTGATGTTACCTATTAAAAGTTTCCATTGAGAGCTCTGCTCTTGTTTGTAGCTGATCTGAGTTCAACCGTTTTGATACCCATTGAGTGGAAAGTTTGCTCAACTTTAATTTTTTAGCCAGAGTTGTGTCAAACTGAATCGATTGAGATGTCTCTGATGTGGGCTGTGGCTGTCATTTCTGCCAGTAATTGTCAGTCCTTTTCAATTAAGGCATGAACAAGATTAGTTTTTTTTTTTTTTTTCTTACAAACCAATGTGGGTGGTCTGCTGCTGTGGGCTTCATCTTCAAAATCATCTTGTCAGCCAGAAGTGGTGGCTCACCCCTGTAATTCCAGCACTTTAAGAGGCAGAGGCAGGCAGATTGCTTGAGCCCAGGAGTTTGAGACCAGCCTTGGCAACATAGCAAGACACTGTCTCTACAAAAAATAAAAAATTAGCTGGACATAGTGCTGCACGCCTATAGTTATGGCTTCTCTGGAGGCTGAGGTAGGAGAATCACTTGATGCAGAAGGTTGGGTTTGCAGGGAGCGGTGATTGCATCACTGCCTTCCAGCGTGGGCAAGAGTGAGACGCTGCCTCAAAACAAAACAAAACAAATAAACTCTTCTTGTCCCTTCTTAAAACGAATTACCCATTTGTAAACTGCTGATTTCTTTGAGTCATTGTTCCCATAAACTTTTCATAAGACCTCAGGGATTTCACCATACTTCCATTAAAGCTTCACTATGAATTTGATGTTTGTTTCTGTTTTAACATTAGCAGAATTCATGTTGCTTTAATAGGGACTCTTGAAACTAATGTCTTATTCTCAGTGTCTCAAACTAAATCCTGTTCAAACATGTAATAGTTTATTTTGGCACAAAAGTTTTTTGATATCCATGCATAGTTTTTTCATAATATGCATTTCCATAAATTTTTTGAATTTTTTCTTTTTTTTTTTTTTAGTTCAAATGTTGTTTCTGGTCTATTATTTACTTATTTATATTTAATAAGTTATTTTTAACTTAAAAAATATTTTTATCCTTTTTCATGCATGTTTGTGTTTACAGTTTACTGTCTGGTTTTAACAGTAGCAATAGGACTGTTCAGGACTCCTAGAAAATGCAAAGAGAGCAACCATTTTTCCCTTTGAGGATTGCTTTGGAGATAGCAAGATGTAGGTTTTAATCACAGCTCTAAAACTGATTGCTTATATGAATTTTGGGTAAGTTTCTTAACCTCTGGTGAGTCTGGATTTTCTCTTCTACAAGAAGTCTGCCTTTCAGAATTACCTATTTTTTATTGATATCATAACCACCTTTCCTCAATTACTTTATCTTTTAGGCCCCAGAATTCTCTGGTCTTTCCTGCCTAATACCCACTCTAGTTAGTAGTTAGTTCTTTTCTTTTCTTTTCTTTTTTTTTTTGAGATGGAGTCTTGCTCTGTCGCCCAGGCTGGAGTACAGTGGCACAATCTCGGCTCACTGCAACCTCTGCCTGCCAGGTTCAAATGATTCTCCTGCCTCAGCCTCCAAAGTAGCTGGAATTACAGGCGCCCACCACCACACCCAACTAGTTTTTGTATTTTTAGTAGAGATGGGGTTTGCCATGTTTGTCAGGCTGGTCTCAAGCTCTTGACCTCTAGTGATTGGCCCACCTTGGCCTCCCTAAGTGATGGGATTACAGACGTGAACCACTGCACCTGGCCTAGCAAGTTACTTTCTAAAGTACAGTGTGTAAGTACTTTTCTTTCCATTTCTTAGATCTTTGCTACATAAAGTTTAAGTCCGTAGATTAGCAGCATCGAAAACTGCTTATAAATACCTCAAAGGACTTAAGCACTTTTAATTTATGCATTTCTGTAGGTTATGGTACTTGGGAGTGGAATCACTGAGTCATAGAGTATATAGTTTTAGTAGTTATTATGTACTTTGCATCAATATATTGTTTTCCCAAGTGTTTGCACTAATTTACGTTCCTCCAGCAACATATAAAAGTTCCAGTTGCTCTATATCTTAACGGATACATGGCACTGTCTGTCTTTTTTATTGTGCTGTTCTGGTGGGTATATTATGGTATTGTACTTCATTGTGGTCTTAATTTACTTTTCTCTGATGACTCATGATATTGAGCACCTTTTCTAGTTTATTGATCATCTAGATTTCCCTTTTTTGTTCAAAATCTGTTTTCCTGTGAGACATATACCTTCTTTTGTAATGTGTGGACCTTGAGTAAATTGTAATTCTGGTGCTGATGGTTAATATTTTTTCTATCGATTCTTTTCCATATTTAGGAGCTTCTGGAATGCAGTACTACATAGCATTCTTTGGGACTTGGAATATATAGATAATGACTTTCCTTTAATAGGTATTTGTTGGTTTGCTCAGATATGAGAGTGATTAGCACACCCAACTTACATATGCCTCATATTCTAAAGCAACAATACCAGTAGATTATTAGGCCTATATCATATATTCATGTACCCCATGTTAGCATTAGTCATGCATTTTTTCCATACAGTAAGTAGTTACTATATGTTATATGTCAGATATTGTGCCAGATGCCAAGGATCAATGATAAATGAGACACAGACCCTGTTCTGAAGTAGCTGACCACTGTAAAGGAGATCAGTAACAACAACAACAGAGTAGGTAATTACAGCACTTGATGTTAAGTGCCACCAGGGAGAGGAGCTGTGGGAATACATTAGAGCATCACTTAATTCAGACTGTTGAGTTAGGGATTGGGGTGCTAGTTAGGGAATGCTTACTGAAAGATGGTACTTCAGCTCAATTTTGAAAGACAAATGACACATAGACATGTGATGCATTGGAGATTTGGTGAATGGGAATTTAAATGGTTCATATATTTAATGGCATTCATTTATTCCACTAATACAATTCCACTGAAATTTGCTGAATGCTTATCATAAACTGGGTGTGTGTTGGTTCTGGAAATGAGAGAGACAGAGTCCTTATGGGAAGTTCCAAATAGTTCTAAATGACTGAAATACAACAGTTGGGGTGAGGAAATGGTGAACGATGATACAGGAAAGACAGGCAGATATCTATATCTGTATCTATATCTATATTTCTCTCTCTCTCTATATATATATATAAATGTAAATACTATGTGTTTATAACACGATATGAAGTTCATTCTGATTATCTTCTTATCCCAATTTTCCAATTAGGTGCGTAACATGCTGTAAGTGTAGAATGGGTTCCAACTTCCCAACATCAGTGGAGCCTCCGTTCTGTATGGTACCATAATTTGTCTTGACCCCCAGAGCTTCTGTCTAACATCATCATACAGAATTCTTGGATCTTCCCCTTGCTTTTCATTTTAGTCAGCTTGCTTTACCTGTAATTAGAGGGTGTACAGAAGACTAATCTTTCTTACTACTAAAGTATTTCATAATATATGGACATTTTGGTCAAAAGCAATTAGTGGAAAGAAGTATTTCTAATCCTGGGGTCTACAGAAAGGAGAGAGTGGAGCTGGCTGAGGACTGATACACATGCCTTCCTTCAGAGCCAAAACTTATCCAAGCTTGTTCCTCATTTCATTCATTCTTGCTCCCAACATTTTTTTCCCTCCACTTGTTATACTTAGGGTCAATTTAAAGGTCTGGTCCTCAGACTGTTTAGGATCATGAGGGGAACATTGTAACTGGTGGGCAAAAATACCACTCTAACTGGAAGGCTATGTCTCTAGCATCTAAACTTGGAATTCTGAATGTCACTTCTCCCAAACCCAAATTATTGCATATGGTGTGTATTAATACATTCTATAATACTTTTAATGTGAAAATATTATTTTAGACATTATGAGTTAAATCTTTTGTTGGGTAACCATAGATTGAAATATAGTATAATCATTAAGAACAAAGGCTTTAGAATCAGATCTGGATTTAAATTCTGATTTTGTTCATTCCTAGTCAGTTTGAATTTTCTAAGCCTTGGTTTCCACATCTATAAAATTTCCTCATAGGGTCATTAAAGGTTTAAAATGAAACAATGTAAAATATTAAACATGTATATACACATACAGATACACACCTGTTAGGTATCCCTCACAGATTTGTGAGAAAGAATAATTGTCATTAAATAGCCTCTGCTACAAACCTGGGTTATAAATTGACTCCTGTAGACACCCTGAAGGATGATGTCCATTTCTTGGTAGTCTCTCTTGTGCCTTCACTTGGAGACCATCCTGAAGGATTTAGTGCACATTTTTTTAGTCTAGGTTTTAAGTCAGACCACCCCAAATATGTCCCAAAAGTTCTAAGAAACTTTTTTAGCTGTGGTAATACAATGGTAGACTTGATTTTATTTATATAGATAAAATATGATGATAGACTTGATTCTACTTATTATATAGGCTGATAATTTCCTGGGAGCACTATGATTGCCACAATTCCAAAGAGGAGAAGAACTTTTTAAGCACCAAAAAAGTACCTTTCAAACCAATGCTGTACACCAGTCAGGGACTCTTTAGAGGTGTAAGAAATACCACAGTTAGCTCCTCGTTCAGTGGAGCATGTGAAATTAAGTACTTAGATTCTTTTTGTGGACTAAAGCTTTATTTGGCATAGTTCAAATTATTATGCAGTATTTCCATAGCTTTTAGATTTTAGCAACTCTTGCTTTGATCCTAATGGAAAAATAGATTATAATTTAGGCCTAAAATAATTATTTTTTAATTGTTCCTTTTGATTGTTTCATTAGATAATATCCTAAACTGTATATTAAAATAGAATGAGAATGTATTTGGTATGAATTACTATGGGATGATGTACAGATACAGAAGTGTTCTGAACTATGGCTTATAAAACTATAGGGTCTTGCCTGTGGTAAAAAATGCTGGACTTCATATGGGAACGATATTGGAAATTTGAAAACTTATGATCTTTGTGTAAAACAGTTGTGTATTTATACCTATATAAACAGCTGTGTGAAGTTCTGTGTCTTGCATATAAAGAAAAATGTGTCAAAACTGAAAAGCATCCAGAAAGTGGCAACCAAAGTCATCAAGAGGCAGGAGTAGCTACCCTTCACTGTGGAATGATCCTCAGGGATATCATTAGAAAAGTCTTAGAGTTAGGAGGGGAATTAGCCTTGATAAACTCCAACCTGATACTTAATGCAGGAATTTATCTTATGATAATCCTGATAAATGGCTGAGCTTCCTCTGTTTGAATACTGAATGGTGCATTAAGAGTGCTGATTTTGGCAGGGCACGGTGGCTCACATGCCTGTAATGCTAGCACTTTGGGAGGCCAAGGCAGGCGGATCATCTGAGGTCAGGAGTTCCAGACCAGGCTGGCCAACACAACGAAACCCCATCTCTATTAAAAATACAAAAATTAGCCAGGCCTGGTGGTGCATGCCTATAATTCCAGCTACTTAGGAGGCTGAGGCAGGAGAATTGCTTGAACTTGGTTGGCAGAGGTTCTAGTGAGCTGAGATGGTGCCACTACACTCCAGGCTGGGGAACAGAGGAAAGTGTCTCAAAAAAAAAAAAAAAAAAAAAAAAGTGCTAATTTTGGGGACACGCTGCTTGGGTTTAAATCCTAGCTCTGGCCTCTGGGGTCTGCCATGGCCATTCACCTACTAGGTGAGTGACCATGGGCAAATTCTTAACCTCTCTGCAGATTTTTAATCAGCTCCATTTCCTGTCTTATTATTGCCAGCATCTGTGTCCCTGACATAAGGGACCTAACCTCTGACCCCCTCCCATCTAGTATCGAGAGTTGAACTGAGAATCAAGCAAATATTAGTGTTATACATCTGGTAGGAAAAAAAAGTATATTCAGCATACAGTAGTTACCTTTAAAAAATGAAAATTTCAGTGTAGACCAGAGTGGTGAAAAGGAAGTTTAGAGGAGGCTTCATGGATCAGACAAGTCTGTTAGTTGAAGGAGAATCTATTGACTATTCCCAGTTCTGCCTTCTAGAACAATATAAATCAGTTTAATTCCTTCTGTGTGACAACTCTATACCTTATCAAATGTAAAATATAAAAGGTATAGTTTGGGTGAACTTGGATTTTTCCCCCTTAAAATTCCATAGCTTTAGAGAGTATTTTGGCTAAAATTTGGGAAACACAAAATGAACCACTAATGGGTGATAATTTTGTAGAGCTCTTTAACTTTTTAATCTAAAAACTGTGTAGACTATAAATTACAATTTATTTCCATCAACTCAAATATGGTTACTCAGCAAAATTGGAAATTTGAAGTATATTCCAAACCATTTGAATTTTAAAATATTCTAAATGTTGTATTATTTAGATTCAGCTTTGAGTGACAAAAATCTTCAAAATAAGAGTGGCTTAAACAGAAGTATTTTGCTGTCTTATAAAAGTCTGAGCAGGTGATGTAGACTGTTGTCATACCTGATGGTGACAAAAACATGGTTTCTCTTTCCTGTTGCTTTCCCCTTCTGAAGTCTGGTCTCAAGGTACAAATGGTGGTTTTGATATTCCAGGCTTCAGGATGAAGGAAGGGATGAGGAAGAAGTTGCCAGGGACATTCCTGCTTTGTATGTCATTGGCTGGAACATATGCATGTGGCCACATCTATTAACAGTTGCAAGAGAGACTAAGATGCAGGCTGTATGCTGGGTAGCTGTGTACCCAGTTGTAATTTGGGAGTTTCATGTCAGGGAGAAAGAAAGGTGCAGAAGATGTTGGGAGACAACTAGCAGTATAATGTAATTAGTACGGCTACTTACCTGAGTAGGCATTCATGAAATAGTTGTTCAATGGGTGAATGTTTCTAATTTCTTCTGTCAAAGTAGGTATTGATCTGGATATTTACTTATATGGATGATAAATAATGGCCAGATTATTTATTCTTAGTGTTTTTAGAATTTTATTTTTTATCAATTCTTTATGAATGTGGTGTATCTGACAATCTTCAGGCAGATGTAACACTGTACAAGATTTACTTCAGTTCATTTATTGCTGCTTTTTTCCCCCACCTAAGACTTGGAGGTGTGTTAAAAAAATCTCTTTTCATGTGTCTGTGGTCAACATTTCTAGCACATGGTCAGCAAATGTTTTTAGATTGAGTAAATGAATGGGAATAAAACATTGAGGCATCCAAGCCTTTTCTTTTAAAATGTGTATAGAAGAAATTCTTGTCCTTATATCTATATTTATCCCAAGATTTTCAGGACTATTCATTCAGTTTTCAGGTGGAATGTGGTTAAGTTTGGATTTAATTTTGGTTAAGTACCAATTATGGTGTTAATAGGCAAAAAAGGCTAGTATAATTCAGCAAAAAGAGGGGATTCTTAATGCATTTGGCTTTTTCAACCTCAGATACCTGATTAGCTTATCAGTATGCTTAACTGTTTCAAGGGAAAATGTCATTTTTTTCTTCACTGCTTCATAAAGAAAATTTTTTTTCATATATAAAGCTGAATGAGTCAGTTATTTCCTCACCTATCATAGGCAAAGCAGTACTTTATCATTATTTTCTAAGTGAATTCACTTGCTGTTTTGTTTGCATGTTCTCCAGATTAACCATATGTCATTAAAAAACAAAACACCGATCTGCTTGGCTGTTAGAGTCCTTGGTCTTACTTCTTTGATCAGGAAAGATCACATATGTTCTCAGTAGACAGTAACTTAATTGTCAAGTGGGAAAGGAGGAATTTAATCTTCCATATAGTGGGGATTTCAGTTCTCATTATTTCATCGAGGCTGTTGGGGATTTGAGGAGAGAGATGTATTTGTTAGACCACGCTGACAAGGTGTTTGGGTATTATAAAATTCCCAAAGATAAGTAATAAACTACTCAGGCATAAAGAAACCGTTTAGCTTATTTTAATTAATAGAAAGTTCCTAGAAATCGATAAGGTTTTTCTGGAGTCCTGGAAAAATATTTTGGAGTGGTAGTAAGTTACATTGCTTAAACTTGATATGTCTCATTTTGTTTGTTTTATATGCTGAGAAAGTAACTTTCAAGATTCATTAAATTTTTTGAGATAATTTACAGTTTGCAAAAGTTATTAAAATAAAAATAATCTCCAGTGACAGAAACTCAGTTCTTTCTAAATCATCGCATTACATGTTTGGAGTACTCTGACTGGGGTTATTACTGTGTGGTGGTTATGCTGGCTGTGAAAGCAGACAGCCCAGGTCAGATGTTGTGCCCACACTTGCTGTGTGACCTCGGATGATTTATTTAATTTCTCTGTGCCTCAGGTTTCTCATCTGTACACTGGATGATAATAATACTTCATAGAGTTGTGGTAGGGTTGAGGGAGCAGGGCAGCTACCACTTAGAATAAAGCTTAGTACGTAATAAACAATAAGTGTCATTAATGATCACCTTTGTCATTAATGTTTTGTCATAATGAGTTGAAATATGACTCGAAGAAATACTTAGGAGATTATGTCAGCTGACTCTTTCATTTGTAGCATATGCTATGTGCTATAAAATGAAATAGAAGACACAGGTTTGGTGAGGAAGAAGGAGGAGAATGCTGAATGTAGTTTTTTTGTTTTGTTTTTGGTTTATCTTTTTTAGGAACAGCGTCTCACTCTGTCACCCATGCTGTATTGCAATGGCGTCATCTAGGGTCACTGCAACCTCTGCCTCCCAGATTCAAGGGATCCTCCTGCCTCACCCTCTCAAGTAGCTGGGACTATAGGCATGTGCCACCACACCCAGATAATTTTTTATTTTTAGTAGAGATGGGGTTTTGCCATGTTGCCCAGGCTGGTATGGAACTCCTGGGCTCAAGGGAATGGCCCACCGTGGCCTCCCAAAGTTCTGGGATTACAGGCATGAACTGCCATGTCTGTCCCTTGAATTTAGTTTTGAGTGTGTTGAATTTGAGGTATCTGTGGGATACTAATCTTGAAATATGAATTTAAAGGAGAGACAAAGGTCACTGGCATATGGGTGATAATTAAAACTACAGGAGATGAATGACATAACGTAAGGGTCTACCTTGGGCCAGGTTTGAAACCTGGGGGCACTAACCTTCAAAGAGCAGGCAGAGGTCACAAAAGAGACCATCTGAGAGTTAGTAGGAGAAATAGAGAGAGAAATACCACCAAAAAGAGGTACAGTGTCTGATGAAACAGAGATTATAGTAATCTGAGAACTGAAAAGTATCCTTGGCTTGATAATGGTATTTTGTGACTCTGGTGTGCTTAGAGTGGAGGTAGAAACCAGATAGCTGTGAATTTAGGGTTGGTGATAAGGGAGGAAAAGAAGGCAACAAATGTAACTACTGTAACTACTCTTTTGAGAAGTTTTGATGAGACTAGTTGGAAACTAGAGGAGGATACAGGATCAATGGAAGAGTTTTAGAGGATATATGACTTGGGCAGTCTTAAGAGAAAGAGCTATTAGAAAAGAAAAAAAGTTGAATATGAGGAGAGTGTAGAAAAGACGGGTTAAAGGTGAAAGTTGATGAGACTGGCCTTGAATAGGAGGAGGGGTATGGATAGAAGTAAGTCTTTAAGATAGAGGAAATTAGACTCCCCTGTAATCCCAGCACTCTGGGAGGCCAAGGCGGGAGGATCACTTGAGCCCAGGAATTCAAGATCAGCCTGAGCAACATAGTGAGGCCCCACCTCTACAAAAATTTAAAGAAAAATTAGCAGGGGAGGCTGATGCATTCTTGTAGTCCCAGCTACTGGGGAGTCTGAGACAGAAGGATCACTTGAGCCCAGGAGGCTGAGGCTGCAGTGAGCTATGTTCACACCCACTGCATTCCAGCCTGGATGACAAAACAATACCTTATCTCAAAATAAATAAATACATAAAAAGATAGAAAAAGTCACTCCTAATGACTTCAGGTTCTCTTAAGAAATAAAAAGGGTGTTTGTCACTGAAAGGAGGGTTAGAGAGGTGTTTTGAACAGAATGGTGAAAGTTTAGAATAGAATTGAGGAAAATAGGAGAGGTAGCTGACAAATTTGTTCCTGACTGAGGGAGTTTTCATCTGAACAGTTTTGAAAGATATCACTGTTAGTGTGGATGCCATGAATGTGTTATATGAGAAAGTAGAAGGACTCTATTTAACATAGCATATATTCATTTAGCATCTCTGTGTATAAAGCACTTTGCACCTATACTTCCAGGGAGATTCAGATGAGCCCTGGTCATCTTGTCCAAGGAGAGTATGAGCCAATAGCTTAGGTCATGTGATTTGTCACAAACGCAAATAGATTAAAAATGGTAAATGGCACAAGTTTTATAAACATACCATAACAGTTTGAAAGAGATAGAGATTTCATCATACAGAGGGAAATAAGAGGACTTTATGAAAAAGGCACAAAAAAGGGCTAATGTGAATTTTCTGTTGAAATGGTAATTATTGTGAATTTTTGATTTATCACACTATTTATTCTTCTATAATACAATGACTGGCATTAAGCAGAAGAAGAGAAACAAGATTATTGAAACAGTGAGTTCTCTTCTGTCCAAATGATGTTCCAAAGTTGATTATATTTTAGTAAGAATATAGAATTCAGTAATCATTTTCACAAATATTCCATAAATACGAACATCTTTGTTAGGTGCAAAAGATACAGAGATGGCTAAGATACAGTTTCTGTCCTCAAAGAGTACATACTCTAATAGAAGAAATAGAAGTACAAAGAACTTTAGTTTCGTACAGTGACATAAAGATGGTATACATGAGTAAAGACGTTTAGGGCAGAATGGAAGGAAACATGAATAAATGATTATTGTTGATATGACAGCGCATTTTTTTCCGTTTTCTTTCCTTTAGTTGGAGAACATCAATTAACAGGCCATAAAGTGGCAGTTAAAATCTTAAATAGACAGAAGATTCGCAGTTTAGATGTTGTTGGAAAAATAAAACGAGAAATTCAAAATCTGAAACTCTTTCGTCATCCTCATATTATCAAACTGTAAGTATTTTTGTATTTTATAATATCAAAGAGACACCTGTCTTAAAACATTTTTAAGGATTTTATAATTGTTTATTGTTAATCTGTTATAATTTTTTTCATATATTCAGCAAGTATTAATTCACTTAACCTTTATCAGTCGTTTTTTGCATTCTCTTGGTTAGAATGAACAGGCATTGTTTCTAAATTGGTACTCTTTTCAAGTGATGAATGAAGCCTTAGAAGTTGATTCTTACCCAATTTTAAATGCCATTCAGGGCTTTGATATTTCTATATTCTTTTTTATTATTTTTTTTCTAGTCAGTTTTCACTAACATATCATGGTATTTTCTCTTTGGAAAGATAGAAAGTATATGTCAAAGATTATTTCACATAGTATCTTGTAGAACTGAAAGTAGTACTATAATCATAAAGCTTTTAGAAAGGCAAATGTGTTTTTTTTTCTCCTTGGGATATATTACAAACTTAAAAGTTAAGTAAATTGGAGATAAATAAGATAATTAATTGAAAGATAAATAATTATTTTAAATTGACTAGACTCTAGAAAATATAAAGTATGCAATAATGTGTTTCTTTCAGTCATTTGAAGTTGTAGTTTAATATTTCCTGAGAAAATGTAACATGCTAGACACTGAAAATTGTCTTATTTATCTTTAAGCTTGGATACAATTTTATAAAATAAGTATTGCTTTACTTATTGAGTACCTGATAGTGGCCAGGAACTGTACCAAGCATTTTATTTTTGGTCAAGTTTCTGCTGAATGTATGGAGGATTTTACATATATAACTTAATATCATCTTCATGATCAGTGTCTAAGGTAGCCTTACTTTATAGATGAGGAAACTGCATTACCTAACAAGTAATAGTAACTTATCCAAGGCCACACCACTAGTAAGTCACAGAGCTGGTGGTTGAAGTCAAACCCAATTCCAAATGCTGTGCTGTTAATGCTCCAGCACTCCAGTTTTTCTTAAAATCGAGAGTTATATAAATTCCTTTTAAAGAAAAAATAAATTTATGGATCCCTGATTTTGACTTATTTTTAATATACCATTACTTAAGTGTTTAGAAACAAAGCCCTATGTTTAAACTTTATGTGTGTATAGTTTGAATACAATTGTGAAAGCAAAAGAAATTCCCAACTTAATACAAAAAAAACACAATGGAATTCAAAGCAGTATCAATAAGATAATGTGACAAATAGTAGTGTTTTGTAACAACCAAATCATTGTTAGTGAGTTTAATAGTAGAAACAGTAGGAGGAGGTCAAATACTAAATTTATATTGTGATTCAAATAAGATTGGTACAGAGAAAGCGTGTTCATATAAATATACTATTAAAAAAGAGGAATTAATATCTCTGAGATGTTCTTTGATAGTTCATTAATCAGACATTATATTTAGGCTGACCTTTGTCAGTCAGCAGTCTTTGAATGTCAGCATTAATGGGAACAACTTGATAACCCTATGGAGTTATGTTGTTTACTTGATGACGAGAGGAACGTGTAAGTGTGGTAAGCAGAATAATACCAGCACCCCCATGTCTATTTCCTAATTCCTGGAAATTGTGAATGTATTAGGTTGCATGGCAAAGGGTAACATTGCTAACCAGCTGATCTTAAACTAGGGAGATTATCCTCGATCATGTAGGTGGGTCCAATATTAACACAGTAGTTCTTAAAAGTAAAGGACAAGGGTAGAAGAAAAGAGTCAGAGAAAAAGTCCTGAATGTGGAAACATCTGAATGATAAAATGTGAGAAGGACTCAGCTGGCCTTTGAAGATGGAGAAAGGGGAGCATGAGTCAATGAATGCAGGCAGTCTCTACAAGCTGAGAAATGCAAAGAAATTCTGCCCCAGAGCCTTCAGAAGGCAACATAGCTCTGCTGACACCTTGATTTTAGCACTGAGACATGTCAAGCTTTTAAGATAAAGAACTGTAAGGTAATACATTTGTGTTGCTCTAAGCCACTAAGTTTGAAGTATGGCAGCAATGGGAAAATAATACAGCATCATTCTTAAAATCCTTAAATAAGTGGCTGGTCCAATTATTGCTGAGACTTGGAACATTCATTTAGTCTTTACTGCTGTACTTATTATTAGTGAACTATGGCTAATTGGTGTTTTTAATGAAGGGATCCATGCAGTGCATCTTACTGGCAGCATGAGTATGCCACTGATTGTTCAGAGCAGGCTTTTATGGAATTGGCGTTCCATTGGATGACCGGTGATGATTCAGTTCTCACATCACTGCTGTGAAACCTTCATTCTTAGAGTAAGCTTCAATATCATATGGTCTTCACTTGACATTCACTCAGTTGTAAACATAAACAAAAACTGAGGTCCCTGAAATTGCATGGCAGTACTTGCTTATAAGGTTATCATCTAGGATCCATGTATTAGATGGTCCAGAGTATGTATATAGAGGTTTTTAAAGATTACTATAAGAATTAAAATTCTACCCATGAGCTTGGTGACTCACCTCACCTGTCCTTTGTTTCTTTAACTTTGAAATGGGACACCTCATTTGAGGATTAAATGTGTTGGCATTGGTGTAATGCCTAGTATTTAATGAGCATTGGCTGACAGCAGGAATTAGCAACTTACAAACTAATTCCAGTCCTCTTACATTATTTTACATGGTTTTCACTTAACTGAAACAGTTCATTTCTGACTTCAGCTCCATATTATTAATGACTTTCTTGTAGTTACTGGGTAGCATCTAAGCTAAATCTCTTTGCTCTTCCTCACTAAGTGTCCACTTCCTATGAGAAGAGAAAGGTGAAACGGCCAGACTGAAAGTGTCATAGGCTAGAATGGAAGTGGAGAAGGGAAAGATCTTTCTGTATTTGCCTTATACCTGACCTCATCTCTTTTACAATGCCAACCCTAAAAGACTCTGAGGAAATTTTACCCATTTGGCTATGAGTCCTAGTATCTGTACAGTTCCTAAAAACACAAATCAGATGTTATCAATAGGCAGGTGCAATTGTCATGAGGATTCTAAGGCTGCTTTTCCTTTTTTTTTTTTCCCAAACAGAGTCTAGCTCTGTTTCCCAGGCTCGAGTGCAGTGGTGCAGTCTTGGCTCACTGCAGCCTCTGCCTTCCAGGTTCAAATGATTCTTGTGCCTCAGCCTCCCAAGTAGCTGAGACTACAGGCATGTGCCACCACACCGCACCCTGCTAATTTTTGTATTTTTCGTAGAGACAGGCTTTCTGCCATTTCGCCAGGCTGGTCTCAAAGAGATCGGCCTGCCTCAGCTTCCCAAAATGCTGACATTACAGGCACAAGCCACTGCACCCAGGCACGAAGACTTATTTTTGATGTCGTATTTATCAGTGTTTTCTTGCCTCCATTTCTATATTTACTTTCAATCATTTCATTTTTGTTTGATAGTTATCTCATTCTGATATGGAGCAATTATTCTGATATATATATATTGCAATTATTTAACTGCTGTTTTCTGAAGGAATTATAGAAGATTGTCAGAGTTGCTCAAATTAATTGGCAGAGGTGAATTTACAGTTTAAAACTTTTGGCTTCTAGACTTGAGATTAATTTATTCAGCCACATTGCCTCTTTAATTGTAGATCTGATCTTAAAACAAAAAACAACATCAAAAAAATCATGTATTCTTACTACCCAACAAATTTATTGACATAGTCTCTAAAAGTGTTAGTCATTTAAACAGAGAGAACAACCTTATCCTTTCAGTGGTTTTCTTTTATGTAGTCTTGGCCTAATTGTCAGGAATAGTTTTCTTTTTTTTTTTTGAGACGGAGTTTTGCTCCTGTTACCCAGGCTGGAGTGCAATGGCGCGATCTCGGCTCACCGCAACCTCCGCCTCCTGGGTTCAGGCAATTCCCCTGCCTCAGCCTCCTGAGTAGCTGGGATTACAGGCACACGCCACCATGCCCAGCTAATTTTTTGTATATTTTTAGTAGAGACGGGGTTTCACCATGTTGACCAGGATGGTCTTGATCTGTTGACCTCGTGATCCACCCGCCTCGGCCTCCCAAAGTGCTGGGATTATGGGCTTGAGCCACCGCGCCCGGCCTGGAATAGTTCTCTTATTGCAAAAGTGAGCCTCTAGAATTAGTAAGAAAGTTTGAGCATTGAATACCAAGAATGAAGAATATTTATTGCATGGTTTCTTTATTAACCCAAATTGGGAAAAAAAATTACATATGAATAGCCTAAAACCCAGTGGTAGAAAATTAAGAGGAGAAATAGGATTTAAAGAAAAATCCAAACTTTCCCATGAAGTAGACTTTGTTGAAGTGATTTTTGTCCCTGTTTTTCATTCCTCCATAGTTCTTAATGCAACTTGATTTTACTTGATCGAAAAGATGAATGCTTGCTGGTTTGGTGGAGAAGATTTTGCCTGCCTAATTCTTTTCAGTCTGTCTTATTTAACCTATGGCCAGCTTTTAACATCATTAACCACCACCTTGAAATGTTGTAGTCTCTAGGTTTCCATGACACCTCAGGCTTCTGTTTCCCTTTTTTCATTCTTCTTCCTTCTGAAAACTTTCTTTTATAGGCCCCTCTTTATCTTCTTGGCTGTTAAGTATTGATGCATTTAAGTACACCAAGTAAATTTTCTTAGTGAACCCTCTTTTGATGATTTCATCTACTACCATGGTGTCATTTGCCATCTCTATGCTAAAGATTTCCAGATCTTTATGATTTGTAGCCCTTTTATTTCTCCTGATTTTTGAGCACATTTATCAAATGTTTATCGGATGTTCACATTCTTCTTTTTTTTTTTTGAGACAGAGTTTTGCTCTTGTTGCCCAGGCTGGAGTGCAATGGCGTGATACGGCTCACTGCAAACTCTGTCTCCTTGGTTCATGTGATTCTCCTGCCTCAGCCTCCCAAGTAGCTGGGATTACAGGCATGTGCCACTACACCCGGCTAATTTTGTGTTTTTAGTAGAGACGGGGTTTCTCCATGTTGGTCAGGCTGGTCTTGAACTCCTGACCTCAGGTGATTCACTCACCTTGGACTCTCAAAATGCTGGGATTACATGCCTCAGCCACCACGCCTAGCCTTCTGGATACTCACATTCTAAAGTCACTGAGTCATCTGAAGCTAAATTTTTCTTTCTCTTCCACACTTACGCCTCCTCTATTTTGGGGGTGCAGGGGAATGGAAGGGAAGTAAATGAAAATACCATTCATGCAGTTTCCCAAGCCCAAAACTTGGGCATAATATTTAATTTCTTCTTTTCCCTTAGTTCTTACATACAATAAATTATTAAGGTCTACACTTCTTTTTCCTAAGTTTCCTCTGAATTTCTCCATTTTTCTTTGCTCTGTCAGGTTACCATCATTTATTTGTTGTATTTCACTGTTTCCTCTGCTTGGAATACTTTATGCACATCTCCCTCTCCCTAGGCTGCCAATTCCAACTTGTCTTTTAAGTGCAATTACATTTGACCCTTGAACAGTATGGGTTTGGACCACGTGGGTCTACTTATGTGTGGATTTTATTCCGCCTCTGCTGCCCTGAGACTGCAAAACCATCCCCTCTTCTTTCTCTTCCTACTCGGTCTACTCAATATGAAGATGACAAGGATAAAGGCCTTTATGATGATCCATTTCCACTTAATGAGTATTCAGCATATTTTCTCTTTCTTGTGATTCTCCTAATAACATTTTCTTGTCTCTAGCTTATTATAAGAATACGGTATCTAATCATTTAACATGCAATATATGTTAATTATTTATGTTATCTGTAAGGCTTCTGCTCAACAGTAGGTTATTAGTAGTTAAGCTGGGGATGAGTCAAAAGTTAAACATGGATTTTTGACTGAACAGGGGTTGACACTCTAACCCCCACATTGTCTGAGGATAAACTGTAGCCATGAAAACCTGCTTTACCCAGTAAGACTGGATTAGGCTCTAACTCCTCTTTGCTCCCAAAGCACTCAATGTTCACCTTTTCCAGAGCCCTTAAAGTGTGTTGTAATAGCACATTTTCTTATTGGTATTTCCCACAAAACGGAAATACTTAGGACCAGGAATTATGGTTTTGTTTTCTTTTATTCAGCACCTGCTATGGGATGGGTGCTGTTCTAGGCAGAGGGGATATAATTGTGAAAGACAAAGTCTCTTTCTTGTGTTTTTTATGTTCTGGACAGTAAGTAAACAAATTAACAAGATCACTTTAGGCAAAGAGGAGTGCCATGAAGAGAATGAAACAAGGTCTTATCACAGAGTGTGACTAGGAAGGAAGAAGGGCTAATTTAGATTAGGTATGAGGAAGCCTCACTGAGAAGATAGGTTTGACCTAAGACCTAAAGTATGATAAAGACCTGGATATTTGAAAATCTGGGGACAGAGTGTTTTCAAAGCCAGGGGAAGAGCAACATCCAAGAGGTGAAACAAACTTCAAGTGTTCTAGGCCAAGGAAGATTATGTAATCTCAGGAGTGGAGTGAGGAGAAGAGAAGTAGGTCAGGAATTCTAAGAGTTGATGGGGACCAGATAACAAAGGGATTTGGAAAACCTTGCTAAGAGATTTAATTGTGTTCTAAGTGGGAACTTTTAGAGAGTTGGAGAAGTGACATGATATGAGTATAGTATGGAATGAGTATGCTGGCAGAAGTAGAAGCAGACAGACCAGTTGGGAAGCTATTGCTGCAGTCTACCTGGGAGATTATGGTGGCTTTAACCAAAGTGGTAGTCTAGATTTGTGTTGTGTAATATGATAGCCACTGGCCACATGTGGCTGTGTAAATTTAAATTAATTCAAATGAAAAATTTTGTTCTGTGGTCACACTAGTCACATTTGAAGCAATTAATAGTTGCATATGTTTAGTGGCCACTGTGTTGGACAGAGCAGATAAAAAACATTTCTATCATTGTAGGACATTCTATTCAACAGCCCTGGTTTAGATGGAGAGAAATTGATGAATTTGATATGTATTTTGGAGGGAGAACTAATGAATTACTGATGGGTTAGATAAGGGAGGAGAAAGAAAGGAATGAATTTATTTATTTTGGCATAAGCAACTGGGATTTTGAGTTTCGGCTTGAGCAACTAGGTAGTGGTGTCATTTTCTGAGATGGGAAGAATGGAGAAGAAACATTAGAGAGGAGTGAACATGAAGGATACTGTTTTGGCCATGTTAAGCTCCCATTAGACATGTAAATGGAGATATCATATTGTCTTTATCTCTCCAGCATCTAGCACAATGGTAGGTATTCAGTAATTACTTGTAGTTCCATATAGAGTTTGAACAAGGTCCTGATGGCTCTAGGAGCCCAAGCAAGAACAAAAGAATGAAAGTGTAAGGAATGTGATATATTGGGAACAAACAGTCTGGTTTGGCTGGTTCACAGAGTATATATAGGAAAGTGGAAAAATCAAGCCAGAAAGACAAGTTGGTTGTTGATCCATTCATTTAACAAATGACACCATTTAGGCACTAGGGATACGGTAGCAGACAAAAAGGCAACAACAAAATCCTTGCTATAAGGGAGGTTGTATTAGTGTGTGGCGGAGGGGCTGTGGAGAAATAGACAATAAATCTTGTATTATATGATATGTCATCTATTAGACAGTGAAGAGATGAGGGGATATGCCATGCAGATATCTGTAGGGGAAAAATTACACATGGAGGGAGCAGCAAATACAAAAGGAAAGTGGAAATTCCTGCAGGTCAGAGATCAAGGGAGCAGAATGATCTAGGAGGCTTAGAAGAAGAGATGAGGTCAGAGACATAAAGCCAAGTTGTGTAGGGCATTATAGGCCACTGTAAGGACTTTGGCTTTTACTCTTGAGTAAGATGGGAAGCCATTGGAAGGCTTTGATGAGAGGTGTGATGTGATCTGACATATGTTTAGACTGTAGCTGAGCAAGAGTTGAAGCAGGGAAACCAATTAGGAGTCAATTGCTGTAATCTGTGTAGATAATGTTGGTTTGAAATAGAGCATAGTGTGGAAGTGTTGAGAAGTAAGCATGTTTTGCATGTACTTTCAAGGTAGAGTCAACAGCATTTGCTAAAAGATAAAATGTGGGTTATGAGAGGAAAGAAGCTAAGGATGACTCCAAGGCATCTGGCCTCGGCAAAAAAAAAAAAAACAAAAAAACCAGGATGGAGTTGCCAGTGACTGAAGTGGAGAAGATTGTAGGAGGAACAGGTTTGAGGTGGGATGTTAGGGGGGTGGTTTCAACAATTTAATTTTGGTTTTATGAAGTTGAAATGCTTAATTAGGCATCCAAATAGAGATGTAAGTAGGCTGTTGAATATGTGAATCTGGAGTTCAGGGGAGAGGTATAAGCTAGAGAGAGAAATTTGAAATCCATCAGCAGATAGACTCTAAGATATTTAAAGGCCTGAGACTGGATGAAATCACCAAGGTTATGAATATAGATAAACAAGAAGTTCAAGGACTGAGAACTAAAATACTATGATGCTGACATGTCTGAAAAATGAGGAGGAACCAGTAAAGGGAATGAAAATGGTCAGTGAGGTGGGAGCAAAATTAGGAGAATCAGGTATCTTGAAGCCAGGAGAAGGAATTGTTTTAAGAAAAATAACCGACCATCTCTTTTACTGGTGAATATTGAGTAAAACAAGAACTGAGAATTAAGTGTTCGATTCGGCAATGTGGAGGTTGCCGTTGTCTTTGAAACAAACCATTTTATTGTAATGATGAGGGCAAAAACCTGATATAAAGGGTTTAAGAGAGAATATGATATAAAAAAGGGGAGATAGTAACTATAGGCAGTAACCAGAAGGGAATGTGGAGTCTAAACAAGGTTTGCTTTTTAAAATGGGAGATATTATAGAATGCTGGTATGCCAAAAGGAGTGATTCAGTCAAGAGGAAGGAATTGATACAAAAGGAAGAGGGGCTAATTATAGAAGCCAAGTCCTTTGGTAAGTGTGGGAGAGAATCCAGTGCACAGTCAGAGGAGTCTTTGAAAGTATATGACCATGGAGTGGTTGGCAGTGTGTGGTGTGGGAAAAGATAATTAGAAATGAGGCGTTCAAATAACTTAAAGGCCATATGTTAAGGTATTTAAAGTCTTAAGACTGGATGAGATTACCAAAGATATGAGTATAGATAAACAAGAAGTCCAAGGACTGAGCTCTAGAGCACCATGATGTTAACATGCCTGTTTACATCACAGATCATATATAAGGATATCACCTACCTAAAACAGTGACAGTAGTAGCAATAGGGAAAACGACATTAATTCAGAATGAGAAGGAGTTAGTAAGAAGATTGATTGATGACTACAATGTAAAAAGGTATTAAGAGGTATTATCTGATGGCCTGCACTTCAAAGACAATGAGATTTTTGAGGGAGGAAGTTTTGGGTAAGAATTTCTTTTAGACCAGAGTTCATTCATTACTAGACTATGCAAATTTGCCAGCATTTAACATTTCATTAAATTAATGTGAATTAATGCATCTAGCCTCTGACCAACAATGGCTTCTAATGTATAAGAAAAAGGATACATTATATATTTTGGCTGGAGGTATACTACACTACCTAGTCTTTCAAATGAAAACAAAAATTGCAAAAATGAAACTGAAATCTGATCAGTCTTAAATCTCTAGACTTAACAGTGGGTTAGAAGTTGTACATTCTGCTGCTATAAAGGAAACAAACAAAACTGATGCTGATCCTCTTTAACACAAGCTAACTGGTTTCTTCAACAACCAAAAAAAAAAAAAAAAATAGATGGAGGAGCAACCTATGCATTAGAAGAGACATAAGAGACAAATCAACCAATTACAATATATTAATTGTGTTTGTATCAAGAAATCTTCTGATTGGATATTTGATGACATTCATGATTCTTAAAATTTATGCATGATAACAATATTGGATATTGTGCATGCACAAGCATACACACATTTCTTAAAGTTATCCTTTAGAGATATGTATGGATTTCTTTACAGAGGAAGTGAAAGCCAAATTCATTGTGAAATGATGGTGTAAAACATAATTTTACAAAGTTAGTAACCAAGACATTAATTAACTTAGACTCTAGATTGTTATAGAAAATTTGAGTTATTCTATATGACCATACATAAATAAGAAAGGCATTGTCAACTCAATAAACAGGGGCAAAAGACACAGTATTTTATAAGAAGAAATGTATATGATGTTTTGCAAGTGTTGAAGAATATATAAATTCAACACTTTTCTAAACATTTTAGCATTGCCAAGCTTTCTTTGGATAACAGTTGGCATCTTTTCAATTGGAACATACACAATAACTGTGAATTAGCAGTTAGACTCATCTGTATATGTCAAGGAGAAAATCTAGCCATGTAGAAGAATGTTTGTCTTAGTCCATTTTTACATTACTATAAAAGAATACTGAAGGCTGGGTAATTTATAAAGAAAAGATGTTTAATTGGCCCACAATTCTGCAAGCTGTACAGGAAACATGGTGCTGGCTTTTGCTTCTAGTAAGGGTCTCAGGATGCTTACAATCATGGCAGGAGGCAACTGGGAGCCAAGTTGTCCCATGGTGAGAGGCAGAACAACAGAGGAAGGAGGAGGAGCCAGGCTCCTTTAAACAACCAGCTCTCTCATGAACTGAGCAAGAACTCACTTATTACTGAGCCAGTAGTGATAAACCATTCATGAGGGATGGATCTGCACCCATGATCCAATCACCTCCCACCAGTCCCCATGTCCAACATTGGGAATCACATTTCAACATGAGATTTGGAGGGGACAAACATATAAACCATACCAATGTTCACAGCAGCAAATAATAGCAAAATTGTAGAAACAACCTATTCTTTAGTGGTAGAGTAGATGAATAAATACAATAGGATATTGTATTTCTTAATGGTCAAATCAAATAACTATAGCAAACACAATATGGATGAATCTCAGTAAAATAACTACTAGAATATTACATAGAGCATGATACCTGGTTTTTAAAGCAAAGACCAGTGTAACATATATGTGAGTTATTCTTATATATGAAATACACATATGTAGAGAGAGGGGATACACACACGTATGTACATATATAAAAGGTATAAAAGAGTTAGGAAGGAAAGGATAAACAGAGCATTCAGGATGACAACTATATTGGGTGAGAAGCAGATTTTCTTTTTGACATGTACTGATGGGATGGGGAATGCAGATCCCTGTATGAATTAGATGGAGCTGTTGTCAAGGTCTTGGCCTTTTGTCTGAGTGATGGGTTTGTCTGTTTTACCTTATTAAAAATAGTAATTAAATAAAAGGTTATTCATGGACTACTGAAGACAAGTGTCATGACCAAGGATGATTGCTACATTTCTATGTAACTGAGTTCTAACTAAAGAAACGTCTTATGTGTATGCAGATACATAAATAATATTGTAAAATCTTAATAGATTTGACCACCACACAGGTGTACTCATAAATGTTGATTTTTGGCTAACTTTAGAAAGATTTTTTTTTATATATACTTTTTTATGTAGATATTGCCTAAAAATGCATATAACTTGGTCAACTGGAAAATGCTTAGGACTTTTCTGGATAATTAATTTTTTTTTTTTACCAATTATAAATGCTGTTTCTGAAAAATTTTAAAAGCACATTAGTTTACTTCTCTGCTGTACTAAGAAAATAATACTGACACGTATGAGTGATACATGATTGAATTTCTTATAATACTTCAATATACTTGTATGTTAGAAAGCACAAGAGATTTGACTTACTCAGGCCAGTCTTAGAACGTAATCCTGGAATTTGCCTTTTCTACAAAATCCTTAATGTGAAACTGTCTTCTTCAGACTTCTTTGTTCTGAAATTTGTTTCCCTTTGTCCCCACCCCATTCTGGTTAGGGATAGAGACAAAGGGAAATTTTATTGGTTGAAGGGTTGCTATAATTTTGGTATGACTTTTCAGTTTCAGATTACTCTGGTTTTGGCTCCAAGCACTCACGTTATTTAAAAGTGCTAATTTATACATTTACTTCAATACCTACTTTGTTATAGGTACTTTGCTAAGTACATATTCATTAATCAAATTATCGTAATAATAAAGACATACAATTACAAACTGAAGTGCGTGTTTTGAAGCTCAGGAAAACGGATCTGTGAGTGCAAAAAGGCACCTCACCTGGACTTAGGAAGTGACTTTTAAGCTGAGATCTAATTAGGGCTTGGGTCATAGTATAGGATTCAGGTCAGTGAAAACAGCTTATACAAAGGAGCTGAAGCAGGAGGAGGTACAGCATGACTAACATTGAAAACAGTAGTATGAATCAGTGTTGTGACTCAAAGGTAAGAGCAAATAACAGAGATGGCAAGGGCCTGATTTATTCAGGACCTAAGAGCGATGGGAAACCTCTGAAAATTCTAAATTGGGAGGCTACTGGAGATCATATTTGTATTTGAAGAGACTCTTTATTTAATGTCTGTCTGGCTGGCTAAACTGTAAGCTCCACAAGTAAAGGCACCTGCTTTTGATCTCACCAAGTACAATACAAGTAGGTACTCAGTAAATGTTGTATCACCATATCATAACTCAGTGTCTGGCAGACAGTAAGTGCTTAGTAATATTTTGGTTTTCATTGCTCTAGACTGGCCTTTAGTGTGAGACAGTGGCTGCTAAGGATTTAGAGGTTTCAAATAATTCCTTCCAAGAATATTCATTGAAGACCTGTGATATACTCAGAAATGACAGCCAAATTTATTTATTAGAATGTTATCACTTCTTTTCTCTTGTGCCCCATCTAGGATGTACAGAGCACAGAAATGATTGAGAATTGTTACTAAATCAAACCAGCCTACGGTGAGGTGCGATAGCAGATGCACCTGCCCTACACTATTCAGTTTACATGATCACTTTGATGCCTGTAAAGATAGCTTTTATAAAACTATGAAAGCTTATGTGTGTGTATACACACACACGCGCGCGCACACACACTATTTCTTCTGGAGTTCTCGGTATAATTACCTTTCTAAAGTTCATTTGAAATAGTCTAAATTATTCTTTAGTTATATTCATTTATTTTATATAAATTAGGATACCTTGCCATGTTTCTTTCCAAAGACTAATGATAGTTATTAAAAATATTTCTTCTGGATGGGTGCAGTGGCTCAAGCCTGTAATCTCAGCACTTGGGAGGCTGAGGCAGGTGGATCACAAGGTGAGGAGCTCGAGACCATCCTGGTCAACGTGGTGAAACCCGTCTCTACTAAAGATACAAAAAATTAGCCAGTGTGGTGGTGCATGCCTTTAATCTCAGCTACTCAGGAGGCTGAGGGAAGAGAATTACTTGAACCTGGGAGGTAGAGGTTGCAGTGAGCTGAAATCGCACCATTGCACTCCAGCCTAGATGACAGGGCAAAACTCCATCTCAAAGAAAAAAGAATATATATTTTCATTCTGAAAATTTATAATTATTTTCAATATTATAGCTCTAATACTTTGCTTTTTCATGCATTTAATTTATACATGATATGTGCTCTCTTAAAATATATAGTTATATTACCAACTTTCTCCTCCTCTTTATTGGGAAGTAGTAACCAGGCCCATGAACTAGCACAAACTAACATCTGTGTACATAAATAAAAGGTGCCCCATATGGCTGGACAAATTACCAAAAGGCTCTCCTGGGTCTGACACATCCTATGTCATGACACACTACTTGAAGGATAGCATCAGCTCCTATCTGTGCCTTCTGCTAGGGCCCTTTAAGCCATGCAAAAATGATGCAGCTATATAGTTAGTGGCCCTAAGTAGTAACTAATTATAAATTAGATACTGCTCATAATCAACCAGATGATAGATAAACCTTTATAGACAACTTATTTTAAAAAGTAGAATAATTGTTCATTTATATAAATATATAATGCAACCTTAAGTTAAAACATTAATATTATAGGCCGGGTACAGTGGCTCATGACTGTAATCCCAGAACTTTGGGGGGCCAAAGCAGGTCGATCACTTGAGGTCAGTAGTTTGGGACCAGCCTGGCCAACATGGCAAAACCCCATCTCTACTAAAAATATAAAAATTAGCCGGGCATGGTTGTCCATGCCTGTATTATCAGCTACTTGGAGGGTTGAGACAGGAAAATCGCTTGAACCCAGGAGGTGGAGGTTGCTGTGAGCCGAGAACTTGCCACTACACTCCAGCCTGGGTGGCAGGGCGAAACTCTATCTCAAAATTAAATAAAAATTAATATTATATTTAATTTTAAAGTCTTCAAAACTTAATTTGGTAAAATTGTGTGTAGGGGTATAAGCTGTAGTTTTTGAGAAAATATTTTATTTTACCAAATAAAGCTACATTTAAAAATTATTTTTTAGTGTGCCCAGCTTTGGGTACCTAGAAACACAGACACACACACACACACACACACACACACACACACAGAGTTAATCTTTCATGATAGAAATTACCATTTACAAAAGTAAAGCAGTGAGACCCCATGTATGTTTTATTTGCTTCAACAATAGTCAGTTCATTGTTTTATTTCCTTCCCCCCATTTCCCCTACACCACATTATTTTGAAGTAAATCTCAACATTATCTTTTTAATCTGTAAACATTTCAGTATCTACTCTAGAAAATACTTTTTAAATTCTAAATAACATAAACATAGTATCATTATCACATCTTAATTAAAATAATTAACAACATTATCCACCACCTAATCAGCATGTAGACTTTCCTTATTATTTCATAAATGGTTTTTAAACTTGGTTTGAATAAGAATAAAAATAAGTCTGTATAGTATAATTGGTCAAGTTGTCTCTTGAGTTACTTTTAACATATAGTTTATTCTTTCCCTTTTTTTCTTGCATTTTATTTGTTGAAGAAATGGTCATTTTTCACTTTCTGGATTTTGCTGAATGTATCTCTATAGTATCATTTTACGTGTCCAGGAAAAAATATATATGATATATATATGTTTTACAGAAATGCGGTCTTGCTATGTTGCCCAGGCTGGTAAAATACTGACTTTAGAGGATATGTTCCACTTAATTGCCAACATGATGCCTATGCTTTTCAAAATCTGTTCCAGAAAATCATGTTGAAGATCGGTTATTTTCTTTTCTTAGCACTTTCATGTATGTTCTGTTTTAGTTTGTTTTACTGTCAATTCCCCAAACGTTACCCTGAGCTCAAGTGATCCTCCCACCTCGGCCTTCCAAAGTGCTGGGATTAAAGGGATGAGCCACCATGTCTGGCCCAAGTATATTTTCTACTTATCTTTAAATATGTGATACCTCATCTTCTTTGCCTGTAAACAAATTTTGTTTAAATGGAAAAATTAATGCTTAACTTAGTTGTAGAGAGAGAAAGATTTCAAGAATTAGTAAACATGAAAGGGAGGATCTGAAGGAATGGCCATGAGCCTCAAGAAGTAGAATAATTTTGTAATGCTTCATGTTTATAGCTCTGTGATTATTTTGATAACATAAGTCATCTTAAAGTATTATAAAACATTGAAATATAAAATTGTAGCAAGAGTAGAAATGCTCAGTTGATTTTGGTCAAAGTAAGATATTTTGTTAATTTTTTTTTATTAACCCAAAAGATACCAGGTGATCAGCACTCCAACAGATTTTTTTATGGTAATGGAATATGTGTCTGGAGGTGAATTATTTGACTACATCTGTAAGCATGGACGGGTGAGTAACATAGTATCTGGTACACTAAACCTCTAAACTAATGAGGAGGAAAGTATTGGGAAATAGCACACTGCAAAGATATCGTCAAGGTTGAAGTTGTTTCTATAATAATGCTCAACTGAACATATACAGTGTTAGACAAAATTTCTTGTATACCTTTTGAAATACTGATTTTTAGAAAACATGTTCCACTTAATTGCCAAAATGATGCTGATGCATTTCAAAATCTGTTCCATAAAATCATGTTGAGGATCAGTTATTTCCTTTTCTTAGCTCTTTCACGTATGTTCTGTTTTAGTTTGTTTTGTCAGTTCCCCAAAACATTGTGCATTTAATGATATTAATTGAAACTTAAATATTACTGCTTGGCAACAAAGAAAAACTCGTCTATTGACATGTTGAGCTTTGACAAGCTTTTGGTTGGATGTTTTGTCTGATTTGTTGAGAATTCCAACATAATTCTAGCTTGTTTGATTTTATTTAGCCTAATTATGAAATTAAAACTCTTGTTAAATATATGTCCCAAATATTACTTACTTACGTATGTATGTATGTATGTATGTATGTATGTATGTATGTATGTATTTGAGACTGCTTGACTCTGTTGCCCAGGCTGGAGTGCAGTGGCGTGATCTAGGCTCACGGCAACCTCCACCTCTTGGGTACAAGCAGTTCTGTCTCAGCTTCCCCCGTAGCTGGGACTATAGGCATATGCCACCATGCCCTGCTGAATTTTATATTTTTGGTAGTGATAGGGTTTCACCACATTGGTCAGACTGGTCTCAAATTCCTGACCTCAGGTGATTCACCTGCCTCAGCCTTCCAGAATGTTTGGATTACAGGCATGAGCCACCTCGCCCAGCCCCAGATATTCTTAATGCAGTTTCTTTTTGCTTGATAGGTTGAAGAGATGGAAGCCAGGCGGCTCTTTCAGCAGATTCTGTCTGCTGTGGATTACTGTCATAGGCATATGGTTGTTCACCGAGACCTGAAACCAGAAAATGTCCTGTTGGATGCACATATGAATGCCAAGATAGCTGATTTTGGTATGTAACTCCAAGGTTGTTTAGGAATGCACTAGCTACCTTTTAAAGCATGTCAGTAATAACTTGTAGAACTAAGAACTTTCCATTTCAAACTTGTGCATCCTGTACCATGTAAAGGGATTAGTTGAAATCTCCTTTGTAGCTTTTTCTGTTCATTTAAATACCCTTTAAAAATGTGGATACCTCTGGAGAAGTTAGAAGGCTGTCATCAAGATAAATTCATTCAATCTGCATTTTCTCCTAAGAAAATGATGCATATCTGTTTTGTTTGTTTTGTTTTTGAAGAGAAGGGAGGAGTCCCAAACTTCTTTGGAAAATCTCATGAAAGTATGGGCACTTTCCCTGATGAATGCATATAAACAGAGGTACCTGAAAGTTTCCATGTAGTTTTGGAAAAAAGCCTTCTGAATTGATCCACAAAGAAGTCCTTAGGGCAACATAACTTAATTAGAGCATAGTTTTTGTCAGGGGCAAAAGGTACGTAAAATGTGATTTGTATACTCCAAACGCTTTTTGGGATAAACATACCTGGAAAGGATGCCTTAATAGGGTATTTGAGAAAAAGATTAGGAAGTGAGAGATTAAAAAGATAGGTGCTGGTTGGTGTTGCCTATTGTGGTCTTTACCTTGTCTTTAATCTAAAAACTAGGAAACTGCTTTCTCTATTTCTCTTCCTTCTCTAAATCATGAAATTCATGTAGTCTTACCACTCAACCAGATTTTTGGTTCAATAGATTATATTTTCTATGTTGAATTAAATATTTCTAAATTTAAAACTTTTGGAACATGATCTCTTTATGAGTTGGGAGCCCATCTGAGTTTCTAATTATAGAATTAGGAGGCTTTTGAAAGCATAGAACAAAAAAGTAGTAGTTTATGTTTTATTCTTTCAACTATGGAAATAGATAAATAATATTTTGATGTTTTTATGTTTGGGAAAGTTAATGTGCTTCAGAATAACCTCATTCGTGAAGGGAATCAACATGTTTATTTAGAAAGGAAATTTAGTTTCACTCATACATGTGATGTTCTTTAGCTTTTTTGTTATAGTATAAGCACTCTGAGACAATCTCTTTCAGTCAAATGCTTTCCACTGCCTTTTTTTTTTTGAAATGGAGTTTTGCTCTCGTCACCCAGGCTGGATGTGCAATGGCTCGATCTCGGCTCACCGCAACCTCCACCTCCTGGGTTCAGTCAATTCTCCTGCCTCAGCCTCCTGAGTAGCTGGGATTACAGGCACGCGCCACCATGTCCAGCTAATTCTTTGCATTTTTAGTAGAGATGGGGTTTCACCATGTTGACCAGGATGGTCTCCATCTCTCAACCTTGGGATCCACCCACCTCGGCCTTCCAAAGTGCTGGGATTACAGGAGTGAGCCACCATGCCTGGCCTCCACTGCCTTTTTTTAAAAAATAAAATAACTAATAAATGATGTGCGGAGGATTAAGGACTTGAAATTTTGCTTGTGTTTATATGACTTTATTTACTTTTTAAAAAATCTCGCACCAGATAAACATTACTTTTATTTTTAGGATTATCTAATATGATGTCAGATGGTGAATTTCTAAGAACTAGTTGTGGATCTCCAAATTATGCAGCACCTGAAGTCATCTCAGGCAGGTAATAGTTAGTGAAGTGTAAACTTTTTGTAATCTTGCATTCATTCTGATAACATTTAATTATAATATATTCTCTTCGGAAGGTAAGATTTTAACATGGTAGAACTGAATTGTTCATTTATTTTTCAATTGTTGAAGGGATAATGGTTATATTAAAACATTTTAAACATTTCATTTAGATGTCATTATAAATATACCTATGAAGTTTTCCCCATTAGAAAAATAACTGAAATAGATCCTGATTTAACATCTCTTTTATTTTAGAAAAGAACAGATAAGAAAGTAAGAATTTGCAAAATATAAGCTAGTGTCATTATTTATTTATTAAACTGTTATATATATAACAGTTCTTTAACTTGCATATTTTTCAAAGTATATAGAACATTGTTTTATATTTTGTCTTTGGAAGAATGAGACTTTAGGGGACAATGCTGTTTCATGAAATTAAACTACACAAGTAGAGATTATGTAATGACTCATATAACTTATTCATTGGTACATTATAAAAATGTTTATACATATTGCAATGGTAAACTCAAGTCTTTCTACAGTGATCAATGTGTGATTTTAAAAGTTAACAGAATCCTATGAGAGAAAATATGGTAAAAATATTATTGCAAATAGCAGATCCAGTATTAGCTTAGTCCATTTGGGCTGCTATAAGAAAAATGCAATAACGTTGATGGCTTATGAACAACAGAAATTTATTTGTCACAGTTCTGAAGACTGTGAAGTCCAAGATCAAGGTGCCAGCAGATTTGGTATCTGGGTGAGGGTCTGCTTCCTGATAGACTACTGTATGCTCACTGTGACTTCACATGGTGAAAGGGAGGGGGGATCTCTCTGGGGTTGCTCTTATAAGGGCACTAGTCCCATTCATGAGAACTCTGCGCTAGTGACCTAATCACATCCCTGAAGTTCCCACCTCCTAATACTATCTCCTTGGGGGTTAGGATTTCAACACTTGAATTTTGAGAGGCTGTAAGCATTCAGTCCATTGCAAAGAGTTTGAACAATACAGCAAATGATGTAAACAATTGCCATTTTTATGTAAACATTATATCCTTTTTATTGGAATAGTAGAGATTTACTTTGTTACCTCAGACTCAGGTTTGAGTTTGATAATATGCTGTCATGGGAATTGTAATGCTGTAGAAAGGTAAGAGGAAAAAAAGAAATAACACTATAAGCATAGGTTATCTGGATCAAAGCTAATTTTAGCCATATGAGCTAGGAAGTGATGAGAGTGAAAGTGGTAAATGCACAGGATAATGTGATACAGGATAAATGCTGTCTATACAGTACTAATTAAGTACTTTAATGTTTAAAAAAAATTTTTTTTTTTTGGAGACAGAGCATCTTTTTCACCCAGGCTAGAGTGCAGTGGCACAATCTTATCTCACCGTACTGCCTCCTGGGTTCAGGTGATCCTCCCACTTCAGCCTCCTGAGTAGCTGGAACTACAGGTGTTCACCACCATCCCTGGCTACATTTTATATTTTAAGTAAAAACAGAGTTTCACCATGTTGCCTAGGCTGGCCTCAAACTCCTAGCCTCAAGCAATCCACCCACCTCAGCCTCCCAAAGTGCTAGCATTACAGGTGTGAGCTACAGTGACTGGCCTTAAATATTCTTTAAAGTTGTGCCAGGGCTAAAAATTCTATTATATGTATATTTTCTTATACTAGTTCTTTAAGAAAAAGATTTAACCTATACACTATAGTATTTTTTCAAGTTTATGGTCATCTACTTTTGTTTCCCTCAAAAATCAACCACAGAAAGTGTTATATTTTTTAATTAGTATGTTTCAGTTAAATGAATTTATGACAAATAAAAATACCCTATTCACTTGCCAGACTTGAATAGTAATTGGCTAGCCTAATTATTCTCTTTGAGGAGCAACCACTGAATATTGGGGAGTGGCCATGGACTTCAATAAAGACCTTGGAAATGAATATGTACTGAAGGTAGACTACCTAGATATAGAAGTAGGATACATATAGAGAGAAATAGTGATGCTTGCATTTTAGGTTTGTGTTGCCATCTTTTTTTAGATTGTATGCAGGTCCTGAAGTTGATATCTGGAGCTGTGGTGTGATCTTGTATGCTCTTCTTTGTGGCACCCTCCCATTTGATGATGAGCATGTACCTACGTTATTTAAGAAGATCCGAGGTGGTGTCTTTTATATCCCAGAATATCTCAATCGTTCTGTCGCCACTCTCCTGATGCATATGCTTCAGGTCGACCCACTGAAACGAGCAACTATCAAAGACATAAGGTGATTATTCTTTTTGTTTCTGTTACGTATATTTTCTCATAGGAATAATAATGATGTTAATTGAATGATTCTCCTAAAGTCTCATTTCCTGCCCTCGCCACCTCACCCCTGGCCAATGAAGAGAAGGTGAAGTACCAGTGCTTCAGCCACACTGAACTTGTCCTTGTTTCTTAAACCTAGCATAGATTTTATGTCTTTATGTCTTTGTTTATATTATTCTCTTTGCCTTGATACCTTTTCTGTTTTCTTTTTTGACCTGATAGACTTCCATTCATTCATTAACGTTCCACAGGTGCTTTCATTTCTATTTTATCAACATTTTGTTCATGCTTTTCTTATTTAATTCTCATCCTGTATCTGGTTGTTTCTCAGTGTGTCTTTTTTTCTCTCTTAAATTATGACTATTAGGGTAAAGAGTGTGTCTTATTCATCTTTGCCTATATAATGCTAAAAGGCCTGGAAATATGGTTATGTTTAGAAAGTGTCTGAAAAAAATTTCAAATGGAAAAGTAGAGTGAGATTTATGTATTTTACATATGGTTAAAAACATAAAGCATAAAAAGTTTTGCTAAGTTTTTGAATTCAATGGCTGCTAGTGGGCTTACTGTGAAGGCTCTTGTGTCACGTGAGAAACTTTGGAAAGTGCCATTGCTAATGCACCTATGAATATAACCTTTGTATATAACATATCTTTGTATAGTAGCAAGATGATTCATTGCATTCTGCTTATTACTTATCAAGGCATGTTTCTTAGAGGTTTTTTGTTCTTACCTAAGATTTCACCCATGTTTGTTTACAAGCACATTCTTTTGACATCTTTCCAGAACTCTTCCTCTTCTCTTCATTAGCCAGCAAAGACTTCTTTTTTTTTGAGGCAGGGTCTCACTCTGTCACCCAGCCTGGAGTGCAGTGGTGTGATCACAGCTCACTGTAGCCTCAACCTTCCAGGCTGAGATGATCCTCCCATTTTAGCCTCCTGAGTGTCTGAGACTATAGGTGAAAGCCACTACACCCAGCTAGTTATTTTTTGTATTTTTAGTAGAAATGGGGTTTTGCCATGTTTCCCACACTGGTCTTGAACTCCTGGGCTCAAGCGATCACCCATCTTGCCCTGCCAAAGTGCTGGAATTACAGGTGTGAGTCACGGCACCCAGTCCCAGAAAAGATTCTTTTGAGACCTCTGACCTTTGGAATTTATTTCCTTCCCTCCCCCCCTTTCCCCCCCTTTCTTTCTTTCTTTTCTTTTCTTTTCTTTTCTTTTTTCTTTCTTTCTCTTTTATTTTTGAGATGGAGTCTTACACTGTTGCCTGGGCTGGAGTGCAGTGGCATAATCTTGGCTCACTGCAGCCTCCACCTCCTGGGTTCAAGCAGTTCTTCTGCCTCAACCTCCCGAGTAGCTGGGGTTATAGGCACCACCACCACACCCAGCTAATTTTTTGTATTTTTAGTAGACACAGGGTTTCACTGTGTTGGCCAGGCTATGATCAAACTCCTGACCTTGTGATCTGCCTGCCTTATGCTCCCAAAGTGCTGAGATTATGGGCGTGAACCACAGCGCCCAGCCAACCTTTGGAATATTTAAATGATGGCTGAGGTAGCTGTTTATGTGACTGCTGCTGATTTCTTGCAAGCAAGGACTGATGATTCCTTTTGGATTTACGTATCATTTTCTTTTCCCAGCCTTTCTTTAGCACTCCAAACCTCATGCATGAAAATGTAAAAGTGTAAATTAGCCATCAGATTTAATTATAAAAATGAACTTAGAAGGAAAAAAAGTCCTTTGTGTTTATAGTTCTTTAGCATATATAGTTCTCTTAATCAATTTTTTTTAAAGAAAAGTAGACATGCTGATGTATTTGCAGCTGCTTGTATCAACATATACATTTAGAATAGTACTAGGCTGGGTGCAGTGGCTCACCCCTATAATCCTAACACTTTGCGAGGCTGTGATGGGAGGATCACTTGAGCCCAGGAGTTCAAGACCAGCCTGGTCAACATAGTAAGAGCCCATCTCTATTAAAAAAATTTTTTCTTTGCCAGCTTGGTGGCTCACACCTGTAATCCCAGCACTTTGGGAGGCTGAAATGGGCAAATCATGGGGTCAAGAGATTGAGCCTATCCTGGCTAACACAGTGAAACCCCATCTCTACCAAAACTACAAAAGTTAGCCGGGTATGGTGGCACATGCCTGTAATCTCAGCTACTCAGGAGACTGAGGCAGTAGAATTGCTTGAACCTTGGAGATGGAGGTTGCAGTGAGCCGAGATCGTGCCACTGCACTCCAGCCTGGGTGACAGAGAGAGACTCTGTTTCAAAAAAACAAACAAAAAATTATTTTAAAAGTCAGGTGGTAATAACACTGATTTGTTACTTTAAAACAGATGTTTGTATATTTATAGACTTAAGAAAAATGTGATGTGTTTACTGGTAAGTGTTAATTTGTACATAGGTAGATGGCATGAAGGTATCATTCATCTCTATACTTTAATATGATAACTTGAATCTATAGTTTTCATCTTTTTCTACTTATCTATATTCAGTTTTTTAATGTTTTGGGATTCTTTCCATTTTAAAAAAATATATATTTTTTAAAATCTTGGGTCTTGCTATGTTTACCAGGTCTTGAACTCCCGGCCTCAAGCAGTTTTCCCATCTCAGCCTCCCAAAGTGCTAGGATTACAGATGTGAGCCACCACATCTGGCCAATTTTTGGGAATTTTTGATTTGATAAAACAGGTCAATAGGGAAAATAATTACTAATTATTGAAAAATGACAAAGTACCATGACTTTTGCTATGTGGCTTGACTGTGTTATTGCATTGACTTTTCATAGGTAGCTATAAACCATTTTACAAACCATAAACCTGAAGCTCAGAAGGGTTATGTCATGATTTATGTATCTGTTTGCCCCTATTAAATTATAAATTACTTTAAATTAGGGGCCAATTATTGATTCATAGCAAAATGCACAAAGTATAGTACATATTAAATGTTGAGTAAATCTGTGTTTGTTGAAAATTAAACAGCTAATTAGGAGCATAACTGGGGCTCAACTTGGAACTTAACCTGAATTCAAAACCTATGCTATTTCCACTATTTCAAATTGTTATGTCAATTCTATGACATCTATCCTTTCAATCTGTCATATTTTGTTTATATCTTATGCTACTACAAACTCACTGTCTTAATATTATTTTTGTACATCTATTATTTTCTTATAAGATAGCCATTGGAGGTTGAAAAATATATCTCCATATTTATTTGCTTATTTAACCATTTTTGCTTTAAGTCATTCAATAAATATTTCACATCTGCTCTGTGCAAGGTCTTGTGCTAGATGCTGGGAATATAGTGGTAAACAAGATAGATACTGTCTTCACAGAAAACACATCTTTGTGTTCCCCGGGTACCTTAACTTAGTAATAGTATTAATGTTACGATAGTTAAAGTGAAAGATCTGAAGTTCAACTGAGCACAAATCCCAGTGCTTCTGTTTATTAGCTATGTGCACTTTAGTTACTTCCCACATACATCAGAATTTTGGGGAAGGTAGTCATAGATTGAACCATGTGAAATTGCTATTTAAGTAGGTCTAAAAATGAATATCAGAAAGTGCAAATATTCAACTTAGTATAGTTAAAACTTTTAGAACAATGTCTAGAACATAATATTAGCTATTAACCATTTTAGCTGTACTTAAAGAAATTTGGGCATATCATGGGGTTTCTAAAATTTGATAGTCTTTATAATCTAACCTTAAGTCATATATCAATTTTCACATTTACGGTAGTAGTGATAGAAATACATAATTTCTGATGCCTGTATCATAGCCCATGTGAAATGAACTGCTTTTGTCTCAGATGAACTTCCATAAACATCCTAGTCACTGATCACTTTGTAGAGTTAGTTCAGAAACTGACTCCTGAAAATAAAAAGCTTTTAAAAGTGGCAGTTGTTACAAGAAATTATGGTTATTTGACTACAGTAATGAATTAGAAATCAAAATTTAGATGTTTCCATATTGTTTTTTAAAGTTGATTTAAAAAATATAATTCACATATTATAAATTTATCCCTTTAGAGTATATAATTCACTGGCTTTTAGTATATTCACAAAGTTTCACAATCATTACAGCCATCTAATTCTAGAACTTTTTTGTCATCCCTGAAAGAAATTATACACAGTAATAGTCACTCCCCATTTCCCCTTTCTCACTAGCAACCACTAACCTACTTTCTGTCTTTATGCTTGTTCTGGACATTTTCTATAAATGGAAGCATACTGTATGTAGCCTTTTGTATCTGGCTTCTGTCATTTAGCATAATATTTTTAAAGTACTTGCCTAATGTAGCATGTGTTAGTACTTCATTTTTTTTTTGCTTGAAAAATATTCCACTGTATAAATATACTACATTTTTTTCATTAGTTGATGAAGATTGAGTTTTTTTCCAATTTGTGGCTTTTATGACTACTGTTGCCCTGAACATTTACACACAAAATTTGTATGGTTACGCCTTTATTTCTCTTGAGAATATACCTAGAGTTTATAATTGTCATATGTTGTTGCTGCTGCTCCTGTTTTTTTGGTGATTTCCTAATCTGATTCTGCAAAATCTGTATTCTTTTGTTTATGTGGCTACTGAAATCTCTCTTTGGTTAGCTGAATGATCAGCTATTGATTAGACAAAAATTTCCTTGATCTAGTAAAGAAATAAATACGCTGATCTAGTAAGTCTCCCATCCTTTGATGGGCTCTGTGTGCATGTTGGGGTATATCCTCAGTGCTCCAACAGGCAGTTTGTAACTCTGCCTTAGCCTTCATTTCCTGCTTGTGCAGAGCCTCAAAATCCACCAGTGAAGACAAATTAGGGCCCTTTCAGTTTTTTCTCAGGCAAACAAACAACCCTGCATTTGTTTCTGGCCTTTCTGAGTCCCAGAAATACATCGGAGCTTTCCGAAGACCCCTCTGGAACTTGTATTTCCTAATTTTTCCTTTTAAGTGTCTTGGTCACCTTTTCATTTACCCAGCTTTCACTGCTGCTTCAGGCATGTTAGGATGTTAGACAGTTGCCATTGATTTTTTTTTTTTTTTTTTTTTAAGCAAGTGCCCTGGGGAGAAGGCTGTTTGTGAGAGTAAGCTCTGAGTCAGGTCACCTAAAAACCAGGCTTGTGAGTGGGAGATTTCCAGAGAACTGGTAGGTAAGTAAGATAATGACAGTTCTCTTATGGTCGGAGTTTTGGGCAGCTATATACTATTCTGTTCTTCTGTTTTCCCCACCCCAATGCCCCAGTGGTTGTTAAGCTCCTGGTTTTCTCAGCTCTGTGATTATGAGGCTGTTGCATTTCAAGGCTGCCATGGAACTGGACAAAGGGAAATGGACATAGGACAACTTAAAAAGCCACAAATCTCACCTTTCTTACTGAAATTCAGCCATTTTTCTTGAATAGACAGTCTTCAGATTGTTGCAAGCCTTTGATTAATTTCCAGGGTTCTGAAAAAGTTGACTTAGACTGTTTTTACTGGTATTTTGTTTTATGAAATAATAGATTTTTTGAGTTTATTTTGGTGAAAGTGTTTAACTTCTCTACTTGTCATTTAAAAAATATTAGGCAATAAAAAAAATTCTCAAAAAAAAATTAGACAAGTAACATAATTTTTTTGTCTTTTGTTACTTCTTTTGTAGCTGGGTGTGGTGGTGCACACTTGTAATCCCGTGTACTCAGGAGGCTGAGGCAGGAGAATCACTTGAACCCAGGGGGCAGAGGTTGCAGTGAGCCGAGATCACACCACTGCACTCCAGCCTGGGCAACAGAGTGAGACTCTGTCTCAAAAAAACAAAAAAAAAATAGAAAAGATCTATCTCAGTTATTTTTATTGCTAAACATTAATAGGTGCTTAATATTATTGTATAGCAAATAAACACATGAATGAATTTTTGTGTTCATACTTTGTCTATTCATATATTTATTCAGCATTTATTGAGCATTTACTCTGTACTACATAGTGGGATAGAGCTAAATAAGGTGTGGTCACTATTTCAAGAAGCTCTCAGTTTAGTGGGCAAGATCAAGAAAAAACAACTATAAGAATGTGTTGTGATAGAAAAATCTAGTAGCTGTAGAAGTTTTATCTTTGTACATATCCTCAGGGGTTGACACACCATCATTTCTCACTTGGACTATTGCAACTAGCGTCATCATCATCATCAACATTTTTATCTTTTCAATTCAGTTTTTATACCACAAACAAAATGATCTTTACAGAAGGATAATTAGGTTATATTATCCCATCTCTTTAAAATCCTTCAATGATTTTTATCAACCACCGGTTCAAATTGTGAGATTTCCTTTTTATAGCCTCCAATTCTTAGAAGTATCTGATTTCATTTGGCACTCATCTCAACTCATTCTGCTTTCATGATGTTGAGCTCATTCCAGTTCCTAGAGCACAGCACAACTCTTGTTTGTCTCATGGTTTTTGCACATAATGTTTCTTTTGCTGGGAATATCTGTTCCCCAACTATTGGCATAGCTGACTTCTGATCATTCTAGTGTCTGCTTAAATATTACTCAGAGTGGCTTCCCTGATCACCCACTTCTCATTCTAAATTAAACACTCTCATTTTACTCTATGCAATTTCTTCTCCAATATTTTTCTCAGGATTTGCATATTTGTAACTATATTTTCATGTATATTTGTTTAATCTCTATTCAGCTAAAATATAATCTTTGTGAGGAACAGTATTTCTTTTTGTCCATGGTATTTCCTCAGTAAATATTTATGAATAAATTAATCAGTGAATAGAGGACATTCAGTCAAAATATATCTTCATCTGCATTTATCTTATGGGAAGCCCAGTTCTACCAGGTAGGAATAATCTTGAAGGAGTAGTTTGTATTAGATGAAAAGGGTTTGACATTCTAGGATAACAATAGTAACATCAAGTGCAAAGCCCCAGAAGCGTGAGAAAATATGGCTTAAGAAAGCAGTTCTCAAACTTTTTGATTTTAGAATTCCGTAACTCTGAAAAATTATTGAGGACCTCAAGGGGGATTTATTTTAATGTAGGTTATATCTATAAATATTTACTATATTACAATTAAAACTGAGAAATTAAGAAAACATTTAATTTATTTAAAAATATAAACCACTATATGTTAAATAATACATCTTTCATGAAAAATAACTATATCTTCCAAAACAAAAAATAATTGTGAGAAGAGACATTATTTTATATCAAAGACAGCTAGGTTCTCATACCTTCTTCATTCAATCTGTTGCATTATTTCGTGTAGTTGAAGTGTGTAAAGAAGGTATGATCTCAGATAAGTGGTTGGAAAAGGAAAACATTTATTAACACCAACTTTATCAGAAAGTCTTTAAGTATTGGGAAGCTGTTAAACACATACAAATAATACAAAATTTTAAAGTTTTTATTGAAAGCTTGAATTTTATCATTGGCAACAAATATTGCTGGTTGTTTTCCTTAAAGAGATGGCCTTGCTTTTTTCATTTTTGAGAGAATGTCATCTGAATGCCCAAGTCTTTATAACCATAGTTATTCAATGGTAGTGGGTAATTAACTTGCTCAGGGTTACATAGCTAGTAAGTGGCAGAGCTAGGTATAGAGACCAGATCTTTTGGTTGTATTATGTTGTATTGCCCTATGTCTAAATTATTTGGACTTGCCAAAGCATGTCTTACAATAGTGTATTGTGTTTTTCCTAGAGAGCATGAATGGTTTAAACAAGATTTGCCCAGTTACTTATTTCCTGAAGACCCTTCCTATGATGCTAATGTCATTGATGATGAGGCTGTGAAAGAAGTGTGTGAAAAATTTGAGTGTACAGAATCAGAAGTAATGAACAGTTTATATAGTGGTGACCCTCAAGACCAGCTTGCAGTGGCTTATCATCTTATCATTGACAATCGGAGAATAATGAATCAAGCCAGTGAGTTCTACCTCGCTTCTAGTCCTCCATCTGGTTCTTTTATGGATGATAGTGCCATGCATATTCCTCCAGGCCTGAAACCTCATCCAGAAAGGATGCCACCTCTTATAGCAGACAGCCCCAAAGCAAGATGTCCATTGGATGCACTGAATACAACTAAGCCCAAATCTTTAGCTGTGAAAAAAGCCAAGTGGCATCTTGGAATCCGAAGTCAGAGCAAACCATATGACATTATGGCTGAAGTTTACCGAGCTATGAAGCAACTGGATTTTGAATGGAAGGTAGGAAATTACAATGTATTAGGATCATTTGTAGAAGCCATTTTTCTATATGATAAGCTGCTCTGAGCTGCTGAGTTGAGTATTAAGTGCAGTTTTTTCTAGTAATATACCATGCACATTAAAAACAAACAAAAAAATAACCTCTAAGGATGAAAACCAGTTGATGCTGGAAACCAACATTTTGAATTATAGTGTAGTGTTCTTGGTCAAGAAAAAAGTAATCAACTAGAAATCATCTGAGAAAACAGATTACTGGTTTCAGCATGCATCAAAGCGTTGGAAAATCATGAGTGTCTTCAAAGATAGTATGTTTTTACTTCTTTTTTTAGGGAGGTTTTTTCTTTTTTAGGGGACAGAGGCAGGTGGCTGTGATAGCTAGTAATCAATACAAATTATACCATCACACATATTTATTCAGTCAATAAACACTTTTCTCTAAATTGTGATATTCTCTCTTATTTGGCTCGTGCTTTTAATGCTTCTAGTACATTTTCCTTACTCTCAGCCCAAAGTTTACTCTTCTTAAAAATAAGTGCTCAATTTCATTTTAGTTCTATTTGAATATGTGTGTGGAGAGGGCATTTTTCCATTTCAGATATGCCTTTCCCTCTTGTTCTTTTTCTGAGGATTATGAATTTTTAAAGGAAGAAGAAAAATGTTCCAACTTACCGTGTAAATATAGATTTGACATGTTCAAATAAATGAGTCATTTTCGTTTTATTATTTGTACATGAATATTTTCTTAAAATTATATAAAAAACAGACCTCTTTGTTTTAAAGCAGTCTTGTTTAGTTAGTTTAAAAAGAGATGTTAACATTTTTGAAATTCTGTACTGAAACATTTTTGAAACTAGTATCACAGATGTATTGAAAATCCAGAATATTCGATGCATTTTTTTTTGAGACAGAGTCTCACTCTTTCACCCAGGCTGGAGTGCAGTGGCGCCATCTTGACTCACTGCAACCCAGGGTAAAGCGATCCTCCCACCTCAGCCTCCCTAGTAGCTGGGACTATAGGCGCCCGCCACCACATTTGGCTGATTTTTTTTGGTATGTTTTTGTAGAGACGGAATTTCACCAAGTTGCCTAGGCTGGTCTCAAGCTCCTGGGCTCAGGCAGTCTACCCACCTTGGCCTCCCAAAGTGCTAGGATTACAGTCATGAACCACTGTGCTTGGTTCTCTTTGTTCCTTCTACTCCATAATCATCCATGAACATGTTTAAGCAGAGACTGGGCAACCAAATTATAATTAATATTTTAGAGTTGATATGTATGTAGAGTGAAGGCTAGACTTTATGTAATCTGTGGGTTCTCTTTGTTTCCTTTATCTTTCTCTTTTTCTTCAGTATCCCAAATTTATTCAAGTAGTTTTTCCTTCAAATCTTAATTGCCATATGGTACTACTAGTGGGGATTAAATAAATGCTAAATTACCAGTAATATAAAAAATTATTCAGACATTCCTTTCGTACCTCACACCTATTAATTACTTGTTTTGCCATTTTTTGCAATGAAAAGGGAGATATTTTGTAGTTTATTATTTTTAATTGATTTTTCACTTTAGGTAGTTAATGCATACCATCTACGTGTAAGAAGAAAAAATCCAGTGACTGGCAATTATGTGAAAATGAGCTTACAACTTTACCTGGTTGATAACAGGAGCTATCTTTTGGACTTTAAAAGCATTGATGGTAAGGAAGCTATGCATGCATGAGCTCTGAGAAGATAAAATTTGGCACTAGTTGACCAGATGTTAAAATCATCTCGAAGACATCCGGTGGGTAGGTCCTGCACTGGTTTTTAAGTAATCTAGACTTAACCAAAATGTAAGTGAAGTGAAAAGGATGAAAGACTTGTTGAATACACCTTACTTGGAATCTTTCCACAAGAAGTATCTTCATGGCATAAAAGAATCATTTGAAGTGTTGGCCATGGAGCACAAGTAAGGAACAACAGGGAGGCAGGCTTTACCTTTTTAATTAACTGACTTGTCAGGGCTTTGCCACATTTCTCCATTCATATTTCATTAGTTAGTATTGTAATGTCTAAACTTTCCCCTTCATCACCTTTCCTCATCCTGGGTGGCCAGGGTGACCGAATAGGTCTCTATTGGGATTTAGGTTGGATTTAGGTACCCATGGCAATCAAGGAGCCAAAGGCATCAGGGAGAATTGTCACATCCAAGAACTTAGTGTGTGCCAAGGATTAAACCTGAGTAAACCAAATGTGATTATTCATTTCAGAGACCCAAGTGGGATAAAACCAGAATAAACCAAGGGTCAGGTGATAGACTGAACAAGAGTGGAACTGAGTTTAGAGTTAGGGATGTTGTTTTAAACAAAGCATTTAAATTTTACTCTTGAGCTACCATCAACTATGTATGGTAGTGTTTATATGGATCCCAGACCTCTTCCATTGAAATTACATGTTGTTGTTATTAAATTGCAAATTCTTGGGAACCACTCCAGACCTATCACATCAGAGTTTCTGGAGACTGGTCCTGGGAATCGTAGAATCTGCAGTTTTAACAAGATTTCTCTTATTTTGCACCCTGTCTTCCCAAGGCAATGTATCATGGTAACTTTTATTTTTACCTTAATGTTTTTTTTTGTTGATATGCTAGAAGAAAATAAGTTATCAAGAATATGCTTTCTTCACATGCAGAGATATCAGTTTGATTCTAATATCAATGACAAATACTCCAATTTGAGAAGGACTTAGGGATCACATTTTGACTGTGTGTAAGTGTTGTGATTGGTAGTGATGTTTGTTAAGATTGTTTGAAGGAAGAGGACTGTGCTCCTAAAACAGTGAAACATGACATTCAGTATTAAGTATTAAATCCAGTTTACTTCCTAAATTTCAGTAGGCTTTCTGCTGTTTATGCCCCCAAATTTTTTTAACAAAAAATGATTAAAAAGTAAAGTGTGTTTACTTAATATTCTGAATATCATAGTTTCATAGGAAGGGTTCGGGCATATATGCTTTTAATATAGATTGCTCTTCTTTGGCCTATTTCAGATGAAGTAGTGGAGCAGAGGTCTGGTTCCTCAACACCTCAGCGTTCCTGTTCTGCTGCTGGCTTACACAGACCAAGATCAAGTTTTGATTCCACAGCTGCAGAGAGCCACTCCCTTTCTGGCTCTCTCACTGGCTCTTTGACTGGAAGCACATTGTCTTCAGTTTCACCTCGTCTGGGCAGTCACACCATGGATTTTTTTGAAATGTGTGCCAGTCTGATCACTACTTTAGCCCGCTGATGATCTGTCTCTAGTTTCTTTTTGTTATTGCTCTATGAAAATCAGATATATTATTTAAATTTTTGTCTTACTTTTGGATAACATCTGCTGCAATACGAATTGAGAGACATGAATTATTTCCAGGGGACACACAATGCTGTTGAAATTACTGAAAACAAAATATCTGACATCTTATTTACTTGTAGAAATCTGTAACCTTATTGTGCCTATGATAAATTCTCATAGGCAGTATCTTTAACAGGTTAATATTGATGAGGATTTTTAATTTACAATTATGATTACAGATGATTAACACACCACACTGGCTAACAATCTCAGTGTAAGGGTGGTTTGGCAGCACCTCCTTGCTTTATTGTTTAGTGTAGGTAAATCCAGTTTACTTCCTAAATTTCAGTAGGCTTTCTGCTGTTTATGCCCCCAAATTTTTTTAACAAAAAATGATTAAAAAGTAAAAGAACCACTAGTAAGATATTATTTAAATGTTGAAATCTTAAAAACCTGCCCTCAAGATTTCAGAAGCCAACTTCTGACAGTATTTTTACAAATACTGCCTAGTATATTCAACAGGAAGACTGGGGTCATGTAACAGGTAAACACAATTTTAAGATTCCTTAAAAACAGCTGTAACTAACTCAGGGTTTTAGCTTGCGATTTCCCTGAATAATATGCTTATCTTAAGAGCCTTCAAGTTTCAAATTAGTATTGGAACATCTGGAATTGCAGCAATTTTTGTCTTTTACATAAACTTATGTCATTTAAAAAATGCCTTCAAAACCTACCTTTCTCAAATTCTTTATGGCTTTATTTATTTTTGTATTTCACCAACAGTGACAAAATAGTTCAAGTATCAACAGTCCTTTAAATGAAAATTTTTCTCTTTGATCTTTATATTTTGTGTCAGGTGTTAGCATCCTGGTGCATCTCACAATGCTAATTCTTCATCGGAAGTCACTCCCTTCACTCCACCTATCCTAGTCACTACTGTCTGTTTATTGTGTGATCCTCAGTGGTTGAATGATACACAGCTTTTGAATTTTTTCTAGTTTCAAGTTTGAAAACACTGTTCTGGACCTAAGGGCTTTTGTACACTTCCAAAGCTTGATAGGCTATGACCTTCACTGTTGAACCTGATGGGGTAGGGAAGCTTTGAACATCAAGAAAAATAATTATCTCTTAAATAAGTAAAAAAAATATATATATGTGTGTGTGTGTGTGTGTGTGTGTGTGTTTATACACACACCAGTGCTTTTAAGCAAAAACCAAACAGTTTTTTTTTTGCTTTGTGCATATTTTTTTAAGATTTAAAAAACACAAACTATATATAGTAGGGTAGATAATAGTTTATTGATGATGTTTTGTTTTAAAGTATTTTTAAATTATGTGTGATTTAACTAATTTGTATTTATTCATTTGTTATTTTAACCATCTTACTTACCTGAATTACCCTAAAAACATTAAGCTCTTGAAAACAGAAAAATGACATTACCTTGAAAGATTTCTCTTTGCCAAAAATAACGTATGTTTTACCAAGAGGCAGATGACAATATTAGACCAAGTGTCTTCATTGTTAGTGGAAGATAGGCGTGTCTGTCTTTAAACATTCTTTGAATCAGGAATTTGCATTGTGTCACATCATATGACTTTGCAGATCTTTTAAAAACTGATGTTAAATAACTTATTAGTTCAACTTTTTAATATCAAAGTAAGAGAATCGTTCACCAATTTGGGAAAGAGGGCGGGTTGCAGTTTGAGATAGTTTAAGGTTTAATTATTGAAAGATTGCCATCTTGTGGCACCAAAGGGTAATTAAGTGATTATTTGCATAGGGAAAAGCAGTCCTGAAGTTAGTCTGATGTGCATTATAGATATGGGATAGTTTTGGGTTCCCCAAATGGGTACATACCTCTTTTGGGAAAAACAGGGCTACCTCATAATATTTGCCAGGTTGTGAATGGAATTAACTTAGAAAAAACGAACTAATCAGCTTAACCCTAATGACAAAATACACAAAAATTTTGAAGGCTGAAGGAATCTAGTGGTGTTTTAGCTCCATTAGTCTAATAGATAAGATATTAAAAATTTGTTCATATCAAAATTACCTTATATGGATGATTGTCATGTTTTTTGAGAGTTAATTTATTTACTGTTTTCTAAAGCTTGCCAGTATTTATAAACAGCTGTAGTTTGATATTTACTGAATTTTAGGAGAACTAATGATCACAGCTTGGGTTCTTTTATGTTCATCTTTTTAAAACAGCTATTTCATGAATCTAGGTGGTTGGTTTTTAGAGAGTATTTCAGGAGACATAGTCCAGCACAATAAGAGGTAGAGCATTGTTACAGCAGGCTTTTTGTTGCTTGTGGGCAGATATAGGGAAAGAATCAGTTGTTAACCGCAAATTTTCACATTTCAGTCTTGTAAACTATGGATGTGGTAAGCAGATGTGGGCTACGAATAATTTCCTCCAGTTAAGACTGTGGAGGAGAGCTTCTATTATTAGGTTACAGATAAGGCCTTAGTTATATCATGGAAATGTACTCCATGTGCTTCTAGAACTGCATTTCCCAAATGCTCCACAGAAAAAATGACTGCATGGACTAAGTTTGAAAAGTGTTGCATGCATTTTTCCCATCGAAGGTGACAATGGATGTAAGCATTAAAGACTTTGACAGGTCTTTCTGTGAAAAAAAGAAAATGATATAACTTTGTTGAAGTTTGCTTTGTCAAATTTTTTATTTTAAAAAACTTAATATCCAATGCATTTTTAGGAAAGTATTGTCCCAGAATGCCATAATTAGGGTAGTTAATAATTAAGTTAGCACTTCCTTTTATCAGTTTGGGAAGAATCTGATTGAAAATTAGAGTCATTTTGTTTTAACTTGCAGACATGTTCATCATGAGTGAATGCTGGACTAAATAGAATTTTTATGTCTGCAACTTGTTGCATAACATCTTGGTTTTCTTAATCAGTGTGTGTTATTTTTTGAATGCAACATTATTCTTGTGGTTGGGTGACTGAAAAGCCTGAAACCAGATTACTTGTTAAAGAAGTCTAAGAGACTAGTGACTCATGCTTATGGCTCTATGGATGATAAATTCTGATTCTTACTTTTAAAAGAAGTCACTTATTCTTACTTTTAAAAAGTCACTGATTCTTTTAAAATATGTAGTCAGTGAACATTTTCTAAATACTTTATGATACCTTATGAAGATCTAATTCCTGTTATGTTTCAATGTAGGAATAGGTAGATACCTTCTCAGACTGAATATGCAGAGAGGGAAGTAGGCAAACCATTTGCAAGTTGGGTTTTTGTTTTGATTAACAAACCTTTTAAGAGACACTTTTGTAATCTCTAGTGTTTACATTCCTTGATACTAGGTATCTGTAAAGAGAATCCAGGAGCCTAAATTAATCAGAAATAATTGTATTTCTATGTCAGGGTATTGGCTATATGTAGCACAAACAATTCTCCATTTTCTGCAAATGTGTTTTTCAGGACAGTTTTATAATTCTGGGTTTGCGTTTTCTTATTCCCTAGCCAGTTTGTACTCAGGGAATACAAATTGATTTTTACTGTTAAATGAGACATAGTTTAGAAAATAATCATAAACAACTATTACACATTTTTGATCTATTTGGATTTATCTGTAGCATCTAATAATGTGCAGTGTACTGAGTTAATGTAGGCACTTCACCTTCCATTTATTAAAATGTAAACACCTGGAACATGCCTGCCACAGATACCACTTTGTCTGTTCACTGGTTAATAATTTACGTCCTATTAATAGTTGTAAAATCTCAGCATCTAATTGCTAGACATGTTCACAGTTTTGTCTGTTTTTGTTTATTTGTTTTTAAAGAACCAAATTTTTTCAATCTGGCATTTATTTACTTGGTTCTCCTGTGTCACCCTGTGGCATTTTAAATAGGGAATGTAATTTATTTTAATAGTAGTTCTCAAAGACTCTATTAAAAACTCTGGATGAGGGACATGTGCAATCTGTTGGTAAGACACATCCAAGGTTTGGCCTCATTTTTATAACTCCTAAAATGGGAGAGGTAGATTTTAACACTTCTAAGGTACTTTTGAGCTTTAAAATTATTTTCTGCTTTTTCATATGATTGTGTTAGTGTTCACTTTTTATATATTTAGAGTTTTTATACTAGTGTGAATGTTTGTTTTGATTTGGTAAGGCATATCAAAGGTATATACTTGAATATTTTTCTAAATACAGCTGCCAGAGGAATGCAAATGGCAAAAATCATCCAGAAAACCAAACATGGTGAAACATCATGTCCATTTGGCATGAAGCAAAGCATTACAAATTTGGAGTGATGAAAGTGTTCCATATATTTTTTATAGTGATTTTTCGATCTAGAGACCCTCCATATTGTTTACTTACTATTATAATAACTTTGTGAGGTAACCAGAAAAAGCATTTTTGCCATTTCCAGATGAGGAAGCAGGACCAGAAAGCTGTTCACAGAACTTTAACGCCATGCAGGCATTCAGCAGTGATCAATTGCTCTTTATAGGAAACCACCTTTCCTCTGGGGAAGAACAGTCTGAATTAATAAAACATCAGAGTGGTTGAGTAATAAAAAATAAACACAGATATATTGCTTTCAAGTCTTAGAGTGGCATAAAGTATTCTTAAATAAATAGTTCTTAGTTTAATTATTTGAACCAGTCAGCTATACTAATGAGATGTAATTATCTGAAGTATTCGTTAGCATATTAGTTTTTGTAAATATTTCTAAGTTATTAAGGGTGCTTAAAATACTGAAGAAACTTTAAGACATGATTCTTCTTATAATTTTATGTGATTCTCATAGCACAATCATTTTTAAGAAAGGAAAACTAGGCCAGGTGCAGTGGCTCATGCCTATAATCCCAGCACTTTGGGATCCTCAGGTGGATCACCTGAGTCAGGAGTTTGAGAGCAGCCTGGCCAACATGGTGAAACATTTCTACTAAAAATACAGAAATTAGCCGGTGTGGTGGCAGGCCATTTATAATCCCAGCTACTTGGGAGGCTGAGGCACAGGAATCTCTTGAACCTGGGAGGCAGAGGTTGCAATAACCAAGATGGCGCCACTGCATGCCAGTGCGGGCGACAGCACAAGACTTTGTCTGAAAACAAACAAACAAAACTAGTCCTAGTCCCTGACCTAAATTGTTATAGTTTTTGACTATTATCTGAATTTGGCTTATCTAAATTTCATATGCAGATTGATAATTTTTCATTTTGTATTTATAGTAGATAATATATTTTCATAGAGTATATAGTTCTAATTTACAAACACCTAATTATTATTAGCTTGATAGAGTTTCTCCCAAACCTTATAAAATTTTGAAATGTACTTATGTTTGAGCTTTAAAAATTATAAAAACTTCATTTAAGCAAGTTGCTGGCATCCTTATTAGCCTTTCCACATATAATTGTGATGCATTTGATGTCACTGAACAGTAATAGCATGAAGAACAGGTCTCACAGTCTAGACTGGATTGAGTTTTAATTAAACTTCTTCAGCCATAGCCTGATAAGAATCAGGCTGGGTCGAGAAGAGTTATCAGACTGTAGGTCTGTATTAATTTTGCGAGCTAATGTTAATGTTTACTGCCAGTGTTGCATAGCAATGCCAGTTTCCAGTTGTGACTGTGTGTGTGACTTTTGGTAAAAATGGTTTATATCTAAAGTAGTTTAGATTTTATGGAAATAGCTCATGATTGTTTGGACAAACAGGGTAGGTAAATTGCAATTACATTTAAAGTGTAATTAAATCCTAGAGTGGCGCACTCTCCGGAAAAATAAGAGAGTTTTGAATTTGGAGAATATCAGGCATGAAAACTTCTTTGAATAATGCATAGAATTTTGACAAGGTTCTTACAGTGCATACAGTGTAACCTTTTTTGAGGCAGGCGGGTGGGGGTGGTTGCTACTTAGTGTTGATTTAAAATTTTTCAAGGAGGAACAAAAATATTCTAGCCAAGGAGAATTGCATTGTTATTTTTTTCTAATTTAAACCTGCATTTTTCAGTTACACATTTTTTTAAATAAATTTTGCTACCAAAAATGACCATTTTTCTAGACAGATAACATTTTCCTAAAGTGGAAAAGAAATAGATTCATTGTTCTAACAAAAACAAAACCAAACACTAAATTGTGCCTTCTCCCTCAAATTATAGGAAGAGTAATAAATTCTTGTTCAAACTATATTTTATTTTTTTTAATCCCTCTCAGTTCTCCTTAGATCTGCCTCCTACAAATGATCTTGTTTGCATCTGTCTGATTGAGTTCCCTTGGCCAAACTTCACACTACCGCTATCAGAAGTTGTTCGCTAAATATATTTTTCTACTTTTTTTATGTTGTTTGACTTTATAAGTCACCTTGAACATTTGGCTGCCTTCTCATGCTTTAAAAATTAATGCAATGAATAGCAGTTTTTACATTTTAACCCTTTAAAAAGTTTGTCAAGGAAACAACTCAGAGCCAAGAACAAAATCCAACGAATCTGTTTCTTCCTTTGGCTGCTGAAGCAGCAGCAAATCACATAACCTCATTAATTTTTCCATTTAAAAATATAGATAATAACCTACCTCACAGATGTGTGTGAGAAACTGAAAGCCCTTGTTTAAATACAGGGTTTATATCCCCACATTCAATGTAAATTCCTTTTTTTTTTTTAAAAGTATCTTTGATATTGATAGGATGAGTATCTTGATTTTTAGGTAAGATCACAGTTTCACAAATTGTGGTGTTTATAAGTTACACTTAATATTTCTTGAAACCTCAAATATTCAAATATCAAACTTGTCCTTTGTTGTAACAGTTATTCAGAATCTCTTCAAGTGTTGGCTGAAGTTGCCTTAATGTACCAAAATACAGCTCGCAAGATTGTTCACAATTATCTGTGGTTGTACAATGTTTTGAACATTTAATGTAAAGTTGTTATAGAGCTGTGAACTCTAAGGATAGTATCTTTATTGTTTTAGGAAGAATGGTTGTATTCTTTGTCATATACGCTTAAATATACAGTGGATTTTGAGTGCAACAAATAAAACTGAAAGTTTTATTTATTTAGCAGCCATTAGGTTGTGTCATGACAATCATAATATAGGATATAATATCTCCCTTTTTTCAAAAACATCCTGCATTAATTCATTCTTAGCCTACCTTTGAAAAAAAATCAATTGACTCATTGGAGTACTTAATTACATATTTATTGAAAAAAATTTTTAATTGTTGAAATTGGGACCACTTTTTATAATTGGTTTCAGGGAAAAAATAGACATTCAGTGCTAGTGTGTTCACATAACTCAGATTCAAGTTTCAGTTTTGTTTGTTACATACTTTTTGTGAGTGTTATATGATGTGGGAAGGATTTGTTTTCTAGTAACCATATGGAAAAGATGTCTTCCTGAATTACACAGCACTTCATAGTTACAGATTCTCCCTAATTAATGTTTGCACTGTATGAAACTCATAGGTAACATAGAAAAGCAGCCTGAGTGCTTATTAGCTTTTTTCACAAAATCAAATTAAAGTTTCTGGTTAATTTGAAAGCTGTTTTTGTTTCTGCTCCATCATTACGCTGATATTCTGCACTCCAACTAATAGTTACAAGAAAGTTGTTAGTGGAAAAGATTGCATATGACTCATTATATGTCACACCATCTTTGTCCATTTTTGTCATCTTAGTTGTACATTATAGTTTTAACTGGAGCTATTGCATGGGTTTTCTGTTGTTGCTGTAAGAAATTACTACAAACTTAACAAAATACAAATTATCTTATTGTTCTATAAGTTAGAAATCCAGCGGGCTTAGCTGGTTTTTCTGCCTCAAGTCACACGGGCTGAAAACCAAAGTATCGATAGGGCTGTGCTCTGGAGGAGAATCTGTTTCCAAGTGCATTGTTGGCAGAATTTTATTCCATGCTGCGGTAGGATTGAGGTCCTTGTTACCTTCTTGGTTGTTGGTTAGTAGTCATTTAAAGCTGCTAGAGGCCATCATTATTCCTTGGCCCATGGCTCCCTTCGTCTTCAAAATCAGCAACAAGGGGCTTATGCTTTGGATCTCTCCTTCCTTCTCTTCAACTACATGTTTCTGACATGCTGACTTTTTACCGCCTTCCTTTTGAAATTTTAAGGGCTCATGTGATTAAACTGGGCCTACCTGGATTATGTGCTTTTTGAAAAACATATTCTACTCCTCATGAAAAAGAAAAATGCAAGCGTATTAAAATCAGGATACACAAGTAAAGATTTCAATTCGCTTTTTCTAAACTTTAAGGAAAAGAATGGATTTGTTTTTATTGGTGAAAATATTTTCTATTTTCTAAATTGCATAGGTAATAGATGCTTCCTATAAGAAATTTGAAAAGTGAAGGAAATGGGAAGAATATGAGAAAAATGTCACCCATAATAAGAGGTAGCCACTTCTTAGTTTTGTTATTGTATATTTATATTTTTCCTCTTCCATTTCTTCCCCCCTAGACTATACCTTTTAAAAGTTTTGAAAATTTGCAGGAGAGGACCTGGTCAAGAAGGTTGCTATGCCATTTTGGAAGAAGAGTGAGTATATCACAGAGGAACTCAGAAGTGGGAAGGGAGGTCTTGGGACATCTTAAGGTAACTAGAGGGCCTGGCCAATATACAAATGAGTTTATGAGTTAGCCTCTATTACAGTAAAGTGTTTTATTATGCTGTCTTTTTTCTGATGATCCCATTATGTTTACTATATTTTTATACAAAATTGAAAATAAAATATAAACTTAGTCTTTCCATTGAAGCTTTACACTCAGCTAGGGTTTCTAGGAGACAGATGACATCTGCTTAGAATATCACTGAAGTCTTAGTTATGGTGTTTACATTCTTGCAGATTAATAATTTGAGAAGTATAGTTTTGATGCTTTGATTCAAAGAATGGAGGAAATGTGGCTGATATTAGTGAAATAGAAACATAACTGCACTAAGTATGAATAGAAAGGATAGAAAACCATTTTTTTCTAAAAACCTATACCATATCAAATAATAATTAGGTACTAGTTTATATTACACCAAATAGTTTATACTTAAAAATAGTATATACTATTTAATAGGCTTTTAACACTGAACATTTTTCTGTCTACACACAAAAAAATTACATACCAGTCATTCTTTTAAGACTTATGATTTGAAGTTTAAAAATGTATTTTTGTTTTCAGCATCTTTCAACTTCAGTATAAGCCAGGAACACAAATGACACCACTTATACAGTAGTGTGTATTAAGGATTTTAGACTACTTTTATATTATTACATTAAAGCATAACGACTACCCTATGAAGTAGACAAGATGAGAGTTATTAGCCCCGTTTTATATTTTTATTATTATTTATTTATTTTTAGGTGGAGTCTCACTCTGTCCCATAGTCTGGAGTGCAGTAGCATGATCTCAGCTTACTGCAACCTCCACTTCCCAGGTTCAAGCGATTCTCCTGTCTCAGCCTCCTGAGTAGCTGGAATTACAGGCATGCATCAGCACTCCTGGCTTATTTTTATATTTTTAATAGACACGGTTTCACCATATTGGCCAAGCTGGTCTCAAACTCCTGAACTCAAGTGAGCTGCCCACCTCAGCCTCCCAAAATGCTGGGATTACAGGCATGAGTGACTGTGCCCAGCCTAGCTTTATCTTAATAATGAGGAAATTGAGATGCAAAGAGCTGAGTCGAATTAGAACAAGGGGCCATGTAATGAGGTGGAAAGTGCAGGGGACAAACCTGTCTGAGTTCAAATTTAGTCCCATTGTTACCCCCAGATTTAAAATGCTTCATGGCTTGGTAAAGTGGCAAGAGTGATATGTGGTATATGATTCTCTGTTGGACAGGATTATTGCATGGAAGATAGCTGCTCAACATAGTCCTATACTCTCCCTGCCTTGTCTTTTACAATGCCTACTCTAACAGTTTTTGTCCTGGAGAGCAGGAGAGGGATGCAATGGCCTCTTACTGGGTAGTAAATTTAGTTCAGGGGTCCAAACATCGAGTTTGGTCCTTGGTCCAAGCATAAATATATTTCCAAAATTTGGTACCAGGCCTAATTTCATCTCCCAGAAAAGAGTCTCAAAGCCATTCCCTAATTCTCTTCTCTAACCACTACATCTAATTAGTCACTAAGACATTCTGTTTTACCTATGTAATACCTCTAATGGGGCTTCTCTACCATATATTTCTGTTGCTGCTGTCTTAACGTGTAATGCCATTTTGCCTAAAATATTGCAAAAACAATCTCTCCTCTGTTGTCCATATGGCTGATTGCTTCGCACCTCACAAATATCTGGCATTTTCTTCCCATCCTCCAAATATCTGCCATTTTCCTACTGCATGACCCTTAAATGGCTCCTTACTCTCTAGAGGAAAAGTACAAGTGAAGTCTGTCACATTCTAGACCCACCTTACCTCATTCCAAACAGCTCTTGCCATTTTCCACCAGACATCTTACACTCCATTTACTCTGAATTTTTTCATAATCACCAGACAGAGCATGGGCCTTCCATCTCTGTGCCTTGTCAAATAAATAAACATATTTAAAGACCAAGCTTCAGTTTACCTTCTCTGTAAAATGTTTTAATCCTTTAGCTGTTCCTTTCATATCTTAGTTATGTTATTTGTAATAATCTCTATGTGTTTCCTTCTCTAAACTCTGAACTTTTTGAATACCTTTGATTCTTGTCATTTAGAATAAGCCTGGCCTTTATTGGCAAATGTCATTTGGAACATGAAAAAAAAAGAAAAAGGAACCTAGAAGCTTAAAAAAAAATGGCCTCAACATAAAGAACAAGGCCATGGAAACACACGCCATCATGCTTGTGAAGGCCAGAATCATTCTGCTTTAAGAACTGAGTGAAATTCTTCAGTTTTTCAGTGCCGAAAAAGCCACTTAAACATTTGAAATGGTTAAATGCATATGTAGAATTTATTTCTTACTGACATACAGTTTACCTCTTTTAAAAAAAATAAACATTACATACAGTTCAGCTTTTAAATTTTTATTTAATTTCATATAAATGAAAGTATATAAGAATGCTATTATTTGAACAGGTATTTGGGCATAGACAAAATAATGCCAATTGTTCTTATTTTGGACAAAATGATGTTTTAAAGTAATACAGCATATATATTATTTTGTTAAGTACATTTGGGCCCTTCTTAAAATGATGGGTAAGTTTAGGAATAAATTATTCTTCAGCAGACTATTCCCAAAAAAACCCAATGTGAAACAGTATTTATGTAAGTTAATTTTTGTGATAAAGTAAAAGGACATGTATACCTTGATTTTTTCTAAAGACTGAGCCATAATTACTTTAAGATTATACCTTAAACTTGAATATTTAAAAGCACTTGGTTACGCTATTTACTGTTCAGAATTAAATTATTCCAAATTTGAATGAACAACATCTAGAAATTACAAACACTTGTGTACTAATATTAGAAGCAAACTAACCATCTGCACAACTGACTAGGTGCCATAAGGCATGATTTCTAACTTTGGATATGGCTCATTAAATAAGTGCTCAAATGCTAACACATACTGTTTCACATTCTCTTGAACTGGCAGTGAAGTAGATACTGAAATAGACAGTGAAAGATAACCTTTTAGGAGTAAAACCAACATCTAAATGTTGAGGATTTGTTTTTATTTTTCTCTTTTGAGTTCTGAACAAAAGTTTCCACAGATTCCACCATCTCAAAATGTAGACATGTAAACTGAAACTGATGTAAGGCGGGACTAAGATCTTAGGACTAGTTCTCCCTTGTGCAGACCATAGCATTTGATCTTGATCTTTCTAAGGTGACCAACTTCGATTCCTGAGAAAAAAAATATGCACACATTTTAAAATATAGGACAATGAAACAGTGAGTGAGAGATTTCTAGGGAATTTCTGATCTAGCTTAATATGTTTGTGTTCCTTTAAAATGTTTATAAAGCTGTGTGGAGAAGTTAGATAGCATACTCAGGAGACACAATAATAAAATCTCTTCCAGTGTAATCCTTATAGAATAGCGTACTGTATGTCTAATTTTTTTAACTTCTTGAATTTCAACAGATTCGGTAGTCTCTTCAGACAAATGTATACAACAGGGTATTAAAAACTCATGAGGTAAAGCATAAAATCAAACCACTTACTTGAAATCTAGGTGTTCAATGAGCACATATCCATCTGTAGACACAAAAATCACTGTTAATTTGAAAGCTATAGAGAAAATGCTTTAAGGTTTTTTAAAAAACAGTGATTGAAACATTAGGAAAGATAAGCAAATAAACTTACATTTGCCTTTAGAATTACGACATATCACTAGATTTTGCTCAGTGGTATCAATGACTTCCAGTTCTTCTCCAGGGGATATTGGCAAATCGAATATTCCGTTTCTTGAATTACTTGAACAGGCCACTGCTGTGTTGGTGACACTTACCTCTTTTTTGTACTGGAATGAGAAATTACTAATCAGACCATTCGTGCATATTTTTTTATAACAAAATTAATGGAGGATATAATATAGTAACCTCAAAATAAACTCAAGACACTACTGACTAGTTAAATAACACACATGGGAATAGAAAATAGGAAGGTGTGCAGTTAAAGGAAAGTCATTTAAGAAAATAATAGTATAATGCTGCAACCTCACATTTGTTTGGTATGATTATATTTTCAAAGTGTTTTCACAACCATTATTTTTTCTCTCAAATCTTCTGTTAAAATTATTTTTAGTTCTGGGGCACATGTGCAGGATGTGCAGGTTTGTTACAAGGGTAAACGTGTGCCATAGTGGTTTACTGTACCTATCAACCCATCACCTAGGTATTCAGCCCAACATGCATTTGCCATCCTTTCTGATATTTTCCTCTGCCCACCTTACCCCTGGACAGGCCCCAGTGTGTATAACCATTATTTTATTGTACTAGAATGAGCCCTGGTGGATGAGGTTGTAACATAGGTATGAATTAAGTACCATGGATGGTAGCTAACTGTTCCATTTAAAAATTTACCTACAAACTCAGAAAAGAAGTTAAAAAAAAAAAAAACCTCAATGTAGTGCCTTAGAGTTTATAATATTCTTACATACCTATCATTTCTAGAGAACATTCTTTCCACGCTTTTTCTCTGTGTGAGCTCATATACAGCTCTACTACATGTTATTTTAAAGTAGTGGGAATTGGCTGTATCCAACTGGGGACAAGTCACATTCTCCTTTTGTATTCATAGGCAGGCAGGCATTTTGATAAAAACTCCCAAGAAATTCAATTCCTGACCATGGGAATCTTTTCCTGAAAAACTAGCTGGCCTATACATCTGCGGTACATAACCTTCTAATGCACTGAAATCTGTTGACCACAAATAAATAATTCCAGAATATGCAGCTTAGATTACAGATACCAACTTCTTCAAGTCCGTGTGACCAAATGTCTCCGTTTGGCCAGGACATTGTCTTTTTGTAACTAATATATCTATTTATAACTTTATGATTAAGAGTGCCTCCTTCCACTCTTAGAAGTATCCTGTGTTTGGATGATAAAGTGCAAGATCAACCTATAGCAAATGAGATCAGATCTACAAGATAGATTTTTCTTTCATCTAACAAAGTAATCGCTTCCTTACTAGCTTTCTTATCCTTTCCAGGCCATTGCTCACTGTGAATTCATAATGATTTCTTAAAATACAGATCTGATTAGGTCTCCCTGCTATTTATAAAGCTCTAAAAACTCCTTATTGCTTTCAGGATGATATCCACACTACTTAGCTTGAGATTCAGGGTCCTTTGCATACTGTCATTCCCCATCTCTCTATCTTTGTCTCTTTTATTGAAGCCACATCAAGCTACATGACAATCCTTGAATACATGCTATTTCCTTGAAATACTCCTCTTTCTTTTTTAAAAAATTGTACTTTAGGTTCTGGGGTACATGTGCAGATCATGCAGCGTGCATAGGTACACACATGGCAATGTGGTTTGCTGCCTCCATCCCCCTGTAACCTACGTTGGGCATTTCTCTCCATGTTATTCCTCCCTGACCTCCCCCCCACCGACTGTCCCTCCCTTGCCCCCCCAACAGACCCCAGTGTGTGATGTTCCCCTCCCTGTGTCCATATGTTCTCATTGTTCAACACCCACCTATGAGTGAGAACATGCAGTGTTTGATTTTCTGTTCTTGTGTCAGTTTGCTGAGAACTATGGTTTCCAGATTCATTCATGTCCCAACAAAGGACACAAACTCATCATTTTTTTTTATAGCTGCATAGTATTCCATGGTGTTATATGCCACATTTTCCTTGTCCAGTCTAACGTCGATGGGCATTTGGGTTGGTTCCAGGTCTTTGCTATTGTAAACAGTGCTGCTATGAACATACATGTGCATGTGTCTTTATAATAGAATGCTTTATAATCCTTTGGGTATATACCCAGTAGTGGGATTGCTGGGTGGAATGGAATTTCTATTTCTAGGTCCTTGAGGAATCTCCACACTGTCTTCCACAATGGCTGAACTAGTTTACCCTCCCACCAACAGTGTAAAAGTGTTCCTATTTCTCTACATCCTCTCCAGCATCTGTTGTCTCCAGATTTTTTAAAGATGGCCATTCTAACTGGCATGAGGTGGTATCTCAATGTGGTTTTGATTTGCGTTTCTCTAATAATGAGTGATGGTGAGCCTTTTTTCATATGTTTCTTAGCCTCATATAAGTCATCTTTCGAAAAGTGTCTGTTCATATCCTTCACCCACTTTTGGATGGGTTTGTTTTTTTCTTGTAAATCTGTTTTAGTTCTTTGTAGATTCCGGATATTAGCCCTTTGTCAGATGGGTAGATTGCAAAAATTTTTTCCCATTCTGTTGGTTGTCAGTTCACTCAAATGATTGTTTCTTTTGCTGTACAGAAGCTCTGGAGTTTAATTAGATCCAATTTGTCTATTTTGGCTTCTGTTGCCAATGCTTTTGATGTTTTATCCACGAAGTCCTTGCCTATGCCTATGTCCTGAATGGTTTTGACCAGGTTTTCTCTAGGGTTTTTATGGTGTTAGGTCTTATGTTTAAGTCTCTAATCCATCTGGAGTTAATTTTAGTGTTAGGTGTCAGGAAGGGGTCCAGTTTCTGCTTTCTGCACACTGCTAGGCAGTTTTTCCAACACCATTTATTAAACAGGGAATCCTTTCCCCATTGCTTGTTTTTGTCAGGTTTGTCAAAGATCAGATGGTTGTAAATGTGTGGTGTTGCTTCCAGGGCCTCTCTTCTGTTCCATTGGTCTATATCTCTATTTTGGTACCAATACCATGCTGTTTTGATTACTGTAGCCTTGTAGTATAGTTTGAAATCAGGTAGTGTGATGCCTCCAGCTTTGTTCTTTTTGCTTAGGATTGTCTTGGCTATGTGGGCTCTCTTTTGGTTCCATATGAAGTTTAAGGTGTTTTTTTCCAGTTCTGTGAAGAAGGTCATTGGTAGCTTGATGGGGATAGTGTTGAATCTATGAATTACTTTGGGCAGTATGGCCATTTTCACAATATTGATTCTTCCTAACCATGAGCATGGACTGTTTCTCCGTCTGTTTGTGTCCTTATTTCGTTGAGCAGTGGTTTGTAGTTCTCCTTGAAGAGGTCCTTTACATCCGTTTTTAGTTGTATTCCTAGGTCTTTTATTCTCTTTGTAGCAATTGTGAATGGGAGTTTGCTCATGATTTGGCTCTCTGTTAGTCTGTTATTGGTGTATGGGAATGCTTTTGATTTCTGCACATTGATTTTGTATCCTGAGACTGCTGAAATTGCTTATCAGTTTAAGGAGATTTTGGGCTGAGACAATAGGGTCTTCTAAATATACAACCATGTCATCTGCAAATAGAGACAATTGACTTCCTCTTTTCCTAATTGAATACCTTTTATTTTTTTTTCTTGCCTAATTGCTCTGACTAGAACTTCCAATACTATATTAAATAATAGTGGTAACAGAGGGTATCCTTGTCTAGTGCCAGATTTCAAAGGGAATGCTTCCAGGTTTTGCCCATTCAGTATGATATTGGCTGTAGGTTTCTCGTAAATAGCTTTTATTGTTTTGAGGCATGTTCCTTTGATACCTAGTTTATTGAGTTTTTAGCATAAAGTGCTGTTGAATTTTGTCGAAGGTCTTCTCTGCATCAATTGAGATAATCGTGGTTTTTGTCTTTCGTTCTATTTATGTGGTGGATTACATTTATAGACTTGAGTATGTTGAACCAGACTTGCATCCCTGGAATGAAGCCTACTTGATTGTGAGGGATAAGGTTTTTGATGTGCTGTTACAATTGGCTTACCAGTATTTTATTGAAGATTTTTGCATCTATGTTCATCATGGATATTGGCCTGAAGTTTTCTGGAATCAGGATGATGTTGGTGTCATAAGATGATTTCGGAAGGATTCCCTCTTTTTGTATTGTTTGGAATAGTTTCAGAAGGAATGGTACCAGCTCCTCTTTGTACATCTGGTAGAATTCAGCTGTGAACCTGTCTGGACCTGGACTTTTTTTGGTTGGTAGGCTATTAATTGCTGCCTCAGCGTCAGCCCTTGGTATTGGTCTATTCAGGGTTTCAACATCTTCCTGGTTAGTCTTGGGAGGATGCAAGTGTCCAGGAATTTATCCATTTCTTCCAGGCTTACTGGTTTATGTGCATAGAGTTGTTTGTAGTAATCTCTGATTGTAGTCTGTATTTCTGTGGAATCAGTGGTGATGTCCCCTTTATTGTTTTTTTACTGCATCTCTTTGATTCTTCTCCCTTTTCTTTTTTATTAATCTGGCTAGTGGTCTATTTTGTTGATGTTTTCAAAACACCAGCTCCTGGATTTATTGATTCTTTGAAGGGGTTTTTTGTGTCTCTGTCTCCTTCAGTTCTGCTTTGGTCTTATTTCTTGTCTTCTGCTAGCTTTTGAGTTTTTCTGATATTGCTCCTCTAGCGCTTTCAATTTTGACGATAGGGTGTCGATTTTAGATCTCTCCTTGCTTCTCATGTGGGCATTTATTGCCGTAAATTTCCCTGTAGACACTACCTTAAATGTGTTCCAGAGATTCTGGTACATTGTGTCTTTGTTCTCATTGGTTTCAAAGAACATCTTAATTTCTTTGTTCATTTCATTGTTTATCCAGGCAACATTCAGGAACCAGTTGTTCAGTTTCCATGAAGCTGTGCAGTTCTGAGTTAGTTTCTTAATTCTGAGTTCTAATTTGATTGCCCTGTGATCTGAGAGACTGTTATGATTTCTGTTCTTTTGCATTTGCTGAGGAGTGATTTACTTCCAATTATGTGGTCAATTTTAGAGTAGGGGCAATGTGGTGCCGAGAAGAATATATATTCTGTGGATTTGGGGTGGAGATTTCTGTACATGTCTATTAGGTCTGCTTGGCCCAGATCTGAGTTCAAGTCCTGGATATCCTTGTTAATTTTCTTTCTCATTGATTTGTCTAATATTGACAGTGGAATGTTAAAGTCTTCCAATATTATTATGTGGGATTATAAAGTCTCTTTGTAGGTCATTAAGAACTTCCTGGGTGCTCCTGATTTGGGTGCATATATATTTAGGATCATTAGCTCTTCTCGTTGCATTGATCCTTTTACCATTATGTAATGTCCTTCTTTGTCTCTTTTGATCTTTGTTGGTTTAAAGTCCATTTTATCAGAGACTAGGATTGCAACTCCTTTCTTTTTGCTCTCCATTTGCTTGATAAATTTTCCTCCATCCTTTATTTTGAGCTTATGTGTGTCCTTGTATGTGAGATGGGTTTCCTGAATACAGCACACTGATGGGTCTTGACATTTTATCCAATTTGCCAGTCCATGTCTTTTGATTGGGGCATTTAGCCCATTTACATTTAAGGTTAATATTGTTTTGTGTGAATCTGATCCTGCCATTTTGAGGCTAGCTGGATGTTGTGCCCGTTGGTTGATGCATTTTTTTCATTGTGTTGATGGTCTTTACCATTTGGTACGTTTTTGCAGTGGTTGGTACTCATTGTTCCTTTCCTTGTTTCGTGCTTTTTTTCAGGAGCTCTTGTGAGGCAGGACTGGTGGTGGTGAAATCTCCCAGCCATTGCTTGTCCATAAAGGATTTTCTTTCTCCTTCGCTTAAGAAGCTTAGTTTGGCAGAATATGAAATTCTAGGTTGAAAGTTCTTTTCTTTAAGAATGTTGAATATTGGCCCCTACTCTCTTCTGGCTTGTACGGTTTCTGCAGAGAGATCTGCTGTGAGTCTGATGGGTTTCCCTTTTTGGGTAACCCAAGCTTTCTCTGGCTACCCTTAGCATTTTTTTCCTTCATTTCAACCCTGGTGATTCTGACGATTATGTGCCTTGAGGTTGCTCCTCTTGAGGAATATCTTTGTGGTATTCTCTATATATCCTAGACTTGAATGGGGGCCTGGCTTGCTAGGTTGGGGAAGTTCTCCTGAATAATATCCTGAAGAGTGTTTTCCAGCTTGGATTCATTCTCTCTGTCACATTCAGGTACATCTATCAAACGTAGATTAGGTCTTTTCACATAATCACATATTTCTTGGAGGCTTTGTTCATTTCTTTTCACTCTTCTTTCTCTATTCTTGCCTTTGCATTTCATTTCATTGAGTTGATTTTCAATCTATGATATTCTGTCTTCTACTTGGTCAATTTGGCTATTGAAACTTGTGTATGCTTTGCAAAGTTCTTGTGCTGTGTGTTTCAGCTCCATCAAGTTGTTTATATTCTTCTCTAAGCTGTTTATTCTAGTTAGCATCTCATCTAACCTTTTTTTCTAGGTTCTTAGTTTCTTTGCATTGGGTTATCACAAGTTCTTTTAGCTCTGAGAAGTTTGTTATTACTCACCTTCTGAAGCCTGTTTCTGACAATTCATCAGATTCATTCTTCATCCATCTTTGATCCCTAGCTGGTGAGGAGTTGTGATCCTTTGGAGGAGGAGAGGCGTTCTGATTTTTGGTGTTTTCATCCTTTTTGCACTGCTTTCTTCCCATCTTAGTGACTTTATCTACCTGTGGTGTTTGTAGTTGGTGACTTTCGGATGGGGTCTCTGAGTGGACGTCCTTTTTGTTGATGATGAAGTTATTTCTTTCTGCTTCTTAGTTTTCCTTCTAACAGTCAGTCCCCTCTGCTGCAGGACTGCTGGAGGTCCACTCCAGACCCTGCTTGCCTGGGGATCCCTTGCGGGGACTGCTGAACAGTAAAGGTTGCTGCCAGTTTCTTCTTCTGTTATCTTTGTCCCAGAAGGGTACCTGCCAGATGTCGGCCTGAGCTCTCATTTATGAGGTGTCTCTTTGGGTATATGGGGGTCGGGGAGCTGCTTGAGGAGACAGTCTGTCTCTTATAGAAGCTCAAGTGCTGAGCTGTGAACTCCATTTTTCCATTCAGAGATGCTGGGCAGGTACGTTTAAGTCTGCTGCAGCAGAACTCATAACCGCCTCTTTTCCCAGGTGCTCTATCCTAGGAAGGTCGGCTTTATTTATAAATTCCTGTCATGCTGTTGCCTTTTTTCATAGATGCCCTGCCCCACATGGAGTAGTCTAGTCACAGTCTGTCAGCAGAGGTGTTGCTGAGCAGGCTCTGCCCAGCTGCTGTGTGAACTGCCTCAGTAGTGGAGGACTGCCTCGGTAGTGGTGGTCACCCTTCCTATCTTTGTATTTTTAGTAGAGATGGGGTTTCTACAAATAATTCCTATTCAAACCCAATCAACTTTGGTTCAAATAGGAATTGTTCTATTTTAATGAACTAAAATAGGAATGTACCCAAATCTCTCATTCACTGATTTCAGTGATTATGAGAGATTTGGGTACATTTCTATTAGTTCATTTCAAAAAATATTTTATGCATGTTTACAAAATGCTAAGTAGTCTTATACTGCTCTGCACAAGAATATGAAGATGAATAAATAACCTTTGTCCTCTAGGAGCTCATACTTTAATATGATGAACATGTAATTCCAATTATGTTAATGTGTGATAAGCTATAGGTAAACAGAAGAAGAGTAGTTTCTTTAATTAGAAGGTTTGGTCATGCCTATAATCTCAGCACTTTGGGAGGCTGAGCCGGGTGGATCATGAGGTCAAGAGATCGAGAACATCCTGGCCAACATGGTGAAACCCCGTCTTTACTAAAAATACAAAAATTAGCTGGGTGTGGTGGCACATGCCTGTAGTCCTAGCTGCTCGAGTGGCTGAGGTAGCAGAAAACATGGGAGACAGGGTTGCAGTGAGCTGAGGTGGTGCCACTGCACTCCAGCTTGGTGACAGAGCAAGACTCCATCTCAAAAAAAAAAAAAAGGAGGAGGAGATTTGGGCAAGTCTTCCTGGAGAAGAGAAGATGAGAAGAGGCCTTGACTGGGGCTTGATAAATGAACAAGAGCTAGTCAGATGGAGAAAAGTGCAAAGGTGTACCAGATAGTTGGAATAGACCAAGGGAGCACTTAGAGGGATGAAATAGCAAGAGAAACATAGAGGAGGTTCATTCAAGGGACAGAACTATGAGCAGTTTGTTGCTGAAGCAGAAAGTGCAAGGCAAAGAGTGGCAAAAGATAAAACCAGGAAGATGGGCAAAGGTCAGCACATAAAGAGCTTTCTAGGCCATGGTAAGAACCCTAAACTTCAACCATTTTGCAAGGGGGAATGTTTGAAAAATTTTAGGCAGTGATTTAGACAAATTTTATGAGCAGGATGCACACTTTATCTCTCTCAATCCAGTGTCTAGCACATGGAAGGTGCTCAAATGCTTCATAATTAATAATCCTCACTTTGACAATATATGAAATCAGGGAAGTTTGAGCTTTTAGAATAATGAAAGAATGTTCCATGTCTCTTACTAACAGAATAAGAAGGCAGAAAGCTTCAGATGCTGCATCATTCATTTGTTCATTTTGTTTTTCATTCGCTTGTTTATTTAGGCATTCATTTACCAAACATTATTCGTACAGTTTTATGTCAGGCCCTGGGGAAAAATTTGAATGAGACAGGGTTTCTTCTTCAAAACAGACCCAAGAGATTAATTAGTTCAAGATTCACACACACACACACACACACACACACAAACACTTTAATACAACTAATCAGTGTTATAAAAAAGATTTGTAAAATAGCTATATAAAATGTGCTGAAGGAGTAACTTAACCTGGAAGAGGTAGGGAGGAGTGGGTGACATTTGAACAGAGCCTTCAAGAAGAACTTAGGAGTTTTTTCAGGAAGAAGGAATAGCATGTGTAGACATGACAATATAGATATGCATTAGGAAAAAACAGAAATGAAATCCTGGCTTTTTGTATCAAAGATTATGTCTGCATCTCAGAGAGCCAAAGGCACAGCATACTTCCAGAATCTTTTTTTTAAATGAAAGCTCCTAGCTATTAATATTGCTAATTTTTACCTTCAGAAGAGAACATACCTTAAATCTTTCTCTAAAGAGTTTTTCTTCTCTTTTCATTCTGTTCTTTTCTAAGTTTTGCTTCTTGGTTTTGAAGAAATTTCTAGGAGAGAAACTAGCAAGAAATGTGCAGATAGGTAAAATGTACAATAATAAAACTCTAAGCTTCCGAGTCTACAAAGTCACTTCATTTCAGGATAAATTTCAGGTATAATTTATGTGTATAATTTTATATAAAATAATACATATACAAAATCATGCATCTGTATTTATGTATATGTACACACATGTATGTATGTTCATAATACAAACACACATATTTCCATTAGAGTAAATTGTCAAACCAATCAGCATAATACCAATTGCTTTTCTCCTTAATTAAAAAATATTTTTGATGGCAAGATAACTTGGAATAAAATCACATTGGTTAAACAAATGTAGGTAAACAAGAAACTTGCCTGAATGAGACGGAGACAGAACTTTTTTTTTTTTTAAAGGGAACATTTAACACTTATAAATATTCCCATTCACCTTCAGATTATTTAATGGAAACCAGTAAGAATGAGTAAGCAGCTTACTTTGTGTGGTTTTCTAAGTTGTTAAACCTAATTGCGGATCACAAGTCTACGTGGCTCAATCAAAGCGCTCTCCAGTTTGCTGAATGATTTGGATGATGAATACCATTAAAAAAATAAAGATGCCACAAAGCATGTGCAAGAATTTCAGCACATAAAAGTAAATAACCCTAGAGAAGTATCTGATTATTCTCTTACTCCTCCCTCTTGCTCTTCACATGTGATTTGGTTCTTCTTTTTAGCGGTTTAATATATTAACAGAAGTAAAAATGTCAACCAAGTCCTGTCAGTTTTATTCCAAAGTGTCTCCTACATTTATTTCCAAGATTATAGCCACTGCCATATTTCAGATTATCACTGCTTACTGCCTGAGATACCATCTTCATCTTACCTCTCCTTCCTCAAATCCATTGGCATACCTGCCTGCAGAGTCATTATGCACTCTATTGCTTAAAACCTTTTAATTTGTCTCTACTGCCAATAGGATAAAGTCTAAATTCATTAGCAATTTATTATCTGGCCTGATCTACCTTCCTAGCTTTATCCGCTGCCCTTTTCCCTGCACATATAATGTCTACTGGGGTCTTCTTAGGAAGTGAGCTATCCTTTTCATGCTGTTACACCTGGGATACTGCTATGGTTTGGGTATTTAACTCCTCCAAACCTCATATTGACATCTAGCCCCCAGTGTTGGAGTAGGGGCCTAATGGGAGATATTTCAGTCATGGAGTTGTCTTCCTCATGCATGGCTTGCTACTGTCCTCAACTCTCATAGTTTCCTTGAGCCTGGCATCTCATTTGTTAAAATGACCCTGGCACCTCTCTTGTCCCTCTTGCTTCCTTTCGAGCCATGTGATCCCTGCACATTTGCCATGAGTGGAAGCAGCCTGAGGCCTTTGACAGAAGCAGATGTCAATGCCATGCTTTGTATACAGTCTGCAGAATCATTAGCTAAATAAGCCTCCTCTTTATAAATTACCCAGCCTCAGGTATTCCTTTATAGCAACATGAACAGACTAACACAGATACTCTTGGCCAACTTCTGTTTAAACTTGCCATCATCTTCGATTGATAAAAGATTAATAAAAGGGTTGAACTAATATAGAAAGCATTTCTTATTGGTAGAATACATTATGGTTGAAATCACTTTAAAATGATCAAAGAGCACATAGAAATTGATACATCAATCTACAGAAATAACTAACCTTCCTGTATTGTTTATAAATTTACTTGGTTCAGAATAAAAGTATACACTTATATCACTGTGTTGTAAAAAATAATAATAAAAAGGCACTGGAAAATTGTTTCCTAAGACGACTTATTTGTAGTTAACAATATACTAAAAAGCTTTTTAGGGGGAAGATAAAAAATATTACTAATAGTTCCACTCTTGGAATTCTGTTTTGTTATGCTATGCAAGTATGAAGTTTAAGACAAAGTTTAAGATGAACTATGAAGTTTAAGATAAAAGTAGGAAGTTTAAGATAGAAAGTTGCTTTTCTAGTCTGTTAATACATCTTGCCAACCTGGAAAAAAATTACATCAAGTCTAAACCTAAAGAAAATAAACTTATGAGAAGGGCCACCCAATGCCATTCTCTGAGTCTCAGACACTAATGTCTGGTTTCCTTTCCTGCACCCTGGTAGGATTTTTCTAACAGGTTTTCCAGAGCGGACAGACTACACAATGTTCACATCTCAGTGAATATTTAGACAAAGGTTTCCCCAAGTCATTTGTCAAAGAAAGTAGTACCTCATATCCTGCCCCATGTCCTAGCAATTGAGAAGATGGGATCAGAGTGCAGTAAGTAACCGCCTGCCTCAGTAAAAACATCCTCTCACAACCACTTGGGAACTTTAATCACATAAATGCAGGTTAGAAATTGACTCAGTAAGACATTTTCTTTTAAAATTCGAACACTAATTTTAGTCATCGCTAGAATTGCCTTTTACGGAAATCAGTCTTACTGTATGATAATGCCTAGTTTCTTTTTTTCTCAAAGTTACATTTAAGTTCTAATTGGTGTTTTATTTACATTATGTCTTATAGGGGGAAAGATCTTATAACCAAAAAGAAGACTGGGAAATTTTCATTGTTTGAAAATAGCTAACTTGAAATCTTTTCTCACTTTCTATTCACCAAAAGTAGGGAGAAGGATGATGAAGATATATGTGTATGACACTTAATATTTTGATATCCTTTGTCCCTTTTAATCCTCTCAATTGCAATTTGATGTAGGTGGTGTTATTCTCATTTTGTAGATGAAAAATCTGAGAATTGTTTAATTACTTATCTAAGGCCAAATAGCTAGTAATAGGTATACATTGCAGCAGTTAAGCTATAATATAAGTGCCTCTGTGTTCCCACCTTTCTGATTCTTCGGCACCATTTTTCTCTTTTTTTTCCTTTGGTATCAGAAACTTGGGCTTCCATGTTTTCAGTTTATCTTCATCTCTGAGGAGAAATATATTTTGAGCAAGTAAATTAAGACTGAATTATATATTCATGGAACTATCAACACTTCATGGGCAATTATGTTTTACAAAAAATTAAGCCATCTAGAAATATATTTTGATAATCCTTGGAAAGGCCATAGAGTAAATATTTTAGGCTTTGCAGGCCATATCATCTCTATGGCAACTCTTCAACTCTGCTGTTGCAACTTTATACGCAGAAACAAGTGGCAGGCCATATTTGGTCTTCAGGCCATAGTTTGCTGACCCCTGATGTGTGGTAATCCAAATTTGAAATCCGATGCAAGAGATCAGCCTGCTTATAACCATATTTCATCTCCTTTATGAACCTCAGTTTTTTTTTTTTTTTTTTTTTTGGCCTTTAAAATGTGAATAGTACAACTGAATGCTATTGTGAAACAAGGCTAAGCCAACTAGCATATAACAGTGATTCTGGGCAAACAGGATGTAGCGAAGGGAGAAGGTCTTTATTAGAGACGTAACTAGTACTTTTTAGCATCTATGTGTCAGGTCTTATGCTAAGATCTTACATTTGTTAATTCATTTGGCTTTCAAAGTAAATATTGCAACAATCCTTTAAATTGATCACTCAGTTTTACAAGGGAGGAAATGGATGAGAAGAGAGAAAGAAATGGATAGTCATAGTAGTATGACCATTTTGGAAAACAAGTTGGCATTTTCTTATGAATTTTCATTCTCTATAATTTGCATTTTTCCCTTTTTAAGTATATCTTCTAGAAAAATTTTTACACACATTCACAGGAACCATGGATAAGAATATTTGTGGCAGTATTATTTGCAAGGGCCCAAAAACTTAGGAACTACCACAATACTTACCAACAATTCAATGGATAAATGAATTGTGGTATATACATACAATGGAATATTATAGAACATTAAGATGAATGAAAGGAAAAATGAAATATTCTATTTGAATAAAATGCAAGAAAAATGAAAGGTTCTATTTGAATTAAAAAAGTATAGAACTCTATATAGTATCTCATTTTCCTAATGTTCAAATCCCAAATGAAACAATATTTGTATCATATGTTTGTTAAAACTATCCTTGTTTTAAAAACAAGGAAATGAAAACACCAAATTTATGAGAACAGTTACGTTGAGAGGAGGGATACATGATGTGTACAAGGGAAAGAGGCCAAGATATTGTATTGCTTATACCTTGGCCTCTTTCCCTGGTGATGTTCTAGTTCTTACATTGAATGGTGGGTTCAGGGCAATTTGTTTTACCATGCTTTACAACTTTTATTGCATCATTATTTACAACTTTTTGTTTTCTTTTGATTTTTACAAGTGATTTTTTTAAGAAAAAATTCATCCAGATGCCGTGGTGTGCACTTGTAGCTCCAGCTACTTGGGAGGCTGATGAGAGGATTGCTTGAAGCCAGGAGGTCAAAGTGCAGTGTGCTGGGATCACACCTGTGAACAGCCACTGCATTTCAACCTGGGCAACATAGCAAGACCCCCTCTCAGACGAAAGAGAAAACAAATTAATCCTTTACTTTAATTTCATATTTCAGGGTTCTCTTCCATCCTATGCCAAATTACATTTCCTGCTTGTAACACCACCTTCCTGATCATATATGCCTATGGTCCAACAAAACTTCCCAAACACATGTGTTTTCCATTTACAGTTGTCCACTCCTCCTCTTGCTTCTCCCTTTTCTCTCATCTTCTTTTGCTCTCAGTCTCCACCTGTCAAAATGTTACCTGTCTTTCCTGTTTCAGGTTGGCACAAAGATTTTTTATCGCCTAAATAACAGTAATGTCCACCTATTCTGAGCTTCCAGATTACCTTACACATTTTTAGAGCAGGTCTTTGTTAACTAACTTATCAAATTATGTTTTGGTATCAGGCACATGATACAAATATGGAAGCCACAGTCCGGGCCTCAAAGAGTTCCTAGTCTAGCAGATAAGAAAGTCAAGAAAACAGACCATTACCATTCTGAGAAAAATGTCTTGATAAAAAAAAGGGCATACCTAACTTAAACTGATAAAGTCAAAGAGGGCTTCTTAGAAAAAAGTAAAATCTGAATTCAGTTTTAAAAAACGAGGGATAAAATAGCCACTCAAAAAAATATGGCAAAGTGTGTTACAGGTAGAACTATTATTTTGTTCTTAAAGTATCACCTCCTTGAAGAGGCTTTCCCCAGCTATCAAAACTTTAAAACGCCTACTAGCACACACACTATATTCATTCTTTCAAAAGTATCCTGTTTCAAAGCAACCAAATTCCAATGTGTAATTATAGAGTTATTTTTTATTTGTTTGTTAGTCTCTGTAGTCCCACAGGAAGAGGAATTATATCTCTTTTGTTCACTGCTTTATACCCAAAACCTAGCACACTGCCAAATTTGGGGCTCCATCTTTAGTGCACCCAACACTGGAGCACCCAGATATATAAGGCAAATATTATTAGGTCAAAAGGGAGAGATACACCTCAATACATTAATAGTTGGGAGACTTCAGCACCCCACTCTAAGCACAGGACAGATTATCTAGAAAGAAAACCAACAAAGAAACATCCTATTTAAACTGCACCATAGACCAAATGGACTTAACAGACATCTACAGAACTTAATAGACATCTACAGAACATGTCACTCATGTTCTGTGTAGTACACATTCTTTTCATTATTAATGAAATATTCTCCAGAACTGTCCATATATTAGGGCACAAAACAAGTATCAACAAGTTTTTAAAAATCATATCAAGTATTTTATCTGACCCCAGTGGATTAAAACTAAACATCAATAACAAAGGAGACATTTCAAACTATACAAATATATGAAATTAAACAAGAAGCTCCTGAACAACCAATGGGTGAAGGAAGAAATTAAAGGTGATACTTAAAAATTCTTTGAGACAAATGAAAATAGAAACACAACATGCCAAACTTATAGGACACAGCAAAAACAATATTAACAGGCAAGTTTATAGCAATAAATGCCTACATCAAAAACTACAAAAATTTCAAAAAACCTATCTAAAGATTTGTCCCAAAGACTTAGAAAAGGAAGAACAAACCAAATCCAAGGTTAGTAGAAGAAAAGAACTAATGAATATCAGAGCAATCATAAAATTTAGATAAAATGCAAAAGACCAATGAAACAAAAACTTGGTGTTTTGGAAAGAAACAAAATTGACAAACTAATACCTGTACTAGAAAGAGAGAGACAGGGTGAGGAGGAGAGGGGATGGGAGGGAGGAGGGGAGGGAGAGACAAGAAGGGAGGGAGTAAGGGAGGGGGAGGGCATAGAGGAAACTAGATGGGAGGGCGAGTTCAAGTAAATAAAGTTCAAAGTGAAAAAAGATATCAATTAGAGACTACTGTGAATAACTATATGCTAACAAATGAAAAAACCTAGAGGAAATAGCTAAATTCATGGAAATATACAACTTACTAAGATTGAACCAAGAAAAAATTTAAAAACTTGAAAAGACCAATAACAAGTAATGAGATCGAATCAGTAATAAATAATCTCCCAAAAAAGAAAAGTCTAGGACTAGATGGCTTCCCTGATGAATTCTACTGAACCTTCAAAAAAGAACAAACCAAATCCAAAGTTAATAGAAGAAAATAAATAATGATCAGAGCAGTTTTCCTTTAAAAAAGAATTAATACCAAGTCTTCTCAAACTATTCCAAAACATTAAAGCAGAATGAACTCTTCCTAATTCTATGAGGCCAGCATAACCCCGATACCAAAAGCAGACAAGAATACAAAAATGAAAAGAAAATTACAAGTCAATATCCCTGATGAACATAGACACAAAAATTCTCAACAAAATATTAGCATACTCAGTACGACAACACGTCAAAAAGATAACACACTGTGATGTAGTATGATATATCCCAGAAATGCAAAAATGTATTAGTGGGATAGATCCCCGAGTCCAGGAGGTTGAGGCTGCAGTGAATCATGATCATGCCATTGCTGCACTCCACCCTTAGTGACAGAGAGAGAGACCCTGTTACAAAAAAAAAAAAAAAAAACACCTCACCCCCAGGGCATCCTTCCTACATACAACCAGGCTGTTCTCCCTCTGTAAGCTCACACACTGATCCCTGGGCTCACTTGGTGAGCATATCCCCAGAGAGAGGGTAGGTGGCGGGAAAGAGCACTGGTTTGGGGCCAAGCCACCTAGATCTCAGACTTACCTCTGTACTTAATAGCGTGGACAAGTTAGTAACTCTTAGCTTCAATGTTCTCATCTGAAACAATTTAAAATAATTTTTTAAATTATAAAAATGGAGATGGAGCTCCACTATGTTGTCCAGGCTGGTCTCCAAAGAGCTAGGTTTACAGGCATGACCCACTGCACCTGGCCAACTGGGAACAATTCTAATCTATCATGAGGGTTGCTGTGATAGAAAGGGAAGTATCAGGCTGGGAAGGTTTCAGCTTAGCTCATGAATCACTGGCTTCATCTTGTGAAGCCTGAAAGTCTCTAGCCATCACCCCCTCCATGGTCACATTGATGCCTATCAATCAGACCACCAGGAACATGCCTGCATTCAACAAAGTTGGGTCATTTAATACAGGCAAATCAATACATGTGAAACATCACTGCAACAGAATGCAGAACAAAAACCATATGATAATTTCAACAGATGCGGAAAAAGCATTTGTCAAAATTTAACATCCCTTTATAATAAAAGCTCTCAATAAATTAGTTATGGAAGGAAAGTTCCTCAACATAATAAAGGCCATATATAACAAACCCACAGCTAACATTTTACCTATCCGGGAAAAGCTAGAAGCTTTTCCTCTAAAAACTGAAATAAGACATGGATGCTCACTCTCACCATTCATATTCAACAAAGTACTGGAAGTTCCAGCTAGATCAATTAGGTAAGAAAAAGAAATAAAGGGCATCCAAGTGGGAAAGGAGGATGTAAAATTGTCCCTGTTTGCAGACAACATGATCTTATATCTAGAAAAACCTAACAACTTTACTAAGAAACTATTAGAACTGATAAATTCAGTAAAATTGTAGGATCCAAAATCAACATATAAAAATTAGTAGCATTTCTATACATGAACAATGAACTAGCTGAAAAAGAGATCAAGAAGGAAATCTAGTTTATAATAGCTACAAAAAAATAGGAATAATTTAGCCAAGGAGGTGAAAGACCTCTACAAAGAAAATTACAAAAAACTGATGAAATCAACTGTGGATGACATAAACAAATGGAAGGACATCTCATGTTCATAGATTGGAAGAATTAATATCGTTAAAATGACCATTCTACCCAACACAGTCAACAGATTCAATGCAATCTCCATCAAAATACCAATGCCACTCTTCACAGAAATAGAAAACACAATCTTAAAATTTGTTGGAATCACAAAAGACCCCAAATAGCTGAAGCATTTTTGAGCAAAAGAACAAATCTGTATATAGTACAGTACCAGACTTCAAAATATTCTATAAAACTCTAGTAACCAAAACAGCATGGCATTGGCATAAAACAGACACATAAACCAATGGAATAGGACAGAGAACCCAGAAATTAATCCATGTATCTACAGCCACCTGCTTTATGACCAAGACACCAAGAAGACTCAGTGCGGGAAGAACAGTCTTTTCAATAAATGGTGCTGGGAAAACCGGATATCTATATAGAGAAGGATAAAACTAGATTTCCCCCCATCTCTTACCCTATACAAAAATCAAACAAAAATAGATCAAAGACTTTAAATGTGAGACCCAAACCTATAACTATTAGAAGAAAATGTAGGGGAAACACTTCAGGACATTTGGTCTAGGAAAAGATTTTTTGACTAAGACTTCAATAGCACAGGTAACAAAAGCAAAAATGAACAAATGGGATTATAGCAATCTAAGAAGCTTCTGCACAGTAAAAGAAACAACAGAGTGAAAAAACAACTTACAGAATGGAAGAAAATATTTACAAACTATTGATCTGACAGGTTATTGATGCCCAGAGTTTACAAGGAACTCAAACAGCTTAACAGAAAAAAATGGGCAAATGAACAGACATTTCTCAAAAGATGACATTAAAATGACCAAAAACGTATTTAAAAATGTTCAACATCACTAATCACCAGGGAAATGCAAATCAAAACCACAATGAGGTATCATTTCGTCCCTATTAGGATGGCAGTCATCAAAAAGACAAAAAATAACATGCTAGCAAGGATGTGGAGAATAGGAAACTCTTCTTCATTCTTAGCGGGAATATAAAGTAGTACTGCACCTATGGATAACAGTGTGGAGGTTCCTAAGAAACTACAATCTACCCTGCGATCAGCAGTTCCATTGCTGGGTATTAATCCAAAGGAAATGAGACCATTATATCAAAGAGACATCTATGCTCCCATGTTTATTGCAGCACTATATGCAATAGCCAACATATGGAATCAACTTAGGTATCCCACATCAAATGAATGGTAGAGAAAATGTGACCTACACATGGCAGAGCACTATTCAGCCATAAAAAAGAATGAAATAATGTCATTTGCAGCAACACGGGTAGAACTAGAGGACATTATGTTAAGTGAAATAAGCTAGGAATAGAAAGTAAGCATGGTATGTTCTCACTCATATATGGAAGCTAAAAAAGTTTGTGCTCCTAAAAATAAAGAGTAGAATAGAGGATGCTAAAGGCAGGGAAAGTAGGGAATAGGGAGAGATTTGTTAAGGATATAATATACAGTGAAATATGAGGAATATGTTCTAGTGTTCTATACCCCTGATATGGTTAGGCTTTGTGTCCCCACCTAAATCTCACCTTAAATTGTAATCCCCACATATCTATGGAGAGAGGTGACTGGATCATGGGGGCAGTTTTCCCTGAGGTATTCTCATAATCATGAATGAGTTCTCATAAGAGCTTATGGCTTCAAAAAGGGTTCCTCTCCCCATCACTCTTTTTTCTCTCTCATCCGCTGCCATGTAAGACACGCCTCTTCCCTTTCTACCATGATTGTAAGTTTCCTGAGGCCTCCCAGACATGCAGAACAGTGAATCAATTAAACCTCTTTCCTTTATTAATTATTAGTCTTAGGTATTTCTTTATAGCAGTGTATAAATGGACTAATCCAACTACCCTAAGATAACTACAGTTAACAATAATATATTATGTGGCCTCAAGTAGCTAGAAGGAGGATATTGAATATTCTCAACACAAAGAAATGCTAAATGTTTGATGATTACCCTGATCTGATCACTATACATTTTATGTATGAAAACATCACTATGTACCTGAAAAATATGTACAATTATTATATGTCGATTTAAAAATAACACAGAATAACAAAGAAATAACAAAAACATGGAAACCTACAGAAGTACATTTTTTCCTTTGGAGGATGGCATAGTTCACAGATATAGAGAAGACAAATAATATAAGGACTTAAAAGTATTCATTAGACTTAACAAAGGAGTTATTAGTGACCTTACCAAAAATAAGTTAAATGGTATAATAGGAAACCTAATTGCAGTAAGCAAGGAAAGATGAACCATACATGAGCAGAGGAGACTTTTATTTTTAATCAGTTGGTTAAGAGGAAAGGTATAAATAACAAGTGACTGGAGAGGGGGCTTAAGGATGGTTTCTTTTTTTTTTTTTAGAAAAAACAAAAAACAAAACAAAAAAACAGTGCCTGGCTCCACTGTGCAGGTTCCATTGCCCAGGTTCCATTACCCAGGCTGGAGTCTAGTGGTGTGATCTCAGCTCACTAAAACCTTCACCTGGAAGGCTCAAGCTATCCTCCCACCTCAGCCTCCTGAATAGCTGGGACTATAGGCATGCACCACCATGCCTGGCTAGTTTTTTGTGTTTTTAGTAGAGATGGGATTTTGCCATGTTGCCCAGCCTGGTCTTGAACTCCTAGACTCAGGCAATCCACCTGCCTCAGCCTCTCCAGGTGCTGGGATTACAGGCATGAGCCAATGCATCTGGCCATCTTTTTTGATAAATTATAGGTGTTAGTCCTTGAATATAGAGGTTCTGTCAAATAGTGCTTGCTATCCTCCATGTTGTTGTGTACACTGGAGATAATTAAATAAATGTGTTGAACAGAGTTTCAAGTCCAAATTCAAAGATAAAAAACAGAAACAGACTCAAAAGCTCCAATGCTTTTGAATCACCTACCACTGTTGGATCATCTATGTTTTCAATGTTTTCCCCTCTTAGTGAGAAGACTATCTCAAGCTGACTTATCTCCAATGATCTGGAAAGATGGTTCTGTGATCATAATTAAGAAAGCATCAGGAAATGGGTCAAATATCAGCAGGGATGACCAATAAAGTAAATTGACTTACTTTGACTCTTTTTCACTCAGGTCCGCATCATCATAGATAATAACTTCCTGAGACCTACATTCTAGGGTCAAGACAGGATCAAAATAGTCTATTATTCAGCATGGTTTATGTAATCACTGACTTTCCAAATTATACTCAATTACCTAATTATCTGGGTGCATCTTCAGGTCTGTTTTAGCAAAATCTGATTACAGAATATAGATAGGCTCAAAGAATAAAGAATAAAAATATTCTCTATGTGGGAAGAAATTCAACTGAAAAATTAAAAAAAATAGTGTAATGTCTCAGTATCTCAAAACATATATTTATATTAATTTGATTTCACATAGAGTTCCAGAAAAATATGAGTTGCTCAAAGACTCATTTTTTAGACTAGGTTCCCATCTTTCTTTTCTTTCTCTTTCTTTCTTTTCTCTCTCTTTCTGACAAAGTCTCACTCTTGTCCCCCAGGCTGGAATGCAATGATGGAATCTCATCGGCTCACTGCAACCTCTGCCTCTTGGGTTCAAGCGATTCTCCTGCCTCAGCCTCCCAAGTAGCTGGGATTACAGGAACATGCTGCCATAGCTGCCTAATTTTTGCATTTTTAGTAGAGACAGGGTTTTACCATGTTGGCCAGGCTGGTCTTGAACTCCTGACCTCAGGTGATCCACCCGTCTCGGCCTCCCAAAGTGCTGGGATTAAAGGTGTGAGCCACCGTGCCTGGCCTAGGTTCCCATCTTTCTGGAATTGGACAAATATGCTATACTTCTAGAAAGGTGAGAGGTCTTTTCTTAACTCTGGTGGGGGGAGGGGGACAGCTTAACAAAATAGTAATGTTGATTTTTCTTCCATGGTTTTAATTTCAAATCATTGGTAATTGCTCATTTACAATAATCTTGTATAATGTTGAATCTGACTTAGCGCATAATAATAATTAGACATTTTCAGTTTAGGATATTCACATTCCTTGGCACTCTACATAGTATTACATGATTTTCAGGTGATTTACCACTGAACAAGTTCGATCCCTTCTGGTATAATTATTCACTTCCTTATTTTATTAAATACCTTTAAATGTGGGTGGGTATAAAATGCATGTCTATCCTAGGTCAGCTTTTTTCTTTTAAACACAGACCAAGAATATGTTGAGACGTGGGATTTTATCAGATGTATATAATCATCATTTGTTTTTTAGTTTAGCGAACTCATATTTATGAAATATATATTTGAATTGTCAAGTTCAAGTGACATCCAGGTAGCCACAAACTAGAGCCCCTAAACAAAAATTAACAAACAACAAAACACATGACTCTCTTTTACTGACAAATTCAATATACTGAATGTGTATTGACAGCCTACTATGTATCAAGAACTGTGGTAATTTATGCTCTATTGTTTTCATGGAAAAGCAAACAATATTCCAATGACCCATTCTAGATTCAGTTAGTTTGCTGGTGGCAATGTGATCATATTCAACGTTTAATGTCTTAATTAGGATGAAGGATGTCAAGTCCTTCAAAAGGCAGTATGATAGAATGCAAAATGCATGAGTTTCATAGTTAGAGAGACTGGAATACAAATTCTGGATCACTTAAATATGGGTGTAGGTCCTATAGCTTCTCTGAAAAGGGATTATAATATTTATTTTTCTAGGATTTTAAGAGGAACACATCTGTCCCAGGGCATGGAATATAGTAAAATATTTTTTCCCCAAAGTAAAAGAAAAATACTGCTGTGTGAAACGTCTTCCTTGATTTGATTTTTCATCAAATGTGGAAATGCAGGAAAGGCTACCATTTCTTTTCCCTGCCTCTTAATATACAAAAGCTGAGTACTTTTTGTCAGCAATAAGCAAATGGCACTTACCTAAATCAGGCAGCAAAATGGAAAATGCACTGTTGATTGACAAAAGACAAAAAAGAGTTAAGGGAAAAAAGCCATGTTCAGAAAGATGAGCTGACCTAGCTCAAATAACATATTGATGACTCTGGATTTCCCTTCGTGACCTGGGATTCTCTGACTCCAAGGAAAATGGTTTCTCTGATATTAACAGATGTCACAAGATGTGCACAGGATGTTATGGGAACACAAAACACAAAGGAAGCATAGGTAATCCAGGTTTGGGAAGAGAAGTTCAGGGGAGGTGTTCAAGGAGGGATAATATTTGGTCAAATTTTGAGGGAAAACTAGAATTTTGAGAATAAAAGAAGGCTGGAGGAGGACAGGTACATTCAAGACCAAGGGAATGTCATGTTCAAAGCATGGAGGAATGAGACACCATGGCAGAGTCTAAGCTCTATAGGCTATGTAGATGGGGTAGTAGTGAGTTAATTTTAGTGAGAGACAGAACTAGAGAAGTAGAATGGGGACAGCCATGAAGTATTTACTTGCCAGGGTAAGGAACTGGATATTTGTTCTAAATGTTTTATGGAGCCAACGAATAGTTTTGAGAAAAAGTAATCAGATTTGCATCTTAAAAACATTAGCATTCTCATCTGGATCAAATATTATGGGACTGCAGGTTATCATGCCAATAATTTTCTCTCAGAAAACATCTAATCTGCTAAGGCCAGGGTCTGCCTTTGTGCATAGGGTCTTGTTGACCACAGGAGGAAACTCCCTCTTCTTCCATAGTCAGGACTACAATTTATAAACCTCATGTTCTGTTGGATTTCTTGGTAGATCTAGATCCAATTGACAACTGGACTTAAAATCACAAAATTCGGCCGGGTGCAGTGGCTCACACCTGTAATCCCAGCACTTTGGGAGGCCGAGTGGGCAGATCACCTGAGGTCAGGAGTTCAAGACCAGCCTGACCAACATGGAGAAGCTGTGTCTCCACTAAAAAAATACAAAGATTAGCCAGGTGTGGTGGTGCATGCCTGTAGTCCCAGCTACTTGGAAGGCTGAGGCAGGAGAATTGCTTGAACCTGGGAGGCAGAGGTCACAGTGAGCCGAGATCATGCCATTTTACTTCAGGCTGGGCAACAAGAGTGAAACTTGGTCTCCAAAAAAAAAAAAAAAAAAAAAAAAATCACAAAACTCTGAACTTTATATTTAAAAAGAACTTCAAGGTGGAATAACATAATTCCATCTCACTATAGGTAATGACCTTGGGCAAATTATTTTACCATCTTCTGCCCTCACAAAATACATCTCTATATCTCTATATCTACACTGATGTTCCCTGCCTTAAAATGGTCTACTTGTGGTATTTCTACTTTACAGTGGTGTGAAAGCGATATGCATTCAGTAGAAACCTACTCAGAGTACTCTTAAGACCATTCTGTTTCCACTTTCAGCACAGTATTCAATAAATTACAGAGACAGTCAACACTTTATTAGAGGCAGCTTTGTGTTGGATGATTTTGCCCAACTGTAGGCTGATGTAAGTATTCTGAGCATGCTTAACATGGGTTAGACTAAGCTATGATGTTTGGTAGATGTATTAAATGCACTTTTAACTCAACATATTTTGGAATTGAAATGAGTTTCTTGGGACATATCCCCATCATAAATTAAGGAGCACCTGAATATCTACATCTGTATCTTATCTATTGCCTGCAAAGTGTCTCCAGAGTCCCCCTTCCATTATATTCAGGAAAAAACTGGAACGCTTTGGGTGTAAAACGGAAGTGATATGCCCATGGTTGCACATGGAATAAATGGCAGAACTGGTACTAGAATCTAGAATCCAGGTCCCCTCACATCTCTTTCTAGTGCTAGTGAATTTGGAACCTCTCCCAAAACTAGCAGTTAGCCTAGGTTATCTCAGAGGGTCTAAGACTTTGCAATACACTAACTGTTCAGCTGAGCAGTTCATCTCCCCCTTCCACATATTGCTGCTCTCAAGGGAGATAAATTAAATATGGAACAGTAGACAAATAAAAACTACTGGGACTTGTAGGGCCCAAAAAGCATAAAAGGACATGATAAGCAACATAATGCTTAGTGGTAACAACAGGAATCGGATGGTAAGGATGGTGAGAAAAGTTTCCTTTCTGGACTTTGCTTAAGATTTTCCCTCTACCCTCATTTTCAAGCGTTTCTCCTTCTCATTTTCAAACAGGCATGCCATTTTCTCATTAATTAGTTTCTGTGGGTGTAATTCAATAAAAAATTCACAAGAAAGGGGCAGGTGATAGCCAGGCCCTTGGTTTTAGTTTCTGATATCCCCTTCACTGTTTCTGAGATTGGAAGGAGAACATCGGCCTGTGTTTCTACAGGTTAATCCCCCCACGGAAAGAGATTTAAAGGGACTTCTTACCTTAAGTTTTCTTTTGACTTGGTTTTCTTTATTTTAAATCTATCCTTTTCTTTCTTGAAGAATTGCTGCAGTCTTTTCAGTGCTTCTTTTCCATCTAAACTAAGAGGAATCAGAGGATATAAATAACATGGCATTTAAGAGAGTACTAGAGATAGAAGGCTGTTGTATTATAAAATCAAATGCTGCATGTTCTCACTTATAAGTGGAAGCTAAACAACTGGTATGCATGGACATAAAGATGGAAATAACAGACACTGGGGACTCCAAAAAGGGGGAGGGTGGAACGAAGAATGAAGGTTGGAAGGTTATCTATTGGGTACAATGTTCACTATTTGGGTGATGGGTACGCTAGAAGCCCAAACCTCAGCATTAGGCAATATATCGATGTGTCAAATCTGCACAGGTACCCCTGAGTCTATAAAATAAAGAACTAGAGGCTTTGGTTTCATGTCCCAAACACGTCCATCCCACTCAAGAAAGAGCAAGAAAATGCCTTATTGAATTCTATGCTTTTCTTCTTTGTTTAGATGTGATATGAAATAGCACACACCAGTCAACTATGAAGGGAGTAATTATATTCCAAGGCAAACTACCCCAAGTAGTCTTGTAGTCTCTATTTTGCAGATTTTATGAAGCAGTCTTCCCTTTAGAGGAAAATATAACTCAGGGAAATGTAGTTTACAAACTGTACTAGAAATACATTACAGAAAATCCTGGCTCTTGAAATTCTTACTTTTAATTTACTGAATAATACAGCAATGGTGATACATTGATTACTCAGCTGATGATTACAATTCTGTCAAATACCCTTTTAGGGCTTTTAGGGGCTAGGGTGAGGGAATGATATACCCACATCATGCCAACCCGCATGCCCAGTTCAGTCTCCTTTATCCACTTGAACCCTTAAACTCCTAGCTTTTGACCATTGCTCTTTTCTTTTTCACAACATATCCTTAATAACTAAACTTGTCAAGTAATACCCATTTGAACAAATTTTATTCTTGATAACACTGAATCACTACATGTTATATTAAGCCCAAATCCCACAGTTAGTCTTACTCACTTACAAAGAGAGAGGGAAGTCATAACCATTGATTTGTTCCTGGAAAAGCTACTATAGAATTCAAGCAAGTTTTATTAATATTTACCTCTCTTTTGTTATTTATTTCCTAACCCAATATCAGAATCCTTTACTCTGGGAAATGGGTATTTCTCAAGAGAGAGAACAATGTGATTTAATAGGTATAGTATATATTGAACACAATTACAAGTATTCTATTGATCACAATGGAGTATTACAATTGGTTATCATTACTCTCAGTATGAATCTTTCCTAAAAGATGATGATGGGAGTCGGGGGTGGCAATGGGGTGGAGGGGTTCCTTACTTACAACTGGCTTTACTAGACTAACAGGAAGTATCATTATCCTACAAAGCCAAGAAAGAGAGAAACTCACTCTATCTTTGGGTAGTTGTTCTTTGTTTTGTAGACGTCTTCATACATTTCTTCTCTATTTTCTTCTGAAATTACAAGAAAGCCCTACTTATATTCATCATAATAGCAATAGCTCAGATTCATATTTAACAAAGACGATTACTTACTAGATGCCAGGTACTTTGATCTTTCTTTTGTTAAGTAGGTTTTACTGAAACCCACTGTTTTTAAAAGCATATAGTAAAAATACTTAAACCTCTATAAAAGTATATATAAATAAAAATTAAGACTCATTTCCACCTGATTCCAAGTTCGAAATGATTTAGTCAAAGAAAGTTAGTTCTTCAATAGATTCCTTCCTTCCTCCCTCCCTCTTTCCTACATTTAATACATAACAATCAGAATTTACTAAGCATCAGGCGTGGCGCTGAACGCTGGGTAAACCATGCGAAACAAGGGACGTCTTGAACAATCTCTCCCTTCACAGCATGGCTTTGGCCTACCCCAGTGCATAAGCTACACAGATATACTTTGATTGAATCATAAAACAGAGACTAAAGGAAAAAACACTGAATTAAGTGTCAGGATTTTCAGGTTCAAAACTCAACTTTAACACACAACGAGCTTAGAGGAGTCACTTCTCTGTGTCTCAATTTTCTTTTTAAAGTGAGGGTATTGGGTTTAATGAAGTTTAAGGTTGTTTTCCCCTCAAAACTTCTGGGATTCTAAGAAGATAAATCAGAGTAACATTTGATTCTCTCTCTTCCATTGCTTTTTCTAAATCTATTTTTAAATTTACAAATAATTATTATATACTTATGATGTATAGCATGTTTTGATAATTGCATACATAGTGGAATGACTAAGTTAAGCTAGTTAACATATTCATTACCCCACATACTTTTGTGGTGAGAATTTTAAAATCTACTCTCAGCAATTTTCAAGTATATAATAATGTTATTAACTATAATCACTGTGTTGTACTATAAGTCTCCTGCAGGTACTTTTCCTAACTGAAATTTTGTGTCCTTTGACCAACACCTCCCCATTACCTTTTCATTCATTAATTCATTCATTCAACAAATTTTTTTAAATATCTAACATGTACCTTGCCTTATGGTAGGGACTGGAGAAAATAATATGCCCAAAGAAGGTAATAATATAAGAGGGGAGACATTAATCAAAAAGTCACATAAGTATAAAATTACAGCTGTGACAAGTACTATGAAAAAGAAATCCATGGTACTATTAGATTGTGCCAAAGAGAATATTCCCTTGGGGAATAATGATTGAGCTGAGATTAGAAGATTAAGAGTCAGTGATGCCAAGGGACCCAGGGGAGGAAACAGCGTTTCAGAAAGGGAGGGGAGGAGCATATGAAAATACCCTGCTGTGAGAGCTTGGCAAATTATAGAAGCTAAAAGGAGGTCAGCATAAACTGGGTCTCAAAGATGAAAACTGAGGACAGTGTGAGATCAGGCTCCAGAGGTCTGTAGGGGTAGGTTAGACAAAGACTCTAGATCATGTTAGAAGCCAATCCTAAAAATATTGGAAAGCCAAGAAAGTGTTTTAAGTAAAAACATTCCCGGCCGGGCGCGGTGGCTCAAGCCTGTAATGCCAGCACTTTGGGAGGCCAAGGCGGGTGGATCACGAGGTCAAGAGATTGAGACCATCTTGGTCAACATGGTGAAACCCCGTCTGTACTAAAAATATTTTAAAAATTAGCTGGGCATGGTGGCGTGCGCCTGTAATCCCAGCTACTCGGGAGGCTGAGGCAGGAGAATTGCCTGAACCCAGGAGGCAGAGGTTGAGGTGAGCCGAGATCGCGCCATTGCACTCCAGCCTGGGTAACAAGAGCAAAACTCCATCTCAAAAAATAAAAAATAAAAAAATTCCCATAATCAGACTTACATTGTGAAAAGTTCAGGAAGGAAGTTAGTTCACTTTTCCATAAGAATCTCTTACCAGCATCTTCACATTTCTGATTCTAAATGCATTTATTAGCACGTACCTCGGTATTGCTTCTCTTAGCTTCCCATCACACTTTCCAATTGGTATTATTAAAATATGAATAAGTAAAAGACATCTTATCACTAATCAGCCATAGAAGCATTCTGCAATTCCTACCGGGAGCTTTAGAAATGTCTTCCATACTTACCACTATTTGAGGCAAATGAGCTAGAGAAGTTCAACATCCGTCTATGGGAGAAAATAACAAAGACCGTTTTTGTACCTTTAAAGGTACTTTAAAGTCTCATCACATTCACCTTGCTGAAAGACTGGAATGTACTTACGCCTCTTTCCTGGGGTACTCAACATCATCATATATCTCCTCCGAGATGGAACTTGGCTTAGAGACCTCTAGGTCTAAAGTTTCTTTAGTTGACTCCAAAACCTCCAGATACCCACCTGAAAGGAAATCAGAAACCCTCCTGAAGAACATCTCATCAGCTTCCATCATAAAGTCATTCGCACATATCACTGGCAACGGAGGCAAGCATAAGAAAAGGCAGATTAAATATGCTAAAATTGAATTATAATATTGGTATGTATGATCCTTGGGCAAGCACTTAACTTTGCAGAGCCTCAGTTATGATTATCTGAAGTAGAGGATAATGATGCTAACACTGAATCATGTAGTTTGGGCAAGGATTAAATACATATTTATGAAGGGTGCTGGTTACCTAGAAAATAGTGACTTCCTTTTTTTATGGTTCTTCCTTTAGTCACTGACCTCAGACTCTGAAGTTCACCAGGAGACATCCCTGGGGGTTATCTCTCTACATCTAGATGATCTCATCCAGTCTTAAGGCATTTCTTAAAGCCAAATTTCTCAGACAAGTTGATTGAGCACATATCAATATACATTATTCATTCATGCATTCTGGATTTAGCCAGAAGATTGTATGCCAGTTTAACAAAGGTATAGGGATTAATTTGTTAACCTGGCATACTATCTTCTGGCTAACTCCAGGTATAGTAAGTAGCTAAATGCAGATGCTGGTTTACTTCACAGAGCTGTAAACTTGTCATAACCATAAAACTATCACCTCTTTATCTGTTGGCATAGGTTAATATTTAGGGTATGGGTAATTCATAGCCATATTCAGACATGAACTATTAATCAGACATAGAAAGTAATATACTTGAGAAATAAATAACAAGCAAATTAACTTATATCTATTTATTAAATGAACTAAGCAATAAGAGTTTATTCTCTGACAAGAAGTCAGTTAGCACATAGACCCCAAACCATCTCAATGAACATCAGCTCTCGGAGGCATAAGGTCCTGCTTTTTCTCAAGGAGTTATCAGTAAATTTCTCCAACACAAAACAAAGATGCTGAACAAACAGTTGCTTAATTCCTAGTCTGCAGCATTTTTTTTTTTCCCTTCCTCGATCCTTCCTTTTGGCTGAAGCAAATGCAAAAGTTTATGGCTTCATTTTAAAAACACTGGCAACTCTCAAATTTACATCTCCAATTTAGATGTCTCTCATGAATTCCAGATACTTTATCGGCCTTCACACCATTTCCTTTTGGTTGTCTAAACATATTACATTCCAAACCAAACTCATAATTTCCCTCTGCAAGTTTGCTCTTCCTGAAGTTTATTCAATTTCATAAAAGGGGCAATTCCATCCTTTCTGTTGCTCAGGCCCAAAACCTTGGAGACAACCTTGATTCATTTCTCTCTCATTTCTCACTTCCAATCCAAAGCCATCTGTCCACTATAGTTTCAAATTATATTCCAATTTCAAACACATCTCAACAACTCTACCACAGTATCCTCCTCCAAGCTACCACCATTTCTCACCAAAATTATTGCAATAACCTCCTAACTGTCTCTCTGATTTATCTTACATTTATTTTCAAGACAGAAGCCACATGATTTTTTAAAATACAAATCAGATCATGCCTTTCCTGTACTTTTGAAAGCTTTCAGTGGTTTAAAAAATCTCATTTATGGTCAATGCTAAGGTTCTCGCAATGTTCTACAGAAGCCCCTTGTTATTTCTGTGACCCCATCTCCTATTATACTCTTTCTAAGTCACTCTCTTCTAGTCACACTGCCCTCCTTCCTCCTCCTCACACATATCTGACAGACTTCTGCCTCAGGGATTTGCACTTTTTTGTTTTTCTCTTCCAAGGTCATTCTTATCCCAAATACACATACGGCTCTTCCTCAACTATTTAAGGTCTTTGAAGTCATCTGTGAGAACTTAAAAGTGGCAGCTTCTATTGTCTCCACTTGCTTCCTCAATTCTCTTTCCTTGCTTTATTTTTTCATAATATTTACTATTTATACCATTCCACATAGATCTTTTATTATCTATTGTCTGTCTCCTCTGATCAGAAAGTAACCTCCATGAAAATAGGAATTTTTGTCTGTTTACTGCTCTACACCCCCATTTCCTAGAACAGTGCTGGGCACATTAAAAAGCACTTAATATTTTTGAATTTCAAATGATCTGAATGCATGTGTTTTCTAACCAGTGAATGTAGTCTATTACCTTTTAGTGTTTACGGATATTTTAAAATTTATATCTATCTTAGTACATATTTTTTTCTTACCTTCATCTGACTAAAGTTTCTTCTCTTTCTGCCATTCTGTTTTCTTTTCTATTTGTTTCTTTCACTTGTTATCGTTTAATAGTTACCCACAAGAGTGACCACTATCCTGACTTCTAATCCCAGCAGTACTTATTTTTGAATGTTATAATGGAATAATTTAGTATGTACTCCATGGTGTCACCTATTTTCATTCAATATTATGTTTGTGAGATTTATCCATATTGTTGCAAATCATTTTAATTGGCTCATTCTGACGACTTTATTCTATTGTGTGAATAAGTTACCATTTATTTATCCATTCTACTTTTGATGGGCATTTGGACAGATTCCAGTTTGGGGCTATTATAAAAAGTTTGGCTACGAAGATTGTGTATGTGTGTTTTGGTGCGTTAAAGTATACACTTATATTGAGATATATACATAAGTATGGAATTGACAGGTGATAGGATATGCATATGTTCAACTTTAGTACTGCCAGTTTACAAAATGAATGTCCCAGCTTACAATCTCCACAGGGAATGAGAATTTTAGTTGCTTCATTATCTTCACTAACACTTATTATTTTTAGTATTTTTTAAATGTAGCCAATTTGGTGAGCAGAAGTTGAACTTTAATAGTGTATTTGCCTTTAGGATAGTCTCTTTGGGGAAGGGCCTGTTCAATATTTTTCTAATTTCACTATATTTCTTTTTTTTTCTTTTTAAATTGACTTCTACTTTATATTTTCTGAATACCAAGCATTTGTAGATGTATATTCAAAATATGAGTTCTTTATCAAATATGTACATAAAGCAAATATCTTCTCCTACCCAGTGACTTGCCTTCTCACTCTTTTAAAGAAATGTTTAAAAAATTTACTTTACGTTCTGAGACACATGTGCAGAATGAGCAGGTTTGTTGTGCCATAGTAGTTTGCTGCACCTATCAACTCATCTAGGTTTTAAGCACTGCATGTACTATGCATTTGTCCTAATGCTGTCTGTCCCCTTGCCTCCTACCCCCAACAGGCCCCAGTATGTGATGTTCACTTCCCTGTGTCCATGTGTTTCTCATTGTTCGACACCCACTTATGAGTGAGAAAGTGTGGGGTTTGGTTTTCTGTTCTTGTGTTAGTTTGCTGAGAATGATGGCTTCCAGCTTCATCTCTGTCCCTGCAAAGGACATGAACTCACCCTTTTTTGTGGCTGCATAGTATTCCATGGTGTATATGTGCCACATTTTCTTTATGCAGTCTATCATTGATGGGTTGGTTCCAAGTCTTTGCTAAGTTTATTGTAAATAGTGCTGCAATAAACATTCATGTGCATGTGTCTTTACAGTAGACTGATTTATAATCTTTTGGGTATATACCGATAATGGGATTGCTGAGTCCAATGGTATTTCTGGTTCTAGATCCTTGAGGAATCACCACACTGTTTTCCATAATGGTTGAACTAATTTACACTCTGACCAACAGTGTAAAAGCATTCCTATCTCTCCACAGCCTCACCAGCATCTGTTTCCTGACTTTTTAAAAATTGCCATTCTAACTGGCATGAGATGGTATCTCATCGTGGTTTTGATTTGCATTTCTGTAATGACCAGTGATGATGAGCTTTTTTCATATTTTTTTTTGCCACATAAATGTCTTCTTTTGAGAAGTGTCTGTTCATATGCTTCATCCACTTTTTAATGGGTTGGCTTTTTCTTGTAAATTTGTTTCAGTTCCTTGCAGATTCTGAATATTAGACCTTTGTCAGATGAATACATTATAAAAACTTCCTCCCATTCTGAAGGTTGCCTGTTCACTCTCATGATAGTTTATTTTGCTGTACAGAAGCTCTTTATTTTAATTAGATCCCATTTGTCAATTTTGGTCTTTGTTGCCATTGCTTTTGGTGTTTTAGTCATGAAGTCTTTGCCCACGCCTATGTCCTGAATGGTATTGCATAGGTTTTCTTCTAGGGTTTTCATGGTTTAAGGTTTTACATTTAAGTCTTTAATTCATCTTGAGTTAATTTTGTATAAGGTGTAAGGAAGGGGTCTAGTTTCTGTTTTCTGCATATGGCTAGCTAGTTTTCCCAGCACCATTTATTAAATAGGGAGTCCTTTCCCCGTTGCTTGTTTTTTTTCAGGTTTGTCAAAGATCAGATGGTTGTAGATGTGTTATGTTGCCTTCTCACTCTTTTAACGGTATATTTTAATGAATATATCCTAGCTCTTCTAACTCTTTCAAGGCTAAAGAAAATTAATACTGTTACTCTTCTCCCCAAAAATTACCAACCTTAGGACACTTTAATTACCTCCTCAATATAAGTACTAAGAATGCTGAATATTTTATAATATTTTAGTCCTTCTTCAATTTGACATTATTTTGTTCAGTTAATGCTTTGGCTTTTTTTCCCTTGCATCCAAAACTTTCTACCTGTGATTATTTTCCTTCTGCCTGAAGCACATGCTTTAGAATTTCCTTCAGTGCATTTTATCTGGTCAATAAAATATCCCAGTTTTTATTTGTCTGATAATATCTTACTTTTCTTTCATTTTTGAAAGATATTTTAATGAGAAATAAAATTTCAGGTAGGTATTTAATCTCTTTAAGCAAAATTATTCTCGTTATACACTCATGAGAACTTAGCAGGCAGAACTCAGTTGTGATTTTTTTCTTTTTGTAGGTGATTGATTTTTTCCCCTTGTTTTTAAGGTCTTTTAAGATATTCTCTTATTCTTTAATGTTCTTCATTTTGCATGGCTAGGTGTAGATTTCTTTTCTTTATCCTTCTTGAGAACTTCAGGGTTCCTGGATTTGCTAATTTATCTCAACAATTTTGGAAAATTCTCAGGTAGTATCTGTTTTATCTATTATTTCTTCTTCCTGGATTTTTCTAGTATCCTTTTATGACATTCTGATTTTATTGCTGTTTTAAGACTTCTCACTTTATTCCATGACTTTTATCTTTTCTTACACTTTTTTGAAATCATTTTCCCCCATAGAATGAATTTTAAATAATTTCTTTAAATTTATCTTTCAGTTCACTAATTTTCTCTTCAGCTGTAAGTAATGTGATATAAAATGCAATGACTGCATTTTATCAGATTATCAATTATGTTTTCTTTTTCAAATATTTTAAAAATACAGTTATTTTCTATTCATGTTATCCTCTTTTTTAAAAAAATATTAAACATTTTATGTGTTGTACTGATAATTCTAATATCTGCAATATCTTGTAGGTTGGTTATGCTATCTGTTTGGCTGGTTTTCCCTCATTGTGGGTTGTTTCCTTGTGTTTGGTTATTTTTAATTATCATTTGTTAATATTTTAATGAATATTTTGAGTGAATTATTTGAAATCTAGGATAAAAGTAACTAGGGATTTGGATTTCAGTGAAAACCATCAAGGCAAAAGTTAGCTTTGGCATGCACCTCCCAGGTTTCCTGGCTACTGCAGGCCTGTGGATGTTTTCTTTATAAGTCAGTTCTGTGATACTTTTATGAATGTTTAAAAAGAAATTCTTTTTTTTTTTTTTAATCCTCCTTTTGGAAGACATTGGAGTGGTCCTGGGTGTAATGGAATCTAATAATTCACAGGCACTTTAATGTGTAGTGAGCTTATTGTTTTTTTTTTTAATGGATTGGAGGTTTCAGTGGGACGGGAGAATCACAAGGAATCAGGTGTTCAGAGGAATGTATTGAGTAGAGGTGAGGAACTAGGATGTTGAAAAGTAAAAAAAGGAGAGAAGGAGAGGAAGAAAGAGAAAGAAACAGAGGGAAAGAGAACAGGAATATTGCTTCATTCTAAAAATGGGTATTAATAATGGCCAATCAATATTTTGTGTATTTAAAATGGAGAACTCTATAAATATTTATTGAGTTCACTTGCTCCGGATCTGAGTTGAAGTCCTGGATATCCTTATTAATTTTCTGTCTTGTTGAGTCTAAATCTTATTATGGGTCTTAAGTATCTGGGTATTAAGATCTCTTATTGTTGCATTGATCCTTTTACCACTGTATCTTTGTTGCTTTGAAATCTATTTTATCAAATGTGAGAATTGCAACTCCTGCTTTTTGTTTATTTATTTATTTTTGCTCTCCATTTGGTTGGATCTCTTGAGAGATCCAAGTTGGCTGATCACTACAGCTCAGGATTGTAGCTCCCAGTGAATGCTCAGAGAACGAGAGGACGCCACACTTTCAGACGAATTTTCATCGCTCACGGACCAGCAGATTTCTAGTGGAGGAGCCCCACAGGTTGCCAGCGCGACTCTTGTGGCCGGCCCAGTGGTTTTGCCGGCGCCTTGGTGCGGCAGCTCTTCATGCAGAGTAAACAGGACTGGTTCCCTTACTGAAGGGTGTTTGGAGCTCCGGGAAGGCAGAGCTGATTGTTGCAGACTCAAGAAGGAAGCCAGACCAGAGATTCCCAGGCAGAAGAGCACCATCAGTCTTATCGCTCCTATTTTGGCCGGCGCAGTGGGTTGCTTGAATCCCAGCACTGGGAGTCAATAAATTGGACTTTGACTCAGAAACCTAATTAGAAAGGCGGTAATTGTAAAGATGACAGATGGATAAATTTATAATTAAGGGGAAAAACCAGCCTAAGAAGGCCGAGCATACCCAAAATCAGAACCCCTCTCCCTCTACAGGGGATTGCAGTTCCTCATCAGCAACGGAACAAGCCCTGATGGAAAAGGACTGTGTTCCATTATCTGAAGTAGGCTTCAGAGGTGGATGATAAGAAACTTCTGGGAATTAAAAGAACTTGTTCTAACCCAATGTAAAGAAACTAAGAACTTTGAAAAAAGGTTTGATGAAGTGCTGAAAAGAATAGACAATATAGAGAGGAATATAAATAAACTAAAGGAGTTGAAAAATACAACATGAGAACTTAGTGAAATATGCACAAGTTTAAATAGCAGAATGGATCAAGCAGAAGAAAGGATATCAGAGGTCAAAGACCAACTTAATGAAATAAAATGACAAGACAAGAATAGAGAAAAAAGGATGAAAAGGAATGAGCAAAGTCTCCAAGAAATATGGGACTATGTGAAAAGACCCAATCTACATTTGATTGGTGTACCTGAATGTGATGGAGCGAATGAATCCAAGCTGGAAAATACTTTTCAGGATATTATCCAGGAAAATTTTCCCAATCTAGCAAAGCAGGTCAATATTCAACCCCAGGTAATACAGAGAACACCACAAAGATATTCCTCAAGAAGAGCAACCCCAAGGCACATAATCGTTAGATTCACCAGGATCAAAATGAAGGAGAAAATACTAAGGGCAGCCAGAGAGAAAGGTCAGGTTACCCACAAAGGGAAGCCTATTAGACTTACAGCAGATCTCTCAGCAGAAACCCTACAAGCCAGAAGAGAGTGTTGGCCAATATTCAACATACTTAAAGAACAGAACTTTCAGCCTAGAATCTCATATCCTGCCAAACTAAGCTTCACAATTGAAGGAAAAATAAAATCTTTTATGAACAAGCAAGTACTCAGAGATTTTATTACCACCAGGCCTGCTTTACAAGAACTTCTGAAAGAAGCATTATACATAGAAAGGAACAACCAGTATGAGCCTTTCTAAAAATATACCAAAAAGTAAAGAGCATCAACATAAAGAAGAATTTACATCAACGAATGGATAAAATAGCCAGTTAACATCAAATGGCAGTAACCCTAAATTTAAATCCACTAAATCCCCCAATCAAAAGATATAGCCAAAACCTAACGGTATATTCAAAGATACACAAAGACTCAAAGGGTTGGAGAAAAATTTACCAACCAAATGGAGAGCAAAAATAAATAAATAAACAAAAAGCAGGAGTTGCAATTCTCACATTTGATAAAATAGATTTCAAAGCAACAAAGATACAGTGGTAAAAGGATCAATGCAACAATAAGAGATCTTAATACCCAGATACATAAGACCCATAATAAGATTTAGACTCAACAAGACAGAAAATTAATAAGGATATCCAGGACTTCAACTCAGATCCGGAGCAAGTGAACTCAATAAATATTTATAGAGTTCTCCATTTTAAATACACAAAATATTATTGGCCATTATTAATACCCATTTTTAGAATGAAGCAATATTCCTGTTCTCTCTCCCTCTTTTTATTCCTCTTTCTTCCTCTCCTTCTCTCCTTTTTTTACTTTTCAACATCCTAGTTCCTCACCTCTACTCAATACATTCCTCTGAACACCTGATTCCTTGTGATTCTCCCGTCCCACTGAAACCTCAAATCCATTAAAACAAAACAAAACAAAATTCTTCACTTTGTTTTAGTCAAGAGAGTCATTCATATTGTCTAGTCCACCATATTTTTAGACACTAAAGTTTGATTCATCCTTTCATTCTACAAAATTAAGATGGGTTTCTCCTGTGTGCAAATACTGTGCCAAGTTACAGAGATACAGAAAAACATACCAAATGGTCTGTGATTTCAAGGTGCTCACAGTGTGCCATGGGGGAATAATATATAAATCTTGAATTATAAAGTACAGCATAATTTTTCAAAATATAAAATAAATGAAAAGCACTAATATTTATTTAACATATGAACCAGAAACTTTATATGAATTAGCAAACAGCCCTAGGAATTTAGTAGTAGTATCACTACTTGCACACGAAAGTAAGTGCATTTCCCAAGATTACAGGGTAAGTATAGAAATGCTTTATTCCAGATCCTATTACTGTGGTCATTCTGTTGCTGTGGAATTATCAACTGAAAGGGTAGCAAAACCATGAGTGGACAAAGTGATACCAAGTCACTGGGATATCGTCTGTGTCCCTGGATCCAACCATGACTAGACTTTCTGCTTGGTGAACCTCCTTTTCTGTGTTTAACATAGTACAGTTTGATCACTGTTGCTTGCAATCAAGGGTCCTGACTAACATGAAGGTAAAATGAAACCTGAATAAAGTCAACAAATGATACCATAGTATATCACCAGTACATGTCAATGATGTGAGCCTAGACAATGGGAGCTAGTAGATATAAAAAGAAAAGAATAAACATTTGCTGAGTACCTGTCATATGACATATGGACAGGTTTGGTCCCCATAAAAGCCCTGTGAGGTCCATCTTATGATGATCCCTTTTTATAAATGAAGAAACTGAGCTGCAGGTATATGAAGTCACTTACCACACAGCTTACTAACCAGTTAGATTTGAACTCAAGACTTTTGCTTTTAAATTCAGTGTTTTTTCCACTACTGCATAGCTCCCTCACTAGGGCAAGTTGCTTGGCACATAATAGATATTCAATAAATATTGGTAAAATAACTTAAAATTTTGGTCATGTTCAGCTTTAAAAAAAACTGGTAATGATGGAGGGGATCAGGAAGAAAAGTAACTTACAGTGGCCTTGGGAGTTCCTGGCCAACTTCGGGCCCTCAGGGCAGGGATTTGTCTGGATGACATCAATCATGGCCTCCTGCTTTTCAGCCAACATGTTTCTTCTACCCACGTGGATGTTGGTCATCTGGAGTTTTTCAGGTGTCCCTTCATAGGCATCTGCCTAAACATATGCAAAAGGAAAAGCGTGGTAGGGCTCTGACTTACCTAATCAGTTCTTTGCTTACTCGTACAGCTTTTCATTCATTCCTCAGGGATAACTATTATTTATCATTTCTTTAACATTAACATAATATCTTACTAGACTCTAAGTTTCCTGAAGGTGCATACTATATTCTTCATTACCTCTGAATGTCCAATGAATGCCCAGCACAGAGGCAGCTTACGGGAAACAGTCAGGATATAGGGTGTACCGACTATAGGGCAGGGTTTTTATATTCCATATAACTTAATCATCAGAATAGCCTATGAGAAAAGTATCATTAGTCCTCTTGATAAAGAGTTTAGAAAGTTTAAATAACTGGTCACTGGTTCCACTGTTAGCAATCTACTTAGGCAGGACTTGACCCCAGAACCTTGTTCTAAGGGATGCTATGTATTCCTTTTCATTTCCTTCTTTTTGCCTGCATTTTGTCTTCCCACTCAACATTTTTCTGTTCCCTGTCACTTCTTTCTTCACTCCCTTTCTCTAGCATTTTTCAAGCACTTACTGAAGGCAAGACAACATGCTAAGCTCTAGAAGTAGAGACAGAGTTTGTTAATACATTGGTCTTGGAGATAATGCATGCAAATGATTAATTAGGGTATAATGTGGTAAGTGATATTTACAGCAGTATTGCTCACTGTCATGGACACAGAGGATGAAGAGGTTGATTCTCTTGGCTGGGAGATGGGTTAGAGAAGACCTTGAAAAGCAGATTTTATTAAACTGTATTTTCCAAATATCAGTAGGAGATTGATAGAGCGGATGAAGGAATATCTGGCAGATACACCAGTACAAGAAACGGCACAGGGGATTTGGGGAAATGTTCATGTCCTTATAAGGGAAGAGTTGAAGGAAAAGATAAGGGAAGACAGCCTGGAGATGAGGTTGAGAAAATAAATGAGAATGGGGCTGAGTTATGAAGAGTCTTGTATGCAAGGCAAAGAGTTTGGCCTTTAGGAGTCAGGCAGGGGAAAACCCTGATCAGACTCACATTTCAAAATGCTCTGAATAGACTGACAGGAAGAGATCCTGAAGAGAGAAAAAATTAGAGTATTTTTGTCAATCTAAGTATTTTATAATTGTCCAGTGAAAATGTGAGAAGGGTATTGTCCTTCTGACTACCACAGAGTAGACATGAGGATTGACTATGATAATACATTTAAAAGTACTTGGGAAAAGACAATGTAATTAATAGATACAAGGAGAGAATTATCCTGAGTTTTTGGGTGGGATCTTGGGCAAACTGTCAGAAAAATAAGAGGACAGGCATTCTTTTAAGTCATATTACCAAGAATTAAACGTATAAATGGGGGAAAGTGACAAGAAAGTAATGAAGTCAATATTTTGTACAAATAGAGTGACCATCATCCTTCAGCGTAGTCCCGTAATGAAGGCAGTCCCCTCATTCGCCTAACATATGCTAAGTAACATTGAACAATTTCTGAAACCCAAAGTCGCTCCATAAAAGAAGGAAATGACCCTTCGTTAGTAGTTTAACCCCGTATCTGGCTTATGCCACATAGCCAGCATTGAAAAAGAGCAGAGCTTATGATTTTTCATGCTAATATCCTTAGTCATGTATCTCTCCTGCCCTCTCATATGCTCCTGATCAAAGTACCTTGAAAGCATGGTTTGAATGTGGTTCCTTTTCTGTGTTTTTAGGTTCCAATTCACACGGCTCTTTTTCCTTCATTTTTTTATCTTCATGTTTAGCACTGAAATGTGAAGAGATACCGGGGGGGGAAAAATGAAGCTTAGAGTGTTTAAATCATAGTGTACTGCTCAATCCTAAAGAAAATGCATGGAAAAAATAGATTTAAACAAATATGAATCATTTTTCTTAGATGAAGGGACTAGGATCAGATTCGTTATATACATAGCTTCCCTGAGTTTCTGTCTGTTCCAGTTACTGCAGAGTGTCAATTACTGCTTAAAATCTAACTCCCCACTGCTTGTCGGATAAAACTTAGGTTTCATTGCGATCTGGCCCCTGCCTTTCTTTCCAAATTCATCTCCTGCTGATTTTTAACTCCACTTTTGCTTGAGTCTAGACTCTCATAATTCCTCAAACCCACCGCTCTATTTGAGCAACTCTTTCTTTTTGTTATTATTTTTAGATGTGCCTTCCACATCTTATATTGCTGGCAAATGCAATGCCCTTCATGATATGTCTAAATCATCTTACCTCTGAGAATGCTTCCCTGATTCTCTCAAGCAGTCATACCTTCTCTACTCTTCCAACAGTTCTTCTATGTTGTCTTATAATACATCTGTCTATGACTATCTCCAGTTTCTCCACATTGCCTTGTCAACTACTAAAAATCAATGCTGTGTAATCCATGGTGGGAATAGCTGGTTTTCGTGCCTCACTTCTGTGTTGTGAAACTTCCATAGCAGTGATCATATTTTATTGTGATTTCCTATTTATTTGGTCATTTTACCCTCCAAGTAACCCCTCACCCCCAACTACTCCAGCTTCCCCTCGCATCTTGGATCAAGGGTAGAAAATATGTCCTATTCATTTTTAAACCTCAGAATCTAGCAGTGTCTGAAGAGTAAAAGCTCAAAAAGTGTTGAACTAAATAATTAATCATTTGACCTGTACCTACCATGTGCCCAGCACTGTGCGAGTGCTACAAGATATTTATGAGAGTCATAAATTTAGGGACAAGCAGGAACTCAGGGAGAGAGAGTAAAATAACCCACCCAGCTAAAGCAGATTTTCTCCATGATTCAGCACTTACTCATGGAGTTTTTAGACTCAACCAGGAAATGTTGATATTTGCTTCTCCAGAGCTTACCAACCATGCTTTTTCTAACGTATTAGAATAACTCCAGGGAGGAGGGCTAGAAATGGACTCTGAAGAGGCAGGTAAGAACACTACTATGTGCCAGGACAGTGCTCTAAACCCAGGAAGTGTGAGAGGTACCAGAATCACCAAGAACAATAAAACATTGGCCCTACATACAAGGAGCTCCCAGACAAGAAGGGGTGAATTGGCATGTTAGCAAACTATATACAATGCCATTTATGCAAACATATGTGTACCTTACAGTGGTGACACAGGTGAGGGACTGGTTACTTCTGAGGGAGTGGAATGAAGGAAGGGTTCTTACATGAGGGGAGGTTGATGGATTAGTAAAAGCTTGCCAGATGTTAAATTGGGGTGAATGAATGACTTAAAAGAGCAAAGACAAAGAGACTTTAAACAGTAGGGTGCATTTTGGGAATTGTCAGTTCTTGGGAATTCATGTTATTGTTATTTGCCTGTTTGATTATGTGACTCTCCTACTAATTTGGGAGTTCCTGAAAGCAGTAGTGAGGTCTCCATCACTACTAGAGACTGAGTGGAGATGGGAGTATCTGGCACACGTTGGATACTTAGTAAATGTTTGCTGAGTGCAGCATGAGCTAGAACGAGATCGGAGGTGGAAACAAGGCAGGAGCATGGATCACTTCCTCGGTACTAGGTACCTTGCAACGTGCCAGGAAAACGGAACCAGGCTAGTTCAGTTTGGAAACATACTGGCCCATAGAAGAAAACTAGTTTGGTCATCAGAAAGTCAGTGGTTGGACAGATGCTTTTCTTTTTGAAGGTAAAACTCACCTAGGTTCTTGATAGGGGAAACTCTTCCAAGGCTGAAAGTAAAGAGGAAAATCGTTATTTTCATAAATTGACCTAAATTAGGCTCTGTTATTTGGTTACAGACCATTAGAGACTACATCAAAAGGTGAGGGGCTGAAGCCTCAGTATAGAGCAAAGGCAGACACGGACCACAGAAAGTTCCAGAAACTGTTGCAGTGGGGCTGAAGATCAATCAGAAATGAAAACAAGCATTTCTGAAGTTATAAGCCATGCCCAAAGGAATGTATGTTGTGACTCAGAAAAAGTAATTGCTGTATGCACACCTTTCCAGGAATGCATCTGTAGTGGAAAGAACTTCTAAATCCTATGAGAAAATATGAATTTGTGTATTTAAGCAATATTTCAGTGGGCAAATTGGTAATCAAAAGTGCACAAGTAATGCTGGAATTTCTCCCTTACTCATTAATCATGTGCTCTGTGATCACCGCTCAAATCTTGCATGATCTATATTTGGCTCCATTAAAATTATGTGGAATGATCACAATGTAGCCCCTCATTTATTCGGTGATCATATATCTGGTACCATTCGTTATTTGAAATTTGTCTAAGAATCCTGAAGAGAACAGAAAATATCTAAGCATTTAAAGTGCCGACACAAAATCCAGGCTGTTGTTCATTATACTCTCCTTTGAGGGCAGTCCTGCAGACCATTTATTCAGGGACTCTTGGTTCTCATTTTACACATAATTCTAGCAAATTAGATGCAGCACTGGTCAAATGGCAAGTCAAACAGACCTTGTTTTATATCTTTATTACAGGATTTACAGGTTACTAAACCTCTCTGAGCCTTAATGTTGTCATCTGTAACACGGGAGCAGTGATATCAGCTTACAGGGTAACTACAAGGATTAAGCGCTACTCTCTATGAACAAGAGCTGTCACGTCAGAAGGACTTGGTATGTGCTTGAACACATGAAAAACTCATTGCTAGACACAAAGATACTGACAGTAGGAAAAAAAGGAGAGAAGAATATAGAAAACTAACTTGTGATGGTGTGGTGGGAAGGGAACTAGTTCTTCTGTAAAGGCTCAAGAGCATCTCATAAAAAGAGTATCAACTATGTCCACTCAGTCCCTTTTATTCAAGAATACTCCAAGTTATTAACAAAGGAAGACATCAGATTCTGAGCTTAAAATACAAAGATGAACATAAAACGTATCTGAGAGTTAAGAGATTTAAAAATTAAAAATAATCTTATGATTTACTTAAAACATAAAATTGGGATAAAATGGGATAAAATTCAGTTACTTGGAGAGTTCACTTGCGCAGAACAGTTTATTAATTGTTGATGTTCCAGGTACCTGAAGCATTTTAATAGGCTATTTCTCATCCCATTAATAGAAATAATAATCATTCATATTTTTCTAGTGACTAAGTATATCCACAAATGAATTCTTACCAGCAAGCATAAGAAAACTAAAACAGAGTGATGAAGGATTTAGACTAAATGTATCCATTGAGAAAAGAATAGAACCTTAACTCATCCCATTAAAACACTAGGTAAAGGCCTTCTATGAGCCCGGTACTTTCATACTGTGTTTGCCTTACTTCTTCCAGATATTCAGTGAAACAAGGATTGGTCACTTTATTTATTGAGCATCTACTCCTGCAGATGCAGTAACCCCAAGACATATGCTTCCTGTTCTCATGGAAAATATACCTTTTCTTTTCTTTTCTATACAGGGTCTCAGTCTGTCTGCTGCCCAGGCTAAAGTGAAGTGGTATGATCTCAGCTCACTGCAACCTCCACCTTCTGGGCTCAAATGGTTCTCCTGCCTCAGCCTCCCAAACAGCTGAAACTATAGGTGTGCACCACCATGCCTGGCTAATTTTTGCAATTTTTTTTGTAGAGTGTTTTACCATGTTGCCCAGGCTGGTCTTGAACTCCTAGGCTCAAGTGATCTGTCTGCCTTGGCCTCCCAAAGTGCTGGGCTTATTGGCATGAGCCACGATGCCTGGCCAAGAATATACCATTTTACAGAGGACACATCTGAGTCTCAGAGAGGTGAAATGCTCTGTTCCAAGCACTTACTAACAAGCTGTTTACCTTCATTTATCTTATTTTCATTCTCACAAGGACCTCAGATGTGAGTGCTTTATTATCCCCACTTTGCAGGTGAGGAAATGGACATTCAAGATCACTTAGCCAGGAGTTGAGATTGAGGCCAGCAATGATTCTACCTGGGCCCTAATGAGGTTGCTATGCTGCCTCCAGGTGGCACCTGGCACCACATCCAGCAGGAGCCCAGAAAGCATGCCTTAAGGAGTCTGAAAGCCAGGATATACAAACCTGGATTGTGCCAAAGAACTCTTCTCTCTGAAAGTCACAGTTAATAAAAACTAGTTGTCACTAGCCACCACAGAAAAGGGCTATGGATAAATTGGGACCATTTCCTCCCATCCTATCACACATTTTTGTCTCTGACACTAACAGGGCTCAGAATTCAGAGTCTTAGAAGCTGGAGTCCGAAAAAGCCTCGGAAATAGGAGGAAACATGAAAACAAAGATGTTTCTTCTCTCATAAAACATACTACTTTAGAATCAACCTGGCAGGCTTATTTTACTTTTAGTTATAATGTTGATAAGGAGAAACAATACCTTTTGGAGTTCTTCAATTCCAACTTCGTAAGTTGCTAAAATAAACATAAAAAATTATTTCAAGGCAGTTTATCCACCCGTTACTTATAGTACCCAGGATTAAAGCAGTTATAAAAGATTGCAGAGTTCAGTTTTCTCACCTTTTAGAACATCAGTCTATGTAAGGCTCTATCTACAAAGTTTCGAAATTATGCGGTCAGTGATCATAGTTTTAATTTCTGTGGGGATTTCCAGAATGGAATTTACAGTCGATGAAGCGTGTGAAACCATTTCAGTTTCCTGTTTTGGCAAACAGATACATACTCCATGCTTAAAAGAAAGCACTAAAATTTAGTGGCAGCTCAGAAGGCAAACGTGAAAGGAAAGAGAAAGGAAAAAGCTTAAATCCCACTTCAACAAAATGAATTCTCTATCATGCCCCGAAATGCTCTGTTCCACAGGCATTTTTATTTCCTTTAATACAGCTTGCAAAGACGAGCCCACCAGCTAAGGCTGACCCACCTTTCAGTTTTTTTAATACTTCTGGGGATTTTATTTAATGACATCATGCCAATCTTAATTAGTGATACATCACTTAACAATGGGGATATGTTCTGAGAAATGCATCATTAGGTGATTTCATCATCACGTGAATATCATAGAACATATTTACACAAACCTAGATGGTATACCCTACTACCTACCTAGGCTGTAGGGTATGGCCTATTGTTTCTAGGCAACAAACCTGTATAGCATGTTACTGTAGTGAATACTATAGGCAATTGTAACACAATTATAAATAGTTGTGTATCGAGACATAGAAAAGGTACAGTAAAAATACGGTATTATCATCTTACGGAACGACTGCTGGATATGCAATTCACTGTTGGCCAAAACATTGAGTAGCACATGACTATATTAACAAATACAAGTAGTGACAAGAATTTGAGTTCAGACACAGTCCTGCTACTTCCTACATAGGGTATTTCAGACAAATTACTTCATTTCTTTGAGCCTCAGCTTGCTCGTCTATAAAAATGAACCAATTGCTACCTGCCTTACAGAGTTATTGGGGAGATTCAAGGAAATTATGTAAGAAATTTAATATACTTAGCAGAACACTGGACATTGTCTAGAAAATGGCAATTTTTTTGGATAAAACTGCTTGTTTGGTTTTTCTTTGCTTAAAAGTTATTTATAAAAGTTTTTCCTCTACTGTTAATGAACATATTGCATAAAAGTAGGACTCCTCTCTCTGTTTTTCTTTCTTGCTGCTAAAGTTCTGAAGCTTTAGAAAACTGACCAAATGACATGTTGCATTTCCAAGCTTTTATTATTCTAAACATATAATATGCTGATAAAATAAATGAAGTGCTAGGTTTTCTTTAGGGACTATCAACATATAACTGTTGGCACAGATCTAAAATTCTACATGGATAATTCACAATATGTTTTTCAACTTGGGTAATTGTACACATAATACCTTAAATTGGGTAATTGTACACTTATTAATACTTTTAAAATACCTGTTTGTGATGCAGTTTGCCCAGTATTGATTTCTGATATGAATTTGCTTCCCCATTAAAAAAATGGTAATCTCCTTCTTTCTACTCCAATTTATTTACTTGTCTATGCTTCTCAAAGAACTAACAAATCATAATCTCATTTGCTTCTCCTAACCTCCTGGGATGGATATTACTTATTCTATCTTAGAAATGATGAAATCAAGGCTTGGAGAAGCCTTACTTGCCATGGTTAGTAAACAAAGATAATAAGTATTCAATTAATAATATATTCACAATGTTGTTACTTTTTTTATTTGAGACGGAGTTTTGCTCTTGTTACCCAGGCTGGAGTGTAATGGTGTGATCTCGGCTCACCGCAACCTTCACCTCCTTGGTTCAAGCAATTCTCCTGCCTCAGCCTCCTGAGTAGCTGGGATTACAGGCATGTGCCACCATGCCCAGCTAATTTTTTTTTTTTTTTCGTATTTTCAGTAGAGATGAGTTTTCACCATGTTGACCAGGATGGTCTCGATCTCTTGACCTTGTGATCCACCCGCCTTGGCCTCCCAAAGTGCTGGGATAACAGGCTTGAGCCACCGTGCCCAGCCGTTACTGCTTTTTAACAAAGTGGAGTTTCTTTCATGGTAAGCTAACCCATCAAAACTTAGGTAGGAATTCCAACATATATTTCAAGGTAGGAATATAGAGGATAAAGGGCCACCTCCCAAAAGGTCAGGAATGGACTAGGAATTCTGACAAGAGCATGAGAGTCCTTGCTGCTTTCTGTGCAGTTATATAACCCTCTCTCCATTGACTGGATTTATCATGGGGCAGAGAAAGGACAAAATCTGAAGATGGTCCTCAGCAACCTCCACCTGCTAGTGTCATAACACGGTCATGTTTTCACAGCCTTTTGTGCCTTCTCCTCATCCTGTCTGTGTAACCTTGGAAAAGTCCCATCTCCTCTTTACACCTGGAGGTGAAATGATTATTACTAATAAAAATAATAATTTAAAAGAAACTAACATTTTTTATACTTACAGATAGCAGGTACTATGTCAAGCATTTAAATGCATCATTTCATTTAATTCTCATGATGATCACTACTATTATTCCAATTTTACTGACAAGGAAACAGCCAGTGTGGTAAGTGAAGTAAGTTGCCCAAGATCACTCAGGTAAGAAATGCTTTCAAACTTTCTTCCATCCATGGCTTTAGTAAATGGAATATTATGCAGAAGCATAACAGAACTCTGTTTGAAGGTATCTCCAAGAGTCTCCAAGACTCTTCAAAAATTTTAGTAGAAGTAGAAGTACAGTCTGCAAAACACTTGTCTATATACCTCTGAGGACAATTCTGCAGAGCTTTTAGAACAGCCTGAATCATGTATACCCAATGCCAAGTTCTATATAAATGAAACCTCACTAAAGGCACTAGGGCTGAGCTAAGGGATGGTCTTCCCTGTTTTCTTGTCATTGTTCAAGGGACAGAGTCATTCAATGGCAACAGCAAAAGCCAACCTCCTTGACCTCTTTCTCCCTCCTTCCTTCTCTCTCTCCCTACCCCTTTGAAAGGTATCATTTAGATGTCTCACCTTTGGTGTACAAAAAATAAAGAGGAAAGATCCATTTTAATTAACTTTTGTATAAGGTGTGAGACTTGGGTCAAGGTTTGTTTATTTTCATTTGCCTATGGCAATTGCTTCAACACCATTCTTTAAAAGGCTGTCTTTCCTCTATTGAACTGCTTTTGCATCTTTGTTAAAAAAATAACAATAACAGTTGAGCATATCTGTACAGGTCTATTTCTGAATTCTCAATTCTGTTCCACTGTTCTATGTGTCTCTCTTTGCCAATACCATGTAGTCTTGATTACTATACTGATAATTCTTAAAACTGGTAGACTAATACCTCCTTTTTATTTTTCAAAACTGTTCTTAACTATTCTAAATCCTTTGCCTTTCTATATGCATTTTAGGAAAATCTTGTCTGTATCTGCAAAAAGTCTTACTGGGATTTTTATAGGAATTTTATTAAACCTGTATAACATTTTGAGAGAATTGACATTTTTGCTGTCAATTTTACTGTACTGAGTCTTCCAGTCCATAAACATGGTATGTCTCTCCACTTATTTAGATGTTCTTCGATTTAATCAGAATTTTATAGCTTAAAGCTTTTAGGCCTTATCATATTTTGTAGAATTTAAATATAAATACTTATCTGTTTTTAAGCAATTATAAATGATATATTTTTCAATGTCAGTATTTGTGTGTTCATTCCTAATATACAGAAATACAATTAATCTTTTGTATGTTTATTTTGTATTCTACAATCTTTCTGAAATCATTTATTCTAGGAAGGTTTTTGTGTGCTTTTTTGGTAAATTCCTTGGGAATTTCTATCTAGATAATCACGCCACTGTGAATAAGATAGTTTTATTTATTCCTTTTCTATCTGTATTCATTTTGTTTCTTTTGCTTGATTTATTGTACTAGCTAGAACGTCTTGCACTATGTTGAATAGGAATGGTAAGAGCACACATTCTTGCCTCTCTACCTTTCAGAGTCCGTTAGTCTTATGTTTGTTTTACATATATAATGTCTGGGGCTTTTAGTTGTACTTAGCCAGATCAATAGATAAAAAGTACATCTGTTCCATCTTCCCAGGAACAGAGGTCCACTTCACCTGAAATGCGCTACTGGCAGCGGGTGGATTCTAAGGGTATCACGTGGTACAAAGAGAGAAGAAGCTGGCTCTGATTGGAGCATCCCTTTGGCTCTGTGAATTCTTAGCCTTGTAGAAGGACATATAGTTGGAATTTGGCCCAAATGGTGCCCACAGCCTTTCTTTTCAAAGTGTGATCTATAGACCAGCAGCATTGGTATCACCAAAACTTGTTAGAAATGCAGAATTTCAGACCCCACATCGGAGCTGCTGAACTAGAATCTATATTTTAACAAGATCGCTGGGTGACTTGTGTGAACACTAGAATTTAAGAAGCCCTGTTCTAAAGCAGGGGCCCATATACTCTGAGTATAGGGCAGCATTGCCTTTTGGGGGTGCTGGGCAGGGTCAAGAATTGCTCTTCCTATGGCTAGTATTTTAAAAACTGTTTGGGGGAATTTAGATTGCCCAATCTAAAAGAGAGGCAGTTTTTCTAATAGTTCTCCAACCCCTTATTCACTGAGGGAGAAGAGGGAAATTTCAATAGGTCCTGATCCTTACCTCATGAACTTCCTAAGTATGTATCCCCAGGAAAATGACTTTCTTTCCCAGAACTTGGGGTTCTTGTTTATACAATGAAGAAGTTGCACCAGATGATCTCTTTTTAACCCTCCATCCAGGGAAGCCAAACTTTCTTGAATAAGACGTAGCATAAACTTGTAGAAAGAGCAAGGAATTTACAGGTAGCCTGAGCCTGTTTCACATTATAACTCTATTCCATGTTATTTTTATGGCCTCATGCAATTCAATCTTTCTGATCTTCAGTTTCCTGTCCCAAACATTAGGGGTGATCAAACCACCCTATCAGCAGGGCTGTACACAGGGAACCTAACACAGAACTACAGTATCCTATAGTACAAGCTCATTAAATACTAGTGTTTATTCCAGCACTAAAATGCATGCCTTTTATAGAGAACTGGCTGCTACTATAGGTAGAACAAGGACATTGCAACTTGTAGAAATGCTACAAATCAGCTGGGCACAGTGGCTCAAGCCTGTAATCGCAGCACTTTGGGAGGCCGAGGCGGGTGGATCACGAGGTCAAGAGATCGAGACCATCCTGGTCAACATGGTGAAACCCTGTCTCTACTAAAAATACAAAAAATTAGCTGGGCATGGTGGTGCATGCCTGCAATCCCAGCTACTCAGGAGGCTGAGGCAGGACAATTGCCTGAACCCAGGAGGCAGAGGTTGCTGTGAGCCAAGATCGTGCCGTTGCACTCCAGCCTGGGTAACAAGAGTGAAACTCTGTCTCAAAAAAAAAAAAAGAAAAGAAAAAGAAATGCTACAAATCTCTGTTCCCTCATCTTTTTTACTGGAGAGGGTCTCTTTACTCACAAAAAAAGTCCTGAGGATTGTCAACAATGTCAGAGGCAGGAAGACTTAGCTCTGAGCCAGTGGTCAGATCCATTAAATAAATCGCCTGCTCTTATTCAGACTGAACACAGGCTCCTATTTCTCATGGTCTGTTATCTCACTCTCCATACACCAAGTAACCAGGGGACTTCAAGAAAGACACCAGGAGAAGAGAGATGAGGTTTCTATAGGAAGAAAAGGAAGAAAAATGAATCGTCATATCTTGTTTTTTCCTCCCATATATCTATAAAGGCAAAGCAGCTGAGTCAATTGGTAAAGGGGAGAAAAGAAGAGGCTGGGAAGGCAGCAACAGGAGGCATGAGATAGCACTGATGCCCAGCTGGATTTATATTTATTTTTAAGAGACCAGACAAAGAAAAAAGAAAAAGAAATAAGATGGTAGTGCAGGATGGCTGTGCATTTTTAAACTTACAGTTAGCTAAAGGGAAAATACCATTTTTGACACATTTTCATTTCACACAGGGTTACAATATTAATTGGCTTAGCAGACTTACCATCAGCAATTTCTTTTGCAGTGCACAGGTTAATGGAGTTGCCAGAGTATCTCAGATATGAAATTGTTGCCTCATAATTATGTGGTTCTTCAAATTCTGCACTGAAAAGCCTGGAGAAAAAAAGGTTACTTAAAATGTAACATTTTTTAAAAACACATTTTAAAACCTTTTTGTATTTTTTCCTCATTAGAGAAATAATATGTCTGGCCAATTGGTGACCTAAGCATATTTGGGAGGCACACACCCCTACTCTAAATGCATAGGAATTCTAGATGAAATATAGCAATGCAAATACTTATATAAAGATGATACAATCCACATAGAAATCAATAAGGCAAAATCCTCAGGTGCCAGACACACACAGGAAACTCCCAATTAAAGATGCAAGTGAGGACTGCAGTCAAGGGACACAAAGGGAAATTGAGACCAGATAAAGAGAAATCTTAATGACAGGGCAGCTGGGGATGGAATGTCTGAGTGAGAACCATAGCCTCAGCTGAATGGGAAACTGAAATGGAGCTATCAGCATAAAGTCCAGAGTTACAATATGCTGTTCCATCTGTAAAATGGGTACTAAAACATATCCATCCACTCTCCTGGGGAACGAGCTTGGAAGTTAGCTGTCTAACTATGGGTATAGGAACTGAAAGAGTCACCAGAGAGAAATCAGAAACTTGAAAACCCAGCACCAAATACATAGGTGGGGTTTAATATGCAATCTGTCTGTTTCAGGGACACAAAGCCAGAATTGATGCTTGAAATCCAAATCCCTTTTGTAAAGACAAACCTGAAATTATTCTGTAAAGATGCTTCCATAATCCATGGCACCTGTAGTTTCCAAAGAAAACAAATTCTCACTCAAAACAAGTGGACAGTGAAAACTAAAACCATACAAGGAAATGATCTGCAATAAGAGTCAGAAGGTATAACTAATGGGGGACCTAAATAACAGAATAACATGAAAGTTAATTTAAAATATGTGTGTAGTAAGTATTCAAAGAAATAAAGTGAAGAATAAAAAACATTAGGTGAAAACAAGAGACTGAGGATAAAGAATACCCTATAGATTTGAAGAAAGGAGAAAGGAGTTATAGAAATCATAAAATATAGTTCTTAAGATAAAAAATTTAATGTGGAGGTTGAACAGTAGACTAGTTACAGCAGCAGAAGGAATTGATGAACTATTATTATTATTTATTATTATTACAACATATTTTTTGATACAGGGTCTCACTCTGTCACCCAGGCTGGAGTGCAGTGGCACAATCTCAGTTCATTGCAGCCTCAACCTCCCAGGCTCAAGCAATCTGCACACCTCAGCCTCCTAAGTAGCTGGGACTATAGGAGCATGCCACCACAGCTGGCTAATTTTTTTGTAGAAAGGAAGTCTCGCCATGTTGCCAAGCCTGGTCTCGAGCTCAAGTGATCCACCTGCTTCGGCTTCGCAAAAGTACTAAGATTACAGTCATGAACCACAGGCCTAGAACTGGTGAATTATTTAGATATGAGAACATTGCCCAGAATGTAGCATAGGGAAATAAAGAGACAGAAAATATTTAAAAAGAAGAGATAGGGAGCATAGAATGAGAGAGTCCAACATACATATATTAAGGATTCTAAAAGAAAAGGAGAAAGAGAATGATGAAAAGGAACCAATATTCAAATTATAAGAGCTAACCTATAATTTTCTATAATAATAATCTGGAAGATAGTGGAAGAGGGCTATGAAAATTATTCTCAAGTCTTTGCATTATTTAGGAGCAGGACAGAGATTTTGATTAACACAAGGCTTTGTAAACCATAGATGTCAAAATTTAATTGTAACTACTAAAAAGAATAGAAATAGAATATTTAACTTCTAAACTGGTAGAAGGGAAATATGCAGTGAGAAGTCTTAAATATTTTTTAAATGAAGGAAGAAAAAAATACAGTCACAGAAATTGCATAGTAAATCTTAATTGGGGAAACTCCAAATAGGCCAAGGATTGCATCAAATGCAGATAGATTAAGCTAATCCAATAAAATAAAGAGATCTGCACTGATATATTTTTTAAAAGCAGCAGACAAGCCAAAGATCCAAGATAAATGGATGAAAAAGAGATAAAAACCAACAGTACCAAAGAACACTGAAGTAGGTATATTTATATTAGACCAACTTCAGTGTGACTGACGAAGAAATGAGAAAGGGTACACAGGAGTGCACACACATGTAAACAAATTAGAGATAAGAAAGGAGACAAAACTAGAGATAGTTTTAGGCTTTTCAAAATTTAAGAAAATGTTATTATCTGCTCTCTACCAGTAACTTTAAAAATTTAGAGAAAATTGGCAAATTCATAGGAAATAGAAAATGACCAGCCGGGCGTGGTGGCTCAAGCCTGTAATCCCAGCACTTTGGGAGGCCGAGGCGGGTGGATCACGAGGTCAAGAGATCGAGACCATCCTGGTCAAAATGGTGAAACCCTGTTTCTACTAAAGATACAAAAAATTAGCTGGGCATGGTGGCGCATGCCTGTAAACCCAGCTACTCAGGAGGCTGAGGCAGGACAATTGCCTGAACCCAGGAGGCAGAGGTTGCAGTGAGCCGAGATTGTGCCATGGCACTCCAGCCTGGGTAACAAGAGCAAAACTCCGTCTCAAAAAAAAAAAAAAAAAAGAAAAAGAAAATTACCGTACTAAGAAACATAAAAACTAATAGCCCAATAAATCATTAAAGAACTTTTATCAGTAGTACACACCTCCATTCTTCCCTTTACCCACCTCCACCCTAACTGGCCTCTCTTCTTTTTCTCTACCAAATAGCTTTATAGACAGTTTTAATGAACTATTTTAGAGGATAGAAAAAGACGAAAAGCTACGCTACTCATTTTAAGAAGATAATACAATTTTGATAGGAAGATCACTAAATGATCAAGGAATAAGAGAAAATATAGCCCAATCTCACTTGAGATTATAGCCTCAATTTACTAAATACTGAAAAATGAATTAATCAGTACTAAAAATAACTTAACAATAACTAAAATTTATTCCAAGACTTAAAGTATGGCTTACCATCAGAAAATATATCATTGTAAGTAATCATATTGTTTCAATAAAAGTGAAAAGGTTATTTTAGTATGCAAAAAAAAGCATTCCAGGGAGATAAACTTTCTTTACTAAATTACCCTCTAACAGATATTATACTTAATGGTAAAGTGTAACAGACTAAGAGTATTTAGAGTCTATCAGGAACTTTGGCAATAAGGAAAAGACAAACTCATAGAAAATTGTACAAAAGTATATGCCAGTCATCACAGAAGAGTCCAATTGAAGAGCTTATAAAGGTAAACTACCAACCTCATAGTGAACAGAGAAATGGAAATCAAGATAATGAAAATTTAGTTCACATTCTAGATCAGCTAGAATCCCAATTTGAAAATAATGCCTTATTTGGCAAGAAAATGGAGAAACAGGAAATCTTTATACTGCGTTGAGATATGAATTGTCACAACCATTTTGGAGAATAATTTTTCAATATCTAGCAGTACTGAAGTTATTTATTTAGTATTGTTTAGCAATTCTACTTCTAAGTACATAGCTTTGAGAAACTTGCTTATATTTACCTACAAACATAGGAGAATGATTCCTGCAGCATTATTTGAATTGGTAAAAATTTACAACAATCTGCATGTTCCTCAGTGAGAAAAATGCATAAACAAATTGGGATGTGTTCATATGATGAAATACAATACAGCAATTATGAACAAATGACATATACATCAACATAGATAGAATATGAAAACACAGCTTTGTAAAAAAAAAGTTGCAGAAGGACAACATTAGGTGTCATTTATACAAAAATTTAAGATACTATATCCTTAACAGACATCCAAGTTTGTAGCTCAAGTCTAAGAATATACTAAATGGATACACTCGTAAATTCATGATTGGAGTTGCCTCTGCAAAGAGAGAAAGGGAAATGGAATTATGGAGTGAATTCATAATTTTCTCCTCTGCACTATCCACATTTAGAATGAGGTAGTTTCCATTTGCTATAGATGCAGTTGAAGGGGGCTAGAGTTAGGGTTAGGGTTGGGTTGAAGGTTAGGTTAGAGTTGAAGATGACTTCAGCTGCATCTGTAGCCAATGGAAAATAACAACTACATCACAACAAATGTGGATAGTATCGAGGAGAAAAAAATTACACAAAACATCCACATCTTAATACAAATGAGTTATTAGCATTTGATAGTCTTCCTGATTTTTCATTGATATGTGTATTCTTGCAGTTATCATAGCTGGTGAAAAAATTATAGTTCTCTCTTTTCCCTTCATTTATTATAATCATAAGCACATTCTACCCAATTGTTTTCTCTTCTTTGTTTGGCTATTTTGCTTATTTTCTATTTTTCTTTTATTTCTCTGTAATAATTTAAAGATGTAATAGTCATTTTGCTGAAAAAAATTATGAACTCCAATGCAACAGTAACTTCTTTAATATTTTTGTTCCCGTCCCTCTTCATCAAGTAATCAAGAGAAACTTTCTTAAATTATAGTCTATGCCATATATCTCATGCTTCAATGGCCTAACAATCTCATTTGGTCTATGGTAAATTAATTTTATTAATAAGAAACAATTTGGGGAAAAACTGAAAGAAGTTGTCTAATCAATTTCTCACACTACTTCGGTCAAAACTAAATAAATATCTCACTTCAGATAATTACAACAAAAATTTTAGCAAATGTTTACAAAAAGGCACCTTCAGGATCAATTTCTTTACAGAGAACCAGTGCTGGGATTATTGTTAAGAGGAAAAAAGAAGGTTGCAGATGTATTTTAACCTCCTTTTTTACTATTGAGAATGTCTTTTACTTTTATCCCTGGTCCATCAAAACTAGATCTGAGATCCACCTTGATTTTATACAATGTGGATCAATATAAAGAACTTGGATTGGAGGAAAGATATAACTCTGTGATTTAAATCTATCTATGCTTCAACTTCTTTATTTCCACATTTATGAAAAATGTCTACAGGACTATAGACTGTATACTGGGAGGCAGCACAGAATACAAGGCAGACCTGGAGCGTGGGGTCAGACGGATCTGAATTTGAATCCTAGCTCTCTTCTACATTCTAGTTATAAAGTACTTGGTAAATACCTTAAGCCTCCATTTCCTGCTCCATAAAACAGTTGCAATAAAATCTACTTTAAAGGTGTATTATGAATATTGAATGAAATATTTGCCCTCTGCACATAGGCATTCCACAAAAGGGTGCTAGTAATATTAGTATCAGAGGACAGAAATATTGTATTATAAAATGATAAGTTTTGAGCTTTATATCTTGGAAAATTAGTGGCATAGCATCAAGTTTCTATCTTTTCTTACTTCCTTACAGAAAACCTCTAGTTATTTATATACTAAATTATAAAATTAACGTCTCTTAGTGATATCTTCAATATTATTGGTGTTCAAGAAGCAAAAACAGCTCCTTCAATACAAATGTTAAAGATTATTTACAAAACCAGAAGTTTTCTAATGTTCTAAGTTTGGACTCTGGGAATCCTATCTTCAAAATAAATGTTTAAACAAATGGGATCTCTCTAGCTAAAGCATGGACAAGTGACGTCTCATGGTTGTTTCCACTTGCCAGTCTACCTCTGGTCCATAGTCCTAAGAGGCCTCTGCAGAACCCCTCATTGTCCTTTGGAGAATAATTAGTTAACCTCTGTATTAAGCTGTATGCTCCAGAGAAGTGGCTTATTAATCTCATTCAAACATCTGTTTACTTGGTCAAACGGTTAGATTGTTAATCACACGAATAGCTACTATTTCTTGAGGGTTTACCATGTGTTAGACACTGTACACAGATTCATTATGTGCACCTCTCATTGAATGTGTGGTCTTGAGCAGTCACCTAGGTTCTCAGAGCCTTCATTTCCTTGTAGGGTCACTGTGAAGGTTTAGTGTGAGAATAACTGAATCACCATGTGGGAAACAACTGACAGGCGAATTTCCTTCCTTGTCTTCTCTGTGCCACACTGTATGATGATGACTCAAAAAGTTTCATTGCAAGAAAGTTCTAGAAGATCTAAAGAGCTTGCATTAAATAGATTGGGACTTGAACAGCAAAACCTGTTAGCTATACCTCTATATTTATTTTGTTAGGTTGAAAATGTAGTTTCTTCCACTTATTATTTCAATAAGCCATGCATTTTGGAGACAGGTGAACAGGAGTGGCTTAGCATCTGCTCTGTGTAACATTCTACGGGTTCCTGGTGATACCATCTGATTTCTCAATTATCCAAATCCCAAACTGAACAAATTTCTATTTCCAATAAACACTTAAAGTAAGAATACTCTACTCATATCCCTTCACCCTAAGAAATCCTTCCCTTGAATGAAATGATTGGTGATTAGACTTTTAAAAGGGACATCCATGCTAATTACAATGGATCTCAAAACGCATTTGTGCCAGGTTCGCAAAATATATGATGGATTTCAAGGGATTTTTTTCATAAGCTACTAAAACTTGTATTGTATACATATTAGATAATGGTTAGAGATGAACAATCAATGAATCAGTAGAGCAGAATGGTTCAGAGGGACATAGGCTTCAGAGAGACAGACGTGGCAGTGAATCTCAGCTCTACCTGGGTGGGTGGTTTGACCTAAGTCTGTTCACCTTTTAATCCTCTTTATATGAGAATGAAATGATATGATTTATGCCATCACTAGTGTAGCGCTTGGCATAAAGCACTTGCTACTTCTGCTTCCATCACGACTGCTTCCATTTGTGCTTCAACTTCTACCACCACCTCCACCACTACTGCTCCTGCTTCTACCATTTTTATAGAACACACACATATGTGTGCATATACATACATCTTTATATGTAATATATATTTTATTTGTGTATATATGTGTTTACACACAACCCTACCATATGTACCATAACCTTACTGTGATGGTTAATACTGAGTGTCAACTTGATTGGATTGAAGGAAGCAAAGTATTCATTCTAGGTGTGTCTGTGAGGGTGTTGCCAAAGGAGATTAATATTTGAGTCAGTGGACTGGGAGAGGCAGACCCACCCTCAATCTGGGTGGATACAATGTAATCAGCTACCAGTGCAACTAGAACAAAAGCAGGCAGGAAAACATGGAAGGACTAGATTGCCCGAGTCTTCTATCTTTCTCCCGTGCTAGATGCTTCCTGTCCTCGAACATCAAACTCCAAGTTCTTCAGCTTTTGGACTCTTGGACTAAGACCAGTGGTTCAGCCACAGATTGAAAGCTGCACTGTCAGCTTCCCTACTTTTGAGGTTTTGGAATTCATACTGGTATCCTTGCACCTCAGCTTGCAGATGGCCTATTGTGGGACTTCACCTTGTGATCACGTGAGTCAATACTCCTTAATAAACTCTCTTTTATATATACGTCTACCCTATTAGTCCTGTCCCTCTAGAGAACCCTGACTAATCACTTACCAATTCTACTATGACTTATAACAACGTACAACAAATAGAACTTCTCTCAGCCCTAGGCACTAGGTATATCCCTTTTTATGTGTGTGTGTGTGTGTGTGTGTGTGTGTGTGTGTATCTCCAAGTAATTTCTACAAAGGACCACAAAACCATGATCACTGTACAACAAACAGAACTTCTCTCAGCCCTAGGCACTAGGTATATCTTTTTTTATTTGTGTGTGTGTGTGTATCTCCCAGCAGTTTCTACAAAGGACCACGAAACCATGATCACCAAGTAAATGCTATTAAAGTGCTGCATAACTACAAAATACACCATCTCCTCTGGCCAGATACTTGAAGAAGCCAGACATTTGAATCCAGAATCTGAAGTCTTAACCATTATGCTGTATACCATCTTACACAGGGGCTATACCAGCTGAAGTCAAACATGGCACGAATAGATCACACTGTAATGGAAGCAAGAAAGAGGTCAGAGTATACAGTGAGGAGGACTCCAAGGACTGTCTAGACTATTAGCTAGAGATATAATGGGAGAAAAGTATGTCGGCTAATTATACGAAAGTAGAGATGCTCTCAAATTTCCCATTAAATTACATGCTATTATCCACTCTTTCAACAAACTATATTCATGTTAATGTTATATACATTATCTCATATAATGCTCTCAGTGGCAGTATGAGGCATTTTACAGATGAGGAAACTGAGGCTTGGAGATACTCAGTAACTTGCCCAAAATAGCACTGCTGTTAAGCAGCAGAGGTGGGTCTGGAAACTAGACCTTCCGATTCCTAGTCCATTGGTTCTCTCCTCAGCTCTGCAAGTCACTCTAGAAACAAGGGAAAGCTGAGAAATGAAAATAATAAAGCACCAGGTGATGGTGAAGGTCAAGGAGCTTGTGAGTGGGCTTTAGATGATATTTTTCAAAACCTTGTTAGGTTGACCCAACAGTTCACAGATCAATTCTTCTGCATATTAGTTATTTATATGGGGAAAATGTTATGGGGAAGTCCTTTCTCTTGTCTGTTCCTGACATTATCACCTATAAAATGAAAAATATTACCATTTATTATGTAATTGGAGGTTAAGGTGGAACTAGAGGATCAGGATGAATTTGGGAATGACATTCCAAAAGCACTTTGTCTTCTAAGTGTTTTTAGAAACTCACACAGCAACTAAAGCAGATTCTCTTTTTTCCCCTTCATCCAGGAACAAGATCTGATAAAGTAGATTCTTAATAAACCAGTGGCAACTTCAGCAGCATGAAACAAAATGAACATAAGCCCTCATGTTACTCACTAAAGTCAAATTTTAAAATATCTTTGTTTCAAATTTCAGAGTGTCTTCTATGAGGTGCACTATAATATCTAACCCCACTTGTTTTACAGAGAGGGAAGTGAGGTCACACTCTGAACTAGTGGCGGGCTGGTCTCCCGGCTGCCTGGTCTCTTCTGCTGCCTGTAGCATTCGACCTTGATACAGACAAACTCTGCCATTACAAACAAATCACAAATCTCTGCCATTTATTAAGAACTTACAACATTGGCATTCTGCTTTGCTGAACTAGAGATATTTATCTGAATCCTTACAACATCCCTGGGGGAAGGATTTGATTTCACCATTTCCCATATAAGAAAATAGAAGGCCCAGAGACATCAAATATCTTTCCCAGGATCACACAGCTAGTGTGTGGAGCTCAAAATATGAAGCCAAGTTTGTCTGCTCCCCCAAATCAATCCCCTTAACTTCATGTAACATGCTCCTTGGATCTTCTAATTTTTAATTCATTCAATTTAAACACACTTTAATTATGCAGTTGGTAAAAAAGAACTATTAGACCATCTCTCTGCTTTTGAAGAATTTGTAATTTAGACAGGAAAATGAGATAGACTCGGGGAAACAGAAAATCACAAAAATAGACTGTACATGATTGAGTCTTAAACTGAGTGCCATCTAAGTCCATTCTACTCTTCAGCCAACATTTACTGAACAACTATTAAGTGCGGTACGCCCCCTTCCCCATATATATACATCTCACCACTACACACGCTAATCATGTCAAATCACTCATAGTTCTTGAACACATCAGGCTGTTTCCTGACCCTTCACTTTTGTTTATGTGATTCATCTGCTTAATTATTAGCAACCTTATCACCAACATCCCCTATGCAAACTCACATTTTTTTCTCCTAAAATCCTGATTGTCATTCTTCATGGCCCTTCTGTAGTCTATTCTCTACTCAGCAGCCTGGGTGAACTTCTCAAAATATAATTTGGATCTTGTCACAATCCTGCATAAGACTTTCCAGAGACATCCTATGGTTTTTAATACTTTTTAAAAAATACCCGTTAAGTTCCCTACCTTTATGATCTCATCTCTCTGCACGTCTCCAAGGTACTGCTCTACTATTCTCTTCCTCACTCCTCACACTCCAAACACGCCAGCCTCCTGTCTGTTTTGCAAGGATGCGGTGCTCTCTCCTACCTCGAAGACTCGGCAAAGGCTGCTCCTGCTATATAGAATGGTTTCTGTGTGACCCACTGTTTCTTAACCACCAGGTCTCACCTCTGTCCCCTTTAGCAAGGCCTTTCTTCAGCCAGCCTTCACAAACAGGCCTCCTCCCCCCCATTTCTGTATACCACTGTACTTGTCGTATACCCTTGTCAATCATTCTCATAGTCTTGAAATTATTTTATTACTTTTTGAAACTAGTTTAATTTTCTCTCTCTTGCTCTGGAATCTTGAATATCACTTGCTGCTCAGTAACCATTGCTTCATCCAGTGTCTGGCACATTATGGGCTCCCAGTTAGCAACTGGTTTTTTTTTTTTAGATCCTTTTGCATGATAAGAAGTAGCCATCAGGTGATGAACTGGGATAAGATGACACACACAGGAAAATTTAAGTACTTCTGGTTGATCGGAGAAGCTTGTTGTGTTTGAGGAGCAGCCAAAGGCCAGTCCATGGGTGGAAGATAGCAAACAACGGTGAGAGGGCTTAGGAAAGGAGTTTAGAGAATAAATAGTGACCACAACCTATAAGAATATATGTAGGTGGCTGGGAGTGGTGGCTCACGCCTATAATCCCAGTACTTTGGGAGGCTGAGGCGGGTGGATCACGAGGTCAAAAGATCAAGACCATCCTGGTCAACGAGGTGAAACCCTGTCTCTACTAAAAATACAAAAATTAGCTGGGCATGGTGGTACGCGCCTATAGTCCCAGCTACTTGGGAGGCTGAGGCAGGAGAATTGCTTGAACCCAGAAGGCAGAGGTTGCAGTGAGCTGAGATCGTGCCATTGCACTCTAGTCTGGGTAACAACAGCGAAACTCTGTCTCAAAAAAAATAAAAATAAAAAATAAAAGAATATATCTAGGTATAAGGAAGTATAAGGAAGGATATTCTTGGCCCTGGGAAAAGTGTGTCATTTTAAAATTTTATTCCAAATATAAGATGCATGCTAAGAGCTCAATAATTAGCTTAATTAAAGAAATATTTAATTCAAAAACTAATGAGTTCAACGGAGAAGAAAGAAGAAAGTGCCTCTCATGTGGGCTAATGTACCCAGAACAAGCTTCTTGGTAGGATATCAGTTGGAGCTGAATGCTAGACTAAGAAGGAGCAGAGGAAAGAGGATCTCACCTGAGTGCCTGCACTCACATGGCAGTAGCCCTTACCTAATACTCAAGGGCAAAGGAAGTGCTCAGATTGTCCTATTTAGCTTTAATATTAGAAGGATATAATATTGGACATGCAAACCAATGCAAAATATAAAGAGAACAGAATCTTGAAATGTTTTCTTTATTAGTATAAAACTAATGGAAGGTGATATCATTCTGTCCATCCATCCTTCTCCCCGACATTTTGTTTATCTATTATTCCACTGGCCCATCACTTGGTCATTCGATAATTATTCCTTGCATGCCCACTGTGTACTAGGTCCTGTAAAAATAGAGGTGAAAAATATAGACGACCCTTCTCTCATGGAACTTGCAGTCTAATAGATATCTTCAAAAAACACATTCATGGTGGAAAAATTCTAGCTGAGATAGGATAACAGAGCTGAAAATCTTTAATTTGGTCCTGAGTTCACATCCTGAGTAAAGTCTGAAACAGAGCAAGCCATGGTTTCTCACCTATCATATGGGAATATTAGTATAGCCCTCCTAAGACAGTCATGGGTCTAGAATGAGTCCAACACATATAAAAGGGCTAAGCAATGCCCAGAACGTGGCCACACTCAAACAGTAGTCTCTGTTCAACCTTACTGAATATACCTAGGTACAAAATTAGGCCCCAAGTCTGCAAATTGTGATTTTCTGGGTTCTTCCTCAATCATGACTTTCCTGGATTATCATCTGAATTCCACTGAAGAGAAAAAGCAAGACTTGGTTCCAAAACCTTTCATACTTTAGCTCCACTCTGGGCCAGCCTCCCTCACACAGCTCCCTCCTCCACACAGAAAATGAAATCCTAAGGCAGGCATTCAAGAAGTCCTGCCCAAAGCATACCCAGGCTCAATGTGTAGAGCAGGCCATGAGTCTATCAAGTCTTGCCCTCTTTAGTTATAGGTAAAGTATTCTTTGAATCCTCAGTAAGGCAGCCTGGAGTGGTAGTTGAGAGACTGTTCTCTGGAACCGGGCTGACCAGGTCAAGCCCTGGTGCCGCTGATCCATTTGCATTATCCTGGATGAATTCACCTGACTCTCTGTGGTCAGAGACTGCACGAATCACTTACTGTACTTCATGGGTGATTGTGGCTGGGAGTTTTCAAATAAGAGAGTAGACATAAGGTACAAGTCTTTATCTGTGGAAAGTCCTTAATTAAGAAGCTATAGGTGAGTTTTTTTTTAAGGAGGAATATTTGAAACAAGAAAGAAGAGAAAAACTCAGTAAATTCACTGCTCCATGTGAAAGGCAGGCCAATCGGTGGCCCTGTGGTGTCCTCTCAGGTCCAATTAAAAAGGGATAAGAAATTATTGAAGTGGCTTAAGCTGAAACTACTTGAATGTTCTGGGTCTAAAACTCCACAGGGCACAGGCTTCAGAAAATTTCTTCTCTTCATTCTTTCCTGTAGCGATTCAATTTATCCCAGAACACTGGGATTTCCTGGCCTGCTTTCACCTCTCGAATATCACTACAAGGAGGCTGTTTTGTTGTTAGTCAATCAGGTCAGGTCTGTACCAGTCTTAATTACCTGAAGTGCAGCCATTCAGGAAAGAGCACTGTAGTTGCAAACAATTTTAAAACTAGCCGTAAGTGATTCTGCCGTACATGTATAAAGTCACAATGACATGCTTTTTGTTGTTGCTGTTATTAAGTGGAAAAAAAGGTTCAAGGACCTTTCAGGAAGGCTCCTTCTTGTCTCACACTGATTGTATGTGAAGCACGTCACGTGTGTTAATAGCAACAGTCATGGGATTATCAAATAACCTCTATGTTGTCCCTAGATTCCTCTTTCCCTCGCATCTCACTCCCCACAGCTGATCAAGCAATTGCTGGTTTCCTCCGAAACAGATCTTGAATCCATTAACTTATTTTATTTCATTTTGACCACGCTGTCCATTCAAGTTACTTAACTTCTCTGTGACTCAGAGTCCTCATCCATAAAATGGGATAGTACTAGCTGCTTCTTAAAATGGTCGTAAATGAAATCATGCGTAAGGTACTTAGAATAAACACTGGGTGTGGGTTGCTAGTTTTACTGTGGTTGCTGTAATGGCTTTGTGGGATGTCTTTCTGTTTCCACCTATTTTCCCTTGAAATTTATTATTAATACAGCATCCAGAATGATCTTTACAAAATAAGTGTCAGCTCTTGTCACTTCCTGGCTTAAAACTCTCCAATGGCTTCCCAACGTGTTTAGAGCAAAATCCAAATTCTTTCCATGGCTCACAAGATATTCCACCTCCATTTCCTGAGCTCACTGTGCTTTAGCCAAGATTCCAACCCCTTTCTTCTTCTTTAAATGTGCTAAGGGTGGTTCTCCCTTTAAAAGCTTTAGCCTTTGTGCCAGTTATTTCTCTCCCAGGATGTTCATCTCCTAGATCTTCCTTTAACTGGACTGAGTCCTTAATCAGTTCTAAACCCAATGCTACTACCTTGGGAGGTCTTTCTTGATCGAGCCATAGCAGATGTACATATTTTCCAGGTAATATGATATTTTAATACATTCATATGATGTGTAAAGTTCAAATCAGGGTGATTGGAATATCGATCACAATTTTCTTTATGCTGAGAACATTAGAATTATTCTCTTCTAGCTATTTTGAAATGTACAACAGACGACTTAATTATTGTCACCCTACTGATCTATCGAACAGTAGTTCTTATTTCTTCTATTTAACTGTATAATTGTACCCATTAATCAATCAGAGAGGCCTTTCTTGACCATCCTAAGCTTTATTTCACTCTCAATCCCCAGTTATTATCCTAATACTCTTAAAATTTTTGTGTATAGTACTTATAACTATGCAAATAAGGACTGCAGATGCATTTTGTTTGTTCACAACATTGCTGTAATTATCATTATCTTAGAGGAAGGCCTTCAGTGAGGCATCTATTCCTCACTTCCACAGGATCAGCCACTCCCTACTGACACAGGTCCTAGAGACAGGCACATGATCTGCCCAGCCCTAGAAGACATTGTGTTTCCCACTCTGCGTGGGGTAGAAAGTGCGAAAACACACATACAAATATGTTTCCAAGTACTGGGCATAAAAGAAGTCACTGGGAAGATTCAAAATAAGCTTATCAGCTTAAACTTATTTTAAAAGCTTATGAGCATTTAAAGACTATCTTCAAAGTGAAAATACAAAATTAAAAACTTCAAGAGAGAAAATGGTAAACTCTTGAGAATTCACCCACAGACCCTCCCTTGAGAAGCTCTGTCATCTTCCTACTCCCAAAATCAACAGTGCCTCCTTTATGTGTCTGAGTCAGATTCCCTGAGTCAGGACTATCTGACACTTTTTAATGGGAGAAGAGCCATATTTATAGCTAATGAATAAAATATTAGCCTACTCTGCTAAGTACTGACAGAGACCAGCGCTGATTGCTGCCCTGGGACTAACCTGCTTTGCTCACACAAATAGGGGCTGCTTATTCAAGAGGGATGCCAGCCAGCTTGGTTTGCATAAAAGAGTGATGACAAAGAATAATCTCCAAAGAGCCATCTTGCTGTTGGGAACTAATGAGACATTAATATTTCAGAGGTAACAAGGGATGGAGAGGCCAAGGTTTGCAGAAACTGCGACTCATTGAGTTTCTTTTGTGTGTTCCATGATTGATACAATTTATCTCACTTGGCCTTGATGACAACAAAGCAAATATTACTGTGCCCACTTTACAGATGCTTATATCAAAGATCTGAGCTGTTAAATGACTTGTCTTAGGTGTGGAAGAGGGGTTTAAATCTATGCCAATATGACTTCAGAATCTGTACTTGTTCCTTTACGCAATGCCACCTCTCATATTTTATATACGATATAAAGAGGTCCGGAAATGAAAGATGGCCATTGTAGGTGTGCTGGGTTAAGATTATTAAAATATGTATACATAGAAATGCAGGTAGAACACAAAGACTCCTGTTTTAGATATTATGGTTGAAAATAATGAGAGTTTTTATTTAGAGAAGAATGTCATCCTTAGATGTTTTAAGAATTGCCACATAAAGAAGGGGTAAAGGTGATGTCTGTTGTACCAAAAAGTAGATCTTAGACAGATGATTGAGAGTTTGGGTATGGAGGCCAATTTTTTTTCCCAGACCAACTTGAAGGACTTTGAAATAAAAATAAATAAATAAATAAATAAATAAATAAATGTGTGCACATGTGCATGTGTGTGTGCATGTTAAGATATTTTATTTTGTACACTGCTATATTTTCAATGTATGTAGGTGTTTGGCCCATAGTGGATGCTCAATAAATACATGTTGAATGAATAGAATTGGCTCTGACAAAGAAAAATATAAGACTTTCCAGGTGTTGAGCTCCTTGTCAATGAATTTTTGAAGAGACTAAAGTTCTGAGCAAAGATTCTTGCCTTGCTGGTAGGTTATATAATAGCTAAGCAAGGTTTATTGAACACTCTCTAGATGCTAGGCATAGCCCTAAACACTTTAAGGTTATTATTTTATTTACCCTCACCACAGTGGTATGAGTTAGGTAACAACATCATCATCATTTCAGAAAAATAGAAACTGAGTAGATCCTAGGACATAGATCTTTAAGATGATGAAACTACGTATCCAAAGAAACACAGCTAGAACACAAAGACTCCTGTTTTATACATTATGATTGAAAATAATGAGAGTTTTAATTTAGGGAAAAATGTAGTACTTACATGTTTTAAGAATTTTGCAGAAGTTTTTTCTTGTTTTAAGCTTTGCAGAAGTTAAGGGATGTTCCCAAGTTTACATAGGTGTTAAGTTCTAGGGCTTGGATCAAAACCCAGGCTTTGAAGATGGTGCGGTAAGAACAACTCAGGATTGCAGCTCTCAGTGAATGCACAGAGGCTGCTACAGGTGTACCCCAGACAAACAGGGACTGGAGTGGACCTCAGCAGTCGTACAGCAGAGGGGCTAGACTGGTACAAGGAAAACCAAGTAACAGAAATACCTCATCATCAACAATCTGGGCGTCCACTCAGAGACCCAATCGAAAAGTCAGCAACTACTGAGACGACAGGTGGATAAATCCACAAAGATGGGAAGAAACTAGTGCAAAAAGGAGGAAAACACCAGAAACCAAAACACCTCGCCTCCTACAAAGGACCAAAACTCCTCACCAGCAAGGGTACAAAGCTGGACGGAGAATGAGTGTGACAAAATGACAAAATCAGACTTCAGAAGGTGGATAATGAGAAATTTCTGTGAGCTAAAATAACATGTTCTAAATCAATGCAAAGAAACTAAGAACCTTGAAAAAAGATTCGAGGAAATGATAACAAGGATGGATAACTTAGAGAGGAATAGGAATGAATTGAAGGAGCTGAAAAACACAACATGAGAACTTCGCGAAGCATGGACAAGTTTCAACAGCTGAATTGACCAAGCAGAAGAAAGAATATCAGAAGTCGAAGATCAATTCAATGAAATAAAACGAGAAACCAAGATTAGTGATAAAAACGCAAAAAGGAATGAACAAAGTCTCCAAGAAATGTGGGACTATGTGAAGAGACCTAACCTACATCACCAGAAGGGGATGAAGAGAATGAATCCAAGCTGGAAAATATTCTTCAGGATATTATCCAGGAAAATTTTCCCAACCTAGCAAGGCAGGCCAACACTCAAATCTAGGAAATACAGAGAACACCACAAAGATACTCTGCAAGAAGAGCAACCCCAAGGCACATGATCGTCAGATTCACCAGGGTTGAAATAAAGGAGAAAATACTAAGGGCAGCCAGAGAGAAAGGTCAGGTCACCCACAAAGAAAAGCCCATCAGACTCACAGCAGATCTCTCAGCAGAAACTCTACAAGCCAGAAGAGAGTGGGGGCCAATATTCAACATCCTTAAAGAAAAGAACTTTCAACCCAGAATTACATATCCAGCCAAACTGAGCTTCAGAAGTGAAGGAAAAATAAAATCCTTTGTGAACAAGCAAGTACTCAGAGATTTTGTCACCACCAGGCCTGCTTTACAAGAGCTCCTGAAAGAGGCACTACACATAGAAAGGAATAACCAGACCAGCCACTCCAAAAACACACTAAATGCTAAAGAGCATTAACAAAATGAAGAATCTACATCAACTAATGGGCAAAACAGCCAGCTAGCATCAAAATGGCAGTATCAAATTCACACATAACAATATTAACCCTAAATGTAAATGGGTTAAATGCACCAAGCAAAAGACACAGACTGGCAAATTAGATAAAAAACCAAAACCCATCAGTGTGCTGTATCCAGGAAACCCATCTCACATGCAAGGATACACAAAGGCTCAAAATAAAGGGATGGAGGAAGATTTACCAAGCAAATGGAGAGCAAGAAAAAAAAAAAAAGCAGGAGTTGCAATTCTCATCTCTGATAAAATAGACTTTAAAGCAACAAAGATAAAAAGAGACAAAGAAGGTCATTACAGAATTGTAAAAGGATCAATACAAGAAGAAGAGCTAATGATCCTAAATATATATGGACCCAATATAGGAGCACCCAGATACATAAGGCAAGTTCTTAACGACTTACAAAGAGACTTAGACTCCCACAGAATAATAGTGGGAGACTTTAACACTTCACTGTCAATATTAGACAGATCAACCAGACAGAAAATTAACAAGGATATCCAGGGCTTCAACTCAGACCCGGAACAAGCAAGCCTGATAGATATTTACAGAACTCTCCACCCCAAGTCCACAGAATATACATTCTTCTCAGCACCACATCACACATACTCTAAAATTGACCACATAATTGGAAGTAAAGCACTCCTCAGCAAATGCAAAACAACTGAAATCATAACAAACAGTCTCTCAGACCATAGTGCAATCAAGTTAGAACTCAGAATTCAGAAACTAACCCAGAACTGCACAGCTTCATGTTAACTGAACAACTGGCTATTGAATGTTGACTGAATAAACAATGAAATGAAGGCAGAAATAAAGAAGTTCTTCGAAACCAATGAGAACGAAGACACAACATACCAGAATCTCTGGGACACATTTAAAGCAGTCTCTAGAGGAAAATATATAGCAATAAGTGCCCATATGAGAAGAGTGGAGAGATCCAAAATGGACACCCTATCATCAAAATTGAAAGAGCTAGAGGAGCAAGATCAAAAAGATCAAAACTTAGCAGAAGACAAGAAATAACTAAGATCAGAGCAGAACTGAAGGAGATAGAGACACGAAAAACACTTCAAAAAAATCAATAAATCCAAGAGCTGGTTTTTTGAAAAGATCAACAAAATAGACAGACCACTAGCCAGATTGATTAAAAAGAAAAGAGAGAACAACCAAATAGATGCAATAACAAATGATAAAGGGAAAATCACCACAGATTCCACAGAAATTCAAACCATCATCAGAGAATATTACAAACAACTCCATGCACATAAACTAGTAAACCTGGAAGAAATGGATAAATTCCTGGACTCCTGTGTCCTCCCAAGCCTAAAGCAGGAGGAAGCTGAAACTATGAATAGACCAATAACAAGGTCAGAAGTCGAGGCAGCAATTAAGAGCCTACCACACAAAAAAAGCCCAGGTCCAGATGGGTTCACACCGAATTCTACCAGACACACAAAGAGGAGCTGGTACCATTCCTTCTGAAACTATTCCAAATAATCCAAAAAGAGGGAATCCTTCCCAAATCATTTTATGAGACCAACATCATCCTGTTACCAAAACCCGGTAGAGACCCAACAAGAAAAGAAAACTTCAGGCCAATATCCATGATGAACATAGATGCAAAAATCTTCAATAAAATACTGGCAAGCTGATTGCAATAGCACATCAAAAAACTTATCCATCATGATCAAGTAGGATTCATCCCGGGGATGCAAGGCTGGGTAAGTCTATAAACATAATTCACCACATAAACAGAACCAAAAACAAAAACCACATGATTATCTCAATTGACACAGAGAAGGCCTTTGACAAAATTCAACAGCCCTTTATGCTAAAAACCCTCAATAAACTCGGTATCGATGGAATGTATCTCAAAGTAATAAAAGCTATTTACGACAAACCAACAGCCAGTATCATACTGAATGGGCAAAAACTGGAAGCATTCCCTTTGAAATCTGGCACTAGACAAGGATGCCCTCTTTCACCACTCCTATTCAATATAGTACTGGAAGTTCTAGCCAGAGCAATCAGGCAAGAAAAAGAAATAAAGGGTATTCAAATAGGAAAGGAGGAAGTCAAATTGTCTCTATTTGCAGATGACATGATAGTATACCTAGAAGACCCCATCACCTCAGCCCAAAAACTCCTGAAACTGATAAGCAACGTCAGCAAAGTCTCAGGATATAAAATCAATGTGCAAAAATCACAAGCATTCCTATACAACAATAACAGACTTAAAGAGAGCCAAATCAAGAATGAACTGCCATTCACAATTGCTACAAAAAGAATAAAACACCTAGGAATACAACTCACAAGGAATGTAAGGGACCTCTTCAAGGAAAACTACAAACCACTGCTCAATGAAATTAGAGAGGACACAAACAGATGGAGAAACATTCCATGTTCATGGTTCGGAAGAATTAATATCGTGAAAATGGCTATACTGCCCAAAGTAATTTACAGAATCAATGCTATCCCCATCAAGCTACCATTGACTTTCTTCACAGAACTGGAAAAAACCACCATGAACTTCATATGGAAGCAAAAGAGAGCCCACATAGCCAAGTCAATTCTAAGCAAAAAGAACACAGCAGGGGGCATCACACTACCGGATTTCAAACTATACTACAAGGCTACAGTAATCAAAACAGCATGGTACTGGTACCAAAACAGAGATACAGACCAATGGAACAAAACAGAGGCAGTGGAGGCAACACAACACATCTACAACCATACAATCTTTGATAAACCTGAAAAAAACAAGCAATGGGGAAAGGATTCCCTGTTTAATAAATGGTGTTGGGAAAACTGGCTAGCCATGTGTAGAAAGCAGAAACTGGACCGCTTCCTGACACCTTACACTTAAATTAACTCCAGATGGATTAAAGACTTAAACATAAGACCTGGCACCATAAAAACCCTAGAAGAAAATCTAAGCAAAACCATTCAGGACATAGGAGTAGGCAAGGACCTCATGACCAGAACACCAAAAGCATTGGCAACAAAAGCCAAAATAGACAAATGGGACCTAATCAAACTCCACAGCTTCTGCACGGCAAAAGAAACAGTCACTAGAGTGAATCGGCAACCAACAGAATGGGAAAAAAATTTTGCAGTTTACCCATCTGACAAAGGGCTGATATCCAGAATTTACAAAGAACTCAAACAGATTTACAGGAAAAAAACAAACAAGCCCATTCAAAAACAGGCAAAGGATATGAACAGATACTTTATGAAAGAAGACATACATGAGGCCAACAATCATATGAAAAAATGCTCATGATCACTGGTCATTAGAGAGATGCAAATCAAAACTACATTGAGATACTAGCTCATACCATTTAGAATGGTGATCATTAAAAAATCTGGAGACAACAGATGCTGGAGAGGATGCGGAGAAATAGGAACACTTTTACACTGTTGGTGGGAGTGTAAATTAGTTCAACCATTGTGGAGGACAGTGTGGCGATTCCTCAAGGCCTTAGAAATAGAAATCCCAGTTGACCCAGCAATCCCATTACTGGGTATATATCCAAAGGACCATAAATCGTTCTACTATAAGGACACATGCATACGAATGTTCATTGCAGCATTGTTTACAATAGCAAAGACCTGGAACCAACCCAAATGCCCACTGATGATAGACTGGATCAGGAAAATGTGGCACATATACACCATGGAATATTATGCAGCAATCAAAAATGACGAGTTCGTGTCGTTTTTAGGGACATGGATGAATCTGGAGAACGTCATTCTCAGCAAACTGACACAAGAACAGAAAATGAAATACCGCATATTCTCACTCATAGGTGAGTGATGAAAAATGAGAACACATGGACACAGGGAAGGGAGTACTAAACACTGGGTATATTGGGGGAATAGGGGAGGGACAGTGGTGGGGGGGAGCTGGGGAGGGATAGCCTGGGGATAAATGCCAAATGTGGGTGAAGGGGAGGAAGGCAGCAAAACACACTGCCATGTGTGTACCTATGCAGCTGTGTTGCATGTTCTGCACATGTACCCCAAAACCTAAAATGCAATTAAAAAAAAAAAGAAAGGAAAAAAAAAAAACCCAGGCTTTCATTAGCTTTGTGCTATGTGGCTTGGCTGCATCAGAAAATCAGCACATATCCTAGTAATGAGAGCCTACATATACTATTTCTAATCTAATATCTGAATGGAAGACTAATACCATGAACATGGAAGATATTTTTCCCAAATAAGTGCCAGTTTCCATGGAAGTTATAGCTAAAGCTACTGCACATTATGGCATTTACTTGTTCAGACTAACTCACCATTGGCAAGATAAGCTCCAAACTTTTTACCATGGCACTTAATGCATTGTAGGATCCAACCTCATCTCTTATTTGTATATATTAGAATATTTTTATCTATTTATTTCCTTCTCTTTAGAGTCTCCTTTTGTCTATCCTTCTCAACATCCTTGCTTTCAAACATGTTCTATGTATTTGTTATAGAATAAAAATCCATTGGTCTGTCTGTTTGTCCATCTGCCCATTCAACCATCCACCCATCAACTATATTGCAAATCAACTACATGTCAGAACCAGTGGTTCTATCAGGGAACAATACCCTGCCTCACCACTTTATAGTCTCACAAAAGGGAACACATAAGTAAACCTGCCTAATCCTACCTATTACGGAGGATACAGTTCCAGTTCATTCATCTTCCATGAAGTTTCCCTAAGTTTTCTGGGCCTTCTTTATCTCTTTTGTCTTTCACTGTTTCAGCACTATGACCCACATCATAATCACTGTTTGGTGAAACCTCATTTCAGAGGGAGGTTAGGTTCCGAAATCAGTGTGAAAGTACAGAAAAGTCAAAATGGACCCTGTAAATCCCTTAGGAAGATGGTAGGTACCATGTGGAGACTGACCAATGGGTCATCACAGCAAGTTTGTCCTCCATGTTGAAAGAGATTACTGTTTCTTTGATTTAAATGCCAGAGAAGGGGTTGGCTTAGATTAGAACCAATCAGTAGGGAAAACAAGTATCTAGTTAAACACAACAGTCACCTTACACTCCTAATCCTACTGAGATGCTCACAATATGAAAGAACCAAGAGTGACTGAGAGCACAGCAGAGTAGATTTTCCCTTTAAACTATCATACTGGGACTATGTTCATTGAGTAAATGGTTCAAACCATTGCCTGAGCTATTTAGATTATTTTCTGTCTTTTACATAAATGCACAGAGAACACTTCTCCACTGACCTTTCTTGTGATGTCATTTATTTCTTTCAAAGGGACGACTAACCCAGGACTTCCCAGAGCACGTAAATTGTGTCTAACACCACGCCATCAGTTCCTTGTTGAACAAGACTGTCTTATCAATTTCCTGTTGTACAAGATCCTCTAAGATGTGGTTCCTGTTTACCTCTACAATCCCATTTCTATTCCGTTTCTATACACACAAATTAGATGTGTTGCCTCTACCTACAGTGTCCCTTTCCATGCTCTGCTGCAAATGTGCATCTTCAATACTCATTTCAGATGTTTCCTCTTCAGGGATAGGTTGAGTGGATTAATACCCCATTCTTCACTCCTTCCTGCATCCCTGCCCTATGCCAGAAAACTTTCAGCACCCTCCCACTCTGGTTCTGGGCTTGGCCACATTACTTGCTCAGAACAATAAGATGTTAGCAACTGTGACACAGCAAGGGCTTGCAAAATGCTTTGTGATTCGGCTTGTCTTGCTTTTAGCAGCAACTGTAAGAACAGTGTCCCTGCACTAGCTTGCTAGATGAGGAGAGACAGATGGTGCCAAGTCAAGGTGCCCAGCCATCCCAGTCAATGCAATCGGAGATCAGCCAACTGTAAGCTTCCCGCAATGTGTGAGCCACCTCAGCCAATGTCAGCAAACTTGTCTAGATAGCCTGCAGTCGACATATGAGCACCCCCAGCCGACCCCAGCCTAGATCAGCTGTACCCCACAGACTCAGCTGTAGGGTATGCAATGAAAGTTTTATTGTTAGCATGTAGCATTACTTTAGCAATGGAGAACTGATACTTCTATAAAGACTTCCCTGACCCAAGGAAATGTAACAACTTCCTCCCTTGTGCAATCTCTAAATCTTATCCTTTCCTTATTAGAAAACTTACCACACTTTTCCTTCATAAACATTTGATAAAGGAGTAAGTCATATGATTATTTGTTGCTAAGTTTGGCTTTCCTTCTAAGACTAACCTTTTTGAGAACAGGAACGTCTTTGTGAGGGAGGTGAGGTATATAATCAATGAAGTTATGGCACATCTAGGTTGGAATCATGGCTCAGCAAGTGGCAAACTTTCTGAGCCCAAGTGTCTAGAGCTATAAAATGTGAGTGGCAGCAGCAACTGTGCACCCCTCTTGAGGCAACAGAATGAGAAATCTGTATAAAATGGCCAGCTGAGTGCCTGACACATCAAAGGTCTCAATAGATATTATTTGGTTAAGTGAGTTAATGAACTGATACTTCTATGGCAAAATTCTTGGAAGAAGTGCACCGAAAATAGAACATTCTTTATCCCATTACTGATTCCTAACATCACACTAGCTGCCCAGAGCATTCTTTAGCCTCTAATTCGATTTATGACTATGAAGGCTGATATTTCAATTTACTAAACCCAACTGTATAATAAAAAAAAGTACCTCTGAGGACTATCTTTGCAACTTAACGTCAGCACATAGTTAAATGCAATTTATTTAATCTTTCGTTTACAACAAACGTTGCAGTTTATTGCTTATAAATTCACTTTCTGAAAAACCCTTCTGAGAAATAAAGATTCTTGGCTTGTGCTAATTGCCTTCTGTGGGGCAGGCTAAGTAACCTCTGTGATGGGATATGTTCCTACACAACTAAAGAACATGTACTCACCTCTCTGAACATAGGGAGCCCTCTTCCACAGTCACTGCAAGAGAAAGAGGCAGAGTAAAAAACAGGAGTGTGCAGCAGCCTGGTTAAGGTGAATGCTGCTTGTGCGATGACCCCATAGATAATGTGAAGAGTGGAAGCTTGTCTGTGCCCCAAACATCCCTTCCCTCCACCCCAGCACTAGGGGATGCCTGTCCCTCCATTGCAGCACTCACCTACATTTTACGGTATAATTTCTTACTTATGGGTACAATCTCTTGCATTAGACTTTGACCTCCTTAAAGACCAGAACCCCTGTGGGGTTTATCTCTTAATCTCTCATTTCCATCACAGGACCTGGTACAGAGATAACTGCTCAATGTTTCCTTGAAATAACACTGAACATTTACAGAGCACTTCCTGGTATGCCAAGCACCATTTAAGCTCTTTCCAGGCATCATGTCTCATTATCCACACAATAATCCTAGGAAATCAGTGGTATCCCCATTTTACAGATAAAGAAAATTATTCCCATTTTATAGATAAGGAAAATGAGTCTCAGTGACTAACACACCCAAACTTAAATAGCTAGTGAGTACAGGAGCTGGGATCTACAAAGTCCATTTTATCACAAAAATCTTAGCACTTTGTTCTATGTCGTCTGATTAATTTTCTCTCATTCAGAGAGATTACTGGAGGCCTGAATTAGTTAATGTGTATAGAAATCACACTTATCCTTCTTTGATTTGGATGTGGCCATATCAGTAAAATACACTAATAAGAGCCTATCTCCCCATATAAAATTTTCTTCTCAAAAATGTGGTCCCTGGACCAGCAGCATTAGCACCCCATGGGAACTTGTTAAAAGGCAAATTATCAGGCTCCAACTCAGACCAACTGAACCAGAAACTCTGAGAATGGGGCCCAGCAATCTGTGTTTTAATAGGACCTCTAGCTGATTTTGATATACACTCAAGTTTGAGAGTCATGAAGTTGGAGTAATTTAACCGTAAAGTTGCCCGAAGCGGTTAAAATGAACAAAGACTGCGTTAGCTCTCTCAGTGTACCTACCGTCTGCTGGTGCTGATGGCCGCAGTAAAGCAAATGAGAGCTCAGCAGCACGTTTTGTCCCAAAGTGTATGTTCACCATGTTTCATTAGAACAAACATACGCTAAGGCATTGAAAATGTCAACAAGATCAGATTGTGGTGGGAGTGATGAGGGATGAGAGGTGTTCCTTTAAATAGTAGAAGACGACACAAAATAGCACAGAAAAATAACTTCCAAGGATGTTTCAGTTTCTGGAAGGGATCGGAGGGTTTGAGGTTGTAGGCTTTCAATTAATTACAGAGGCCTAAGGCCCGCCCCCCCCCCCCCCCCAAGGATGTCAGGTCAAGTTCACACTGACTTTCTCCCTTTTCACTCCCGCCCCACTTCTCCTGCACCAATTGTGTTGACAACACAGGTTTGCAGGAAACACAAAGGTTTAATGCCTTCCTGCTCAGCAACTTTATTTTCTTCCTCTTGGACAGATTCCCGGTGATCAAATGCTTTGCTCTCAGGGGAAGTGGGCTGGTCCAGGAGCAGCAAGGGGCCAATTCCCACAGAGATTTCATTTCATGGGCAAGCTGCCATAGTGTCTGCATGAGAGTAAGCAGTGATGGATGTCCAGCCTCATGGAAAAGCAGCAGTGTCATTGTCACCTGGGAGAAGATGTGGAGACAGAAGTGACTCTTGATTGGCCACATGGAGGGCCCTGTGCAGTTCCTTACCTTCCCTTTGAGTCTTGGGAACAGCAGCTGGCTGCCTCTGAAAGGCCTGGAGGTTCACAGTGGGGGGCCTTGAAGGCTTTTGGGGAGGAGGACCCACAGAATCGATGGAGGGCAGTGGCTTCATTTTGGGAAGGTGGTGGTGCCTGACATCTGGCTGTTTTCCTGAACACAGACAGTAAAAAAATATAAGTTCTGATTATTTCCATTTCATATCTTGTTGGGTAAAACTGGTTTCCTTGCCTCCATCTCAGTCGCCTCCAATCTATTCTCCACCAACAGCCAGGGTGCCCTGATCAATACCTAAACCTGATCAGTTGCCATGCTGCTGTTTTAAGGATTTCCGCAGCATGACGTTGGTCACTCCGTCTCTGCCATTTCTATATCGCACAGCCCCCATCTGCGTTTCTAAATTCTTTGCTTGGCATATTATATGCCTTGCTTCCCCCCACTTAAAACACAAATATTTTTCATATGCATCACTGGCTTCTCCACCAGATTTAATTTAGATAGCCTTAAAAAACTCTCATATATCCAAAATTTTGTCCATGTTTTCTTAGTTCTGGAACAACACTATTCCCATTCTTGGCAAATTTCAATTCATTATCTTAAGTCTCTGCTTCAATGACACCCCCTCTCTAGAAAGGTTTTCTTGATTTCTCACAGGAATCAAGGCCAAAATCAACATTGGCTTGTATCCCTGTAGCACATCGTTAATACCAGTACATCAATACCATGGCGCATTGGAGGCACTGGTCTCTGTTCCCATTAAACTTGGGTTCCTGTGGGTGGAGATGATGTTGTTCGGATCCCCCAGCACCAAGCACATGGCCTACCTCACAGGAGAGAAACCGTGACTATTAACTGAAAGGATTCTTCGAGCGTTTATGACATGCACGTAATACCAGCTCTACAAAGAGGAATAAGAACTGATCTGGGATTTCCAGGGCTCACAGCCTAGGACTGGCTTCAAGGCTGATTTTGTGATGTCTGGGCACCTGTCCTGGAATTTTCCAGGAAAGTTCCAATTTTATATATATTTATTCTCTGCACTCTTAAATCCAACTCCAACAGAAAGTCTAATATTATATATGACAATCATATTTGCCCTTTACACTGAAAATAGCACAAAATCTTATGTAATTCAACTGCCTTGATTTTTGATTTCTAAATTGGCGCATGTCGTTGACGACATGTGCCATTCATGCTAAAATTTAAGAAGTGGCCTAGCATTTTGCATATACCCCTGGGAGACTTCCTGTGCTCTCCTCCATAAACAGGAAGGGAGGGAAAGCTTCCTTATTGCTACATCCACAGGGGGTTACAGCTTCAGAAACCCAGGCCCTTCTTAGGCTTTAATTCCAAGTCACGTTGTCAAAAACTTGTTATCGAATTAGGAAGAAGACATAGTGAATATTAATTATCACTTACTAATTGGGCTTCTAGTTATTACTAGGCACTGTGCTAAGCAGTTAACATTCATTATCTCATTTAACTCTCTCAATAGCTCCATTTCAGAAGGATGGTAGATAATTATCCTCCATCTGAAGGGTGGTAGATAATCCATCCTTCTTTCCTTTCTCCCATCCACCCTTCTTCCCATACATCTTTCTTCCCATCTGCCTTTTCTTCTTCTTCATCCCTTCATCAATAACTATTTATTTACTATATTCCAAGCATTGTTCTAGGAGGTGGGGATAGAGTTGAGAACAAGAACAGATACAGTCCTACCTTCATAAATTTCTATTCTAATAACAAGAGACTGATGATAAACAAGTAAATAAACAAACAAGATCATTACAGAGATCTATTAGTCCTATGAAGGAAACAAGGTACTATGACAAGTGTGAACTCTTGCTGATGAGGCAGCACACTTTATATGGAGAGGATAGAGAAAGCTGAACTTGGGAAGTTTTATTTGAACTTAGATCTCAATGCAGCTATGAAAGCTTAAAGTAATAAGTTTTTGAGGAAGAGGGGATGGCAAGTGCAAAGGCCCTTTACAAAGTCTGTTTAAGGAACAGCAAGAAATCTAGTGTGTTGACTATGGGCAAAGAGCTAGGGGAAGACAGGTAGGAGATAAGTAAGACACATAACAGGGACCAGCATGCAGGGCCATGAAGACCACGAGGCAAGTAGTTTGGATTCTATTCTAAGTACAAAAAGAAACCATACTAAGTTGTAAGGAGGCGATCCATACATCCCATCCTTCCATCTACTCAATCAATTGTTCAGCAAATTTTTTTTGAGGACTCACTCAATCTGGTCTTCTTATTCTAGGTAATAGGAATATGGTAGCAAAACAGATAGTCCTTATCTTTTTTTTTCTTTTCTCTTTTTTTTTTTTTTGAGAGAGGGTCTTGCTCTGTTGCCCAGGTTGGAGTGAAATGGTGTGATTTCAGCTCACTACAACCTCTGCCACCCAGGTTCAAGCAATTCTCCTGTCTCAGCCTCCCAAGTAGCTAGGATTACAGGCACAGGCCACCATGCCCCGCTAATTTTGTATTTTTAATAGAGATGGGGTTTCGCCATATAGGCCAGGCTGGTCTTGAATTCCTGACCTCAAGTGATCTTCCTACCTTGACCTCCCAAAATGTTGGGAATACAGACATGAGCCACCGTGCCCAGCCAGTCCTTATCCTTTTTATAACTTACATAGTACTGAGGTGATCCAAGAGCTTGGTGGCAAAACCAAGAGCTTGCTGATAGATTCAATGTGAAGAATGAGGGAGGAGAAGGGAAATGGAGCATGGCTCCTAAGTTTTGGCCTGAGAAATCATGAGGATAATCGTGTTGTTTACCAAGATATACGACTGGTGACAGATTTGAGTTATAAGAGAACACTCAGGCTCTAAGAAGTTACATTACATAGATTGCCTGAATTCGTGCAGCTTGTAAGAAGCAGAGGTAGGATTCAAATCCAGGTTTTTCCAAAAACTATCTCACAATGTAATTCCAGAAGATTAAGCACTTTACCCAGACCCAAGATTTCAATTTAGCAGGTAGGGCTAGAATATAGAATATCACGCTGAGAGTTTGGAGCAATGCTGCCCAGGTCACATACATAACCATTCTGAATAACAGGTTTTAAAGTAGAAAAACCCTGTTATTTCTAACCCCTCCCTAGCCCCCTTCCCATGGGGATCACTTTTGTTACCTGGAGCCTGGCTGGCAAGCTCACACTCATAGATAGGCTGGCAGGTGCTGCTTGCTGGGCTCCTCTCAGGATGTGGGTTTTCCCAGCTCTTCCTGATATGTTGAGAAATTAGAAAACAGGGATCTTCAGAGATGGTAAGTAATTTTTGGGAGGTCACCAAGTTCTTCTGATAAGGAAGAGTCTGGGCTCCTTTTGTTTCCAGCTTTTTCCTGGGTTCCTCTGGAGTAAGCCTCATGCATTTTTGTCCTTCCAGATGGAAGGACTTATTTCCACAGTTGGCAAGGAGAAGGGCTGATGACATTTCACTTTTCTGAGCTGAAACCTTCTCCCAGTTCCAGAGTTTGTTTCTGAAGCTATTGGCCACCATTACTTTTTCCGTAGTGGTTATCTCAGCATTTGATTGAGTCACATCGAACAGCAGAGAAGCTTTCTGTGAACTTACTGCAGAACATACCGTGGACTTTCCTAGAGGTCCTAGGAAGTTAGAACATTTTGAAATTTCACTCTTCTGAGCCAACTTTATCTTCTGAGGTTGAAGAGGCTGGGACTCACTACTGGGACAGTATGGTGGAAGCTGCTTGTGGCTGGATGAGAGGGGCTTTCCATTGGTCAAAATTGGAGATGACTGTGTGCCTCCAATGTCACCCTTTGGAGAAACACCTGCTGGGAATTTAATAGGTCCTGGAAGAGGTGGAACATCAAGATTTTGAAATTTGGCTCGAAGTTCCTTGAAGTTTATTACCCCTTCCTAAAGCAAAACAAAAAACAAAAATGAAAAGCAAACAAACAAAAAACAAGTATCTTATTATTCCAGTGTGATTAGCTGATCTTACCGTACCTGAGTTCTCACTGAATCACTGTGTTAAAGTGCTCTAGCTGTTGATATAATGCAACTGCTTACCTAATGGGCAATGTTAGCCAGCAATGCTGTTGTCTATAAGAGACAGAATGAAAACACTGTTTCTGTGTTAAACACTCCAGGGATGTTTAATTTTCTCATAGCATATAAAGAACACCTATAGATAGTACTAAAAACAGCAAACTTTGATACAACTTTTGAGGGCTCTCTACTGCCTATGAAAATAAATTCCAAACTGCTTCATACAGAATTCAAGGTTCTTCACAATGTTGTCCCAACAAGCTCAAAAGTTGGCAGAATTATGATCTCCAACCACAGCTAAATATGACTACCCTTAAACCAAACAGCCCTATTTCTAATTTCTTAGACCCTCCTACTCTCTACCACCTGGAGTTTGCTTTGTGTTCTTCCTTCACCAAACGCATCCCCATCAGCTTGTCAACACCTTTCTTGCAATTCACTGCCTACTTCTCCATCAATATTTCACCTAGGGAACTTAATTCAATATGCAAAATAATAATAATTCCATTAAAAATTGGGCAAAGGACACAAACAGAAAACCAAATACTGAATGTTCTCACAAGTATGAAATAACCATTGAGTACACATGGACATAAAGATGGAAACAAAAGGCATTGTTTCCAGAGGAGACTCTGAGAGGGTGAAGGAACAAGGTGGGGGTAAAGGTGGAAAAATTACCTATCAGGTCCTATGCTCACTACCTAGGTGATGGAATCATTCATACACCAAACCTCAGTGACACACGATTTACCCATGTACAAGCATGTGCATGTACTTTCTGAACCTAAAATGAAAGCCTAAATAAAAAGCTTGCACCCATGGATTGCAGACATATCTAACTTCTTTCCTGTCTCCTTGGTACTTCCATAGCTTTTTCTATCTCGGCTGTTGAACTTAACATTATGGAGTGGAGAAAAGAACAAACTTTGGGACTAGACAGACCTATGTTCATATTAAGACTTCACTCTTTCTCCTCTAGGAAAACATGTTGATCTTCCCTCCAAGTGCCTCATAAAAATAAGTCATCAAACAGTAGAAGGATTAGAGTCATTATATGTGAAATGTCCATTACAGTGCCTGACACATAGTAGGTCCATGCTAAATAAAAAGTTCTTTATCAGAGACCAGATAACCCTCTTGCATTTTTAACTCTCCTTGGGAATTGATCATGCTCCTCCCTCTAAATTCAACTCCAATTTGCTATATGAAAATTGTGGTAGTAATGGGAGCCCAGTCTTTGGGACAGAGGAAGGAGTATGATGGGTTTATACAGTGAGCTGACTGGCAGTCGGGACAGGTAAGTATAGGCTTAACTCCTGCTCCATGTTCTTCCTGCTACTCTTTCTTCCTCCCACCTAGACTGCATTAGATTTTTTTTTTTTTGAGACGGAGTCTTGCCCTGTTGCCAGGCTGGAGCACAGTGGCACAGTCTCGGCTCACTGCAACCTCCACTTCCCGGGTTCAAGCGATTCTTCCGCCTCAGCCTCCCGAGTAGCTGGGACTACAGGTGCATGCCAAACGTCCAGCTAATTTTTGTATTTTTAGTAGAGACAGGGTTTCACCATGTTAGCCAGGATGATCTTGATCTCTTGACCTTGTGATCTACCTGCCTTGGCCCCCCAACGTGCTAGGATTACAGGCGTGAGCCACCGCGCCAGACCTGCATTATAGATTTTATAAGTGTGTTTTGTCATCTTTTTCTTTCACAAGAGGTAGGATAAGGTCTAGTGGAGCCATTGCAAAAATAAGAGCCATGTTCCTCTCCTGATTATCTTAAAGGTTTTTAATTTCATGTACACAGACTATCTCCATGGCAGTGACTTTTGATTTCACTGGCTTAGGAAATGTTGGGCAACCTTTTCTCACTATATTTACAGTTGACTCACACCTGCCTTCTGAAGATTTTGGAAGGGAGGGAAATTGAACAAGAAGCATGAAGCAAGTGTCTGGGAGCATAAGTACATGCACTCTCTCTCCTTTTTCATCTCTTCGTTCTCTCTCTCTCTCACACACACACCCACACCCACACCCATACCCACACCCACACACACCCAGCAGACAAGTTAATTCAACTACACTTTCTCTCCCCTGATGCAGCAGAAGCCAGCACTGGGCATGAAATCAGGAGAACTGAGTGTGAGACTCTGTTAGCCATTTCCATTTATGTGCCTTGGGCAATTCACTTCACTTCCTTAGGCCTTGTTTTCCTCGCTATAAAAGAAAACATATTTCTGACAGCAGTTCAAGGTTATTGTAAAAATCAAATGAAATAACTGATATACACACCTCCATGATAAATATTTTTTAAATTGTCGTAAAATACACATAAAACATGCCATCTTAACTGTTTCTAAGTGTACAATTTGGCGGTGTTATGTAGATTCACGTTGCTGTGCAGCCAATCTCCTGAACTCTTTTCATCTTGCAAAAATAAACTCCTCATCCATTAAACAATTCCGTATTCTGCCCTCTCATTCTACACTCTGTCTCTGAATTTGACTATTCTAGGTACTGCATAAGAGGAATCATAAAGTATTTGTCTTCTTATAACTGTCTTATTTCCTTCCTTTTTAAGGTAAATAATATATCATAGTGTATATACAACACATCCTGTGTATTCATTCATACATCAATGGGTAGTTGGGTTGCTTCCATCTCTTAGTGATTATGAATGATGCTTCTATAAGCAGAAGTTTACAGATATTTCACTGGGACCCTATGTTCAATTATTTTGAGTGTGTTCCCAGAAGTGGAATTGCTGGATTATATGTTAATTCTATTTTTAATTTTTGAGGAATCTCCCTTCCGTTTTCCATAGCAACTGCACTATTTCACATTCTCACCAACAGTGTACAGGTATTCCAGTTTCTCCACGTCTTCACCAACACTTGTTTTTACAATAGCCATCCTAATGGGTATGAGTTTGTCAGTGGTTAATATTTTTAAAGTAATACAATGATTATTTTCAGTTCTTCACTATCTGAAGCCACATGGACTGCTACTGTATAATGTTATTGCTTAGCAGATTTTAGTCTCTGTAGGATTAAGTAAGCAAAGCCCTATGAGATAGAATTATGGATTTGATAACCTCCAAACCAAGATCCTGTGCAAAGATCACTGGTTTGGGGGGAGCAAACCTGATTATACCTGGCTCTTTACTCTTTCAACACATGTTCATGAAGTATCTACATCCAGACCAAACATTGTTTTACACGGCCAAGGGCTCTGTTGTAATGTCAAGGAGAGGCAGGAAATAAGCAATTACACAAGAAAATACTAGAGGCAAAGTGCTATGTGGAGAAATAAATGGATTATGCAATAGTGACTCAGTGCCTACCACTGATTTTCCGAGCTACAGTAGAAAAGTAATTTCTTCTCTCTAGCTCAGTCTTACATCAAATTAGAGGCTGATCTGGCTGATCTCCGAAACCCCTTCTGGCTCTAATATTTAGATTTTATTTTCCTTACAACCAAAGGGAAATAGATGTGATGCATTTTGTTTTTGATTATTCATCAGCCATAGGTGGAAGTTCAGGTTTGAGGACATGAGGAAAACTGCATGAAGATGGTTTGGAAGGTGGCTATGGGGTCCTTCTGGTTAAAACCATGTTTCATCTTTCAGCTGCCACCCCTAGTTAGTCCCCGGATCCCATTGATCTGTACTCTTAAGCAGCCCATGAACCCCTTTTATTCTTCCTCACTTACTGCTTGGAATGAGTTATTCATGGTCTCTGCTTCCACTCTTAGCCCTCTAATCCACCATTTACTCAGCTGTTAGACAAACTTCTTCATCTGATCATACAAGTCCCTTACATGATTTAAAACCTTCAATTTGGCATCCCCAAAGCTTTCAAATAAGCTCAAACTCTTGATTAGCATACAAGACTCACCCTAATCCCAACCCTCTTAATGCTCCAACATCACACTGGTGCTTCCCCCAGCACGTTTTCTTCCACATCGCCTCACCAAATTGCTGACACTCTTCCAAACCTGTTTTGCCCTTTCATGTAGCTGTAATTTTGAATGTGCTGCCTCCAATGCTCATCTTTCTCTCTAATTTCTTGAACTAGCAAATTCCTGCTTGTTCAAACTTTAACTTGTGTCATCTCAAAATATTTATTGATTGCCTACTATGTGCTAGATAATAGGGCTATGAAGATGAATGAGGCAATCCGACCTTTCAGAACTCAGAAATGAAGGAGACAGACACAAATTGGTTGTTTTAACATAATACAGGGACTTATTAAATATACAGCACAAACTCTGTGGAGGAAACATAGAAAAGGGGCTTATGATGCAAACCTGGTTGCCAAGCAGGTTTGCTAGAGGGGATTTCCCAGCTTAAACAGTCAGCCAAGCAAAGAACAGAGGAAGTCAGTCCAGAGCATGAACACAGAAGGCACAGCCTTGGAAACAGCATGACATATACGGGAAGCAGCAGCAGTTCCATATAACTGAAGCCCCAGTGTGCAGTTATGTGAGCCTGGAGAAGCAAGGAGAGGCCAAGTCTCAATGCCATTGGGCTTGGTCTTCAGAGTTGGTGAGGCACTACTGATGAGTTTCCTGGTGAGCAGCTAAAGACAATTTCTAACTGATTCCTCTTTCATGACCACTCTGTGTAAAGCAGCATCTCCCCTTCACTCTCTACCTACCTTATCTTAGGTATAGACTGACTCATCCAACCCTTTCTAGTGAGCCTTCCCCTAGCACAGAGCCTGGAAAGCTTGGAACTACCACTCTCTGGCACTCTTTCAGCTGGAATTCTGCCCGACAGAGGTGTCCATGGCTTGAGAAATGAGCCCCTGAGGGTATGGTCACTCAGGGGAGAGCATATGCTTTGGAGAACAGCTGTTGGCAGAGATTCCCGTGCTGTGCGATGGGTAGCAGCATCAGTGGGTTCACACAGGAACGGCCCCATTCCCTTAGCTGTAGCATCTAAGCTTCTTCCCAGTTCTGGGAATTCCTAAAATTCCTAAAAGGATTTGCTTTTTGTAAATCCTTTTCCATTCATATTTACAATAACAGATTTGGTTATCTGCAACAACAACAACAACACTGGCCAATACAGCCTGGTTTGTTTTTCTTCATAGCACTATCAAAACCCAGCAGAGGGTCTGTCTCCCTCCGTCAGAATGTAGGTTCTTGAAGGTAGGGACTTTGTTTGTAGTTCAGTATTTGTCCACTGCTATAGTGCCAGTGCCTCAATAAAAATGTGGTGAAGGAATGAATCCTTGATTCACAAGTCTTTCAGAACATCTTTAAGATGGGGCCAGTATCCTATTTATCTTGGTATCCCCAGCAGTGACAGAAGTGACCCACAAAATCTTTGGTGAATGAGTTAATCAATGAATAGATATTTAGAAAAGTTAGCTGGTTCACGTAATACATAAACCGTAACTCAGCAGAAACTTAAATTTTTTCCTGCGTCATCTTTGTGAATGTAGTTTACAATGCCTAAGGAAACAAATGATCTCATTGCTATCATGTCAAAAGACAGCCCTAAAAATAGCCCTGGAAAATAGCTTGGTACTTCTGATCTGTACTGGGCAAGCCTCAAATACCTCATCTGGAAAGTACAGGCCAAAACAATCCCAGAGATATTGTGGGAACAACCTAAGATAAAAGACAATGGTGTCCTCTAAACAGAAAGGATATATCTCTTTGATATGGAAATTAACCAAGGAGGTAGCATTCAAGAAAAACAAAGACATTACTATTTCAGACGAATGGAGAGACCAGGGTAAAATAGTTGGAAGTCTGAATCTCAGCTCTTTATGTGTGGCAGTTATATTTAGATGAATGTATTTAGTTACTAGGGAAAAAGACTCCATCAAACAGATACCTTTTATTCAATGTTTATGTTACAGAAATCTAAGAAATAATAATATAATAACAAAAATGGGCAGACACATGATATTACCATAAACCAGACACTGTTCTAAGCACTTCAAATACATTAACTCATTTAAACCCATATATTCTCAGGCTACAGACAAGAACAGTGAGGCATCCAGGGCCTACGTGACCTGTCCAAGGTCATACAGCAAGGAAAGATCAAAGCTAGGAATCAAATTCATACAACCTGGCTTTGGGGCCCATAAGCTCTATTCTGAACTCCTCCAACCCAAGAATTTGCTTGGTGGGTCTAGAAACTTTTTTGGCTATAATTTTCTAGACACGAACTAATACCTGATCATGTGAGCATAAATGCTGTAATCTCTTCTTGGGAAGATTATTTTCCACTTTGCTAGTTTTATAAAATTGATAACTATATTTTTTTCCATTCTCATCATCTTTTTTAACAACCCTTATATATGATATTTTAATTAATTTACACAATAACTGCACCAATTAGGCATTGTTACTGACCCTTTTTTATAGGTAGGGTAGCAGAGGTTAAATAACTTTCCCCAGGTTACGTAGTTAGGGAACGATACAGGAATTTGAATCCAAGTCTGTATAACTCCAGGACTGTTTTTATTTATTCTGCTAATATCCCTTTCTTATAAATTGAACTCTAATTTAAAATTCTTTTAATTCATGAAAATATCGTAATCAATTTTGTAATGTCACATTTACTTTAGAGATTATGTAAAAAAGTGTAGCTCTAATCACACCATTGAAACAAAACAAAATCCTAAGAATCCAATTTGCATTGGCTTTTAAGACACTTTTTCAGATGTTTTGTTATTTACACTGATGTGAACAAAACATTTAGTTAATATAATTGGCACAGCTTTTAACATTTTTATAGATAACATGGCCATTGTGACGATGTATCTTGGATTTTTCAAGGTAGTTTTCATTTAACGTAATTTAAAAGATGATGGGAAAATGCAGAACCAAATAACAAAACTCAGTGTTATACCCTTTCAAAGCAAATTTGCAAGTGATAATAATTGTGTCAAATCGCATCTTGATCTCTGCTTTATAAAGCATGGCACAGACGCTGTTCCATCCTTTCCTGAGTTTACCCTGCTGCAGCAGGCTGCTAGGTAACCTTCTCTATGTCACAGCTCTCAGCCTTACATCTTCAATGGCATTCATTGTAGATGTAAGCTGCCTTGGACAAGGACTGCAGGTGCTCAGTAAGTTAGTAGTGACTTGGTAAGTGAATGTGGTCATAAAAATATACATAAAATAAGTTCCAAAAGGAGAAGATACTATTTTATGCACATTTTTAAACTGCAAAATAAAGGTTAACTCATTTCTGAATGTCTGCACATTGCTAACTGCTGCCTTCCACAGGGAGAAACAATGGCAACGTCAATGGCAGTGGTTAATCTCAAGCCTGAACCTTCCTCTGTGGTAAGCAAATCCAAGAGCCTTAAGGAATATGCAAACTCAAAATCCAAGGCAAAGAGAAGGCAGCAAAAGCCAAGAATTACAAGCCCAGGAAGAGAGGCAGTAGTAGCTGTCAAATCTAAGATGGAAAGCAGTCGAAGTTGACTAAGTAGAGCATCGGAGCCACCCTTCATGAATAAAAGGGCTTCAATTCAACCTTCACTACTATAAAAGCTATAATAATGGTGAAACCATCTGGATTCTTGGTACCAATGATTAATTCCTGTGAAGGGGTAGGAACAACAGCACACAGAAGTGCTTAAAATCTTCCCATCTGCCCTCTGAACTCACACCGTAGTTGTTAGTTGAAGTTAAAGCTTAAGGTTAGAAAGGTTAAAAGTGTCTTATGTAAAGACAAAAGAACCAATCATTGCACCCCCATTATCTGTCAAGTCAAATAAGTACTTTTAATCTCTAGGTTGGGTATGAGCAAGAATCCCAGCTCCATTAAATATGTGACCTTGAACAAGCTACTACTAAATCTCTCTGCATCTGTAAAATGGGGCCAATACTACTCACCACATGGGGCGTAAGGTTTCAGTTAAGTGTTACAAAGTTCCTAAGTGCCCAGCTCCTGGCCAGCGCTCTTGGTGAGGCTGCTCCTCCTCTAGTTGCAACCATATATGCCATCTGCTCTCCCTCAGCCATGACGCTGCCCACTACAGACTGCAAAGGCAGCCCAGAGTCTTGATGGTCCTCATACATCATATGCTTTCCTCACCTCAATAACCTGTGCATTACCACTATGCTGCCTAAGCCCCCAGCCCAAGCGGTAGGCAATAGTTAGCAATGACTTGTCTTCCCCTAAAACATCAGGCCAGTGAGCCTTACATTCCCCTTTACCTTGGTCACCATGAGAAAGCCACGCTGGTCTGAAACACTGGGCCTTATTCCCCACAGACCTCTGCAGTATCACCAATTGCATCCCATTTTTCACCCTTCCCCAACCTCCCTAACCTTCAGTATGAAAACTTCCTCATGTCCTCAGTCTCTTCTATGAACTTTTCCTCTACCTTTTTGCTCAGAGTCACCTCTCTCCAGAAGACATGGCTTCTCTCCCAAACGTGGCTTTCCCCTTCCACACTCCTCTCCTCCTGGGTCAGAAAGTGGAGTAAAGTGTTTTCTTAGCTTGTCACTGCTGCTTTCAAATGATTTTTTCTTCCTCAATAACACCAACGCCTGCAAAGGTCATGTGAAACCAAACCTCCTGCTCCCCATTGATGTCTTCCACAATATTCCTGGTCACTCCCTTTTATTTATTAAAGATGTTAGCACCTGGCTCACTCCTCTTTATTACTACTCTCATTGCAATAAGCAAATTCCAAATCCATGCAGATAACCCTTCCAACACGTTGGCCTCATATCTGATGCTCATCTTTCACCCTACTGGAGCCACTAATTTCTATAGATACACCTTAGATCCTGCTATGAGTAATAAATGAACCATCTGCAACATATCAGCATATCAATTTCAAGTACCCTACTCCCGGACACCCATCCCATCTTACCCACTTGCCTTTTCTGGTGCCCCAACTCCAGCAATGCTTTAGCCTCATGGACCTTAACACTGCTTCTCTACTATCCCCTCCCATCTTCATTTCCCTCTGTATCCAGATTGGATTCCATAGACCATCTTGAGAATCACTCTCTGGAATACATTTTAACTCTTGCCTCTCTCCCACGCCATAGTTACTCGAACGTGGATAAGGCATGAAATATGCCTAGAACTCTATCCTTGGTTAATCACTCTTCCTACCCTTTATCTATACCCGAAGCAGAATGAAACCCAGGGTAGCTCCTATCTACTTTGCCATTTGTAGGGGCTGGAATTGTCTAACAGAGCAGGAGCATGCAGAAACTTGAAGTCCAAGTTAAGGAGTTAGGATTTTATTCCATAGGCAATGGGGAGCCTCTAAAAGTTGTGAGCAGGAGAATGACACAGTGGGCAACTTCATTCAGGTTTCATGAAAGGCACTGATTTCCCAATCCTTCTGGCTTCTTTCCCATCTGGGGCAAGTGCCTCCCTCTGCTGTCTTGGTGCTTATTATACTCTGTCTTATCATAACTATTTACTGGCCTGCCTCTACCACTAAACCTCATCTTTTTAAATGCAAGGACTATGTCTTTCCATCATTGCATCTTCAGCTGATAGCTGGGCTGGAGCAGTTCATAACACTTCATCCCCATTTAGTGAAGGTAGTTGTGCAAGCAGTTGCCTAAGTATAAGTACTGTGTATGGTATCAATGAAAATATAGTGAAGAATTAGTTTGGTTTGGCCCATTCAGGAAATACTTCCCAAAGGAAGTAAGATTGAAGGATGAGTGAGTTTCCATTGTAGAGAAAAGGGCTATGAGACATTTTAGGCTAAAGGAACAGCATAGGCAAAAGCATGGAGGTGTGCAGGTCCATTGTATTTTCAGATTGGAGCAGCTAGAGTATCAAATGAGTGGAGCAGGAGGAAGAAAGCCATTATCCTTCCCAGAAGCCCTCAAAGCCTTCATTCAATGAAGTAATGAAGAATCAGTTGCCTTTTCAGGGCAATAAGAGGAGGAAATATTTTGGTGCAGGGAATCCTTTGGTGGATGCAAGATTATATCACTTTGCCACTTTCTTGTCTGCATCTGCCTATATTCGTTGTCATGAGGGCCTTTCTGTCCATCCATCACCAATTACAGAGCCATTAGAACTTTCTTCCAAGAATTCCAATAGAACACTGACATCAACACAAACAATCATCTTCCTAGGATCAACATGAAAATGTGTGTGTTGGTGGCCTCTCTAAAAAACCTTTTCCATCCATTTCTTTCTCTGCACAAGAGCTCAGTCTTCATGTCTTCCTCTTTCTTTGCAATATTGCTTGTATTCTCTCAGATTTAGTTACAGTGCTAATTTAGATCTAAAATCCTTATACAAAAATCTTCTGACCAGATTTACTTTGGAATTCAAATGCATCCAATTATAGAAAGGTAACATATTACAAATTCTGTATCCGTAAACCCTAGTATAGTCTGAGACAGCATCCTGTGATCAAACATGTTACCATTCCTGCAGTAAAACATATTAATGTTCATCTAATGCAAGATAAATAAAGACCGTATGTTGTCTCATGTTGGTTCAGGCAAGCTTTTGAAACCAAAAAAGTTATGAAAAATTAGTGGGTTTCAGAGCTCATTGGATTTTGGAATTGTGAGTAATGAGATCATGAACCTTTCCCTACCCACTTCCTCAGGATTTTTCAAGAAAGAATAACAAAAAGCAAGATGATTATTCAGCTCCAGGCATAATCAATGGTAGCGGTACTGATAGTTATTCCTTGGTTCAGCTGGTTGTCTTCTTCTACTTAGGTTTTTGCAATCATTTTGTAACTGGCAACCCGGCCTCACACAAAAATGTTGCAGGGATCTGATGGCTCTAAAATACAATTCCATTCTAAAATGTCTCTCCATTTTTAAAAAAACAGTAGTGTTTCACAGGTATCTGTCAGTTAAGATGCTAATTCCTTCACCTCCTTGATCTGGTCCCAAACCACCACTACATGCCTTTATGTTGCAGTCACGTAGAACTCCTGGGCTCCCTCTAGTGTGGGTCTTGCTTTCCTGCACCCCATTACAACCCATGGTGGCATGGCCAGAATGCCATTGCACATCTTCTGTCCAAATTTTACTCATCCTTCTGGGCACGGCTTACATGCTTCCGCCATCAGTGGCCCCTTTAAAACTAAACCTCTCTCTCCACAGACCTCTTCTGGCAATGGTTCTTAATCCTGGCTGTGAATGGGAATATCCTGGGGACTCCTGAGCCTGCCCCACTGAAACAGAAGCTCCGGGGAGTGCATATTTTATGAATCACCTTGAGTGCTTACTGTGTGGCCAGCTCAGCATCTGGTCCAAAGAACACATTTGAAAATATGTCTTATAGCATTTCATCTGCAAATCTCTTGGTCTTATGCCCCTTACCATTTTTCATATCCTACTACAATTATTCAAGTAAATGCTTCATCTGTCCTATATTCCATGAACTCCTTGAGGTCAGGTAGGAACACGTACTCGCCTTTGTAGGGCCCACAGGTTCAAACATGAAAATTTACTCCTAGTAATACTCAATAAATACTTACCAAACTAACAGCGAATGACATGAATGAATATATTTTGGGAATAATAACCTCCAGAGAGGATGATCTTTTAAAAGGCTTTCTTTGAGAACTACAAATTAATTTTATGCCAATGATGCATCTAAAGTGCAGGTTCAGGCCAGGTGTAATGGCTCAAGCCTGTAATCCCAGCACTTTGGGAAGCTGAGGTGGGCAAATCATCAGAGGTCAGGAGTTCAAGACCAGCCTGGTCAACATGGTGAAACTCCATCTCTACCAAAAATACAAAAAAATTTAGCTGGGCGTGGTGGTGCATGCATGTAATCCCAGCTACTTGGGAAGCTGAGGTGAAAGAATGGCTCGAATCCAGCAGGCAGAGGTTGCAGTAAGCCAAGATGGTGGCCCTATACTCCAACATGGGTGACAGAGTAAGACTCTGTCTCAAAAAATAAAGCACAAGTTCAATCATGCCACTCCTCTGTTTAAGACCTTTCAATGGCTCCGTGTTACCTTGTTGATAAATTATACATTCCTTAGCCAAATGCATAAGGTTCTCTCTGATCTTTTCCTGTCTATGTCTTCAGCTTCATTTCCCACCACTTCCTGCCTCTAACTCACCCCTCCAGTGTGCCCCCCACCCCCCGAAATGCCCTTCCCACCTTTATTTGCCTGGCTAAATGAATTCATCTTTTGAGATTTAGCTGAGTGACCAATTCCTCCCAGCAGTCTTTTCCAGTTCTTAGGTCGGGCCAAGCGTGTGTGCTTGCTCCATTTTAGTACCTTCTGCTTCCCTCTGTCTTTCCACTCATCTAGTTTTATTGATTAAAGTGATCTGCATATGTGTCCTCTTTACCACACCCTCCTCGAACATGTGGATCAGATTGTATTATTGTGTTCTTTTTACCTGTGCTTCTATTACTGTGCCTAGGCACACAGAGAGTAGATGGACAATACGTGTTATTTTGAATTAAACTGAGCAGATTAGAAAGCATTTGTTGTATATTTGTGGGTGGAGTAACTGAGGAAAAATCGAGTAATTCTAGATAAAAGAAAATGAAAGGTGTGTTGGCTTCTTATGTTAATGCATTTCCAGGCACTGCGCATAGTAGCATGTGTATGTTGTCTCAATTACCATAATCCTTACAATTGGCTTCTGAGCTGTGCCCCCTGAAGATGAGGACAAAAGTCAGGATCAATGCTTTCTGAAGCTTGCCAGAGCACATGGCAAATGAGTGCTGAGCCAAGAGATGAACCCAACCCTGACATGAAAGCCTGTTGATATGGTTTGGCTGTGTCCCCACAAAAATCTCACCTTGAATTCCCACATGTTGTGGGAGGGGCCCAGTGGGATGAATTTGAATCATGGGGTCAGGTCTTTTCTGTGCTGTTCTCATGATAGTAAGTCTCATGAGATTTGGTGGTTTTATAAAGAGGAGCTCCCCTGCATGAGTTCTCTCTCTTTGCTTGCTGCCATCCATGTAAGTCATGACTTGCCTCTCCTCGCCTTCCACCATGATTGTGAGGCCTCCCCACCCACGTGGAATTGTAGCCCCTGACATCCCAAAGCTATTGTTAAGCTGCCCAGGCTTCCTCCACCCACACCCCCTAGCCTGTTCTGTCCACAGCTCCTTGGGCTGCCGAGGAGCTAATGCAGTGATCCTGACCTCTCTCGTCAAGAGCACACTTCTTTGCTGGTTGCTCCTTTTGAGCATATGCATGTGATTATTTGGAACAGTTAGACTTGCCACATTGGGTCCATTTTAGGACTTGTTTCTAGCTAGAGGGACTGGTATCCTTCCAGGTCTAGCATTTGGGGTATGGAAAATTGCTGTGGTGTGTGGTAGGGTTTATGTTTTCTTCTGTTCTGACTTTTATTTCCCCCTTTGGTCTCCTGGCTTTTTCCTGTCCCTTTCCTTCTCCATTGACCAGCTTGGGCCTCCTCCTCATGTCATCCTTCCAGGAAGGAGCCTGCCCACTCTGTCTGCCAGCAGAATGCATTCAGTGCCAGAGCTCAGGCCTGCAGACTGGGCTGCTGCCTCCTCCGACTCAGGGCGTGGGAGTTGGTGCTGAGGCTTTCAAAAAACGATAATCAGAAAATGGTAAAGTATTTGGTAGTTTCTACCCACTCAGATACCGGAATGCAGCAAGGTTTTGTGGATCTAGATTGATTAGGCATGTCTTCTTGTCAGCCAGGCCAGGACCCAGGCTTGCCAGGAGCAGAGGCCATCCCAGCAGCCAGGCTGCCACCACTTTGGGGGCTTTGTGTACAGAGGTCTGGGCCTGAGACCTCATAGGCTGCAGAAATCTGGAGCAGCCACCATCAAGAAGTCCCTCTCAGGGGCCAGAACTCCTTTGCCAGCATGGATTTCTAAGGTCGGGACTGCATAATTAACACAGTTGCAGCTTTATTTTTTTTTACAGCTTTTTTCCCAAAATATGATCCGTAGTTGTGTGTGCAGCATTTTGCCCTGATACGTGTGCTCTACAATAAAAAGCAAATCTCACATATTTTGGGAAAACAAAAAACAAAAAACAAAAAATCCTTTAACACCTTTAAAGGTGTTTGAAGGCCATTAAACACCTTTTCCTGTATCAATTACTCAGTCTCGGGTATGTCTTTATCAGCAGCATGAAAATGGACTAATACACTTGTGATGTTTTAAAATCAGCTCTATGCTAGTCAACATGCCTCTTCTTTAGTGACAGTGTTTTCCCTCATCTTCTTCGGGCTCATCCAACAATCATTTGTTGTATGCCTACTACAGGTAACATAAATGCATGAGGCAGACACAGGCCTTGCCGTCCTGGGGTTCAAAGTCTCATGGAAAGGGTGGGCACATAGACAATGCCAGCACCCGAGGTCCCTGCTGTGATGGGGCAGCACCAGAGGCAGGACAGGAAACACCTAACCAGGCTGGGGACAGAGGGACCTTCCCGGAGACAGTGAGACAGACATAAAGAACACATAGGAACTGGGTTGTCAAAAGGGGGAATGAAGTTACAACAAGTTGGTGCAAAAGTAATTGTGGTTTTTGTCATTGAAAGGAACGGTAGAGGAGATGGCATTTCGAAGACCTGAACCTGAGAGAGTCTGGCACGTGTGGGTCTCTGGAGTGGGGAGTGTGGCTGAAATGTGAGATGAGAAGGAGAAATGGGGCTGGGGTCGGGGGCTTGAACGGTCTCACAGGCCACTAGAAACAAACTTAACAACACAAATTTACATGTTTATGTTCCAAAATTCCTTCACAGAATACACTGGGAGATCATGAATATCAAAATGATACTTTGCAAGGTTCAGATCCCCTGGCTCAAGGCAGAGGCCCACAGAGAACCCCCAAAGTGAAAAACAAAGGGAGATAACTATTCATTGCAATCAAATGGGGTTTACGATGCCTTTTAGGAAATCCTCCAAAAAAAAAGTGCTATGGGCTTGATATAGCTTCAAGATACTAAAACTTCAGCAACATGTAACTGCATTTTGTAGCGGAGTAAGGGTTTCAGAGGAAAAATTGGGCCACATACACCCTCAGGTTCAAAATGTAGCTTTCAACAAAAGGCTCAAGTTTAACTTAGTTGGCAGTCTGGGGATCAGGGCCTGAAGTCAGAATTTATGATCTCTGCAAACACACCAAATCCTCCAACAACCCAATTACAGCCCATCCTGATTACATGCCGCACACTCACTCGGCGCTGCAACTTGGGGCAAGAACAGGAAGCTTCACTAGAAACTGCCTGCAAGGGAGTTGGAAAAGCGACCACAGAGCGTCCTTATTTGAAAGGGTTTCCTGCTCTCCCTGCTGCCCTCTCCTGCTGCAGACAGAACAGTCGCTCAGTGTCTTCTAGGTTTATGACAGTTTTATTTAAAGTGTAATTTAATGAACACTGAAAAAAGAAGGGTTGAATAACCTCTTTGAGCCACTTTATTGCTTTTACTCCACAGCTATGATGTAAACTCCTCAGCCGATGTGGCCATTTTAATTTCTTAGATTTGTTTTCTATATTAGAGTCCCAGCTGCATGAAGAAGCGGTAAAAGAAATCAAAGACATCTTTCTAAATGCATTAGGGCAGGCTTTACAGGTGTTAGATGTTTTTGCTTTTCAAAGAAGATAAAGCAGCTCCTGTCTAGTTTTCTGTCTATTCAGGACCCTATTTCCCCAATAATAGCAATGGAAGTCCTTTTTAAGATATGGAGTACTAATCGTTATCATCACGCTCCTCACTATCACCTCCGCTACTTCCATGTCACCCATTACCACACTCCACTAATTACCGAGCATGCACCACTGCAATGGATGCAGTGAATCTCCAATTCTGAGACAGAACCTCAGATCCTTCTAACAACTCAGCAAGGTAAGTGTTGGTCTTCCCATTTTATAGATAAAAAGACTGAGGCTTACAGAGAAAGCACGTTTAGCTTAGGGATTGAAAACCATACTCTGGACTTTGGAATCAGATACTCTGTGTTTGGATCACTGCCCCTTCACTTTCAGCTAGATGATTCTGAGTCTAACTTTCATTCTCTTCAATAATATGGCAACAATAATAGTATTTACTGTATTGCCAATTAATTCAGACAACCCATGTTAAATATACCAGTGCCTGGTACCTAGCATATTTTCTAGAAATGTTAGCTACTTATGATTATTATTGTCATCATTATTATTACTGGTGTTGTCAAAATTTGCATTGTTTTTAAGAGGTGAGTTTGAATTTAACAATGAGGATTCCGACGGTCAAGACTGTTTTACTATATCACACTGGGTTAGGCCCTTTTTATACATTATTTTGTTTACTCTGCCACTATACAGCATTAGAGAAAAAAATGAACTCCATTTTACAGATGAAGAAATTAAAGCTGGAGGGGTCAAGTCAAGTTACTTGCCTAAGACTAAAGAGCTAGTACATAGCAGGACTAGACCTTCTGACCTCGATCCCCTAGCTCCTTCTGGCACAACCTCCACTCTTGGCTGCAAGCAGTCAAGAAATGCAACTGAAGGGTGTTTGAAAGACCTTTTATTTGGGACAAAATTTTTTCAGCCCAAATTGATGCCTAACAGTCTTTCTGCTTTCTAAATATGTATTCTGCTAATCCACTCAGTAAACCTCAGGATCTTCTTTACTCCAAGAACTTGCAAAGCCAGACCCTCTTGTGAGAGAGGTCTACAGCAGCAATTAGTTACACACCAATACCTGACAAAGACTCCTGGCACCAGCTCCCAATTTCCTTCACCTTGGGAGGTTGCCAGCTCTGAGGGGCCAGCAACACATTCTGCAGCCCAGCTGGTTTCTTAGGAAAGAAGCATCCTTGGCCCTTTGGAGGAAACCATGCACTGATGGCTTTAAAGAGAAACTGTGTGCTATAATAGAAAAGCATTAACTAGGAGAGCCCTGAGTAGATCTGTATTCTAAGGCAGTCACATTCTATTTCATCTCCATCTGTGAAATGGATATGATGGTTTACAGCAGAGATTTCACTAAGGATCCTTGCATGGAGAAGAAGCTGAACGATGGTAATCTCTGTCTAGATTTCCTGCCTGCCTTTCATCATTAGCTTATTTAATCAGTAAATGTTTAACCTCTATATTAGATGTGAACCCAAGCTACCAAGTTGTACATCTATTATGTTGTTACACACACACACCACACACATACATGTATATAGATATAGATCTAGCATGTAATAGTTCTACCTCGCCATTCACATTGGCTACCATATGAACAGCACCTACTGGAGTTGTGCACTTGGTGGCCCCACTGCAGACTGCAGACTTCAGTGGTGATAGTGATGAAAAAATGTTCTCTGCTCTCACAGCACTTCTAGGCAAATGGGTAGCTTTAAAGATCTACAGAGATCATTCATTCAATTACTAGTTCAGTGCGGACTATGTCCAACATAGCGTTCTAGACATGTGGAAATGTACTGTAAATGGTAAAACATAATACGAGTATATTATTAACAGTTATTTTCCTCTTCTCTCTCCCTCTGAATCCTTTTTTCCCCTCTACCTCCAGTCTTACCTCTTCTAGCTCATCTACTTCACTAGATTCTCTCTTCTTTCTTTTACTCCCCCTTGGGTTTCCTAACATAGTGACCAGAGCAGAGAAGACACTGCGAATATCTGCTGAAGGAATGAATGCCTCCATGCTTTTGCACACATTTCCCTCTCTTCCCAGAATGCTCTTCCCCATGTTTATTTCTGGAAAATATTTGTTTTACGTGACTCGACTCGGCTGCAAGTCCCCGAGGAAACCTTCCATCCGGGTACAGTGAGAGGTGGCCACTCTCCTGTGCTCCTAGAGCTCCCGTCCCTCCTCTACCGCAGTGTTTATGACACTCTTATTGGTTTTTACATTTTTCCCCCTTCCTCCCTAGACTAGGAGCAACTTCAAGTGCAGCAACAGGGTTAAGAACGTGGGCTTTGGATTTTTAAGTTGAAATCCTACCTCTATGAATTCCGCCTCTGTCACCTTTACAAAGCGATTTCAGTTCTGTTTTCCCACTTCCTGGTGAGTGAAATGGGGATACAGCTTTTCACATCCCAGGACTGCCATAGACATTAACCTTGGCCCGTTGCCTGACACAAAGCAAACCCACAATAATGATATTTCCATGAAGATAGTTGTGATGTGGGTAAAGAGAGAGGAGAGAAAGGAGGAGGGGGAAGGGGCGAAGGAACAGAAAGAAGAGGGGGAAGAAGGAAAGAAGGAGAAATAGGAAGACAATGATAATCATGATGATCATGGTGATTTTTAGTGATGAAATGACTGTGGCAAAGTATATGTTCAGTAAATATGTTCAGAATCATTAACCTGATGGTCTCAGATGGAAAAGTTGTATCAGTTCTGTTAGGTGGTATTTTAGTTTCCAGTAATAGAAATGCTCCAATTTTGCCTCCTCCTTCTGCACTCACAGACATAAACTCATTCCATGAAGTTTTCTTAGAGTTTTCTCTCCAGTCTGAACCCTTTGGCTCTAGTCATTCTGTAAAGTTGCCCTATGAAGTTACCCTCTCCCCCACTCCCCTCTGTTTTCCACCCAGGCTGGCTAACAATGCCAGTTCAGAACAAGGGACATGGGACCCACTCTACAAACATTTAGTTCTGCTCTGTTTAGACTTAGACTCAATTCACACACCCAGTTTCCACTCCCTCCCAGAGGCTACCTTTTTCTCTCAGCAAATCTGAAAAATATCAAAGAGGACTTTAGCAAGACTCTTTTAAAAAAAGGCCCGAGGAAACTAAATGGAGATGGCCTTCAGTTGGTCACATGGGCACCGGGTCAGACTGTGTTACTTAGTTGAGAGATGCCAGTTTGATGTAAACAGCCAGAATAATTAAAGGGCAAAATGTACCAGGCACTGCTGCCTGGAACGCACAGCTTAATGGAACATTAACAGAGATTTTTCTTTGGATTGATTTACAAGAAGAAATAATAAGATTTTAATGTCAGGTGATGCTTTATTTTTTCCATTTTTTGGAAGGGAGTCCTATTTGGATCTTTCCACAATCCTTAATATTCTATATGTTTCTCTGTCACTGTATTTACCATGTTTTATTATAAGTATCTATTTACTGTTCTGTTTCTCAGTAGATGGTGAACTCTTTCGATAGATATCATCATCATCAACAGCAGCAACAGCTAACACTCACTGAGCACATGTATGTACTGGGCATCATTCTAAGTGTTCTCTATGTATTAACTCACAGCAGCTCTAGGGGAGGAACCATGTCATCAGGCAGGTAGCCACTCCCATGGAGAATCTGAGAGCTCAAATAACTTGCCAAAATTGACACAGCCAAAAAGCGGTAGCATTGGGACTCAAACCCAGAAGCTGAAGGTTTAAAGCACACATTCTATAAGAGTTCCTCTCTTTCAGAAACTCTAGAATCATGATATTGTAATCAAGTAGTTTAGCCTCAAAATGCATTTTAAAACTTTTTTTTCCCCTTTCTTTCCTTCCCTTCTCACCTGACACTCCCTTGCACTAGCTGCCAGCTTATCTAATTATGTGCTTGCTTAGAAATTCCAGGGGCTAATCTTGAAACAAACCACACATGGCAACCCAGCTGTGAAATTCCAGAGATTACCTCCAGGCCTTTGTTGAGATGATGCCAGCCCTCCCTCCAGGTGGACCATGGCTCAAGACAGCCACCAGAACAAGACAGAAGAGCCTTGCACCAGCACCACCCTCTCATGCCTCCCATTCCAAGTTCCTCTTTTTAAACTTCTTTCCTAGCCTAAAGTTTCCAATGGTCTGTTTGTTCGTTTTTTAGACAGAAACTGAGACCCATCAAGGCAAAATAATTTGCCTAAGGGCAGCACACAGGCATGCGTGCAAGGACCAAAGTCACACAGAGGTCTTGAGACTCCTAATCCAGTGCTCTTTCTTCCATACCACAACTTGGAGAAAAGATTCTTGTAATGGACCAAACAAACAAACAAACAAACAAACAAAAAAGCACTGTTGTTAAAACCGACAACACCAAAAAGAACCCAGCAGCAACATGTACTTCTGGATGATTTTTTTAAAGGGTGTGGAAGGTGGCTCTTCCCTGCTGATCTTTTAAAAATTTAAGTGATAATGCTGCTTGGTTTTTCTGTATCGACTTTCCAGTTGTTAAAAACCTTTCCGAACCAGTTTTTTTCTTTTTCTTTTTCTTTTTCTTGACTAAGATCACACTCTTGTCTTTGAGGTAAGCCATTGGCTAGTTCATCAAAAGTGGATGACAGAGGGCTCGGGAAGTGGTTTGTATTCAAATTTCAGCTCTGCTACAAATTTTCAATTGGAGAACTTTGATTATATCAACAACTATGAATATTGGTCTAGGATTTTATTCTTTTCATAGTACTTTCAAATACATTATTCTATATATATTTTTTAAAAGCAAAATTATCAAATCCTTATTATTAGACACACTTAGAGACAGGACATCTGAAACTCAGAAGATAAGTGATTTGCTCAAGGTCATTCCAAGTAGACTCAAATTCAGGTTTCTCGTTTAAAGATTTTTTTTTTTTTAAAAAAACTTCTGTCCTATATGCCATTCACCATCAGCATGGTAAAAAAGAACCAAACTGGTGGTTAGGAATGGGGACTCTGGAAGTAGGCACATTTGAATTTGAATACTGATTCTACTCTCTCTGTAAAATGGGGAGGATGATTAGCAGTAATAATACTCTTCATAGTGAAGGGTAATAAGTAAAACCTCCACTTCTTTCCAGTATTATGATACAAAATTACTTATTATTTCCGAAGCACATTATTTGTAACGTCTCTGTATTTAATATGTCCTAACAAAATGTTCTATTATTTTGATTAATCTTTAAAACTTTACCCAGGGGTTTGCTATTTTGGGTTTTAGAGATGCGAAAAGCTAAAACCCAGAAGTCAGTGATCAGGGAAAAATACTGGCCATGGTTGCAGGATCATTTCTGTCCATTTTCCATGCCGAGAGGTAATAAATACTTCTCAGATTTCTTCTCTGAAGAGCTAAGCACAGCTGTCATTTTGGGAAAGGTCAAAATAGCAACATGATATAAAACACCTCCCAGGCCAATGGGGGAAGAGTAGTGCACACAGTTATTTACATAAATTCCCTTACTTTATTTGCTGATACAGTTCATGTATTAGTTGCTAGGGCTGTCACGGCAAGTCCCACAGACTATGTGGCTTAAACAAGAGAAATGTATTGCCTTACAGTTCTCGAGGCAAAAGTCCAAGATCAAGATTCCAGCAGTGTCGATTCTTTCCTGAGGGTTGTGGGGAAAGGATCTGATCCAGACCTCTGTCCTCGGCTTGTAGATGGCTGTGTTCATGTTCACATGGTGTCTTCCCTGTATTTTCACATTGTCTCACCGCTGTGCATCTCTCCAGCTTCAAATTCCCCCATTTTATAAGGACACCAGTCATACTGGATGAGAGCTTACTCATGACCGCACTATAACTTGATGTATTTGTCTGTTCTTACAGTGCTAATAAAGACATACTTGAGACTGGGTAATTTATACAGAAAAGGAGGTTTGATGGACTATCAGTTCCACATGGCTGGGCAGGCCTCATGATCATGGTAGAAGGCAAAGGAGGAGGAGCAAAGCATGTTTTACATGGCAGCAGCAAGAGAGTGTGTGCAGGGGAACTGCCTTTTATAAAACCATCAGATCTCATGAGACTTATTCACTATCATGAGAACAGCACCAGGAAAAATCCACCCCCATGATTCAATTACCTCCTGTCGGGTCCCTCCCAGGACACATGGGAATTATGGGAACTACAATTCAAGATGATATTTGGGTGGGGACCCAGCCAAAACCCATCACTTGATCACCTCTATAAAGACTCTGTCTTCAAACAAGGTCACATTCTGAGGCGCTGGGGTTAGGACTTCAACATGAGTTTGGGAGGGATGGGGTACACAATCTGACCCATAAGAGTCCTCCTGTTATTACTATAAGTTTTGTTTATAGAATTAACTGCCTTTGCGTTCATTGAGCTGTTCTAAGTTCTTTAAATGAATTAATTTATTCAAACCTTGGTTGAATGTAAAGATGTAGGTACCATTTTTCCTTTATAAATGAGATAATTGGGACACAGAGAAATTAAGTAACTTGCTCAACACTGAACAGCTAGTAGACAGTAGAGCCAGTTATTTAAACCAGTCACACTGGCTCAGAGTCTGTGCTTTTAAGCACCAGGCTTTGCTGCCTCTGTTAGCAAGACAAAATCCTTGCTCCCTGGGATCTCATAGTGTAGACCTGGGTCTGATCAAAGGGCCTGGGGTCTTGCAAGACCAGGAAAGACCAATTGTGGCCAGGGGGTAGGGGAGGCTTCTCACAAAGGTGATGTCAGAGCTGAGTCACAAATGAGGTGATGTCCAGCATTCTGGAGAGGAGAATGAGCATGCCGATGCAGCAGGCTATGAAACTGGGGCATGAGGGATGTGGTGTCGGTAAGGAGGCTAGAGTCGGAGGACACAGGGCAGGCACAGAGCTTGGATTCTACTCCATGGACAGTGGGGAACAACTGGAGGGAATCTGGCAGCAGACTGACATGATCAGATTTCCCTTTTAGGACCATTTCTACCCAGGGGAAATGTGGGTGTGCAGTTCAGAGAAGGGAAGATTTGACTCAATGGGAAAGTAATGACAGGCTAAATGCTAAGGTCAGCACTGCTGCATAAGACTGGCGGGCAAGGACATCAACCCTCCAGTAGTACAGGTCACTTCATGTGTCACTGTCAAGGACTAAACATCACAATTCAAGAGGACTCTGCAGTGCGGCGTCTCAGGAAAGATGGACAGGATACGCCCAGTCTTTTGGACTTGTGACTAATTGTGTGATTTTCTTTTTTCTCCTTCTCAGAAATTCTCCTAGAACTCACCAAAATCCTCACCCTAAATGATCTGAGCTTAACCCAGACTCAGTCTACTCTCCCAAGAAAAAGCTCATTAACAGCAGAACATCCTTATGGTACAGATCCTCTCAGCAGGTCCCCTTGTGTAGATGTTACCCTGTCTTGTGACTTATTCCTCAAAAATTGAACTATTCATGAAAAACCCTCTAAAATTGCTCTTGAAGCCTAAGTGGGGTTTCACAGACATTTAGACCTGGGTTCTGTCAAATATAAGCCATGCATGATCTTGGGAACATACTGCCATCCCAGAATGTCAGAGCATGACAAGACCTCAGTCCTATTTAGTTGGACCTCCCATTTTACAGGTGAAGCCCCTCAGAGGCTCTTTTGGCTTACAGGATAAAGTATATATGGCTTTGAAGGCTGTTCAATATCCAGCTCCTATTTACTTCTTGGGATTCCACTCTGGATACTCTGTTTTAAACTTTCTGCTCTAGTAGCACCTTGCTGCCGAGTATCCCTGGTTATCACTCTGCCATATTACCCACCTCTGCTGTTCCACCTCTGCTGCCCCCTCTGCCTTCTCCCCTTCCGTCCCTTGAGTGTTCCCTGATGAAAGGCCACTTCCTCTTCCTCTGACATTTAGCTAAGACACCAGCTTCTCTAAGGAACCCAGGATGAACCCCATCTCTGGTCAAGCATCAATTCCCAGTGCTTCCATCAAAGATTGTGCCTTTCTCCATCAATATACTTTTCATGAAATATGAGAATTGCCTGTTTCCTTGACACTCTTACCTGCAAAGCTGAACAACTAGATGGGATCTAAGATAGGGCCCTTCTCAGAAATTCCAAGATAGGCCTGAGTGTAGGGTCTACTGAGGAGATCTGACTTAGAGTTTACCCTTAAATTGAACAAGAACATTCATGGAGCAGCCACTGTAAATGAGGCACACGGGATAAGTCGTTATGAAGTGTGTTGGCACTCTCTGCCTCTGGGACTCAAATTTCCCTGTAAAATGGGAGTTTGTAGTCGGGTTGGCATTTGAGAACTTTCTCACCTCCTATATTTTATAATTCCATGGCTTGTGCAAAGCACTTATAAGAGGCAAAAGTAAACTTAAGTACACTTCAACTGTAACTCCAACACTCATTCATCAAAAATTCAAGCATCATTTTGTAAGCTCCCTGACTGGCCAGCTCTCCTAGCTCAAAAATGCTACAATTGTCTCTTGTAAGGACTGTGTAACTAAGTGAAAATCTACTTGACTAAGGGCATGCACTGGACTATACCTCTAATTTAGAAAAAGAAAAACTCATTAACCTGTTTGGGTGTCTAAACTATAGAATAAAGGAAAATTTTATAGGGTTCCCTTGAGCCTTATGTCTATGGGGAGAGAAAGACTTTTTAGGTAACTACGCAGAATGAAGGATATATCTAATTGTCCTGATATCTTCTAATGAAAACAAACCACCCCAAAACTGAGTGGCCTAAAACAAAAACAATTTTATGGGATAGGAATTTAGACAAGGCTCAGCTGAGCTCTTCTGTTGCACAGGGCATTGCTAAAAGTCATTTGGCTGCTTCTCACCAGTGGCTGGTGTGGTCTGGATCTTGCAGGAATAGCTAGAAGGCTAGGTTAAGCTGGAACTGTCAGCCAGAGTGTGTGCGAGACGTGTCTGCAGCAAGGAAGTATTGGGGTAGAGACCAGTCACATGGGGCTCAGTGCTGCCACAGTAAGAAAGTATCGGGGTAGAGACCACTCACGTGGGGCTCAGTGCTGCAACAGTAAGAAAGTATCAGGGTACAGACCACTCACGTGGGGCTCAGTGCTGCCACGGTAAGAAAGTATCGGGGTAGAGACCACTCACGTGGGGCTCAGTGCTGCCACGGTAAGAAAGTATCGGGGTACAGACCACTCACGTGGGGCTCAGTGCTGCCACGGTAAGAAAGTATCGGGGTACAGACCACTCACGTGGGGCTCAGTGCTGCCATGGTAAGAAAGTATCGGGGTAGAGACCACTCACGTGGGGCTCAGTGCTGCCACGGCAAGAAAGTATCGGGGTAGAGACCACTCACGTGGGGCTCAGTGCTGCCACGGCAAGAAATTATCGGGGTAGAGACCACACACGTGGGGCTCAGTGCTGCCACGGTAAGAAAGTATCGGGGTAGAGACCACTCACGTGGGGCTCAGTGCTGCCACGGTAAGAAAGTATCGGGGTAGAGACCACTCACGTGGGGCTCAGTGCTGCCACGGTAAGAAAGTATCGGGGTAGAGACCACTCACGTGGGGCTCAGTGCTGCCACGGTAAGAAAGTATCGGGGTAGAGACCACTCACGTGGGGCTCAGTGCTGCCACGGTAAGAAAGTATCGGGGTAGAGACCACTCACGTGGGGCTCAGTGCTGCCACGGTAAGAAAGTATCGGGGTAGAGACCACTCACGTGGGGCTCAGTGCTGCCACGGTAAGAAAGTATCGGGGTAGAGACCACTCACGTGGGGCTCAGTGCTGCCACGGCAAGAAAGTATCGGGGTAGAGACCACTCACGTGGGGCTCAGTGCTGCCACGGCAAGAAAGTATCGGGGTAGAGACCACTCACGTGGGGCTCAGTGCTGCCACGGCAAGAAAGTATCGGGGTAGAGACCACTCACGTGGGGCTCAGTGCTGCCACGGCAAGAAAGTATCGGGGTAGAGACCACTCACGTGGGGCTCAGTGCTGCCACGGCAAGAAAGTATCGGGGTAGAGACCACTCACGTGGGGCTCAGTGCTGCCACGGCAAGAAAGTATCGGGGTAGAGACCACTCACGTGGGGCTCAGTGCTGCCACGGCAAGAAAGTATCGGGGTAGAGACCACTCACGTGGGGCTCAGTGCTGCCACGGCAAGAAAGTATCGGGGTAGAGACCACTCACGTGGGGCTCAGTGCTGCCACGGCAAGAAAGTATCGGGGTAGAGACCACTCACGTGGGGCTCAGTGCTGCCACGGCAAGAAAGTATCGGGGTAGAGACCACTCACGTGGGGCTCAGTGCTGCCACGGTAAGAAAGTATCGGGGTAGAGACCACTCACGTGGGGCTCAGTGCTGCCACGGTAAGAAAGTATCGGGGTAGAGACCACTCACGTGGGGCTCAGTGCTGCCACGGTAAGAAAGTATCGGGGTAGAGACCACTCACGTGGGGCTCAGTGCTGCCACGGTAAGAAAGTATCGGGGTAGAGACCACTCACGTGGGGCTCAGTGCTGCCACGGTAAGAAAGTATCGGGGTAGAGACCACTCACGTGGGGCTCAGTGCTGCCACGGTAAGAAAGTATCGGGGTAGAGACCACTCACGTGGGGCTCAGTGCTGCCACGGTAAGAAAGTATCGGGGTAGAGACCACTCACGTGGGGCTCAGTGCTGCCACGGTAAGAAAGTATCGGGGTAGAGACCACTCACGTGGGGCTCAGTGCTGCCACGGTAAGAAAGTATCGGGGTAGAGACCACTCACGTGGGGCTCAGTGCTGCCACGGTAAGAAAGTATCGGGGTAGAGACCACTCACGTGGGGCTCAGTGCTGCAACAGTAAATGTTCCCATACATGAGGCAGATGGAGCATGATCTCTTATGACACAGTCTCTGAAAGTAGAGTGTCACATGTGCCACACTGTATTGGTCAAAGTAGTCATGGTTTTGACCAAGGGATGGAAACATGGGCACCACGTCTTTTTGGGAAGATGTCAGAGAATGTGAGGCCAAGTTTTAAAATCCCCCATGTAACATACACTAAACCTCAACTACACACCCAATGCTATTCTAAATAATGTAGATATGTTATCAAGATGATATTTCCTGCCTGGGCCACTTCCTTGAACTCTAAACCTGCCTACACAGCCCCCTAAACATACTGCATCTAAAACCATCTCCTAATCTCCTTTCAAACCTGCTCTGTGTTAAGTCATCTCAGTAAACCTTGATTCCACTCCTCCAGATGTTCTAAGTTTACAATTTGGAGTCATCAACAATTTTCTTTTGTTTTGTTTTTTGTTTTTTTTTTTGACGAATCCATCAGTAAATCCTGCTGATTCTACCTTTAATCTATTTCCAGAGTTGGACCATTTCTAGCCAGTTCATTGCTAAGACAGTTCTGGCCACCATCCTCTCTTGCTTGAATTACTGCAATGGTGTCCTACCTGGTCAGCCAGCGTCTGCTTTTTCTGTCCCTAGTATCTATTTTCAAAACAATAGTTAGACAAAACGTAAATTGGATTGCGTCACTGCCCTCTCCACGATGCCCAGGTGGCTCTCCATCTTGCTCAGAGGAAATGCTCAAGTGTCAATAATGGCCTCCAGGGCCCTGTATCATCTGACCCCACTCTCTCCTTCACTTTCTCCAGTGCCAGCCATTCCTTGAACACATCAGTGAGCTTCTGCCTCAGGGCCTTTACATCTGCTATTACTTCTCTGTAGAACGTTCTTCCCTAAGGTATCCCTACAGCCCACTAATTTCCGTAACTTTTTCAAGCTTCTGCTCAAACGCTGCCTTCCATTGACACCTTTCATGAAATGATCTCATTGAAAGTAGCAGCCCCTCTTCCTACCTGATTATCCTTAGACCCTTCCCTGCTTTGTGTATGTACATTGCACTTCCTGCCATTTGATCCGTATGTTTATTTGCTTGTCTTCTCTCACTAGAATGAGTTTTAGGAAGGCAGGTATTTTCGACTGCTTCACTGCTGCATCTGCAGCACCTAACGCAGGACCTGACCACACAAACATGTGCTCAATAAATATATATTGGATAAATGATTATTTTGTTAATTAAAAATAAGACAAAACAAAATTCTTCCTTCAAGATGAGAAACCACTCATTTCTCTTTTGATTTTTTTCTCTCTGAGCAGTGAACGTTATATAGTCGTATTAGCTTATCCCATAAAAATGTGATTAGCTAACAAACAGGCTGTTTTGTACATTTTTATCTAATCTGCCTAATGCTTTTCCTGCTGTCCTATTGTAATCCTTGCTAGCGATGCTTGGCTTATACTTGGCACTCAACAGTTGTTACTGACACACATAAGCTCATGTCCCAGCTCTGCTGCCAGCTGTGTGATACTGAGCAAGTGATAACATTGTCGGTTACCTCATCTGTAATAAATGGGGCAATGGCATAGACCTCACTGTCTTGTCATCATATAACCTGAAATAATGGATGCCAGTGCAGATCCTGGCCCATCAGAGATGGCAAAAATGTTAGTCAGTTTCCTTTTTTTTACAAGGACGCTACATCTATTTAGCCTGCACTTTTCCGCCAAAGAGGAGTTTCTCAAAAGTTGTTAAGTAGAGGCGGGTGTGATGGGGAGAACTCAGAGGAGGGAAATGAAGTCGTACCAACATGCCGCTGCTCACCCCTTTCCAAAACTCAGCTATTTGGACTGATCTGCTACAGAGAGAAAGATGCCCTGTGCCCTGAGACAAAGGAGAGCTTTTCCTGACCAGCAAAAGCTGAAACAGATCCTCTGTACTATTTAAAATCAAACGTGGGTGAGAAGCCACATGATTCACGGGAGAAAATGGCTTGACTCCAAATGGATTAATATGGAATTATAGAAGCAACACACATATAAGCACATCAAAAGAAACTGACTTACTGAAGACGAGAATAGAGGACAGTGGAGAACTGGACAAGGAAAAAGGAAGATGTGGTCAGTCAGGCACGACGTCTCCAACTATGCCAACAGCACTCCGCCATCCGAGGGGCAGGGAATGCTGGCATGGGGCAGGGGATTTCCCCATAGGTCATCTCTATTTATACAAGCACCTCTGATAGTCTCACAAACTTGTTACTGCACTAGTAATTCCCTTTCATGAGTGAGGGACCGGGGCCTCAGGATAACCAACACACTTGCCCCAGACTACACAGTTAGTAAGGAGCAGAGTCCAGTCTAGAGCCACAAGCCACAAAAAGGCACTGCACAGCCAGCTTCCCAGCACCAAGCATTGCTTTCTGACCAGAAGGCTTGCTAATCACTGGAGAGGCCAGATATAGTCCACAAGGGCAAGTAAACAGAAGCCAGCAAGCGCTTCCACAGTAGATCTGGGAATAGGTCAGGAGTCCCGCTGGCCGGGTAGAGCTAGGCCACATGCTGTCATTCCTCAGTACCTCCTGTCTCCTCACACTCCAGGTGACACAGGACATGGCACACCCCTCTTCCCTCCCACCAGCGCTGAGCAAAGTCAGTGTGAGCAGGACTGCACTGACACCTGACATGTTTATTCCTGCCCAGGAGGCAGGACGCACAGGCAGTTTTTCCCAGGGCTCTCAAATGGGAGAAACTTGACCTGCAAGAAAAGACACATAGAAAGCCAGCAACAAAACCAAGACAGCCTTACCTCTTCCATTGCTTTCCTCCAAGGCAGAGTTGGAGAGAGGAGCCCAGCCTCCCAGAGCTGGGTCCCCAGGACAACAGTCTGCTTTCCTGTGCCTCTGCCAGCCAAGTAGCAATCATTTCCTACAGGACACACCTGAGCCCAGGCTCCCCACCTGCACCATCTAGGCGGAAGCTCCTCCCTTGCCTGGGGCTGGGCCAGGGCCAGCCTCCATCCTCCCAGCTTGTCTTAGGCCAGCCTGCAGGGGGCTGGGGAGAGTCCTCAGTCTGTAGTCCTGCCAAGCCCACCTCTTCACAGCAAGCGGCTTTTCCCCTCAGGCTGGTCTGACAGTCACGCACTCTTCAGCACATTTCCCTTTGTGCCTGGGAGGAGGGAGCTGCAGGAATAGGGATGGCAGGCTTCTGTTAGTACAGACTGAGCGGACTGGACAGTGTAATCTCTGTTAGTAACAGCCTTAGCCAGCTCCGCCCCTGCAGACGGCTGCTTAATTTCACAAACCCTTTCTCATGTTCAGGGAAACCAAAGCCCAATGGGAGCGCCTGCCTAAGCCCACAGGGGCATTTAGTGGAGGCCAGAAAGGGAGCTAATATAAAGGAGCACCTGTTTTTGGCCTGATATTTATCCATTTTAAAAGGTGAAGAATGGCTGGGCGTGGTGGCTTACACTTGCAAACCCAGCACTTTGGGAGGCTGAAGCAGGTGGATTACTTGAGGTCAGGAGTTTGAGATCAGCCTGGCCAACATGGTGAAACCCCATCCCTACCAAATATATAAAATATTAGCCAGGTGTGGTGGCATGTGCCTGAAATCCCAGCTACCTGTGAGGCTGAGGCAGAAGAATTGCTTGAACCCGGGAGGCGGAGGTTACAGTGAGTCAAGATGATCATGCCACTGCATTCCAGCCTGGGTGACAGAGTGAGACTCCATCTCAAAAAAAAAAATAAAGTGAGGAAACGGAGGCTCAGTGAGATGGTAACACCTGCCCATGGTCACAGGTAGAAAGTAGAAGAACTAGGATTGGAACCCAGATCTGGCTGATGCTAAAGTATTTTATTTTGCTGGGGTTAGTTTTGTTTGTTTTTGTGACAGAGCTGGAGATGGAAACCCAAGCCTCAGTTCCCAGTTTTGGGGTTTGCAGCTTTCCTGGGGTTGGGGATGGGCTGAGTGGGTGACCTGTGCCCTGCTTTATGTGTAACCGGTGTGACTTTCTTGCTTTGTCAAGTCTTTAAAAATCTTCTCCTGTCCCGACCAGGTAGAAGAGGTGGAGGGCAGGTGAGGAGACCCCACCTGAGGCCCATCTCCTCTAACAGGTGATTCCTAAACCTGGCTGATCATCAAAAATACAGGATTCAAGGCTCAAACAAGACACTACATCAGTGCTTCTGGCCCGGGGACTGGTAGCTTGGATTTTATAAAAGCCTTTTTTAGGTCACAGACCTAAAGGAATGAAAGGCAGTAAAAGGATGTGACTTTTACATCCTTCCTCAACACACATACACATAGGCTAAAATAAAAACTTCTCAAACCAGTACTCACTATGTGTAATTGTGCAGATATTTTCCATTCTGCTCTGAGCCATGATACACCATTGAACTAAATAAATGGTGGCACTCTCTTGACTTCATGACTCTCAGTTTGGCCAACACTGCTGTGCAGACTGCTCCCACCCGGTTAAGGGGCCCCTTCCTGAAGCTAAAGGGGACTCCGGCCAAAGGTCATCTGTAACATTTCCTCAGCACTCTGGTTCAAGCTCCCAGGTGTATATGTTTGTAAATAAAACAGTGGAGAAAGCTCTCCGGAGAACTTGGAGCCCTCCCCACAGTCCCAGCTGATGATTGGGCTGTCAAATTCCCTTTGCTCCTAGTGCAAGAGCTCCCCCTAGTGGCTTCAAGCCAGCCTACACTGGCAGAGGGGGTGGAGTCAGGCAGCAGGACTCCCCATTCCCGGAAGGGCTGGGAGGTCTGTGCATTTTGCTTTGGTTCAGGGCCAGTTACAGTGCCAGTTCCTAGGCACTAATCATTGGTAGCCGTTAGACGTGGGCACTGTTTTGCCAGTAGGCTTATGAGCTATGACTCTTGGAATGGCAGAGGACCCCTTGCTGTCTTATGATCCTCTAGGTGCTAAACTCAGTTTCCCCACTAGCTGTTGGTCCTGGGAAAGTCCACTCTCAGTTGTATGCTCCTCATCTTCAAAAGTAAGTAAGAGCCTTGCAGCGTTGGCTAAAGGACTCACGGCCGCGGGAAAATCTCCTGATAGGGTGCTTAGCAATGAGTAAACACGGGTAATGCCAGTTCCTCTCTTTCTTTCCCCTCTCCTCCTCAATTGTTGGTGGCTGTGTCATTATCAAAGTGCACATGTAGCACTTGGATGTACAGTGAGGCAGCATTGTTTTATTTCCCTGTAATCATCCCTGTTTTCTCATGGGCCCCCATTCCATGAATGGCAGATCCTTGGTTAAGTTGCTGTAAGGAGAACGCATACATGCCCACGTCGGAGGGTGCAGGCGGGAGAGGTACAAAGTGCAGACATTGCGGGGAGAATTTTGGATGGGAAATTTGAGGGTTGACCTAAGTTGCAATAGATATGACTATACCTTATGAATAAGTATTTCATATTCAGTAAAAAATGTATGAAATCCTACTACATGCAAGGTGCTTTGGCGACCTCCTGCTAGCTGTAAGCCAGGGTGAATCTTCTTGGCTTTAGACCTTGCAAGAATCACTTCATTTAGTCCTTATTATGATCTTGATTTTCCAGCTGAGGAAACTGAGGCACATACAAGTTAAGTCACCTATTCAGGAAAAACAAAGATCAGAGACTTCAATCCAGGAAGACTGGCTTCAGCGCCCGTGCTCACAGGCACTCTGTTTGCTTCTATTTAAATCTTTAAGAAATGCGGAATCATAAACTCACAAAATCTGAGAGCTTGAAGGGTTCGTTGAAGCAGTTTTTTCCAAACTCAATTTTGAAAGTAGTCTGTGAGAAAGCTTAGCAGATACTTAGGCTGAAGTTTGGCTCAACATCTTCTAGATATTTCTAGTCTTTCAAGCCCCTAGCTCCAGTTTGCTCTTCTGCGTTGCAGGCATGACGTGCCATACTCTCCAAAAAGTGCCCGTCCATTCTTCGGGGTACTGAGCAGCAGAAATCAGTATTTCTAGCACATTCTTAATGTTTCCAAACCTTACTTTCAATCTCAGATTCTGCTTGGAGCTTTGCAGTATTTCCTATCATATCTCAGGCTTTCATTTCTTAGCAAACATTACTTACACTTTGTACCATAAGCAATGATGTGAAACAGAATACCCTGATGTAAAAAAAAAAAAGGAGCATTTAAAAGAGATCTGAAAATGGGAAATGATATGCACTCACCTCTTTCTAGGGTAAACTTTGAGCAGTGTACGTTATATGATGACAAAGCCAGATTGTACAATTGATTGCCAGAGTTAGGCTGGTGCTGCTAGAGTAGCCTATTATTAATATTAAAATTCCTATTGGTTAGATTAATCATTTCTGAGGATTTCCAGCACAACATGTAATTTATTTATGTATAATTTATATCCCGACTGCTTTCAAAAGGGAGAGAGGGAAAGATGAAAGAAGTTAAATTTATTGAGAGTCTGTTGTGTAGCAGGCTACACAGTTGCATATATTTTCTTCTATTTCTCATGACAATATTGTGAGATAAGAGATGCTATCTCTGGTTGATGAATAAAGAAAATAAGGCTCAGAAAGTTTAGGCAGATGTCCTGGCCATGCAGAGAGTCCAGGTCTGTTTCTCCATCTGAACTCTGCCCTGCCCTAATTCCATTGCTCTGTCCTCCATTCCAAGCTGGCTCCAAAAGGAGTTGAGGAAGTGGACCATGAGGAAAACAGGTAAAAAGAATGATTTAAAATGAAGATAATAGCCATGTAGAAGACAGGGCAGGTGGGAAGCTAGGAAGGGATAGATAATCAGGACAGAAACATGGGACAATTAGTATAACATATACAACTATTTAAAGATAAAATATTTAAGGATAAAATGCCTAGAATTATCTTGGAGGTGTGTGTGGGTTCGAGAAAGGTCTTGCTTCCATTTTACCAGTTTGTGAAAAATATTTAATCCAGCTGGTTTCCCTTTTGCCTTGAAGGAAGCTTGCATCTCAATTTTGTGCTCATCTAAGTAAACATCTTAATAAGTATGTAATAACTTAGTAAGAGCTTTTGTGAAGGATGCTAAGCATACATGAGCAAGACAAGTTGCTTTTCTTTTAATAGCCTTTTCATAAGAATCTCAGCACCTGCTTTGAGCCAGGTGCTGTGCTTGGAGTAGGATGTAGCCACCCTTTTGGTTCTTGTAGAGAAACTGTCTTCCCCCACTAACGCCAGTTACATTATGTATGCATCACTCAGATGAATTATTAAGATGTTTTCTGATATGCTTGTCTTGTTGAGATCAAAGGAACACCATTCCTCTGTGGGAAGAAGATGGGGCTTGCTTGGAAATGAGAAATCTTTTCCAACGTCAACCACTCTCATGTTCCATCACCCAGAAATGCGAGTCTTTATACAGAAGACGCAAGCTGGGAAGTCTCATCTCTCTTTGGGTTTGTTCTTGGGTCTGGACTTCAAGGCATAGTAATACCACATGAATGCAATATCCAGAGGCGCAGAGTACTGGGATGTAGGAGTGGTAGGTCTCTGCGCAAAATCCACAGGTCAATCGGTATCTTGGTCTGTTTGTGCTGCTACAACCAAATACCTTAACTGGGTAATTTGCAAACAGCATAAATTTATTGCTCACAGTTGAGGAGGCGGGATCAAGATGGCTGCAGTTTTTGTGTCTAGTGAGGGCTCCACATCTGGTGAAGGCTTGGACTCTGCTTCCAAGATGGCGCCTTGAACACTGCATCCTCCAGAGAACACAAACACTGTGTCCCTACCTGGTGGAAGGCAGGGACTAAAAATGCTAAAAAGGGCCTAGTTCTCTCTGGCTCCTTTGTAAGGCATGACTCTCTTAAGTTTCACAATGAATTCTGGAGGAGGCACAAGCATTCAAACCACAGCAATTGGTGTGTGACTTACAGCTGATAATTTAGGTAGGCATTTCACACATGTTGGAAGGCTCTATCAAAGCCTAAGAGTTTAACCTGTTTCTCCTTATGCGGAGCTGGGAGGCATAGCTTCTCTCCCACACTCTTGCACACTCCCATGCATGGACTTAAGGCATGTGTGTGCACTTCCCAGTGTTGGCAAAGGCAGGGACCCTGCTCTCAGGAGTTGCTGTTTCTGACCCTTTATCATCCTGAAAGCAGCCCTAAGGATAGTACCTCCTTTTCTGCTTCAATGTCTATTTTTCCTCCTCATGTAGCTATATTGCAGAGATGCCAGCGGCCCCGTGGTCACACTGCCAAGAGCTGGTGCAACAGCTTGTAGGGAGGTGAGATGTGGCAGGCCCTACCACCTTGGCCCCATGTGACACATCTCAGTTGGCTAGTTCTGAATGAGGATGCTGGATGAGACAGGCCATTTGGCCCTTGTTCAGATTGCAAGGTAAGAGTCCTTTGTCATCAAAATGAAGGGCTCCTGGGAAGGGAGGTGGCCTGTGTCAATGAGATCCTGTTTACCACTCTCTCCTAGAGCAGAAGATGCTACTCAAGCTATAGGGGAACAATCTGCATGCACATCAGCCAGGCAGAACTGAGCATGGAGGTCAGTGTACTCATTCAAAGGCATCTATCTCTGTGGCAGTTAATCACCTATATAAACATTTGTAGAAATGAATGACCTCATTTGATGCTCACAGCCAGCTAATAAAGAAGGCAGGGCACATAATGGGTCCCCATTTTACAGATGAGAGAACAGCAGCTCAGAGAAAGGATTTGATCAGGGAAGGATTTGGGGAATGTGGCATGTGGAGGAGGAGGAGGGAGCTGGGAGGTCTAGAGAAGAGTGTTGCAAAAGAACCTGGAAGCTCCCTGCTTGATGTAGTCACCCTTCTCACCTGCTCCCTTCCTTTCTCTTGGCTCCCACCTGCATCCTGCCCATGCCCACATCCATGACTCTTCATTCATTTAGGAAATGCTTACCTAATTTCCACTATGGGCTAGGTTAGATGAAGACACACAGTTGGGAACATAACTCACACTCTTCTCACCCTACAGAACCTGTAGTCCAGTTAGAGTGTAAGGCAGTAAACAAACAGCTGAATCATATGAGTGCTCATACTCTCAAGTGCTATGAAAAAAAGTAGGGAATAAAATAACAAGGGGCCCCACTTTGTCAAAGGCAGTCATGAAGTCCGGTCATTCCTGAATGCACTTATTCATTCATCCAACACATATTTATTCAACACCTACTCAGTGTGTTGGGCTAGGCTCTGTTCTATGGGTTGAGGACTCACCATGACCCATGTAACCAATTACCTGCTGCATTTCTCCCTTGGGTGTTTCATAGATAACTCAAACGAAACAAGGACATAATGTAACCAATGATCTGACCCCCGAACCTGCTCTGAGAAGCATCAAGCTCATCCCCTTTCCCGAGCAGAAAGCTTGGACTTTCCTGGCTCCCACTGATGCTTCAGTTCTCATGTGCAGTGGACTATGCCTTACTCAACAACAGTCAGCAAGCATGCCTGCTCGGCACACATTCCCACAGTGGGTGCCGGATGGTCACTGGCACGAAGTCGGCACAATCTTTGCATCAAGGGAATTAGAGTCTAGCTTCACCTCTGGGGGTGACTAGACCTCAGAGACATCTCTTCAGTCAATTTGGTTCTCTCATTCCCCTCTATGGGGGTTGTAGGTTTAGTTCTGGGAGGGGTACCCCTGCCTCCAATCCCCCACCTCACACCAAATGAATCTTCTTAGTGTTACCTAACTGACCTTTACAAGACAAATCTGACCATGACACTCCACCATGGAAAACATCCTCTGAGTCTTTAATGCCTACAGGGGCAAGTCCAAACCCCTTCCCAGGACATACAAGGATCCTTAGAATAAGCCCGTTGGAGCTTTTCCAGTCCTGGCTCCCATCGCTGGGCTCCCTACACCCGTTAGACTGAATTTCTTCATTCCTGGGCTCTCCATGCTGCATCTGGCCTTGGGATGTTGGCCTATCCCATTTCCTCTACCAGGAACATTGTCCCATGCATACCTGTTACCCACCTGTGCCATGTTCCTTCCCCTTCCAGAGCCAGTGCCAGTGATGCTCCTGCATTGAGCCTTTTCTGATGACAGCAGACAGGTGACTGACTCCATTCTGTATTTTCACAGCTCCTTCTTCATTCATCCGATGGCTGGTCTTGTAACTACAAAACTGGCTTTGTTTCTAACCATATGGTAGCTTCTGTGAGTCCTTCATAAACTCCCCACCTTCCCAGGTATTTCTGAGAATCTTCAAAGGCAACTTCCTAAGGGCCCCCAGGTCCGACTGTCAGCTGGACCCATCACGAGTGGCATTCACCATGGTCTTTCTTTCCAGCTCCAATCCAGAGCCCACAAAGCTGTTGGAGGAACTGCACTACTATTGTCAGAGCCTGTCCGTCGTGACAATACCAGTGTTCTTTTTTTAAAAAATTATACTTTAAGTTCTGGGGTATATGTGCAGAACGTGCAGGTCTGTTACATAGTTACACACGTGTCATGGTGGTTTGCTGCATTCATCACCCCGTCATCTACATTAGGTATTTCTCCCAGTGCTATCCCTACCCGAGTTCCTCACCCCTGACAAGCCCCAAACACCAGTGTTCTTGTGTGGGCTTGGATCAGACTACATGTGAAGAACTTCTCATGGATAAACTCATTTTGTTTTCACAACAACTGTGAGTAGCACTCACCCCCCATTTCAAAGATGAGAAATCCGAGACGCAGGAAAATGAGGGCCACACAGGTCAGGGCACAAGGCTGGTCAGTGGGAGGGCTGGGATTTGCCTTTGGTCAGCCCCATCCAGAACATGTATTCATACCTGCTGTGTGTGAGCCATACGCGGAGCCTCTGGACTCCAGCTCGGCTCACTGCCCTGCCCTTGTCCCTCTGCCCCGTGCCTGTTTCTGCCAAGTAGGCAGTGAGGCCTTCAAGGGCAGAAATTGGTTCTCACTCATTCTCTACTCAGCTCAATGCTAAGCCTACAATAAATGTTCTCTTAGTAAGCGTGTTACGTTTCTGGTGAGATTTCATTCTGTGGGATTATTTTCCTTTTCTCATTTTAGGTCTAAGCTTCTTCTCAATAGCAGGTCAGCCTCATTTACAGCCAAGCCTTTAGAAGGACCAAAGCGATTTGAGAGATGTGTGAGTCAGAAAAAGGTAGAACCATCCTCCACTGTAGAGGGCACATTAACCTCTGGCCATTCCCAGATCCCCTTTAAATGCCTATTTCTATTCATTTGGCCTCCAGACCAATATGGAAATATAACAATGCTCTGGGCAGCATTGAGGAGATCATGCGGCCGTGTGCTGGCCTCACGTGCAGGGAAGCATTTCCACAGTCAGCCTGTTATCCAAATCTTCCACTTTGGCCATGAATGTGCATTTTCTTGTCATCTGCAAATTGCACTGGGCTCGAGGAATAACTGTAAATTGGCCTCACTCTGGCTAAAGTCACATATCAGAGCTGAAGAGCAGAAGGATAATGGCTCCTCTGCCATGGTCCTAAGGGCCTCTGCCAACACTCTCAGTTTTTCTGGATTCTCTAACTCTTCTGATCGTGATGATCTCACTCCATACCCAGTATCTCACCATCTGTCAGTGATCCGCAGATGCCAGGCAGGACTTGAGTAGGGGTTAACTTGAACAAGAGGATTGGGATTGGGGAACCCAGTTAGGAAAAGTGGATAAGCTTTCCCAACCAGGAGAAAAGCTGTCTGGGGCCACAGAAGGAAAGAGCCATGTAAGTGTCTTGGAAAGTATAAATATAAACATGATTTATGATAAGTAAACATGTTTGTCCATTCACCCATTCACTGGTTATGTGATTAAACCAACCATTTTCAGGAACTGCTGGACAGGGAGATGAGCTAATATATCTGCCAGGGTCCAATTAGGAAAACAGAAACTGTCTACACGTTGGAAGCAGGAAATGTAATATGGACAATTTGTTACACCAGAAGAGCTGTGAGGATACCCAGAGATTAGCAACAGCTGGAAGCCATGAAGCTACAGGGACAAATTGGAGGTGGTGTCATCAGGGTCTAGGAGCTCGAATTGCTCAGAGGAAGCGTAAGAATCGGTAAGGCAGAGTAATGGCCACCTCTACCTTCTGAGGCCTCTAGAGAGAAGTACCTGGCTTCTCCCTTCCTCTCATCCTTCAGTAGTCTCCTGTGAGTGCCTTCCATTGGCCAAGCCCAGGCAGAAGCCAGCTGATGCAGGAGCCTGAGACCTGCAGCCTGTAGGGGTCAGAAGTTCTGCCATATGGAGGAGAACAGGGCAGGGCTGAAGAATGCATCTGTGGGCAACCCCTCTCATGGCAGGCACGAGGGATACAAATACTACAAAAGAAAACAGTAAGGACCATAATTGACTTTTTTAAAGCCCCTGGATCAAAACAGAAAGAGCAACGAAGTCCTTTTTTTGTGGAAGGAAAGGGTTCAGAAAGCTTTTTGGAGGAGATAGTATGAGTTGGGTCTTGATGAGGCATGAGAGTTTGACATGAAAGCAGAGAGAAGCCGTTTCAGAAGGCAACGGCATGCTCAGGGCACAGCTTCTGGAATGGGTCTGGCATCCTCAGGGAGCAGAGAGAGCTCTGGCAGAAGTGCAGGGTGTGTCAGGAAAGCCATCCCAGGGGGAAAGACGAGGATGTGTAGCAGCTGTACTGGCTTTGAATTGTGTGCTGAGGACATCAGATTTAGCCTGTAGGCTGGGAGAATTCTGCTGCAGGGTGGCTGAAAGAGGATGGTCCAGATCATCTTGGATACAGAGGAAGAGTGTGACACCCTGCCACCTCCCTGTGTCCCCTTCTCCTCTCCACTCTTCTGCTTCTTCTTCTTCTGTTAAGCAAATGGAAAATTTATGCACTCTGCTATTTGCTCTTCAACATTTATTCTAATGCCTGGATCCAAAATATTTTTGTAAGTCTCCATGGATGATTGCCTTCAGATCATAAGATATGTTATTTAAAAAGACAAATCTTTGCTTTGGATTTGCAAACATAGATTCAGTTGTGGTTTGTTTTCTTCTTTTTTTCTTTTGAAACCTTACAGGGGATTAGGAATTAAATCAGATTCATAATGCGGTTGATAAAGCAACTATGATTTTTGTTAAAATTGAGGTATAATTAATACGAATTGAGCTATGGCTCAAATATTCATCGGAATGTGAAGTTCACCTCTCTAGGTGACTGCTCAAAAGAGCAGCACTCATTCGAATATCTAAGTAGTCTGTTTAAAAATCAGTCTCATTATTTTATGATTAAGTATCATATAATTTACCTTAGTCATGAAGAGCAGAGGAGAAGAATAAAACCTCTCATTTGTATAGCACCTTACACTTTCTAAAACACTTGCACAAAATCAAAGGAAAGTACAAAGATATAAAGGTGGGGGGAAACAGAAGAGCAAGGAAGTGAATTATTCTTATGAGACTTTTTTTTTTTTAAGACACTGCACTGTCAAGAGAGACAGAAAGTCAATACCTGAGCATATTTCAAGAAGTCAATATCTAAGAATATTTTAGGGACTCTTTGTCAGAGGTTAGCAAGTTGAAACTGACAATGTCCAGTTAGCTTACAGATTTCTGAAAGGTTAAATGAACATTTTGAGCTATCAAAATAATATTCACCATCTACCCCTACAGCTTCTTTCTTACTTGAAGGGGAAAAGTATACCAATTGTAGCACACATTTTGGTAGCCTCGCTAGCATCCACTTATCCCTGCTCCCCTTTCCCTCAGCTTTAAAACATTATTTTTTAAAAAATGTGTGCTCTCATACTTTCCCCACTCCCACTTAAATCCCTCTGTGAGTTAAGGAAAAGCTGGTTCCTCCCCCTCCACCACCCCTGCCCTGCCTCTGCCAACCAGATTCCATCAGCTCCAGGTGTTGGACCTGACTGGCAGTTCATCAGCACGTGTTCTCCATCTCAACAAAGGGTTGGGTTCAGTTGTGAGCATGTGATCTAAACCAGTCCAATCAGAGGATTTTTTTTTCTTGAAATACTGGGATGGGCTTTTCTCTTGCTGTTAAAGCTCATTAGGAACATATAGTAGCAGGAGTTGCTGACTGCCATCTTTGACCATCAGCGGAGTCAGGTTAAGAATGAAGCTTTACCAAGCAGAGTAGAGCGGTGCTTGAGTTGCTGGATGGATTAAACCAGGTCTAAGGCTTAATCTAGGCTTGAAGTTTCCAGCTCTGGAAACCAATAAATCCCCTTGCAGTTCGCCCATTGGAGATGGGTCTTTTTTTTCTTACAAAACTGGGTGATAACCACAAAACTACTCTTCTAGCATGAAAATACTGCTTATGTGAGACACAGTAACTAAAACCAGCATTTCTTCAGCCCTTATAGTGACCAAATGTTTTCACATACATTGTTTTGTTGATTATGTATGTATCCTATCTTTAGATGAGGAAATGGTGGCCCTGGGGGGTTAAGTGACTTGCTTTAATAGTGAGGGTAATTGACCCTGGCTGCTATAACAGTCTTTCTGTCTCAGCACTTTACCATATATATATTTCCTGCTCACATCACAATCTGATGAGAACTAGGTGGCGTTCCTGGGTGGGTGTCCTTTAGGTGATGACTCATAGATTTAGTTCACCTCCCTTATGTGATCATGATGTTTTGGAATATTTTGTGTCTGTTGGCGTGGATTTGGAGACAGAATATGTGAAAAATCTCCAGGGAAGCTACAGAGGTAAGTCCTGGAAGCATGGCATCACTTTTGCCCACGTCCTACTGTCCAGAACCCAGTTGCATGGCCAACTGCAAGGGAGGCTGGGAAATACAGTCTTCCTACGTGTCCAGAGGAAGAGGGCGAGCATCTCTCTGTTACCCCTGTGGAGGGCCATCCCAGGATCCTGCCCGGTGAAGCTTGTAAGTGGGCTAGGATTCTAAGCTGAGTGTCTCAGTCCATGGACTCCTGTCTGTTTCTCTCGCTCCTCTTTCTTTTTCTCCTCCGCCTCCACCCCCCATACACAGTTGTATTTGGTTAATCCCCTCCATACGTGGTTACCCTGCTTATGTAAAGGCCAGCTGATATTTCCTCCCTCAGTATCTTCTTAAGGGAAGAAGAAACCCCCAGCCTCCCTGACATTTGATAGAACCTCAGAGGCTGTTGTTACTTTAGAAAAATGTTCACCACATAATAATGTATATGAGGAACTGATCATTTACTTACCCTCAAAGCAGATGGACTTTATAAGCAGAAGTGCTCTGTAATGCAGGCATAACTGGGAAGAACAAATCAAATTTCTCTGTGTACTTAGGGGAGAAAGAATTAATTCAAATGCAGGGGCTGCAGCTTCAGGTCCATTTACGGAAGCCGCAATCCTGCACCATGGCCACCAGGGGGAGCGCTAGGCCCATCCCTGCACAGATAGCTATTTTTAGGGGCTGCTTCTAGCCTCGAGGAAGAACCAAAGAAATAAAAGACTATGGTACTTTTTTAAAAAAAAAACCGGACCAACTTATAAATTATTTGTTAGTCCAATAAAAGGCAATTATCAACATTTCCTACTATTTCAAGAGTAATATATTCTGTGTTAGAAAAAGATTCAATTTACTCCGTGGCTATGATTCAGACAATGGGAAATGGGGAGACAACCACACCAAAAAAAAAAAAAAAAAAAAATTGTTATCCTGTATAAATCTCTGTCTTTCAAACCCGAATCAGAGGATGCGAATTCTGGCCCTAGTGGGCGTGAGATATTTGCCCTGAAGGCAGTGGAATTTGATGGGCTGGGGAAGGCGACTGGAAGGTGTGTGTGTGCAGTGACACTGTGTGTAACTCTCATTCTTTCCACAGCACAAGGGAAGTGAATCAGAGCACTCCTGTCCAAACAACTGAATAGTGAGCAATAGCAAATTGTTTTAGGAAGTATAATTTCACTATTTCTAACCCTATAGGCATATAATATAATATTGAAGCACAGAAGATATTGTCATATATGTATATAATGTAATATATATATATATATACACACACTATACACAGATATACACACACACACAGACAGAGAGAGAGAGAGAGAGAGAGAGAGAGAGAGAGAGAAAGTGTATGTGTGTACGTGTGTGTGTTTCTCCATGTTGCCCAGGCTGGCCCCAAACTCCTGGGCTCAAGCAAATGTATCCTCTTGCCTCAACCTCCCAAAGTGCTGAGATTACAGGCGTGAACCACTGCTTCCATCCGGGAGAGATCCTCTTTTATTAAGCAAAATTGTTGTTTCAAAGAGCCCTCCTGTTCTTCCCAAGCAATTGTGTGAGCATCACTCTCTTGCCAAGCAGCAGTGTCGTGTGATAGGACAAGCATGATTCCTTGACTCCAGAAAAACAGAGCCCATATTTCACCTCTGTGAGTCAGTAAAACTGAGACTTGGGGCAAATAACCTCTTCTGTCTTTGGTTTCTATGATACAATGCCTATCTTCCAGAATGAACATGAAGCTGGAATGAGAGAGTCTACATGAGTACCCAGCTCAATAAGTATTAGCTTTCTACTTTGATAAGGTCTCTTGTTTCCCTAAAGACGGCAACAAATACATTTGAACTGAGTTGTTGGATTCTACGTTGTCACATATCTGAGCCTGTGGGCCCAGATTAATGAGTTTTGCTTTGAGGCCATGGCAGGGATGAGGACTGGGTCAGGGTGGACCCACTCGGGTGTGGAGGCAGGCTTACTGAATCCCTAGCCCTAAAGAGAAAGCATGTTGGCAGAGGTGTGTGTTCTCTAGAGAACTGGGGCCCTTCACTGAGCTGAGAAGGGCTTTTTCTCAAGCACAGGGAACAAAGCCGCAGGCAGTGGGAATGTGAGCATGTAAACCAAGGCTCCCATCAGCTGCTGTAACTACTTGGAGACCTTTTCCTGACTGTGTGACAAGCAGAACAATAGGAGCTGATAAACCTGAGAGCCTCTGCTGGTGCAAATGACTGAATGTTTGTGTGCCCCCAAAATTCGTAAGTTGAATCCTAACCCCCAATATGAGGGGATTAGGAGGCGTGGCCTTTGGGTGGTACTTAGGTTATGAGAATGAAACCCTTACAAATGGGATTAGTGCTCATATAAAAGGGGCCCCGGGGAACTCCCTCACTGCTTTCTACCAAGTGAGGTTACAATGAGAAGCCAGTGTCTGTGAATAAGGAAGTGGGTTTTCACTAGTCACCGAATCTGCTGGTCCCTTGATCTTGGACTTCCCATCTCTAGCATTGGGAGAAATAAAATGCTTGTTGTTTAAGCTACCAAGTCTATGATATTCTGGGGTTATCATAGCCCACCCAGATGGACTAAGACAGCTAGTATCTGGGGAACTTGGAGGTGCAAGGTATAGAGCTTGAACGAAGGTGAGTTGCAGGGATTCTGCAGATCGCCAGGACTCTGGGGGCCAGCTCAGTGCTCCAGAAACAAGAGAGAGCTGATGCCCCTAGAGAAGAAGCCCAGGTACCACAAGGTTTGCCGTAAGGCAGTACAGTGAGCCCAGCACCTGCTCCCCATACACAGAACTGGTCTTGAACCACTCACTTCTACTCACCCATTCATCCTCCAGGCCTGATCCCTGGTTGTGAGCATTAGGCTAAGACCTCATACTCATCTCTGCTGTTTATTCTTAACACCCCTCCACCCCTGTCCTCCACCTTTCTCAGCCTTTGTCTGTGCCCTGGGGGACGGCACCACCTGGACTTCTTTGCTGCCTGTTCAGGTTAGGAAGCTCCAGCAGGAGTTCCCTAAGTGAGATAAGAAGAAAGTCAAAGTATTTCTTCCCTGCCCCTCTTCCTACTTGGACATGAAACTCTGCGAGCCCTGGTACCCTTCCAGCAATGGCAGCTCCCACCACCCTGCTCAGGGCCCCATCCCCACAGGCCTCTGGTGTTACTCTTTCCCTGCCCTGTTCCTGCTACCCTCTGTGTGGTAATGGCTTCCTGCTCTTGCTCAGTGCTGGGTGCTGGGTGCTCAACTCTTTTTTGTCAATTCCCTCGACCCTATTTACACCTCCCTGAGACGTCTTGTCATTAAAATCTCCGCTTTTCAACCACCTGGGGTGAATTCTGTTTTCCACAAGGGCCCTGATTTATATATATTGCCTCTTTGTAAATATTTGTTTACATATTATCTTATTTTAGAAAGGTGCTAAGAACTTACTTTAACTTTTGTGATAAAATGTAAAATCACAAAAGTTAAAGTAAAATTTTAAAACATGGGGACAAAGCATAAATTGGAACCAAAGTCAAAACTAAGAAAACTGCACCATAACCTCCCCAGTTGCTTATTGGCAGGCCACAAATGTAGCCCCTTGTTTTCTAGTTGTCCACAGAAAAAGTACAGCCTCTATTGAGTGCAGAGTCTACCCAATGCCAATAAACCAAGTACCCCGCACGAATACAGCTGTCAGCAGTGTTCTCTTAGTTGTAACGAAAAGAGTCTTATATGGAACAGCACCAGAAAGGGGAGGACTAGGTGAAGGTGTTGCCGTAAAGATGCCCTTGGCAGTGAAAGAGAAGGGCATGTCCCAGAAATCTGAGAACAGGAACCACAGTGTGGCCAGCCCTCCCGGTCAAGGCACCTTATCCAGGGCACCTGCAGAAATCTCAGCAGCGGGGCCTGCTGGTTCTGAAACCTCATGGTCTGCCATTAGCACCGCTGAGCTTTTTCTCACGGTTGGCTTCACTCTGCTTCCTTTCTGCCAACAATTTGCTCCCTCAAATGTCTGTGATCTTTCTCAGAGTCCTGGTAACTCAGGTTTCCACACTGTTATACTTCTGTTTGCACATAACATCAGTTTCTTCAGGATCTCTGTTCTAACTCATAGCCTCTCTCTGGGCCTTCAACCAGCCTCACTTTCTGCTGCTGATTCTCCTTATATCTTTCAGTTAGGTTTTCCAGAGTGAAACTGTGATTGGCCGTATTCTCTTAGGACAGAACTTTCTGTATTTGGTCACATCATAACTGGTGCTTGGTCAGGTGTCCACCCTAGTGCATTTCAGGGGCTGCCAGGGTGGTTAGGGTCACATGCTAAACGTGGCAGCTCAGGGTTGTGGTGTGGGCAGGGCAGTTTCCTTTGGAGGGAAAAGATCAACCCATATAGACTGCCTCATCTGGACTCTGCCCGTTGACGAGGAAAACCCCGTCAGTCATTTTTCACTCTTCACGAAGAAACTATGGATGATTTGTGAACATCTGCTGATTCTGGTCTCCTGAACTGCCCCAGGAGTCTCTATCATGACTCAGTCCTCTGTAAAAAAAATTTCTACTGATCTACTCCAGCCCTGAAAGCAGAATGCAAACACCAAAGGAAATATGGCCAGGGCAAAAACAGTAGATATTTGATTGTGGTGATGTCATTGGTTCCTGGGGACACCAGTGTGAGCTGGGGGCTACAAGACAAATGCTGACTGTTCTTGCTAGTCAGGACAGAGAAGTTCTCTAGCTTGCAATGAACTGACCCAGGACATGAAAAAGATGAGCTGCGGATGATGTCTCTGAAGGCCTCCAGCTGAGCGTGGCTGGGAAAGGCAAGCAATGTCACATAGCCAGTCTGGAGAGTGTGTCCTTCTGCAGCGTGGACAGCCATCAGAGGAGAACTTTCCCCAGGGGTCTTAGCACTGGTGAGTGCTGGCAGAGCTGCAATTCTAACCCTGCCACATATCAGCTCTGTGACCTTGGACAGATTACTTGATTCCTGAACCTGTGTCTGCATATATAAAATGCAGACAGTAATATCTACTTTGAGGAGCTGAAGTGAGAAATACATGATAGAGTGGTTATGAAGCACTTGGAGACTAAGCTTTCAAAAGCTGATAGTAATTTTTATGATGATGATTCCTGGTGGAGCTGCTGACCTGTTTTCTAATATTTGTACTAGGACTTGCGTTCCCAATGACTTGAATATAAAGGAACCTTTCAAATCAAAATGAGAAATTGTGTCACTTATGACGAGGCATCCATAGCATTTTGGGTAGACAGGGTGGTGGTTTTAAGCAGAGACTAGGGCTAGGTACTTCACACAGCTCACTTGGCTGTGGGTTGAATAATCTATTGCAAAACCCAGATTTGGAATTAAATTTTTTAAAAAGGCAATGGTACAAGAAAAGATAACAGGTCTCCCCAGAGGCCTGTTAGAAAGCATTTTCCTGCATGGAGACACAAGAATGGCTCAGTCCATTATAACATAACCCTGTGCCTGAAATCCTGGAGGTGGTGCGGGAAAGCGCAGGCAACCTTGACTTCGTATTGGAGTTGCCGTCTCTCACAACAGTCCCCTCCACCACTATCTGAGATCCTTAGTTCCAGTAAGGGTGTGAGCTCTAAGTCACTGAACTCTATCTACCTACACCAGCTGGGGAGGGCTGTAGAAGGCCAGTGGCTTAGGATTTCTTTTTTTCCTGCCTCCTCAGGGAAGAACTGTTTCCCTTCAGCCAAAGGGGCCATTTCTGCTGTCAGAAAGGAAAGAGCCCTGCTCAGTCTTGTTGCCAGGTGCAGGCTGAATTATCTTGCAAAAGCAACTGGAGTCTACCTTGGCTGAATTCAGCGAGGTTGTAAAATCACTTCCCTGAGGCACTCCAGCACCCAATTTTGAGATGAGTGGGGATTTACATGATTCAACGGAATGTTTCTTTCCAGTGTCAGGGTTCAGTCAGTCGTGAAGGAGGAATTTGTGAGCAAAGCTTACCAGCTGTGTTTGAGATTCATTCTTGTCCTTGTCTGGAGGGACTGGAGGAGCGGTGGCAAAAAAGAGCAAAATCTTTTGGGAAAAGTAAAAATAAATGATGCTCAGGAATGGGATGTATCTGCTCCCTTGGGACCTTGCGAGGCTCTCCTTTTTGAGGATGGGGGGATGAACCAAGAAAACTTTTCTAAGTCTAAATCCTCAATAAAAGGGACACTCAATTGCTGAATATTTACTATGGGTAGGTGCTATGTTAAGTCATTTACATAGCATTTTCTCATTAGATTCTTACAAAAGCTCTATGAAGTCCTCATCTTACATAGGAGGAAACTGAGGCTGAGAGAAATTAAGAAATGAGCCCAAGGAGACACAGCCATAAAGGTGCTCAGCTGACTCAGTACTACCCTACCCCAGGGAGACACTCCCTGGAGTTGTGGCTGGAATTCACACCTGACCGTGTTTATTTCCAAATACATATCATGCACTCTAAGAACAAAATGAGCCAGTATGCTTGCTTTGTACTTAGAGGCCCTACGTGATCTCCCTAAAAACAGGCTAGCAGGTAGCTGGAAGTTGGGGAGAAGTAGAGTCTGTATCACTGCCCTGTGGTTTAGTGGATAAAGCTGGAGATTGGAGTCCTCAGCCAGGCAGAATTCAGATTCATGCTGATCCACTTACTGGGTATGAAATTTCAAGAAATTCACTTATCCTGTCGGAGCCTCAGTTTCTTCATCTGTTTATATGGATTACTAATGGAACTCAGAGTGGTTGTCAATATAATGGCCTTGCTGTATGGTATAGGCTCCACAAATGTTAGATTTTCCTCTCTTGTGGTTATCTATTGTGGTGTAACGAACCATTTCAAAACCTAGAGACTTAAAATAAAACAATTTCTAATTTTGCTCATGAAGCTCCAATTAGGTTAAGTCTCAGTGGGGACACCTTGTTCCTTCTCTATGCAACATTGGCTGGGTGACTCATCTGGGAACCCTCTTTCAAGATGGCTCATTTGCATGGCTAGCAAACTTATTGTCAGTTCCTTTTGAGATGGGATATTTTCCTTGACCCCTTTGTGTGACTTGTGAAGGAATGGCTCATTTACTCAGCCTGCAGCTCTGAACCCCTCATGGGAGGGGGAGCTCACAGGTGAGTGGGTGCAGGAGCCCAAGCAAACGAAGCTGGAACAGGTCAGTTGCTCCTCTCTGGTGGGATCAGGCTCTGTGCAGTCCCACAGCAGGGTTCAAGTGAATTACAATGTTCTTTTAGCTCTGCTACCCAGAAAGGGGTGTCTGGACCCCTGGAGCCCCAGAGGGTGTATGTTACAATCAGTACTCTTTTAACATTTGCTGTTCATGAATGGCTAAGCATTTACCATCTCAGTGGAGAGTCAAGGTGATAGCCTTTTATGTCCTGCCCTCTTGGTACCTCAGTTCTTGTCTGGTGTCCAGGAAGAATCAGGTCTGTGAACGAATTGAAGGGTGGGGAATGCAGAGGGTTTTATTGAGTGGTGGAAGTGGCTCTCAGTGGGAAAGAAAGCTGGAAGGGGGATGGAGTGGGAATATAATCTTTTCCTGGAGTTCAGCTGTGCCTGACTGACCTCTTTTGTGAAGTCCTCCAGTCAGCCTATCCCTCTAAAGTCAAGCTACTTTTCTTCTACATCTGGCTGCTGCTTCTCTTCTCTCTACTCTGCTCTTTCACGGGTGGAGCTTGGGAGTTTTATGGGTACAGGGTAGGGGGATGGGGGATGAGCATGATTTTGAAAAAGGCAATATTCAGGCAGGAAAACCAGGATGTGAAGTTCTCATTTAGGGTCATGGGTCCAGGCTTGAGGGGGGAACCCTCTCCAGGGACCCACCTTCTTCTACCTAGTATTTCTCTGCCTCCTGTACATATCACTTTCCACACTGGTCTGTTCACAGAGCAGCTTGCGCTTCCTCACAGTATGGTTGCTGGATTAGAAGAGGAAGTGTCATGAAAGACATAAATAGAAGCTGTCCATTTATTAAAGTGTGGACCTGGAAACTAGCACAGTACTACTTCCGCCACAATTGGCCAAGAAGTTCCAGAGCCTAAATTCAAGGGTAGGGGACATTAAGGGGAGGAATATCAATTAGTTTTAGGATCTTTTGTTTTGTTTTGTTTTGTTTTTGTTTTTGTTTTTTTTGAGATGGAGCCATTCTATTGCCAGGCTTGAGTACAGTGGCACATTCTTGGCTCACTGCAACCTCCGACTCTCTGGTTCAAGCAATTCTCCTGCCTCAGTCTCCCGAGTAGGTGGGATTACAGGTACACACCACCATGCCCAGCTAATTTTGTGTTTTTAGTAGAGATGGGGTCTCACCATGTTGGCCAGGAGGGTCTCGATCTTCTGACCTTGTGATCTGCCCACCTCAGCCTCACAAAGTGCTGGGATTACAGGCATGAGCCACCGTGCCTGGCCAGGATCCTGTTTTAAAACTGCCATGCCACTGTGTGCCTTCTGGCTTCAAATTAGTTACGTTTATTCTACATGCCAACTATGTCCACTGCATCCCAATACCCCCAAAGCCTCATTCCATTATGGTGTTAGGTTCAGGCTCCAGGTCCAGAATCTTGACATTTAGTCAGGTTGAGATGCCAGTGAGGCTCCTGGGGTGCAGTTCCTCAGATAAAGCTCTTCTGATCAGAACTCCTGTGCACTAAAGAGACAAATCCTCTGCTTCCACTTACAATGGTGGGACAGACACACTTAAACCATCAGAGCAGTGGTGTTTAGTAGAAGCTGAGCTGCTAAGTCAGTCTGATGGGCAGGCGGGTGTCTTGTAGCAGCCTCCTGCGTGGACTGAGCACAGGCTTTACGACTAGATGTTCTGGCTTCCAATGTAGACTCTGCCACTGATTTTGTGGGTGGCAGCGAGTATGTCTTTACATTACTCAGAATGTTACTTCCCTTTTCCTTAAAATGGGAATAACAATCTGTGCTTCACAGGTCTTCATGGGATTTAAATAATTTACCATATTAGAAATTGCCTGACAAAATGCCTGGCATATACTAGGTCATCAATATGAGAATACATTTGGCATAATGATATTTATTTCACAGCATGAATGCCAGACTCGAAGTAAATGAAAGAGATTTGTAAACTGTACAAGTTTTGTGAAAGAATAATGTGTGTTTGTTTCTTTTGTTAATGTCTGTTGGCTGCTTCCCAATCCAGGCCCCAGCATCAGCAGTGAGGGGTACCCTCTGCCCCAGGGCTAGCGACAGCTTGGTCTCTGAGGCAAAAGCTGGGAAAGGGAACTGCTAGCTGCACATTAACCAAAAGTCATGAGAGTTTCCCTTTCCCTTTGTGCTTACCTTTGCTCTGAAGCCACCAGATTTCACCCACATGGGATTACAATAACATGTAGCAATCCAGCTTTTGGAGCAGAGAAAATTTCTAGAGAGGATAATTAGGTGAATCTACATTGTAGCCAAAAGAGCATCAGGGGTGGGTGGCCATGCAGTTTCTGTTTCTAAGAGTCAAAGATGAAATATAAGTAATATGGGCTTAGAATTAGGCAGACCAGGCCGGGCATGGTGGCTTTTGCCTGTAATCCAGCACTTTGGAAGGCAAGGTGGGCAGATTGCCTGAGCTCAGGAGTTCGAGACCAGCCTGGGCAACACAGTGAAATCCCGTCTCCACCAAAATACAAAAAATTAGCCAGGTGTGGTGGCGTGCGCCTGTGGTCCCAACTACTCAAGAGCCTGAGACAGGAGAATTGCTTGAACCCGGGAGGCAGAGCTTACAGTGAGCTGAGATCATGCCACTGCACTCCAGCCTGGGCAACAGAGTGAGACTCCATCTCAAAAAAAAAAAAAAAGAAAAGTAGGCAGACGAGGGTTCAAATCCAGCTACTGTCTCTTCTTGACTATGTGGTTTTGGGAATGTCCTTTCACCCACAGGATCCTCAGCTTTCTCACCCTGATAAGTAGGAAAATAATCATCCCAGCTCATGCAGTTGTTGTAGAAAGCACCGAGGCAATGCAGGTACAGAGCTTGCTTCATTGCCTGATGCAGAGGCAGTGCCAGGCAGATGCTACTTTATTATTATTGGGATAGCATGGGATGATAGTGTTCACCTCATGGGCTGGCATAACGATTGGATAAATTATATTCAGAGCATTGCCACAGAGTTAGACATGTAGAAAGTGCTCAGGAAATGGTAGCTGCTGCCATTAATAATTTTAATTTTAGCAACAACAGTGTTGATCACACTCAACTAACAATCTTTGGAAGTTTCTACAAGCTTGGAGATGAGAAGGTCTGAATTATGTATACAAATTCCCTGTGAAAGATTTCTTCTGCAAGAGCCTGTATAAACAATTTATTTGCACAAAACAAGAAGATAAAAAATATAAACAGAAAAGGAGCCATATTAAGACCAGTGCCCACAATTGTATTGATGGTTCACAGGAAAGAGTGCACAATAAAATCTCCACTTTGAAGATGGCACTGAATTTTTTAGGCAAAGAGAAATAGTAAGTGGAACAGGCTTACTGAACAGTTCAAACTGGGGCCACAAATCAGATATGGTTTTATTTATTTTCCAGTCACTGCCTTCAGCTAAGCTCTGTCTAAATCCACTTTCCCGTATCTTATTGGTAAGTCTACAGCTTTTTGGTCACTTTCAGCAATGTGGCTAAACTCGCTCTAGTATTTTAACCTCCTCGTCCTAACCATAGCACTCCATGGTCCCTTCTTAACCCTCCTTGTGTGGGCTACTCCATCAAGTGTCCTGCCTTCAGAAACCAGAAGAGAAGTAGGCACCAGTTTCTATGTTTTTATAAGTTCCCAAACTCCAAGAGACCTCTTTTAAGAACGTTCTTACAATGTTCCCCTCCATGTCAAGGTGGTCCTGGGCTGAGACGTCACATTCTACAGCTCAGTGGTCAGCAGACTGGGGAATATTTTGCCACGTGGCTGAGCTATTGATACAGTAAGGCTGTCAAACACTTATTCCAGCACGTAGGGGTTTAGACCACTCTCTTTCTCAGATCTGTGGCCAGCTGAGCAGCCTGTTTTCAGGCTATTGCAGGTGGTGGGTCAGCTGATTGAGTCTGGATTTGATCGAGCAATGCTAATTCAGGCTGAAGGTATGCAGGTTTGCTGGGCCCTTCTGTTCCGTGTGTCTCTTTTCCTCTGGGATAGAGGGATACCTGAGGCATGTTATTTTTGTGATGATAACAGAGACGTAAAAGGGCACCTCCAAGTTTCATGACCTCACATGACTATGTTCAAAAACATGAAGGGAAATGAGGATTCTCCCTGTACATCTCTGCTTCCACCAGAGTGGTAGCTTCCCCAACCACTTACCCAACAGATTTCCTCTGTATCTCATCCACCAGGACTGAGTCCCATGTTCGTCTTCAAATGGATCTCTGGAAAAGGGAAAGAGATGACCATGATGGGCTTGTAGAATGAATCGAGTTTTGTGGAAACAAGCAATCCTCCTTTAGGTTCCAGTGTCACTTCTGAGAACAAGCAAAACACATGCCCAGGTTAGGGTAGCTGAGGAAAAGGAAATGAGGAGGGAAGAGAAGAAGGAAGGATCCAACTTTATGTCTGGCATTAATCTGCTTGTAATGCCAACTCATCTACTGAAAAACAACTGAAGTTTCAGGAACACAGAGTGATATGCTCAGAAGGGGGCTACACCAGAGCTTCCCAAGCCTGCGGGTGGGTGGGGGGGTCCTTATTTCATATTCAATAAAATAAAAGCAGTGGCAGTAAGGAAGTTAGTAACTTTAATAACAATAGACTATACTTGGATATTAATAATAATTAGCTATTTCTAATACTTAGGTATTACCAGTTAAGTGCAGGCACTTTCTTAAGAGCTTCATAAATATGAATTCATTATTGTGTATTGCTCATGAAGACTGAAGTGGCCAATTGGCCTCAAGGAACCACACTTCCTGATAGTCACACCCTTGGATGGCCCCCTCCCACACTGATCCTGGGGTTGGCCGCAAGTTGCTTTCACCAGTGGGACACTGATAAGTGTGATAGAAGCAGAATAATTCTCTTTTGGGAGTCATCTACTGTGTTGTAAATAAGCTTCAGCTAGACTACTGAATCATGACAGGCCACGTGGCAAGAAACCCTGCCCGATGAGAGGCTGTCTTTCATGTCCCAGCCCCAGTTTAGCGCTCAGCTGAACAACCTTCCAGAATCCTGAGAAATAACAAGCCAATGTTGTTTCCAGCCACTGAGATTTTAGTGGTATAACTAGTATAACTACCAGGTTATACCACGGTAGAGATAGAAACAATTGGTACAACAAATGTGTGCAAACTCCTTGGACAATTTACGTGAATGACTTTCTTTTCCTTTCTCACTATTTGTGATCAGCCAGAAAAAGCTAAGGGGATGATTATGAGACTCACAGGGCTCATCTATTCATTCATTCGATACGTATTGATTGCATGCCTGCTCTGTGCCCGGCAGTGTGCTTGCTGCTGGGGTGCCGCCGTGAGTAAACAGTCCCGGCCTTCATGATGCATATAATTTATGACAGGAATCCCTCCTCCCTGAGGCCACTCTGAAAAGATGAGTAGTGCCCCCCAACAAATACATCATTTGTTTTCTTCATAACCTATTATGCATCTGTCTCTCATCTAAATCTGGCATTAATCTGCTTGTAATGTCAAAGACAGGGGACTAGGCAGACTTGGAGGTCAAGTTAACTTGGCCTAAAATCCTCTATCCTTCCTGCCTCCTTTTGGCCTCAGTTTCCTCTTTTTTTGGATTGGGCATAAGAATTTCCACCTAAAGCTACTGTAGGGAAGGCAGGAAAAGCACACATGCTCAATAAATGTTAGTTCTTCTTTCTCTTCTTTTATGGATTGAATAACTACATTCAATTTCAGGGCAATTTTCAACAGAGGGCAGTTCATGGGCATCTGGTCTGGACCTCTCCTGTTTGCTACAATGCTGATGCTGACAAGAATTTTGCACCACGCTCTCCTGATGCACTATACCTGCCCTGACTCCCTGCTCCTATGCAGTGGATGGCTGAGCCTGTGACCCTTGATGCGGGGCCACTTGTCAACAGAGTGTTACCAAAGACTCTCATGTACATTATTTCAATTACTCTTTCCAGCAGGCCCACGAGGCAGGTGTGCTTAGCCTCATTTTATAGCCGAGATACCCAAGGCTCAGAGAGCTAAAGACTTTTGCAAGGTTACAAAGGCAATTAGTGGCTGAGCTTGCCTTGAAACCCAGGTGCCCTACCTCCTGCCTTAAGGTCTTTCTAGTCTCTTTGCATGGCTTCCCTGCTATGCCATCCCCCACTGCCTAGTGCTACATTACAAAGACCTTTGAAAAGTGAGACCCAGAGCATTCTCAAGAAATAGAGGCCAAAATGCACAGTTATTATTTTTCTTGCAACTGTGTACATGGGGGGCATTAACATTCACTCAGGAGCTGCTGAAATCCACTCAACCAGAACGAGGCTGGTGAGGAGAGAACTGACCAAATTTGTTTACAGTGGGCTAATCCGGCTCTGTCTCTCACTCCACACAGCCTGGGAGAAAGTCTAATTACAGCCTGGCAGCCCAGAGTGTCTCATGGGAAGACGAATCTTGAATAAAAGTATGAAAACAGACTTGAATGGTGTGTGTGTGTGTGTGCATGTGTGTGTGTGCCTGTGTGTGTGTGTGTGTGTGTGTGTGTGTGTGTAAATTTGTTTTCTGGTCCTGCAGTTCTAAGAAGGATTTCTGACATAAGGATTATATAAGCCTAAGCTTGCTCACTGGAGGAGGCAGTGGAGATGAGCTAGCCCTCGGGTGTGGACACTGAAGTCCAGAGAAGTCAAATGACTGTTCCAAGTTCACGCAATGTGTTCTTGATAGGTTGGCATAAGAATCCAGGTGCCTGACTCTGGAGGTTCTGAGTTCCCTCTGGGGAATCCCCAAGGGGGTTTATGGCAGGTGCATGGTGTTCCAGGTCCTACGAGTTAGTCTCTAAGCTGGTTTCTCTGCCTCCAATCCTAAGTCCCCGATCCCCACCCCTCAGTGCATCCTCCAAGATGACCCCAGAGTGCAAAGTACAAGTCTGATCAGGATGCTCCAGAGCTTCAATTCATTCAGTTGTGCCTCTGTTTTCTTAGTGATGAAATACGTATCTGAGTCTTAACAAAAAAACCCCACAAAAACAAAAACAAAAAAACCTCACAAAACCTGAAGTTCATGGATGGAGCTTTGCCTGTTGTTCTGCCAATCTTTCCCATGGTATGCTTGGTTCTAGCCCCCCAGATAGCTGGTTGAGCCCCAAGATGGCCATGCTCTTTGGTACCTTCCTGGATTTGCTGATTTTGTTCCCAGTGTCTGGGATGCTTGCTCTTTCTTCTTCTCTCTGTTTAAAGCAACTTCTGCATCAACCAAGCTCCTATCCCCTTCTTCCTGCTTCCTTCCAAGCCTAAGCCTCACATCAGCAGCCATTGGTGATTGCTCCCAACTTGGCCCTTTGCAGCTCTCCATGACACACTCACCCCTAGGCACGGCATGGTGTTGGGCAGGGGCTGTGTTCTTTTCATCTCTGAGTGTTCAATACCCATCACAGTGCCTAACCCTAAGCCTCAATGGAATGAATGCAATAACTGATTGCCATGTGCATCATATCACTGACTATAACATAATAGTGAAAAACTTGTCAGCTCTCCCACAGCTCAGGTTCTGACTGGGTCACTATTGGGTCTGACACTTAAAGACTATAGTTCCTTTAAGGATCTCGTTTAAACTGTAAATACTCATGGGCTGACAATATAAAGATGCCTAAAATACATAGAAAAATGGTGCAAACATATTGGTCTACTATGTCAGTTTCTCAGTGACCCTCATCCCATTACTGATTCTTCAGAGGGCATCTTGGGCACCAGCTGAGAGCAAGCCCAAACACAGTAGCCATAGGTTGGTATTTCTGGAACAGTGAATCATTACAGAAAGGATGATGTGTTAGCCCATTTCACGCTGCTGTTAAACATACCCAAGACTGGGAAGAAAAAGAGGTTTAATTGGACTTATAGTTCCACATCGCTGGGGAGACTTTGAAATCATGGCGGGAGGAAAAAGGCACTTCTTACATGGTGGCAGCAAGAGAAAATGAAGAAGATGCAAGAGCAGAAACCCTTGATAAACCATCAGATCTCGTGACACTTATTCATTACTACAATAACAGTATGGGGGAACCACCCTCATCATTCCAATGATCTCCCACCATGTCCTTCTCACAACATGTGGGAATTATAAAAAAGTACAATTCAAGATGAAATTTGGATGGGGACATGGAGCCATATCATTCCACCCTGGCCCCTCTAAATCTCATGTTTTCACATTTCAAAATCCCAACAGTCCCCCAAAGTCTTAATTCATTTCAGGATTAACCCAAAGTCTCATCTGAGACAAGGCAAGTCCCTTTCCACCTGTGAGCCTGTAAAATCAAAAGTAAGCTAGTTACTTCCTAGATACAATGGGGGTACAGGTATTGTGCAAATATGGCCATTCCAAATGGGAGAAATTGCCAAAACAAAGTGGTTACAGGGCCCATGCAGGTCCAAAATCCAGCAGGGCAGTCAAATCTTAAAGCTCCAAAACGACCTCCTTTGACCCCAGGTCTCATATCCAGGTCACACTAATGCAAGAAATGGGTTCCCATGGTCTTGGGCAGCTCTGCCCCCGTGGCTTAGCCTCCCTCCTGGCTGCTTTCACAGGCTGGCATTGAGTGTCTATAGCTTTTCCAGGCAAATGGTGCAAGCTGTTGGTTGATCTACCATTCTAGGGTCTAGAGGATGGTTGCCCTCTTCTCACAGCTCTACTAGGCAGTGCCCCAGTAGGGACTCCGTGGGAGTTCCAACCCCACATTTCTCTTCTGCACTGCCCTAGCAGAGGTTCTCCACCAGCATCCTGCCCCTGCAGCAAACTTCTGCCTGGGCTTCCAGGTGTTTCCAGACATGTTCTAAAATCTAGGTGGAGGTTCTCAAACCCCAATTCTTGACTTCCATGCCACTCTCAGGCTCAACACCATGTGGAAGCTGCCAAGGCTTGGGGCTTTCACCCTCTGAAGCCATGGCCTGAGCTGGACATTGGACCCTTTCAGCTATGGCTGGAGAGGCTGGGATGCAGGAGACCAAGTCCATAGGCTACACACAGCATGAAGACCCTGGGCCCAGCCCAGAAAACCATTTTCTCCTAGGTTTTTGGGCCTATGGTGGGAGGGGCTGCCATGAAGACCTCTGACACACCCTGGAGACATTTTCCTCACTGTTTTAGGGATCAACATTCAAGTCCTCCTTACTTTTGCAAATGTCTGCAGCTGTCTTGAATTTCTCTCTAGAAAAATGGGTTTTTCTTTTCTATCACATCATCAGGCTGCAAATTTTCTAAACTTTTATGCTCTGCTTCCCTTATAAAACGGAATGCCTTTAACATCACCTAAGTCACCTCTTCAATGCTTTGCTGCTTAGAAATTTCTTCTGCTAGATACCCTAAATCATCTCTCTCAAGTTTAAAGTTCCATAACCCCTAGGGTAGGGGCCAAATACTTCCAGTCTCTTTGCTAAAACATAACAAGGGTCACCTTTACTCCAGTTCTCAATGAGTTTCTCACTTCTGTCCGAGACCCCCTTGGTTGGACCTTATTGTCCACATTGCTATCAGGCTTTTAGTGAAAGCCATTCAACAAGTCTCTAGGAAGTTCCAAACATTCCCACATTTTCCTATTTCTTTCTGGGCCCTCCAAACGGTTCCAACCTCTGCCTGTTACCCAGTTCCAAAGTCATTTCCACATTTTCAGGTATATTTTCAGCAACGCCCCACTCTACTGCATTAGTCTGTTTCCACACTGCTGATAAAGACATACCTGAGACTGGGAAGAAAAAGAGGTTTAACTGAACTTACAGTTCCACATGGCTTGGGAGGCCTCAGAATCATGGTGGGAGGTGAAAGGCACTTCTTACATGGTGGCGGCAAGAGAAAAATGAGGAAGATGCAAAAGTGGAAACCCCTGATAAAACCATCAGATCTTGTGAGACTTATTCATTATCACGAGAACAGTATGGGGGAGACTGCCTCTATAATTCAAATTATCTTCCACCACATCCCTCCCACAACATGTGGGAATTATGGGAGTACAATTCAAGATGAGAATTGGGTGGGGACATGGAGCTAAACCATATCAGGTGGGAGGTGAGAAGTTTATAAAGAAAAATAACATTTATTATGATTTTGCCTGGAAATGCTTGCTCATTCAGGTCAACTCACTAAACATCAATTAGGTACTGGGTGTGCATATATGATATATATCTGTATGTATATACACACTTATAAATATTTATAAACCCAATAATCATGAAACCCACCAGATGGGGGAGTGATGAAGGCAAAATGGTAAAACAACTTGTCCAAAGTTGCAAGACTGGTTTGCGGCTGTGTTGAGGTTTCAATCCAATTATGTTTGCACTTAAAAGCTGAAATCTTCTTATAACTGTGTAAAACATGCACCTACTATCTGTCAGCAGTGGAGATACAGAGATGATTTAAATCACGGTCTTTACTCTGAAAAAGCTAATGGGCTAGCAGGAGAACAGAAAGTAACAGGCATCTCTATGTGATGCTGGGAAGGAATAGAAGGCTGGAAACAGTGGGAAAAGGTGATGTGACCGGGGACATTGTTTAGAATTGCCTGCTCATGGTGACCACACAAAGCTAACCGTCTTCTAGTGGGCTTTAGGATTGTGCTTAATGTTTCTGCCTGCAGAATTCTCCCTTATTGCTTGCAGCAGGGGCAGATGAAGCTGGCCTGGCTATGGAGAGCTAGTTTCACTCACTGACTCTCACGTATCTGGTTCTCAAAGACTCTGGGCCAGGCATAGTCCTGCCTTCTGGAAGTTCACAGAAATCACAAGCAGGATGAAGGATGAACCATCAAGTCAGTGGTCTTTTAAAGTGAGTGGTATGGCCCGGCATCATGGGAAGAGAGTGCTATGCCGCACCAAGCTATAAGTGAAGGCATCACAGAGAAGCAGACAATTGATGGGTGGACGAGGCCTGGAGAATTTGCTCAGGTTCAAAATTAACTGTTTTTATTGCAGTCAAATTCCAACACAGATTTTTCAAAGGACCACCCAGATTTGTCCAGAGCTGCTTACAATGCTGAATACCTATTTGGGAAAAGGTCTTTAATTTTTGCTCTAATGAGCCAGACACTGACTCCCTCTCATCCAGCTCCCTTAAATGCAAATACAAAGCTTCAGTATGAAGTGGGGAGCAGCAGGCATGCATTAGCCCATTCGTTGTTAAGCCTTTGGTTGAGACCAATTACTTAAACCAGCCCCACTTCATTTCTAGTCGAAAACCACTGGTAATGTCTGTTGGCTGCTACCAGGGACTGAGGAGGCAATCAGGAGGAAAAACAGATGTAATAGACACGTAATCTTACAAAGGGTGAAGAAGGGAGGATGGAGAAGGCAGTGGACAAGAGATGCTCATTTGCTAATTCAGACTTTTTACTAGGTACTGTACTGAATATTTTGCAGGCTTCTCCAGTGAGGGAGCAGAATATCATCACCCAGTATACCCACACACCCACCCACACATATACACATACATATGCAGCCCCCAGAGAGATACATTAAACAAACCCGCAAAACTGCATGTCCAGCCATCCATGTTGACTACCAATCAGTCAGCTGCAGAGAAACTTTATGTCTTCTATGACCATGGTGAGATTGGCCACATTCACTTTGAAGTTGCTACTTTGAGTTGGTCTCAACGTTTTCAACACTTGAGTTACCATAATGGTACTGGAACTTGGGTAGAAGGGGACCTTTTACCATGTTGCCACCTGGGATCTACAGCTGGAGTCATTCTATCAGCTTCTGCTGGTTACATCACCCCACCACAGGGGCTCATCAGTCCAAGGAACCAGGACACAGATTTCTCACATCCTCCTTCCAATGGTCTCTTTGCCAGATCCCTCCTTTCTTCCACTTTATCCTTTCTTGGTACTTAAATGAAAGCTTTCATGCATATGAATGGAAGAAAAATAGATTGTGAGAAGGGGGAGCATTGTATGAACAAAGCAGCAACAGCTGCTCAAAATGCCCAGTTGTGAATGGATTTCTTCATGTAGTGTTTAAATATCTTCATTTTAGATACTTAAATATCTTTGGATGAAATATCCTCATTTAGTGCTTAATTTTATCCTGTTAGGTATTATTTTATCCATTTTGCAGATGGCGAAACCAAGGCTAGGAGACAATAACTGGTTAGTGGCACTTTCTGATCTAAAGCTGTGTTTTTTCCACTCCACCACACTGCCTCCATTTGCACTAGGTTTGCAGAATTTAGCTCTCCTGTTTGGATTGGGCAAACGCAGGGCCAGCACAGAGTGCATGTGGTGCAGAGCTTCTGAAAGCTTTGCAGAGAGCACAGATCTGAATGTCACCCTGTGGGAGCAGTCTGAGCCAATACAGGACATATTCCATTCTGAGGTCATAACTCACAGGCTGACTTAGATAGTGAAAAGTGTTTCCCTAAGACAGGCAATGTGTTTTCAGAATGAATTGCCATCTCACTGTCTGTTCTGCATGGTATTTTATAACTATCTATCTTCGATAACAAAATGCTACAATTAAGGTGGAATCCACATATGCAAACCTAACAATTTTGTGGCATTTCCCATTCATCTTAGAACATTTGGGCTGAAAGAAGATAAATGCCCGTCCCCCAACCCAGTGCCTGCATGCACACATGCACACACATACTCACACACACTCATAAAGCCACTGAACACTCCTGTTTCTTATTAGCTTTCTTCCTTTGATTTCATCCCGTGATGATTTGGCTTTCTTTGTTCCCTAGAAGTTATATTCATTCTCTGCTCTGGCATAATAGATAATTAGACTTGGAGCTAGAAGACCCAGGCCTTGGTCCTGATGTGCCACTTAGCAGTTGCACCAGACCAGAAAGATCTGAAGTTTTGCAGTTGGACAGATTACAAATCCATGACTCCAAGATTCACCTGCTGTGTGACTGCAGGCAAATTGCTTAACCACTCTGAACTTCAATATCCTCATTCTCTCTCTCTCTCTCTTTTTTTTTTTTTGGCAGAAAGAAAAAAAAAAGGAGTGAAGGAGAGGAAGAAAGAAGAGGAAAAAGAGGGAGAGAGAACAGGAATGTAGTTTTGTTTCTAAAAATGGGTATTAATAATGGCTGATCAATATTTTGTGTATTTAAGGTGGAGAATATATATTTTGTGTATTTAAAATGGAGAGCTCTATAAATATTTATTGAGTTTACTTGTTCCAGATCTGAGTTCAAGTCCTGAATATCCTTACTAATTCTCTGTCTCGTTGAGTCTAAATCTCTTTATGAGTCTTATATATCTGGGTGTTAGGATCATTAGCTCTTATTGTTGCATTGATCCTTTTTACCACTATATCTTTGTTACTTTGAAATCTATTTTATCAGATGCAAGAATTGCAACTCCTGCTTTTTATTTATTTATTTATTTGTTTATTTATGCTCTCCATTTGGTTGGTAAATCTTTCTCCATCCCTTTGTTTTAAGTCTTTGTGTATCTTAGGATGTGAAATGGGTCTGGATGTAGCATACCATTAGGTTTTGGCTGTATCTTTTGATTGGGGGATTTAGTCAATTTAAATTTAGGGTTACTGCCATTTAATGTTAACTGGCTGTTTTATCCATTCGTTGATGTAAATTCTTCTTTATAATGATGCTCTTTACTTTTTGGTATATTTTTAGAAAGGCTAATACTGGTTGTTCCTTTCTATGTATAATGCTTCTTTCAGAAGTTCTTGTAAAGCAGGCCTGGTGGTAATAAAATCTCTGAGTGCTTGCTTGTTCATAAAAGATTTTATTTTTCCTTCAATTGTGAAGCTTAGTTTGGCAGGATATGAAATTCTGGGCTGAAAGTTCTGTTCTTTAAGGATGTTGAATATCGGCCCCCACTCTCTTCTGGCTTGTAGGGTTTCTGCTGAGAGATCTGCTATGAGTCTAATAGGCTTCCCTTTGTGGGTAACCTGACCTTTCTCTCTGGCTGCCCTTAGTATTTTCTCCTTCGTTCAACCCTGGTGAATCTAACGATTATGTGCCTTGGGGTTACTCTTCTTGAGGAATATCTTTGTGGTGTTCTCTGTATTACCTGGGGTTGAATATTGTCCTGCTTTGCTAGATTCGGAAAGTTTTCCTGAATAATATCCTGAAGAGTATTTTCCAGCTTGGATTCATTCTCTCTGTTGCATTCAGGTACACCTATCAAACGTAAATTTGGTCTTTTCACATAGTCCCACATTTCTTGGAGAGTTTGCTCATTCCTTTTTATCCTTTTTTCTCTATTGTCTTCTCGTTTTATTTCATTAAGTAGGTCTTCGACTTCTGATATCCTTTCTTCTGCTTGATCAATTCGGCTATTCAAATTTGTGCATATTTTGCTACGTTTTTGTGTTGTGTTTTTCAACTCTGTTAGTTCATTTATATTCCTCTCTATATTGTCTATTCTTGTTAGCAGTTTGTCAAACCTTTTTCCAAAGTTATTAGTTTCTTTACATTGGGTTAGAACAAGTTATTTTAACTCCCAGAAGTTTCTTATCATCCACCTTTGAAGCCTACTTCTGTTAATGGCACAGAGTCCTTTTCCATCAGGACTTGTTCCGTTGCTGATGAGGAACTGCAATCCCCTGTAGAGGGAGAGGGGCTCTGATTTTGGGTATTCTCTGCCTTTTTAGGCTGGTTTCTTCCCTTTGTTATAAATTTATCCATCTGTCGTCTTTACAAGTACCGCCTTTCTCGTTGGGTTTCTGAGTGGACTCCCAGTTTATTGATTCCTAGCGCTGGAATCCGAGTAACCCACTGCGCCGGCCAAAACAGCAGCGATAAGACTGATGGTGCTCTTCTGCCCGGGAATCTCTTCCTGTTTACACTGCACGAAGAGCTGCCGCGACAAGGTGCTGGCAAAACTCCTGCGCCGGCCACAAGAGTGGCGCTGGCGACCTGTGGGTCCCCTCCACTGGGAATCTTCTGGTCCATGAGTGATGAAAGTTTGTCTGAAAGTGTGGCATCCTCTCGTTCTCTGCACTTTCACTGTGAGCTACAATCCAGAACTGTTAGTAATCAGCCATCTTGGATCTCCAAGATCCAAGAATATCCTCATTCTCAAAACTGCATCACTATTACCGGCCTTGCACAATTGCTGTGAAGATTGAATAGACACATAAGGTGGCAGGCACTGGGCCTGGGATTCCAAACATCTTAGTTTCATTTTCCCCTTTAATCACTATCTCTCTGACTCTCAAGATTCTCTTCAGGATAACTATATATATATAAATGTATATTTTGAGATACGTCTGGCTCTGTCACTCAGGCAGGAGTGCAGTGGTGTGATCTTAGCTCACTACAACCCCTGCCTCCTGAGCTCTGTTGATCCTCCCACCTCAGCCTCCCAGGTAGAGAGGATTACAAGTGCACACAACCATGCCTGGCTAATTTTTGAATTTTTTATGGTGATGGGGTTTCACCATGTTGCCCAGGATAGGATATTGATTTTTATCTCACAAGATTATTTTGAGACTTAAATGAGAAAATATACCTGAAAGTATTCTGAAATAGTAATCTATTTTTTTTCCTTTTTGCAACAGAGTGTTGCTCTGTCACCAGGCTGGAGTGCAGTGGCTTGATCTTGGCTCATTGTAACCTCTGCCTCCTGGGTTCAAGCGAGTCTCCTGCCTCAGCCTCCCAAGTAACTGGGATTACAGGCACGTGCCACCACACCTGGCTAATTTTTGTATTTTTCGTAGAGACAGGGTTTCACCATGATGGCTAGGATGGTCCCCATCTCCTGACCTCAAAATCTGCCCGTTTCGACCTCCCAAAGTGCTGGGATTACAGGCGTGAGCCACTGTGCCCAGATGTAATCTATTTTTTATTGCTTATTTGCTTATCCACTCAATCAACAACTGTTTCCTGTTAAAGATTTATTGTTAAGTGATTCGGATGAGCATAAAGAAGAATTGGACACAGAACTTACACTAAAGAAATGTTCATTCTCCAGTTACGTCCTGCTCGCCTAGAAGAATGAAGCAAAAATTAGAAGTGCTGCTGGCACATTTATGAGGTTTAGCTTCCAAGGAGATACCTTTTAAATGGAACCACCAGTGAAAGATTGATGATGGATCTGACATTTGAGAGGATGCTTGGTAGAAAGTGAGGAGATGATGGACAAAGGTAGTTGAGGTGGAAGGCGCAGAATAAGTGGAGCCACAGCAGCAACAAAGCATGAGGAAGGTGGGGGGAACCTAGACCACGCTGTCGGGGACCATTGCAGAGCTGTGGTTGATAATGCTGCAAAAATGGGCTGAGACCCATTTATGAAGGAATTTGGACTTTTACTTTTATAGAAAATGGGGGGGGGGCACTGCAGCCTTCTGAGCATGTCAGTGATGTTGTCAGAGACTGTTTTTGTGATGATGAATCCAGCAGTGCTATAGAGGGAGGGTTGAAGTGAGGAGAGGCGGAGGCCCACTAGGAGTGGCTTATGAGAGCTTCAGAGAGATGAGGCCCTGACATGGATCAAAGACAGTGAGGATGAAGGAGAGAAGCTTGGTGGGAAAATATGGCAGCAGAATATGGTGGAATGTAAGGGTCCGTGTGGGGTTGGGGTGGGAGAGGTGATAAAGGTTAAGGAGGAGTCCCAAAGCCATTGAGGGCTGGGATAAGGAGAAAAGGTATGAGAGACATTTCAAGAAGGAGCTGCTTTAGGAAGGAAGACCCAATAGCTTATATTTCAGGGATCAGGGCAAGGCAGACCAGCTTTTCTATGGGGCAGTGTTTCCCAGCCTAGGTATTAATGATATTTTAGGCCAGACAGTTTCTTGTTGTGGGAGCTGCCCTGGGCATTGCAGGATGTGTGGCAGCATCCCTGGCCTTTGCCCACTAGATGCCAGTAGCAAAAACTCTTTTTTTTTTTGCTTTTGAAATAGATAATTCTTTTTTTTTAACTTTTTATTGTATTTTAGGTTTGGGGGTACATGTGCAGAACGTGCAAGACAGTTGCATAGGTACACACATGGCAGTGTGTTTTGCTTCCTTTCTCCCCTTCACCCACATTTGTCATTTTTCCCTAGGCTATCCCTCCCCAGCTCCCCCTCCCCACTGGCCCTCCCCTTTTCCCCCCAATAGACCCCAGTGTTTAGTACTCCCCTCCCTGCATCCATGTGTTCTCATTTTTCATCACCCACCTATGAGTGAGAATATGCGGTGTTTCATTTTCTGTTCTTGTGTCAGTTTGCTGAGAATGATGTTCTCCAGATTCATCCATGTCCCTACAAATGACACGAACTCATCATTTCTGATTGCTGCATAATATTCCATGATATATATGTGCCACATTTTCCCAATCCAGTCTATCATCGATGGGCATTTGGGTTGGTTCCAGGTCTTTGCTATTGTAAACAGTGCTGCAATGAACATTCGTGTGCATGTGTCCTTATAGTAGAACAATTTATGGTCCTTTGGATATATACCCAGTAATGGCATTGCTGGGTCATATGGAATTTCTATTTCTAAGGCCTTGAGGAATCGCCACACTTTCTTCCACAATGGTTGAACTAATTTACACTCCCACCAACAGTGTAAAAGTGTTCCTTTTTCTCCACATCCTCTCCAGCATCTGTTGTCTCCAGATTTTTTAATGATTGCCATTCTAACTGGCATGAGAGGGTATCTCAATGTGGTTTTGATTTGCATCTCTCTGATGACCAGTGATGATGAGCATTTTTTCTTATGATTGTTGGCCTCATGTATGTCTTCTTTTGTAAAGTGTCTGTTCATATCCTTTGCCCATTTTTGAATGGGCTTGTTTGTTTTTTTCATGTAAATCTGTTTGAGTTCTTTGTAAATTCTGGATATCAGCCCTTTGTCAGATGTGTAAACTGCAAAAATTTTTTCCCATTCTGTTGGTTGCCGATTCACTCTAGTGACTGTTTCTTTTGCCGTGCAGAAGCTGTGGAGTTTGATTAGGTCCCATTTGTCTATTTTGGCTTTTGTTGCCAATGCTTTTGGTGTTTTGGTCATGAATTCCTTGCCTACTCCTATGTCCTGAATGGTTTTGCCTAGATTTTCTTCTAGGGTTTTTATGGTGCCAGGTCTTATGTTTAACTCTTTAATCCATCTGGAGTTAATTTAAGTGTAAGGTGTCAGGAAGGGGTCCAGTTTCTGCTTTCTGCACATGGCTAGCCAGTTTTCCCAACACCATTTATTAAACAGGGAATCCTTTCCCCATTGCTTGTTTTTGTCAGGTATATCAAAGATTGTATGGTTGTAGATATGTTGTGTTGCCTCCGATGCCTCTGTTTTGTTCCATTGGTCTATATCTCTGTTTTGGTACCAGTACCACGCTGTTTTGATTACTGTAGCCTTGTAGTATAGTTTAAAATCCAGTAGTGTGATGCCCCCTGCTGTGTTCTTTTTGCTTAGAATTGACTTGGCTATGTGGGCTCTCTTTTGGTTCCATATGAAGTTCATGGTGGTTTTTTCCAGTTCTGTGAAGAAAGTCAATGGTAGCTTGATGGGGATAGCGTTGAATCTGTAAATTACTTTGGGCAGTATAGCCATTTTCATGATATTAATTCTTCCTAACCATGAACATGGAATGTTTCTCCATCTGTTTGTGTCCTCTCTGATTTCGTTGAGCAGTGTTTTGTAGTTTTCCTTGAAGAGTTCCCTTACGTTCCTTGTGAGTTGTATTCCTAGGTATTTTATTCTTTTTGTAGCAATTGTGAATGGCAGTTCATTCTTGATTTGGCTTTCCTTAAGTCTATTATTGGTGTAGAGGAATGCTTGTGATTTTTGCACATTGATTTTATATCCTGAGACTTTGCTGAAGTTGCTTATCAGTTTCAGGAGTTTTCGGGCTGAGGCGATGGGGTCTTCTAGTTATACTATCATGTCGTCTGCAAATAGAGACAATTTGGCTTCCACCTTTCCTATTTGAATACCCTTTATTTCTTTTTCTTGCCTGATTTCTGTGGTTAGAACTTTCAGTACTATATTGAATAGGAGTGGTGAGAGAGGGCATCCTTGTCTAGTGCTGGATTTCAAAGGGAATGCTTCCAGTTTTTGCCCATTTAGTATGATATTGGCTGTTGGTTTGTCATAAATAGCTTTTATTACTTTGAGATACATTCCATCGATACCGAGTTTATTGAAGGTTTTTAGCATAAAGGCTGCTGAATTTTGTCGGATGCCTTCTCTGCGTCAATTGAGATAATCATGTGGTTTTTGTTTTTGGTTCTGTTTATGTGGTGAATTACATTTATAGACTTGCGTATGTTGAACCAGCCTTGCATCCCCGGGATAAATCCTACTTGATCATGATGGATAAGTTTTTTGATTTGCTGTTGCAATCGGCTTGCTAATATTTTATTTAAGATTTTTGCATCTATGTTCATCATGGATATTGGCCTGAAGTTTTCTTTTCTTGTTGGGTCTCTGCCGGGTTTTGGTATCAGGATGATGTTGGTCTCATAAAATGATTTGGGAAGGTTTCCCTCTTTTTTGATTATGCAAAAACTCTTAAGTTGTGAACATAAATATCTCTGAACATTGCCAAATATTCCCTGAGCACAAAATCACTCCCAGTGGAGAACACTGTTGTAGGGAGGTCATCTCCTCATGAGAAAAGCTGTGGGAGGAGTGGGGAACCTGAGCTACATTTCCCAGGGGACTCTGTGGATCTGTGTCAGGAACTTTGACTATGGATGGGAAAGGATGGGAAGTTCGTAGAAAGAGATGGCTTCCAGATATGCCATCCTGAGCTGGCCCTGGGGTGTTCAGATAGAACACCCCCCATTATCCTCCAAATCTTGTGAAAGCGTTATGCAATGCCAGTCATGCTGGACTATTGTGGAGCAAGGAGAAAGTGTGGTTTTCCAAGTAGGCTAGAACTGAGGCCAAAAGGACCCAAGAGTCAAAATGAAAAGAGGTAGGAGAAAGAGAGACACAGAAATCACAGACTCCAGGGCTTCCCAGGACCCAGAATCCACATTTACTCTGTCAAGTTTACTAAAATCTCTGAGAAAAAGAAGATGATAACAATTTGGCGACTTTAAAAAAATCTGCGCATTTAAATCAGAAACACATTTTCTTAAGCATACAAGTAATTCATTAAAATTTCCCCTAATTTTGAGATCAGTAATTACTACTGGACAGTCCTGCTAATGAGAGAATTTAAATATTCTCAAGGATATTGAGATAGCTTTACAACCTTGGGCAACTTACTTACTTTCTCTGGGCCTCCGTTTCTTCATCTGCAAAACGGAATTAATAATTTCCATCTAATATCCCTGCTATGAAAATTAAATAAGACATAGGAAATGCCTGCCACGTAGTAGGCATTCAATTATTGACTGTGTATCTATCCATCATCTATATATTTACCTACCTCTCTATTCCTCTGTCTCTATTAATTTAATTTAATTTATGTCTGGTAGAATAAGAGATTATATGCATTAGTCCAGATGTGTGACTTTATTGACATTATAATTCTAGAGAATGCTTCTGGAGATGTCTATTTAAGACATCTGGCCCCCTCAAGAAACAGATATACTGGATCTTAAAGATACCCAGTGTCTGTATGAAAAGTGGAAAGTCCATTGAATTACATATAGTTTTCAGGCTCCAGCTGCTTGGCAATATACAGTAGAATCTTCATGTAACTGTTAACATTTCCCACATTTTTCTGACTGCTTTATGTCTGAGTTGACATACCTATATTAGCCCTGTTTCAGTCTTGCAAAATAGATTGATCTGACCTCAGAAGTTCCAAGAGACACTGAAAAAGACCAGGAATTCTAGAACTGCATCTTGGTTTGGTTTTTGTCTCCTTTTGAAAATAAGACCTCTTTGCTAAGCTGGTATGGTTGAATATCTTCCTTTTTTTAACCACATGGATATTGATTTTGAAAAGGTCTAAAGGGCAGTGGCCTTGGTGTCTGGAACAGTTTTAGAGTATTTAGGTAATCAATACCCTGGTTACTGTTTAACCACATTTGAAAGAGAATCGGGTGAGTTCTGTGCGAATCTGTGTGTAACTGGGTGAGTTTCTAACATCAGATAGATTTTACAGGTCTCAGCCTGTAGACATCTTTTACTCCAATGTCCTGAATAGATAGTTTTATTCCTTTAAGGTAATATAGCGTGGTGGCTTCTGGCTGAGATGTTTGCTGTTGTTTTCTTCATCTTGTCTTTGATGACTTGTCAGCCTGGGGTAACTGCACAGGAGAAGGTGAACCAGTAAGTGGGCCGTATGTCTCCGCAAAACTTGCACATAGGAATCACCTGCTGGGGAATTAAGACACTTTTATGTCTGCAGCAGAGGCTGTGTTACAATGGAAAATAACCTCTTTTCATGTTATTATTACTCCTGTGGAGGATGATGGGGCAGTGAAAAGACCAGGAACTTGGAGTTAAGCCAGCCTATGTGTAAATCACAGCTCTAATGCTTAGAAGCTGAGTAATTCAGGGTAAACCATTTAATCGGTTTGATCCTCAGTTTCCCTAGCTGTAAATTGAGAATAATAATACCTCTTCTATAAGAGTTAATGTAGATAAAATAAGATCCTGGATATAAACTGTACTCAGCTTATAGTGTGCACTTAATAAATGATAGTTCTCCTGAGTGGTGCTGAACAGTTAACTTAACCCCTACTTCCTTATCTGTAAAAGAGCATCATAGGAATACCTGTCTCATAGTTTTGGGGGAGGATAACATTAGATAATGTGTTCAAAATCACTTTGAGAAAGACAAAGGACTATAGAGATCCTGGGTCATTTGATTCTAAAAATGACTTTACCTTTTGCTATGGATAATAGAGGAAGGCGATATTTTCATATGTACATTGCATTTTACTCATTCTATTTTTTTGAGATTTCCAACCTATCTTCATGTTTTATTTTTATTTTTTGTATCTTAATATCAAGTATTTTGTGGTGCCTGAGAAGTCCTTTATTTTACCTCTAGGATAGCTCTGAATCCCTGTCTCCCAAACATTAAAGATTTTAAATAGAATTATTTAATTCTAATTCTTAATAGATGATGCAATTTTGAATCATTAGTGCTTTTAAATGCTAGAGCAAGTGAGAGTTCCTTTAAGTAACAGTTCAGAAGGGAGGAAAGCATTTTTATAAGCAGTTAATTTATAACTTGTATTTAAAGGAAATACAATTTTGAAATCAGAAAAGTCATCTCTAATAATTAGAAGATAAAGGCAAGAGAACTGTGGTAAAGGAAATCTCTGACGAGATATTCTTAATTATAAAAGCTTATCATTGTAATCCTTTTTGAAAATGAACAAAGAGTCTTGATGTTTGATGAACTTATCAAACAAGACAGACCAGTGAAGAGGCAAATTTCAAGTCAAGGCAAAATAGAACCAATTAAATACTTTACAAAGTGCTGAAGAAGGAAATCATGAGGTCTTTGTGTCTAATGCCAATGTGTCTGACACTGACTTTGAAAGTGAAAAACTACGTGGTGAAATGATTTTATTAGGTCCAGATTCTGGCACTGGCATTTACTAGCTGTCTGATCTCAAGCAAGTTATTTAATTTTTCCAAGCTTCATTTTCCTTACCTGTGAAATGGGAGGAAAGTAAGAACAAAAATTAAATGCATGAAAGTACTTAGATCAATACCTATTACCCTGTAAGTATTCAGTGAAAGCTGTCACCACTGCTGTTGTGTAATTTTTTTTTTTTTTTTTTTGAGATGGAGTTTTGGTCTGTCACCCAGGCTGGAATGCAGTGGTGCCATCTCAGCTCACTGCAACCTTCATCTTCCAGGTTCAAGTGATACTCTTGCCTCAGCCTTCTGAGTAGCTGGGACCATAGGCATGTGCCACCACGCCTGGCTAATTCTTTGTAGTTTTAGCAGAGACAGGGTTTCACTGTGTTAGGCAGAGTGGTCTTGATCTCCTGACCTTGTGATCTGCCCACCTCGGCCTCCCATTGTTGTGTGATTCTTACTGTTATTTTTTGGTGTTTCTGTTCCTTTGATGGTTGACAACAATCAGAACAAATTTATAATATGCCAATTGGCATATGGATCTCTGTGATCAGAGATTTTAAACTTTTTTTTTAAGCAACAGCACTCTTTTCCCCCAAAAAATAAAATTTCACATGAACTCTAACATTGAAAACAGATTATATAAATTTACATTTTAATGGAACACATTTATTTTATAAGTTCATGTTTAATATCTGCTTATTATAAAATCTTAATTAAAATGTGTTATTTGAGAAAAACATTTGAAAACAATGGTGATGGAAGGAATTTATAATCTTTAGCCTCAAAACCAATGGATCTCTATTACATATTTTACACAAATAACACTTTTCAGTGTGTGTGTTGCTTAGAAGTTTTAATTTCAAGTTTCTAATTTGCTTAGAAGTTTTAATTGCAATTCTTTTAACGTATTATGATTTTTTTTTTACTAAAAGTATGGTCTACCTTAGTGAATATTCAATGTGAAGTGCATTCTTCTGTTATTCAATGTAGTTCCAAGTCAGTTAAGTCAAGTTGGTTGTTAATGTCACTCAAGTATTCATCTTATTCTATTGATTACTGAGGAAGGAATGTTGCAATCTCCAACTATATTTGTGGATTTGCCTACTTTCAGTTCTATCAGTTTTTGATCCATGTATTTTAAAGCTCCGTTATTAAATACACACACACACACACACACACACACATCTAGAATTATTCTGACTTCTTGATAATTTATCCCCTTATTATTATGAAAAGCTTCCATTATTCCTGGCAATGGTCCTTGTTCTGCAACCCATTTTGTCTATTATTAATGCATACAGTTACCCTTGCTTTCTTATGATCTGTGTGTGCATGGCAAATCTTTTTCTATTATTTTATTTTAACTTCTATGACTAGATTTACAAATATACTTCATGTGAACATACATAGATGATGCTGGCTTTAGCTAGTCTAACATAGTCATTAGAACATTTACATCAAATATAATTACTGATATGCGTGAGTTTGAGTTCACCATTTTACTGTTTGTTTTCTATTTGTCCTATGTCTTCTTTGTTTCTATTTTCTTCTCTTTTGGGGTCCATCTTTTAGATTTATATTTTTCTAATTCCAAAGTGGTATGGTTCTGTGGGTTTATAGTTTTTATCAAATTTGAAAATTTTTGCCACGATTCATTCATATACGTTTTCTGCCCCATATACTCTCATCTCTCTTTCTGATAGTCCAATTACAGAGATGCTAGCCTGCTTGATAAAGTCCCACAGGTCATGGAGGCTCTTTCTTTTTTTGTTGTTGACAGTTTATTTTCTGTTTCATTTTGGTTTCTATCACCATATATTTATTAATTTTTTTGTTCTGCAATGTTTAATCTGCTGTTAAGCCTATCCAGTGAATTTTAAATTTTAGTTAAATATAACTTTTAGTTTTAAATGTCTCATTTGATAACTTTTAATATCTTCTGCTACCCTTCTCATTATCTTCTTAATTCTCCTCAAATAATAGAGCATATTTACAATAACTCTTTTAAAGTTCTTGTATGCTAATTACATTATTTCTATTTCGTAGGTCGTAGGTCTTTAGAATTAGGAAGGATTTAGCATCTAACTTAATCCACTCATGTTACAGAGCAAGAAACTGAACCCTAGATAGTGAAGGGGAGTATTCAATAACAAGATAATTCTGACAGGCATTTATGAATACTGGCCAATATAACCCTTATTACATTCTTACAAGGGTGTTGTTTTTATTATCTATCAATTGAAAGCCAACATTTTCAACCCAACATTTTCACTGATTGAAAGCAGAATTCCTTAGGGGAATTTTAGAAATGTTCATTAGGACCCCAAACATAGAGGTCAACTACCTAAGCAGCTAAAGCTTTCTTTTTTATTATTATTATTATTATTATTTTTTGTAGGTCTATAGGCAGTTGACCCTAAAGAAGTTTCAAACATGATGTCCCTTTTTATTTTATTGCTTTTATGGACATCAGAGTATGTTTACCAAACCACCTTGGGCCAAGTCCATGTGAATATTTTTAATAGTAGTCCAGAAATGAAAATTGATATGTATTCAGGAAACATAAAATTTTAATTAATAAAAACAATTGGAGTAGTGGATGTGACTCATAAGTGAATCATGTAATATGGAGACTTTTATTCAGGGTAATTCATCTTTAGCTGTACTTCAGGTGGCATTGGGTCTGGGCTATGAAGTATAATCAACCTGGGATTGAGTCCTGGCATCACCACTTAGTGGCCATAGAACTTGGGCCAGTTGCTTAAACTTCCTAAGCTACAATTTTTTTTTTTCATCTATGAAATGAAGACAATACATATTTCATAGAGTTCTTGTCAGGAGTTGAGTAAGTTTATATAAAGTACTTAGAACCTGGTACATGGTAAGCCTTTAGAAAATTATTTTTATTAGCCTATTTCTCTTTTGTCAGAAATTCTTCAAAGTACATCTCAGAATGCTTAAAAATACATAGGCTTTGGGGTCTTCATTGGTTTTTAATTCTGGAGCAAATTATTTCATCTTCTTATGAATCTGTCTTACTCATCTATAAGATGAATATAGTACTTCCTACCCCCACGGGTTCCTGTGAAATTTTAATGAAATAACTTAAGATTATATGAGATAATACATTGCAGGTACTGTGCTCAGCACTAGGGTACAATAGTGAGCAATACAGTTGTGATCTCTGTCTTCCAAAGCTTGCAGTCTAGGAGTAGGAATGAAGTGTTAGAAGTGCTATGTATATGGCACTATGTTAGCATAGGACAGGCAGGCTAAGAAAAGCTATCTGGAGAAAATGAACTGAAGTGGAAAGGTTTGGCCAGATGAATGAGGTATGATTAGCATTCTGTGGAGGAAATAGCATTATGCAAATACTGCAGGAGAGCCCAGCACATGCTTGGAACTTAAAGTTCTGTATGAAATTCTATGTGTATCCAGCACACAGTGGACACTTTTTTTGAATTTATTCATTCATTCAATAAATAAATATTACAGGTATGGTAGGTGTTAGGTAATGAGCTGAACAGATAATGTTTCCACACTCATGGAATTTACAGTATAGCAATGGAGTCAGTCAATAAATACGTAAACCAAAAAATTATCTTAAATATTATGGCTGCGGTGGCTCACACCTTTAATCCTAGCACTTTGGAGGATCAGACAGGTGATCACTTGAGCTCAGGAGGTCGAGACCAGCCTGGGTAACATAGCAAAGCCCCATTTCTACTGAAAATACAAAAAATTAGCTGGCCATGGTGGCACTCACCTGTAGTCCCAGCTACTCAGGAGACTGAGGCACAAGAATCACTTGAACCCAGGAGGCAGAGGTTGCAATGAGCTGAGATTGTGCCACTGCATTCCAGCCTGAGTGACAGAGTGAGACTCTGTCTCAAATTAATTAATTAATTAAATAAATAAAATTTAAATTTTGATAAATACTATGAAGGAAATAAATGAAGCCCTTTGTTAGAGGATATCAGAGTACTATAAAGACAGGCTGATTGAGGGAATTTTCTGTGGAGGTGGCATTTAAACTGAGATGTGAAGGGTGGTAGGGAGAAACCAGGTGAAGAGCAGGGTAAAGTGGAGTGATCACATGTGCTAAGACCCTGTGGTGGGAAGTGGCTTGTCACGTTTGGGAACTGAAGGATGGAAGCATCATGAAAGCAGAGATATGTGCATGAGAAGATGTCAAAAAACTGGACAGAGGCCAGATCCCAGAGGACCTCAGGCACCACAATCAAAAATTTGGATTTGAGTCCATGTGTAGTAAAACACACAAAAAAACGAATATCACTGAAAGCCTTATAAAACAAGGATATTACCTGATGTCTCATTTGAAAAAATTGTCCTGATTGCTGTGCAGAGAATGGATTGGAGAAAGGTAAAGTAGAAGAGGGTCTTGGCCCACAGGAAGACATAACAATAGGCTGGTTGAAAGAGAAAATTAAGAGTTTAGATGTGGAACCACTAAGTTTGCCATGTCTAAGAGGCATTTAATAGGCATACCAAATGGGGAAGTTGGATAAACAAAACAGGATTACAGAGGATGAGTCTGGGTTGAAGGTCTAAATATAGGAACATTTGCATGGATTATGTATGAAGACAAGGGCATGGATCTTACCTTTATAAGGGGAGAAAAGCAGGAAGAGAAAAAGAAGAAAGATCAGATTGCACTTCGAGGAATTCCAGTTTTTGGAGGAGAACTGGCCAGAGGTAGGAAGAGAGTGAAAAGGAATTGTGCTGAAGTCCAAGATATGAAAGTTCTCATGAAGAAAAATGTGGTTAACAGACTGTGTCTTAGTGAATTTTGTGTTGTTATAAATGCCTGAGGCTGTGTAGTTTATGAGGGAAGAGGGCTGTCTGGCTCATGGTTTTGCAGGCTCTACAAGAAGCATGGCGCCAGCATCTGCTTGGCTTCTGGTGTAATTGACATATTCATTCTTACTGTGTTTTACTGAGCACCTATTATATGCCAGGCACTGTTCTGGGCCCTGGGGATATAAACGAGAAAGACAAAGTCCGTGCTCTCAGCTCTCATGAAGCTTCCATTCTAGAAAAGTATATGCAAACATCTTATATACTTTAAGTTCTATAAAGAAAATAGGAACATCCTGGTGAGGACTTTTGTGTTGCGTCAAAACATGGCAGAGAAGGTCAAAACGGAAGTGGGCACATTCAAAAGAGGTACCAAACAGGAGGAGGAACTCTGCTTTATACAACTCATGGGAACCAGTGAGAATGAGTCTGTCTAGCCAGGAGAACCTACTCACAACTGCAAGAGCAGCACCAAGCCTTTCCTGAGGGATCTGCCCCATGACCCAGACACCTCCCACCAGGCCCAACACTACCACACTGGGAATCTCATTTCAACATGAGTTTTGTTTTTTCCTCCTACTTATTACACTCATGCAATCAACATGAGTGGGAACAAATACATCAGAGCAGAGGGCAAGTAAACAAAACTAGACTTTCCACTAGATTTAGCAACATGGAGGTTGCTGAAGACTGAGCACTTTCAAAGTCAAATTTAAAATACCTCTATTGTATAATGGAATCTTCACCTAATGAGATGGGACTGGCTCAAGATTATGTAATTAGTGATAATCGTGTAATTATATTAGATTTTAATATAAGCTGAGCCAATTTATTAGGATAACCCCCTGGTAATCATCAGGGTTAGGCTTTCTGACCTTCTAGCCTAGAATTGGTAGCTAATTATTTTATTTTCTAAATTGCTGAAGTGGCCATATTCTGGGTCAAGGATTTGACTTGCATGTTGCTTATTTAACTGTAGGTTTTAGGCCCTTTGCCCAATATGTGGCCCTATTTTAAAAGGCAGATGGGAAGCATCTCACTTGTCTGCAGCCCAATCTGAGGCCATTCAATATATTTTTGATGAAGATAGAGAGGTTTGATGAGTATGTGTGAGACTGACAAGCTTAGAGAAAAGCTAACATGTATGCCAGGCTTGTGCTTGAGACTTTACATATATGATCTCACTCTATGTTCAAAATAGTCTTGCAAACTATCTTCCCTGTTTTATAGCTATAAGAAAATCGAAGTTCAGTGAGTAGCAGAAATCAGATTCAAATGCATATTTGCTGGACTCTAAAACTCTTTCTCTTATATCGATGTTTCAACTGTGTTACATAGTCTTACAAATGATGCATAAAAAAAGAAACGGCCTATGTTTCCTCATAAAATTTGAGAAATTCCAGGTTAAGCAAATTAAAATGCAGAAACTCTCTGAGCCTTGTTATTGAGCATTTTAAATCTCCAAGAATGGTATGGTGTACGCAGTTCATCCAGATGTATTTGACCATGGACTTTTTCTCCTCTTCCTCCCCAGTCCCAGTGCATATCTCAGGAACTGGTACTCTGCAGGGTACACCTTGAGAAACTCTGTAATAGCATCACATAGACTTGTGCTCATTCTACAGGTTAAAAAGCTAAAAATCAGTTAAAGCAGCTTGCTCATAGTAGCCCAGCAAGTTCAAGGCAAACTAAAGATTAGAAGCAAAGACTCCTGAGTCTCTGTGCTGTATTACATGTCTTACTGATTGAGTAGATTTTCGCCAGCTGAGAGATGCCTTAAAAATATTTTACAAGATTTATTAGACCACAGAATTATGAATGGCTCCTTATACAGTTCTTTTGGAAAGCCATTTTGCAATATGTGCCATAAGCTCTAAAATCCCTTCAATGCAGTCATTCCACTCTACAGGATATATCTTCAATAAGTAACTTGGAATACAGAAAAACTTGAGACTTAATAATCTAATTGTTTCATATAAGGGGGGGAACAATGCGTATTACCATAAATAGTTTGTTTCTGCTCTATTATTAAGTGGAAGAATCGGGATATAAAATGTAATACTCAGTATGACCTCAATATGTTATGAAAATTAACAGTAGAAGAAAATATAACTAAATATTAATGAAGGTAAAATTTGGGGCATTTTTTTCATTTATAATCTTTTTCATGTTCCCTGTAATGATAATGTATTACTCTTATAATCATCAAAAAATGAACTACCTTGAAAAATTTATAGGAATGATAAAATATTGGTCACATTGATATTGGCTAAAAGGTTGGAGTCCTAAATGACTTTAATGAATGGTCCTGGTGTACTTTCTGTACTCTGGCCTCAGTGGTAGCATTAGTGTGTGTGCCTCTGTCTAGACATCATGTCACAAAGCTTTTAAAACTACAGCAATACACCACTGCTCTGTCTAGGCTTTCACTTCCATCCATTAGTACTGTTTCCCTCCAGTCTGACACATAATGCAGCCTATATGGGCTTACAATGACATTATCTTGACAGTTCTGTAGTGAGATTTAGTATTAATGCTGGAGTCCTTTCCCATTCCCAAACCTTTTTTCTATACCTTCTTTCTCTCCTTCCAAATTCTGTGTTCCCACACTTCAAAATTTTATTATTAGAGCAGTCTATTAGAAAAATGACATGTGGAACAAACCCTGAACCATTTGAATGCCAAGATACCAGGATCTAATTTAATTTAGATTATAAGAATCAGGGTCAAATAAATATCTCAACAATTTGAGATATCTCACTGTCTATATTCCAGTAATTGGTTTTCTTTCCCTTCTCTCCCTCTCTCACTCCTTTCTCTCCCTCCCTCCCTTCCTTCCTTCTTTTCCTCCCTCTTTCCCTTTCTTCTTTTTTTTTCTTTCATAAATATGTACTGAGCACTTTCCATGAGTCTGGCCCATAATAAGTGCTGGGAGCTCATTAGCAAATATAGACAGTATCTGCATTCATAGAAATAGAGTCTGGTGGAGAAGAAATAAACTATACAAATATTGCAAGTTTCATAATTAAGTATTGAGATGTGCAGAGATTGACCAAATCATATGAAGGAGGCTTTTAACCAGTCTGGGTATCAAAAAATATTTCCCTAAGGAATTGATGTTTATGGTGAGAATGAAAGATATATAGGAATTAACCTAAGTAACGAGGTAGATAATTGGATTCATTCATTGGATAATTGAGATTTACACTTAGGTGTGATTGAGGGGACAGTGGGGTCTAGGTGTTTATAATATGGGTAAAATTGTAAAGTAATGAATCATAGAATCAATACTGGTTATAAAGGTAAATAAAGACAATAGAGGGTCTTATTGAAAGGGAGGAAGCTTAGATGTCGTGATATTGGAGATCCCAAAGAGGTTCAAGAACAAGTGCAGTGGAATCCCCTTAAGCATGTAAGATAGAACAACAAGAGGCTGTGGAGCCCCCAAGTAATTATTCACAGGTGATTCATAATTAATTACTTGGAGAAGTTGTTTTAGAGAGTGAGAAGTTTCAGAATATGACACGAAGATAGTAGAGTGAAGAAAATATTATTATAGAGAAGGAAGAGGAGCAATTGAGAGACCAGAGGGTTGGATGACTCATTTATAAAGATGAGGAGCTCTCAGCATGATGACAGGAATTGAAGGAGGGGGAAGATTGTGAGCTGGGCACTGAAGTTTTCTTTGAAGGGATGGGAGGGCTGGTGCATGCTAGCACCATGTTACAGATCAGAGTTTCCCAAAATATGCTCTGCAGACCCCAGGAATTCCCCAGTATCTTCTCAGGGGACCTGTAAGTTCAAAACAGTTTTCGTAATAACTGTAAGACATTATTTTCCCCTTTTACTGTGTTTATAGTTGCACTGGTGGTACAGAAGCACCACTGGATAAAACTGCTGGGGTCTTGGTCAAAATCAAGGCAGTGGCACTAGACTTGTAGGAAAAAACCACGCACACCCCACCACCCCCAAGTTTTACTTAAGAAAGTCCTTCTAGCCAGGAGCAGTAGCTCACATCTATTGGAACACTTTTTGGGGGCCGAGGCGGGTGGATCATTTGAGGTCAGGAGTTCGAGACTAGCCTGGCCCACATGGCTGAAACGCTGTCTCTACCAAAAATATAAAAATTAGCCAGGAGGTAGTGGCACGTGCCTGTAATCCCAGCTACCTGGGAGGCTGAGGCAGGAGAATCACTCAATCCTGGGAGGTAGAGGTTGCAGTAGGCGAAGAGCAAGCCATTGCTCTCCAGTCTGGGTGACAGAGTGAGACCCTGTCTCAAAAGAAAGAAAGAAAGAAAGAAAGAAAGAAAGAAAGAAAGAAAGAAAGAAAGAGAGAGAGAGAGAGAGAGAGAGAGAGAGAGAGAGAGAGAGAGAGAGAGAGAGAGAGAAAGAAAGAAAGAAAGAAAGAGAAAGAAAGAAAGAAAGAAAGAAAGAAAGAAAGAAAGAAAGAAAGAAAGAAAGAAAGGAAAGAAAGGTCCTTCTAGAAGCAGTAAGAATTGTTAATTTTATTAAACCTCAATCCTTGAATAGATTGACTTAAATATTCTATGTAACAAAAAAGGAAAAATGAATAAAGAAATCACTGAGTATGCACTGAGTATGATGGTCGTCTTGAGGAAAAGCAGTGGTTTGAGCTGTAAGTTAAGGTAGCCACTTGTCTTAGTCTGGACTAGTATAACAAATTACCATAGCCTGGATGGTTTAAGCAGCAAGCATTTATTCTTCACAGTTCTGGAGAATGGGAAGTCCAAGTTCAAGGCGCTGACAGATTCGGTGTCTGGTGAGGGCCTACTTCCTTGGTTACCAGGTGGTCATCTTCTAGCTGTGTCCTCATGTGGTGGAAGGGATGTGGGAAGTCCCTGTGATCTCTTTAATGAGGACACTAATTCCATTCATGAGGGCTTCACCCTCACGACCTAGTCACCTTCCAAAAGCCCCACCTCCTAATATCATCAGATTGGTGATTAGATTTCAAAATTAGGATAAATTTTAAGGGGAAATAAACATCAGTCCGTAAGACCACTTTTTTCCTGGAACACCGTTTTTTTTCTTGATGAAAAATCTACCAAACTATGACTATTTGGGTTTAGATATTTGGCATATATTGTATAAAAAAATGCAGAGACCCCATCATTTCAAGGAAAATGAATAACATTACTTGCTACTAACAACAAGATTTGAGCTTCTATGAGAAAATTAAAATTTTGGGAAACATATTCACCACCATGAACTTGATAAGATCAATGGTGACATTAACAAGTTTGATGTTTAGATTTTATACAGTGAAATGCATTAATATTTGTAAGGCACATACTCAGGGAACCATTGTTTTCCAAATTTCAAGTGCCTGATGTTATAAAATTTTTATATGGGCATAAGTTTCATTCAAAGTGTACAGAGACCAGTGGATTTTAATGTGACAGAGAACAAAAAATTCATTGATATGCTTTCAGGTTTCACATGCAACTTACATGTAAGAAATTGCCACTTGTCAAGTTTTCATGTAATACCAAAGGGGAACATCCACGGTTATTGGAAAAGGCTGTTAAAACACTCCTCCCTTTTTCAACTATATAGCCATGTAAGACTGAATTTTCTTCATAGATTTCAACCAAAATAATATATAGCAGCAGATTGGATGAAGAAGCATAAATGAGACTCTAGCTACTTTTTACTAAACCAGACATTAAAGGGATTTACAAAAATGTGCATTTATGATAACATGTAATAAGTTTGTTATTGTAATTTTAAATAAGTTATTAAACAAATATTTTTAAAATTTCTCTGTTTTAATTTTGAATTCAGTGAATATTGGTAGATGTAGCCTACTTATCAGCTCTTTGGGGTCTTTAGTAATTTGCTGAAATGTAAAGGTGTCCTGAGACCAAAAGTTTGAGAACCAGAGTTAAAGTTACACAAAATTTTCTGGACTCTTCCATGGCTTCTTGTGCAGAGTTTCAACTTAGGTGTCATTATTCATCAAACTCATTACATAATTAGCATGAGATTTGAAGCATTTTCTTTTCCTACACTAGGGAGATAATCGTGTCATTCATCACAGCAGAGGTTGTCTGGCTTTCAGAGGCTGTGGTAATTCTAGTATTAACAGACAATATTCCCACTTTTCCCAGTGGGCCAACCTGGCTTTGAAGTTGTAGCAGTGGTGCTATGGGAAGAGGATAATATGGAAGCCAGGCAAGCATGTGGCTTGTCCCCCTTTCCCTGAGTAGGCTTTTTAATTTGTGAGGAGGAAGCATGGGGAAAGAGAAGGATCATGGTCTTGGAGATACATTTTCTCATGTCTGTTGGCAGATTCATAAAATGAGGCAGCAGCCTAATGAGCAGGAAATGGGCTTTCCCATCAAACCAACTAGTTCCAATTTTGCCTCCATCATTCCTGGGCTATGACTTCAAGGCTATATAGGTTTTAGAAATCCCAGCTTTCTTAGGTTGTACACAAAATAGATCTAATAATATTTATCTCCAAGGATTGTTATAGGGATTAAATGAGATCATCCACATAATTTCCCAGCATGTAAAGTCACCTTGTAGTAAACCTTTCATAAGCATTTCAATACACTTTCAATAACCCGTTTAGGTAATGTTATTTTTAATGTAGTTTTACAGATGGAAAAGCTGTAGTTCAGAGACATTAAGTAATTCACTCAAGTTTTCAGAGTCAGCAAGTGGTTAAGATTCAAACCCAATCCTCTTACCCCAGACTCCACATTCTTAACCACTGAGCGTTCTGCTACATTAATTCTCCAAAAATTGTTAGGCCTCTTTCATATTCTTCTCTCTAAAATTATAATAATTTGATGCATGGGAGAATGATATAGTATTAAAGGGATAATTTATACAACCCTCTAACACCATACACTCTCTCATTTCTGTTGGCCTTTCTACATAAAGTAGGAGTTCAATAAATGTTCATTCTTCATTTCATCCAAACTATGTTTTACTGGAAGAAAAATGTACACAGCTTTCTGGTTTGCTTAAATTTTACATCTCAAAATTGATGCAAGGATCTTTCCTTTCTTTAGGAGAGTAAGACGGGCAGCTACACCCTCAGCGGTTACCTGCCAGCTGAGCAGCTGGTCAGAGTGGACAGATTGCTTTCCATGCCAGGACAAAAAGGTAAGACACTTACAGCAGGTTTTGGGGCATTTCATATTTGATATGTGTATTAGGCATTCAGATGGAGATTAAGCTGTTGGGGCTCTATGTCTCGGGTTCGGGGAGAAATTGGGTCTAGAAATTGTTATTTGAAAGCCATTGTACATGGATGGTGAAACTTGTTTCTGTGTCTCCCGATTTTATTTGTTAGGTAGTATTGGGTGAGGCTGCAAAAGATGTGTTACAGCTCATAGGCAGAAAAGTTACATCTGTACATGGGCACATTTATCCCTCTCTGGGTCCTGGCCAATCTATTGCCCATGAATGAGGGTCATCTGGAGGGACTAATGGTTTAGAAACAAAATACCAAGCTGCCCATGAGAAGATGAGATAATCCAGGGGATGTCCCAGAGTGTGTTCTTGAGAATTTCACTTTCATTTATTGAAAAGACGAACACACCCAATGAACAGAGGTGTATCTACTCTGCCCATCTAAATGGTTTTGAATAGTTCAAAATGATCCCTAATACCATTGACATATAAAGGGAAGAGGGATGTTGGGAGCCCTCCACTCAGGCAGAGGGGAGTATCCAAATTCTGACTTTGTACAGAATCACTGGCTCATAGTGATAATTAAACATGGTCAGCCAGGTGTGATGGCTCACACCTGTAATCTCAGCATTTTGGGAGGCTGAGGCAGGAGGGTTACTTGAGCCCAGTAGTTCAAGACTGGCCAGAGCAACAGAACAAGACTTGGCCTCTACAAAAAATACACACACACACACACAAAATTAGCTGGGCATGGCAGTGCATACTCATAGTCCCAGCTACTTAGGAGGCTGAGGCAGGAGGATCACTTGAGTCCAGGGGTTTGAGGCTGCAGTAAGCTTGGATTGTGCCACTGTACTCTAGCTTAGGTGACAGAGTCAGACTTTGTCTCATAAATAAATACGTATATAACACAACACAGTGTAAATTCTAGTCTGTTTTATTATTGTTTTAAAATTCCCTTCTGACACACATGCCTATATTAGATACTCCCTTCCCCACTCAGCATACCACTCACCGCCTGAACCTTGGCTATTAGCACATTACTGGCAAGTTTAAATGTTAAGATTCAGTTCTGCCGTTTAGATCTTGCTTTGCCTCTTTTTTGCTTTATTACTTTGGAAACATTTTTAATCACCTCTGTGCCTCAGTTACCTTATGTGTAAATTTGAGTAGTAAGGGTACCTACCTTCTAGAGTTATTGTGAGCAATACATGAGTAGTGCACACAAAGGCCTTCTCATGCAACTGGCTTAGAATATGTGTTTAAGGAATGCCAGCGGTTTTTCTTTACTTCTTTTATTTTTATTTCAATAGCTTTTGGTGAACATGGTTAAGTTCTTTAGTGGTGATTTCTGAGATTTTGGTGCACCTGTCACCCGAACAGTGTACATTATACCCAATGTGTAGTCTTTTATCCCTTATCAACCTCCCACCCTTCCCCCTGAGCCCTCGAAGTTCACTATATTATTCCTATGCCTCTGCATCCTCATAGCTTAGCTCCCACTTATAAGTGAGAAGATATGATATTTGGTTTTCAATTTCTGAGTTATTTCACTTACAATAATGGCCTTTAAGTCTATCCAAGTTGCTGCAAAGGCCATTAATTTCATTCCATTTTAAGGTTGAGTAGTATTCCATGGTTGAAAGTGTTCCACACTTTCTTTATCCACTCGTTGGCTTATGGGCATTTAGGTTGGTTCTATATTTTTGCAATTGTGAATTGTGCTGCTATAAACATGCAGTACGCTCTCTTTTGCATGTAATGACATTTTTTCCCATTAGGTAGATATGCAGTAGTGAGATTACTGGATCAAATGGTAGTTCTACTTTTGGTTCTTTAAGGAATTTCCATACTGTTTTCTATAATGGTTATACTGGTTTACATTGCCACCAGCAGTAAAAAAGTGTTCCCGTTAGCCACATCCATGCCAACATCTACTATTTTTTGATTTTTTAAATTATGACCATCCTATCAGGAGTAAGATGGTATCTCATTATAGTTTTAATTTGTGGAATGCCAGCTGTTTTTCTAATAACTATCTGTGCCTTCCTCTTCATTCCCCATCCCATTACCTTGAATTAATCCCTGCTTTTCTCTCACTGGGGTTCTTGCAGGGTTTGCAAATGGTCATCCTGCCTCAAGACCCACCCCTCATTAGACAGAGAGGTGCTCAGTGAATGTTTCTGATGAGTTACTCAAAGTTGCAGAGCTAGTACGTGGTGGAAACACACACAATTTAGACCTAGCTCATTCAACATCAAAGCCTGAAATTTGTTATTCTGCCTCTCTAATCTCTGAGAAATGCTGAAGAATCTTAGAACTACTCCTGTCTAAAACTCTCTGATCCCTACATGCTCATTTTGCTCTGACATTCTGTATTAGTTTATAGAGTTAACTGGAACAAATTGCCACAAACTTGGTGTCTTAAAACAACAGAAATATATTCAATTACAGTTCTGGAGGCCAGAAGTCTGAAATCAAGGTATCAGCAGACCCTTGCTCCTTCTTAGAGGCGCTAGAAGGGACTCTGCTATTAGGCTGGTGCAAAAGTAACTAGAGTTGTTGTGTTAAGTAACAGTAAAAAACGCAATTACTTTTGCAGCAACCTAATATTTGCCTCTTCCAGCTTCTGGTGGTGTTGACAATCCTTACCTTGTGGCTTTGTCACTGCAATTTCTGCCTCCCTGGTCACATTACTGCCTCCTCTTCTGTGCGTCTTCTCCTCTGTGTGGAACCCTGTCTCTACTAAAAAATACAAAAATTAGCTGGGCATGATGGTGTACACCTGTAGTCCCAGCTACTTGGGAGGCTGAGGCAAGAGAATTGCTTGAACCCGGGAGGCGGAGGTTGCAGTGAGCCGGGATCATGCCACTGCACTCCAGCCTGGCTCTGGCAAAAAAAAACAAAAACAAAGTCTGAGATGCTTTTCCTCAAATAACATGTAAACTTAGTTGTTGATAAAGAAAAAATACAGAAAAAAATTTAGATAATATGTCTTAAGTTTCAAGTAGAAAATGGAGGCAATAAGATCTATAAGAGTTCACAAGAAAGTCAAACCTTTGGGGTATTAATTGTAAGAAAGAGGGTGACCAGTCCTGAAAGACCTCCTGGGGGAAAACAGGCTTTAAGCTCTATTTTAAAGGAAGGAAAGACTTGAAAGTAACATGAGAAGTCATTCTAAGAAGAAAAACCATGAGCAAGATTCTACAGCCAGGAATAAACATAGCATGTCTAGGAACAATGAACAAGATATATTTGGCTGAAGTCACAGCTTCACGTAAGGAAATTATAAGAAATTGTATTTAATGTGGATAGCAGTTATACTTTAAAGAGTGGGAAGGACTGAACATTTCTGAACAGAGGAAGTAGCAGACTAACCAGTGTTCTTGGAAGGCACATCTAGCAATAAACTAATGTGAAGAAAGGAAAAAAAAGAAAAAAAAGGAAGAAAGAAAATTGACTCTACATTTGTATGCTGATCACTCCTTTATTTGCTGTGCTCAGGGACAAGAGTGTGGGTGGAAAATTAAAATATCCTGATATTCCCCAACTGGTCATTCATTTTAATCTCTTCCCACAGTTTACAAATCTCTTACTGCTGTTGTAACTGAAAGGCAGGACAGGTCTATGGACAGGTTTGATCTTCTCTCCTTGCTACCTTTGCCACTTTGCTAACGAGCAGCTAAGGAGACAGTGGTGGACAAGAAGAGAGGTGAACTGCATTGCTCCACAGCTCACCCATGGAACCACCTGGAAAGACTGCACTGATAACAGCAACAATGTGAAAACCAACTCTGCTTATTGAGCATGAGTAATATACCAGAAACAAAGCTGGGGGCTTCTTCACACATTCTCTTATTCAGAGGTCACACAGTCCTTTCAAGGGAAAATGCTATTACACCCATTTCACACACCAGAAGACAGAAGTTCAGAGAAGGGAAGTGTCTGGCTCATGGTCAGTAAGTAAGCAAATCCCTGGGACTTGAACTCAAGTCTATCTAATCCCCATGTCCATGCTCTGTCAACTGCAGGACACAGGTGAAAATATGTTAGTCATTATAATCAGACAAGTCATTTAGCTCTCCCACCTCATTTCACTGATTTAGAAACGAATCAAAAAAGTACCAGCCACTGATACTTCACACAGCAAGTAAGAAATTGATTCAGGCAGGAAACTCACTTCTCTTGCTGCTCGAATCATTGCTTTCTTATCTACATACAAGCATTCTTAAAGGAAGGGCCCGTGGGCTGAGCAAGGGAGAGAGGCACCAGGAAATACAGGGCTACACGTCCTCTTATTGGCCACTGTGTGATTACTATCCATACTGCGTGTTTTGTATTAAACACACGTTATGTCCTCAACTAGACTTCAAGCTTCTTGAAAGTAGGAATAGTTCTTCATGTTTGTCTGAATATCCTAGTGTTCAGTTTTCTCCTTCTACACTGTACACTGTATAGAAAGCCTGATTATAAAACCCTAAAGTCCCAAGATTGGTGTGCATGGTAATTCCTTCCTTCTATCAAGCATCTATTTACTTGCAGTCAAAGGTGGACCCAGGGACTCAGATGATGTTTTCAGAGATCTCTTTGTCTCTCTTCCTAGCAAGTAGGAAGACCCTAGAAATACCTTGTCCAAGCTTTTCATTTGATGCTTGGAGGCCCTATTTAACATTCCAGTTGGTGATTGTGCCATTTCTGGTGACACATCACTGATTATACACACTCATCCCTCAAAAAGACAGCTTTGCAGGCAGCTGTCAATCATTAGTTATTTCTTGTTGAGCTGAGACCTGGCTGCACAAATCTTGGCCGATTGAATGATTAATTGACAAGAATGTGTCTTGTTCAAAATCTGATTTAGTACCGATACCGGAGCCTCTTGCAGCCGAACAAGTTTGGGGGAACCATCTGCAGTGGTGACGTCTGGGATCAAGCCAGCTGCACCAGTCCTACAACTTGTATAAGGCAAGAACAGTGTGGGCAGGATTTCCAATGTAAAGAGACAGGTGAGTAGTATTCCAGCAGGATTACAGCTGTGCCTGTCAAAAGTGACACGTGAAACGCTTCCCCAGGGGGATTATTAAAATGCTTACCCCTGAGCCCTTCCTCTAGTGATCACCATCCTGTAGGTTTGGGATGGGTCCTAGGAATCTGCATTTTAAGCCAAGCCAGCAGCCCAAGTAATTTTGCTTCAACTTTGTCGGAACATCTGTTGATTCATTTAGAAAAGGGACACCATTCATTCATTCATCCACACATTGAAGAAATATTATTTGCCACATATTATATGCCAGAGAGTATGTTACCTGCCGTTAATATAGACATGAAAAAAATAATGCAACTTACCTTGATATACTCCTAGTCTAGAGACCTAGAAGGACTTAATTACGATACTGTGTGATAGCCATTGGCATACACATGTTCATGGTTTAGGGGGACTTCCTAGCAGGAGGTCCCCAAATCTGCTTTGGACAGTCTGGGTGGGCTTCAAAATGGTACTTGAGTAGAAACTTGGGAAACAAAATGGAACTTTCTAGGAGAAAGAACATGCAAAACATGGGGATCAGAGACTCCCAAGCAGCCCAGAATGTTTGCAGCATCAAGGCTTTGGGAAGAGAGATAGGTGATGGGCAGGAAGGTAACCAGTATCCAGACTATGGCATGTGGAAGAAGAGGAATGGGGAACCACTGGGGGATACTGAGCAAGAGGATTACATAGGCAGACTGGCCTTTTAGAAAGATCACTGGGGCTGCAATGTGGAGAATTACAGAGAGAGAGAAACTTAGGCAATGCCCAAGTTGGGGGGCTGCAGGCGGGAGCTCATGAGGCTGGAAGGAAGGCCGAGGCAGTGAGAACAGAAAGAGCATGGGGCAGATGGGAGTTTTATTTCAGAGGCAGAAGGACTTACTGATTGTGGGTGTGAGTGTGAAGGGAGAGGGGAATCCAGGGAGCAGCCACAGTCTCTCCTCTCCAGGTCGCTGTCTGAAACGCCACCTCCTGTGCAATGGAGAACTGGACTGCCTTGATGGCTCTGATGAGGACGATTGTGAAGACATCAGGACCATGGATGAAGACTGCACCCAGTACGAACCAATTCCAGGATCACAGAAGGCAGCCTTGGGGTGAGGCCCTGCCTGCTAGCTATTTAGGAGCAGGGAATGATTTGTCTTTAATAGTGAGCATTAGTTTTGGAGACAGAAGGGGGCCATTTTGGAGGGTTCCTCTGGATTGCATGCTGTGAGCTGCTCTCATTGTCCCCAGAGATGGCTTGCCCAGTCCTGCCTATGGCACTGCCCATGCTATCCCCCCATGTCTCTGCCTGAGAGTCCTATCTCTTTTAGTCCCCCTACCCTACTGCTCATCTCCCCTCACCCCAATGCCATTTTCAAGGCCCATTTTAGAAGCTGCAGCTTCCATGAAGCCTTCCTGATGTCTCAAAAAGATAGCTCTTCTCTGATCCAAGCCCTTTCCTTTCCGATAGCTCTGTTCACAATCTGCTTTGCACTGTAGATGCTTGCAATAACCAGGGCTAACTGTGAGATACAGTGCAGAGAAAATGGGCATGGGGTGAGACAGAGAGGCGCTTTAACCCCCACTTTCCCATTGCTTACTTAAACCTACCAGAGCACAGTTTCTTTATCCGTTGAGATGAAATCAGCCTTGATTCTAACTTCTCTTCATCCACCTTAGGTTCAGGTTCAGTTCCTTGAATGCATCACACTCTTTCCTTCTGAGCCTTAATCAGTTTGGTTTCTTCTTTCTGGATATTCTTTCCCAAATTCCTACCTGGGTAACTCCTTAACTAATGTTATGCTCTGAATTGCGTCTCCCCCTACTCTCACATTTATGTGTTGAAGGCAGTGAGAACAGAAAGAGTATGGGGCAGATGGGAGGTTTATTTCAGAGTCAATTTCATCTGAGCCCAGAACTGAGATGTCTTCCCCGCATCCAGACTTCCAAGGCCACTCTTCGTCATTTGCAGCCCATGCTCTTTACCAAGTTTAGAGTCCCCAGTATGATATTCAAGGTGTTCATTTCCAGATTGATTAGTTGCTGCCAGTTGACTTTCACCTTCATGTAGTAAGCGAGCAATTTCAGTAACACCTGACAAGAAGAGCCAGTCAAAACCCATGAGACTCCTAATGCGACTGAATTAGGAAATTGAGATTTTAGAGAGATAATTAAGGTTCAATGAGGTCATAGGGTGGGACCCTAATTCAAGAGGATTGGTGGTTTTATAGGAAGAGAAATATACACCAGTGATCTCTCTCTTCCCACACATGCATAGCGAATGAGCCATGCGAAGACACAGTGAAAAGGCGGCTGTCTTCTGGCCAGGAAGAGATCCTGCAGCAGAAACCAACCCTGACAACACCTTGATCTTGGACTCCTAGCGTCCAGAACCATGAGAAAATAAATGTCTGTTGTGTTAGGGGCCTGATCTGTGGTATTTTGTTGTGGCAGAAAATGTACCATGCAGACTGGTACATTGAGGTACCATCTCCTCTAGGTAGTCTTTGTAACAGCCCCCTCCCTGCTCTTGACTTTGACTAGGCTGACTTAGTCCCCTCCTCTTGCTCCCAGACCCTTCTGTGAGTCTTATTCTCCCAGCTCTTCCCCAGCAGGGCTGGTGACATCTGTGGGGGTGTCCATCTGCCCAGGCTAGAGGCTCCTTGTCATCTCTGCTTCTCCAGTACCAGAACAGGGCTTAGCTCGTAGTGACATCCTAGTATTGTTAGTCCTCTGCCACTCTGTCTTTGCTTAGGATCTTGTCTCCTAACTTGGTAATAAACTATTCGAAGGCAGAGGCTGCTTCTGACCCAGCTTTTTCATCTCCTTGGCACCTGTGTCTGAGCTTGTCCTGTAATAGCCTCTCACTGAGTATTGGTTGAATTAAAACAAATCAATATGATCAGCTGGATCTTTACAGATAAGGAAATGAGGAGATGTAGTCACTGTCACAGAGTGACCCAGCTCTGTTGCAGCCCACTCAAGGACAAGTGGGAGTTTCATGAAATGCAGCCTTCATTCATTATGGTTAATTGCTCTAAGATTACAGTCCACCTACTTGATGGTATTGAACTCTGTAAGTGCATGTGTATACACACATATAAAAAAATGAGAAAATTATTGGTTTCCTGGAATTGCCATAACAAAACACCACAACCTAAGTGACCTAAATAGCAGAAATTTACTTTCTCACAATTCTGGAGACTAGAAGTCTGAGGTCAAGGTGTCAGAAGAGTGATTTCTTCTGAAGCCTCTCTCTTTGGTTTGCCAATGGCTGTCTTCTACCTGCGTCTGCACCTGTTCTTCCCTCTGTACATAACTGTGTGCTAATTTTTCCTTCTTACAAGAACACCACTCACATTGGACAAGAACCCACCCTAATGACCTCATTGTACCTTAATTACCCCTTTAAGGACTCCATCTCTAAATATAGTTGCAATCTGAGGTTTTGGGAGTTAGAACTTCAACACATGAATGTTGGGGAGACATAATATCCAGCCCATGACAACATCCATTAAAGGAGTTTCTTGGTGATTTCAAAAGTGGTTGTAGAATAAACAGAAGTATGAAATATTGACATGTTGAAATGAAAAATAATCCCTTCCTTATTGGCAGACCATGGATCTCTCCCACATGATTCAACTAGAAACATGTCAAGTACACTTTCTGAACAGTGTGCTTCACCCACACTGAATACTGAAACCAGTAAAATGGTCCTGCTCCACTCCAACCACTGATGTTTTGATGGTTCTTCTATTTATCTCAGGTCTTAGAGGCCTTACTTGATCTGATTTTCTGATTTAAGCATTTCCCAGATTAAAATTTTATTTACTGTTAGAGAAGTACTACATGTTTGAAATAAAAATTGAGAGTTTTCATCCATCCTGTCTTACCTGCACTCCATCCAATAGCCTTCTCTTTCTTCCCTTCTTAGAGCTGACCCCTGTTAACAATTTTGTGAAGATACTTCCAGATTATGTAAAAAAAAATTCATTGACAATGTGTATTATACAGAAAATATACCTATGTGTACTGGGTATTGTAGACACAGGTATATTTTACATAAATGTGATCATGCTATACACATTGTCTGTAACTTGCATGTTTTTACTTAGTAGTATAGTTTTAAGTTTTCCCCCAAATTTTTATCTCTTTTTAATAAGGAGCATAGTCTTCTATAACATAGTCAGCAAACTATGGCCTGAGGGCCAAATTCAGCCTGCTGTTCTCACAAATAAAGTTTTATTGGAACAGAGCTTTCACCCTGCTATGACAGAGTTGGGTAGTTGCAGCACAGTCCTGTGACCTGCAAAGCTTAAAGCATTTACTATCTGGCCCTTTATTAAAAAAAAATTCCAACTCTTCAATAGTATAATTACATGATAATTTATTTGACTGCTTCTTATTGAAAGATAATTAGATTCTTTCTCATATTTTTCTCTTATACACAATGCTGCAATGAACATTCTTGTACACATAGTTTTGTACACGTGTGGATATTTCCATGTAGTAGACTTCCAAAAGGTAGAACTTCTTTGACTACTCCTTTCCCTTTTCACTGGGGCTTTCACAACCATCTTTTCCAAATATATGTAGGCTTTATGCTTAGAGGTTATAGTACACTCCTAGGGATTACTGTTTCTTCGAGTTTTGTTTGGTCTGTTAAGAGGCTGTATTTATAAGCTACAGGTAGAAATACGTTTAATGGTCAGGAAGACAGAAACTTCAGGGGAAGTAGAGGAAAGGAACCCAGATTTTACTATCAACAAAATGTAGGGAAAAACATAGCTGTGACTAGAAGTAAGTTATTTAATTTTTCTGAGCTTCGATTTCTGCATTTGCACAATTGTCATGAGGTTGAAAGCTAATATATGCTAAACATCTAGTAGAGTATGTATTCAATTTATTGTAGTTATTACGTCACTTCCATTAATATGAAGAAAGAGATAGAGAAAGAAAGAGAAAAAGGAAATTAACATACATTGAATTTCTACGACCTGCCAGGTGCTCGATAATTATCCACTTATTCCTGTGAGGTAGGTTTTATTTGCAATTTATCTACTGCTCCTTTCCTGGCTTGTGTCTTTTCACAGAGGGCACAAACAATCATCATGATTGCTGTGCCACAGGTAGTCACTGCGTGCCTTGGCAACACAGGGGAGGAAACAGCAGTCTGTCCAGAGCATGCAAAGAAGGCTGTCGATAGAAGGCGACATTTGAATTGGCTCCTCAAGGTTAAATAGGAGTTTGAGAGACAAAAACAAGCAATCACTATGTTATCTGTAGCATAAGAGGCTTAGTCAGGTCTTAGAACTCTTAGCCAACTCCGTTAACTTTCCCTTTTTAGAAGATTAAAGCTGTATTTCACCTGCTTGACATTATTTTATCTGAATGTGGTAAAACCATCATATCCTAAAACATGGAGCCTGGGGAGATGATTTTTAAACAGTGTAGAAAGGGAAGTATGGAGAAATATTTCTGGAAGAGTTTTGGGTTAGGGAAAAGTAAGTATAATTTGTTGAATGCCTAATGTGTATTTCGTTGCTGGTTTAGCTTCATATTCTCAGCCTTCAGAAAAACCATGAGAGGCAGGTATTATTATGTTTATTCTTTAAATGAGGAAAATAAAATGCAGAGCGCTTCTAGAGTTCCAAGTCACACAACCAGTAAGTAGCAGAGCTGGAAATTAAACAGGAGTCTCCCTGACTTTTAAACTGTGCACCCTCCAACATCCCATGCTGCCTCAAAGACAATGGCCTTGCTGAGCATTAAATTCTCGAGCTTAGCACTATGAATCGAATCCAATATTTCAAAGTTATTTTTTTAGCAGTAGAGCCCTTGTACTAACAATTATCCTTAATACTAACAAGTACCACCATAACGACTTTTATTCAGTCCTTAATGTATGCTGAACACAGTTATGATTTCTTTACATGTTTCAATTCATTTATCTCTATGAGGGCAGTAGTATTTAAGAACTGCTTTTACACATGACTAAAAAGAGGCACAGAGAGGTTAAATGATATGGCTGAGGTCACACAGCTAGATGTGGCATAGATGGGAAATGGGCCCAGACTGGCTGCTGCCCTTGGATTCATGATATTTGCGCATATTCTCAAACTTATTCAACAAATATTTAGGGGTGCTTCCTATGTGGGAGTACAATTCTAGATGCTAAATGGGGCTGTCTAGGTGATCTGGTTAAAGAAAAACTGAAGGCTCAGGACAGCCATTTAGTTTCCCAGTGTAACCTTAAGTGGCCCATAAGCTACTTGACAGAACTCCAGGGCTCCACAGAACATAGATGGAGAAACTATTACTTGAACCAGCTACAACATCTTTCAGAAGACAAAATTTTATGCTACCTTTGCCTTTCCAATTCTCTCTCCTAAAAGCTGCTTTTTTCTTTTTCTTTTAAATTTCCAACTTTTATTTTAAATTCAGGGGTACATGTGCAGGACATGCAGGTTTGTTACACAGGTAAACGTGTGCCATGGTGGTTTGCTGCACAGATCATCCCACCAACCAGGTATTAAGCCCAGCAACAACTAGCTATTTAGAAGCTGCTTTTTTCAATGCAGGTACAATATTCTGACCCGGGAAGATGCTCAGAGTGTGTATGATGCCAGGTATTTTGGGGGCCGGTGTGAGACAGTATACAACGGGGAATGGAGGGAGCTTCAATACGACCCCACCTGTGAACGTCTCTACTATGGAGATGATGAGAAGTACTTTCGGAAACCCTACAACTTCCTGACATACCACTTTGAAGTAAGTCTGAACAGGGAGGCTCTCAGGGCTTTGTGGTGTGGTTGGCAGAGAGGGAGAGGCCTATTGGTGGAGATGCCTTGCTCTGGAAGCTTGTGTTTTCTATAAAGTGTGCTGGTGGCTGACGTCCCCTTCATACCCATTCCCACATGTGCTTAGAGTTAAAGGGTGCTGAGAGGCAGATCATAAATGTGGCTACCCACCTGTTAAATCTTGGCTCCATTCCAAATCAATAAAATAGATACGAGGCCCTATTCTCTGGGCTGCCAATCAGACCTATTTCCAAGTTGTGCCTCTGTTAGATTATATACAAGACTGTTAGCAGCTAACTCACTGCCCTCCTTGGGCCCAGTTCTCTCATCTGTAGGGGGGAGGGCAGGACGGGGCATAGATGAGCAGGATTCTGAGACTTATGCTTTTGTATCACCAAAGGCAGCTCTGATCATTTTCATGTCTTGGCTCTTTGTATGTGATTTTGTGTGAAGCAAGGGTTCTTCTGTACAAAAGTGCTTGCCAATTGCTTCTCATCACTAAGACTTTCTCCATCCCTAAGATTCAGTGGTCTCTCGGTCACTTGAAGCTCATGATCAAGAGCCTACTCATGGCCATTAATTTCATTCCACCCCTCATCCTTTGGGTGAAACCTCCAAACAGCAAACATCATTGAATGCTTAACATGTGTCAGACCTTCTACTTTCACACAAATTCTCCCATTTAATCCTCACAACACAATGGAGTAGATATTGTCATTGCCCCATTTTAGACATAAAGAAAAAGAAACACAAGGAGATAAAGTGTCAGGATCCAACTCTACTGCAGTTGGTGGTGGAGACAAGATCCAAACCTAGATCTGTAGGAACTAAATCCAGGCTACAGAACATTTAGAAGAGGAGATAGATTATACACTTTCTATAATCTCTATAAAGAGAGAGAGAGAGAGAGTAGGATCCTAGGATTCTATGTAATTATCTAGTCACATTCTCCCTTCCCCAAATTTCTCTAAAGAGACAGAAAATAAGGCCAAGCCTATAAGGTCTGTTTTTAATAAGTTTGCTCCACTTCCACCTCTACCCTCTATCAGGCCAGTGGTAAACCAAAGTGGAAAACATAACACTGTGTTCCTAATCTCAGGGAAGGTCTTGGGCCTATGTAACAGGCAAGATGAACTAAGTGCTATAGGAACAAAGAATTCTCAAATTTCAGCAGCTGAGAGCAACAATGCCTTGCTTATGGTACTTGTCCATCCTAAGGTAGAAAGGAAACTGACCATTACAGACACTCAGGGACTCAAGGTAATGGAGGCTTCATTTCAACACATGCTCTCATGATTAGAGAGCAAACTATTCACAGGCTCCTAAGGCTTACTTCATTGGCTCAAGCGAGACCCAAGACCAAGAGTCAGTTCAAATCAGCAGAGAAATGCAATCCTATTATGTGCCTGGAATGAAATAACCAAACGTTTGTGGGCAGCACTAAAGTATACCACTGCCTAAGACAATCATAATCTGCAGGTTTCCTTTGCTTCTTTCCTCCCAGGCTCACGCCCAGATGTGGCTTTCTGTATCTCACTATTGCAAACACAAGCAGCCAGCCTTCTCTCCAGGAAGGATAAGCCAGCCAGAAAGAAATCCATGCCCTGAGCAATATAGCATTTGATAAGAATCATCTGTGTGTGTGTGCACATGTGCATGCGTGTGTGTGTGTGTGTATGCAAGCACATGTAGTGTGTAAATATTTTATCAGTACCACTAAACACTAGCAATGCTGTGTTTTCTATATTTTAATAAGTATCAGTCTAATGCCTAGATTAGCCTTATAAAAGGATTACTTACCATAATCTGAAATATTAGATATTTTACAAAGCAAAGATTTAAGTATTAAATATGAGTTGGGAAATGGCTCTATGTGAACAAAGCTAACATCTATTCATTTCCTTTCAGGCCCTGGCAGATACTGAAATCGCCTCAGAGTTGTATGATAATGCAAATGACCTTTTTTCTAAAGTAAAAAAAGACAAGTTTGACTCACTTGGAGTGACCATTGGAGTAGGCCCAGCTGGTAGCCCTGTTACGGTGGATGTAGGTGTATCCGGGTCAAAAGATGCTTCATTCTTGAATGAGTTAGACAAGTATAATGAGAAGGTATTAAAACATAATGTCTGTCTCACAGTATTCCATAATATACACTGAACACGTATTACCTTAATTGCATTAAAAAAGTACAGTAGTGATTGAACCTTAATTTGCTTGTGTAATTGGAAATGTCTGATCAGTGGTAATCAGGTTTGTTTTTCTTATTACACTTTTGCACATGGAATCATCACAAAGGGAATAAAATTGAATGATAAGACTAGGACTCTTATCACTTTGCCCCCCTCCCACCATCCTTTTTCATGGTTACCTGGAGCATATAGGGAAATGTGTAGAATGGTAATGTGTTAAGAGAAACAGCCAGGCCCTGTAAATTTCACTTGGAAGAATCGTAAAGCAAACCTCTCTCTTTCTTTACTAAAAAATAGGAGGGCTGGTATGCTACAAAAAATATTTTATTTTTCCAGCAAACATTCACTATTAAGTGTCTATTATCCTGAGGGGATCAAGAAATGCTTCCTTGAGAAAGAACATTCATCTAAGCTTAGATCTAAAGATTAGTGCAAATTGTCCTGACAAAGGGAGACAGAAGTTGGCAGAAGGGTGCTCTAGGTGTGGAAATCAGCATGTGCAAGGGCCTGGAGATGAGAAAGCCGCACAGAAACTTGGGATTGAAAGTACTTCAGCCAGCTGAAGACCAGGGTGGGAAAGAAAAAGAGAGTGATGAGGCTGCAGAGGTAATCAGATGGCCAGAGGAATATTTATTGAATTAGTTAGAAGCTTACTAAAAATTCTCAATAGCATTAATACCAAGGTGGAGTTCAAAAATTATCTTGCATTATGAAAATATAGTTATAAAAACGAACTTACACAACAAACATAAATTGACTTCTAGAGCTTTGCCAAAGAATTAGCTATTGAGCTGAAGGCAAAGTCCTCTGTTGTTCGAAGGGTTGTCTGTAGCATTTAATATGGACTTTCCTGAAAGCATCTGGGCTTCTCAAACTTTCATCATCACTTTGAATCAAGACTTCTATTGCCTGCAAGTAAAGCCCGTAGATGGCCATCTTTCTGTAAAACCAATCCAAAATTCTTCTAGTACGATCTTATTATTATTATTATTATTATTATTATTTTTTTTTTTTTTTGAGATAGAGTTTTGCTCTTGTTACCCAGGCTGGAGTGCAATGGCGCGATCTCGGCTCACCGCAACCTCTGCCTCCTGGGTTCAGGCAATTCTCCTGCCTCAGCCTCCTGAGTAGCTGGGACTACAGGCACGCGCCACCATGCCCAGCTAATTTTTTGTATTTTTAGTAGAGACGGGGTTTTACCATGTTGACCAGGATGGTCTGATCTCTTGATCTCGTGATCCACCCGCCTTGGCCTCCCAAAGTGCTGGGATTACAGGTGTGAGGCACCGGATCTTATTTTTTTATATGAGGATCCCGTTTTTCTTTATTACTTAGTTCAGGGTTACTACTGGAATGTAAACTCCATGCGGGCAGGAGCCTATCTAATTCAAGATTATGTCCTCTGCACCTAGTGTAATGCATGCTACTATAGGCATTGTAGATCTTTGCTCAATAACTTCAATTAGTTGACATTTCAGCATTTCATTAAAGATATCTTAAACACAACTTTTAATTGATATGTAATATTAGCAAAGGAGGTTTCACAATGCAGTACTTTGATTAGCACTGGGAGAGTGTGGAGGTGGGACTGGATTGGGAGCAGAACAGAAGGGTGAAGCGCAGTGAAGAAAACATTGTAGTAGCTCACCTAGGTGAGAGCTGATGAGGACTTGACCTGGGCAGGGGCAGTGGGAACAGATACGGAGGTGTGGGGGACGTCTGGCACACACTGGTGCCTAATATATGCTTGTGAAATATAGTAGTACTCCATTACATGTATGTGTGTTCATATGTATATGTATTTATTTTTATATTTATAAATACATGTTTATATATCTATATATTTATATATTAAATATATATCTATATATTTGTATATATTAATTATATATTTATATATCTGTATATTTACATATTATATGTACATACTTAGATATATATATTTCTCACAGCTACTAAAAGCTGACCTTTTGCATTATTTCTAATGGTAAAATATATGCTCTTTCGTCTTTTGCTTTATTCAATGGTGGTTGCTGGCAGAAATATATTTTCATGAGAATCTTCACAAAGGTGCAGACGGCCCATTTTAAGATGAGAAGGGACAACATTATGCTGGATGAAGGAATGCTGCAGTCATTAATGGAGCTTCCAGAACAGTACAATTATGGCATGTATGCCAAGTTCATCAATGACTATGGCACCCATTACATCACATCTGGATCCATGGGTGGCACTTACGAATATATCCTGGTGCTTGACAAAGACAAAATGGAATCCCTTCGTAAGTAGAGCAGATGCTCTATGCACACAGTAGTCAACACAGACACCAGGTCATGGTTTGAAGTTTTCTGAGCACTGACTATGAGCCGTGGGTGATCTCATTTAGCTTTTAGGACAACTCTATAGGATCGCATAAGTATTGTTATTCCAGGGAACTGAGATGTAGAAGAGTGAGACTTGCTAATAAATACCACAAACAGGATTTGAGCTCAGACTTGTCCAGCTCCCTAAAACTATGTGCTTCCTATTGTATCATAGTTTACTTTTTAAAAAATAAATAATGAGGGAGGTTGTTATTTAAAATGTGAAAACTTGTTTTAAATGTAGTATTGTTGGTTAATGGAATTGCCATGCAGTCAGTCAGTGAAGCTAGAAACTTAGATTCATCTCAGACTCCTCCTTTTCCTTCACTTCGATAGATTTCTGAGGCGCTTCAGTTCTCTCTCACTCTTCCCCTCTCCTCCATCTCTACTCCTATGGAGGTAGTCTGGGGTCTCATCTCTCACTTATTACTGCATCAGCTCCTAAATGGTCTCTGGAGGCGGACTCACCACTTCCAACCTATTCTCGACAGTTGCCACCAGATAGATCTTTCTACTTCACAGATCTGATTATATTACTTCCTTGCTTAATATTCTGAATGGCTAAAAATAAAGACTATTAGCATCAATCACATTAATGATGTTACTCCAACCTAGGGGAACAGTGGTTCTCAAAGTGTGGGCCTCAGCTGTCAACATATCATCACCTGGAACTAGTTAGAAATGTAAATTCTCAGTCTCCATCCCAAATCTAACTAAACCAAAAACTAGGAATGGGCCAGCTGTCTGTGTTTTAACAAGTTTGCCAGCTGATTCTGATGCTACTACAGTTTGAGAACCACTGACCTGTTTAATGAGTGAGAGGAAGGATGAGAGATCTATCCATATTGCAAAGCCGAGTTCAAATTCCCAGCTTTAAGAAGTTTCCTTGACTGCACCAGCCCAGGCTGGCTGCTCTTCATCTTCAGCACACACATAAAATTCCACACTAGTTATTCTTTCAAAAAACCATTTTCCAAATGCTAGTATTATCCTCCTTATCCAGATAGCAAGATATTTGAAAGCAACTATCATGCCTGCCACTTTTCTATCTCTTTAGCACTCAACACAGTGGTTAATACATAGTGAGTGTTCAGAACAAGACAGGAAGTTTGAGATGAAGCATTAATTCAGGTTCTTGACTAGAGTCATTCATTAGTTCATCCACCTACATATTCATTTAATAAATAATTCAAATGCTCTATTCAATATCCATCATGTGTTTTTGCTAGGGATACGATGGTGAACAAATCTAAATATGGTTCCTGTCCTCTTGCATGACAGTATTATTCAAACTACATGTCGCAGGTCCATTGTATTTCTCAAAATCAATGTATGGATCACAAGAAAAGTTTTGAACCACAACAAAGGACAGAACAGAAAATATCATAGTGGATTATAGGCACTCAAGATAAATTATTACTTCAAGAAACCTTTTCTGATTAAGTAAAACATGTGCATGTGTATTGTATCATAATGCAAAATAAGTACCTTACAATGGATATAAAAAATGTAAAATGTAAAAGAAGCATTTAAAAAACTTGACTCAAGTGGTTCTTTTTAGAATCATTCAAAAGCATGAGAAGGGAAAGAAAGAGTTAACCTTTGTCGAGCACCTACTAGGTTTCAGGTGCTATTGCACATATTCTCATATAATTTTCTTGACGCCACTTAGAAATTGGTGTCATCCAAGTTGTAGCTACATAAATGCTGTGGCTCATCAGAGAGGCTAATTACTTATCCCTGGCCGGCCACAATCTGGGGTCAGAGCCCTGGACCTCTAGTCTTCCACCATGTTGTGGTATATAGCCTTTCATTTGGGCTTCCATCTTTGGTGCTGGATTACTAATTAATTGCCTGGGGTATCTGGTGGCCCCTCCTCTTTAAAATCTGTGAGACTGAAATGGGCTTCCAATGTGGTTAATATTCAAAAGGAGCCCACCAACAAATTGTCCCAGGGATAATTACCTCAGCTCTGTTTATAGAAAACCATATGTCGATAATAGCACAATTTGCTATTTGTGAAGAGCTGATTTTCTATAAATCCGGAAAGTTAGTGTTGCTTTTCTATAAATATGGAAATGTGATAATCATCACCTCATCTGCTGGAGACCGCTAATAAATCAGAATGTCATTTACATATTAACCTACAAAGAACAAAAATATCTACCTTCTAACCGTTTCACAAACAGAATCACACACCCCCTTTCTCCATTTTGATGTTTGCTATATTGGGCTGGTGCAAAAGTAATAGTAATAGACGTTTTTGCCATTAAAAAGCACAACTTTTGCACCAACCTAATACTTTTCTCTCTGTCTTATTCTCTTTCCCTCTGTCTCATTCCCTTTCTTTCTAGGTACCTTTCTCTCTGTCTCTCTCTCCCCTTTTTCTCTTTCCTCTTTGTCACTGTCTTTTTCTCTCTCTGTAGCTTTGATCTATATGCCGTTAATTTATATTCTATTAAGTGCTTGTTTCTAAGAGACATCCTGTGTGGTGAACATTCATGTCTGCAAAGGGCTGAGCTTGGCATGGAATGATTTAAGTGAACATACTCACTGGTTTGCTCTGGGGGAATCTTTTGTCCTTGGGTTTGCTCAGATCCTTTCTAGGTTCATCCCAGAGGATGCACAAGGCTATTTTCTTCTAATGTGCTCTTTAGATCAAAAGCTTCTCCCCAAAAGACAGCATGAAACCATGCATCAAAAATCAAGGGAAGTCTTGGATGTTAGGGAGGTGATGTTAGGCTTCAATGAGATCCTAACATTTCCTCAAGGGCTGTGACTGACAGTTTTCTACCTTCTGCAGGTATCAGTACGGTTTGAGGCTTAAATTTCTGGATTTAGATTTTTTTCCCTCCTTCATTCCTTCTTTGGAACTCTCATTATTTGTCTTTGTATTAAGATATACAAAAGAGAAATAGTGTATTCCCCATTCTGACTTCTCTGGTTACACGATATATGTTGGACAGGTTGAGGACTTCAGTGCCCTCGTTCTGTTCAGTTGGATGTTTCCAGCCTCCTTTGCACATGCTGTTCTCTCATCCCCCAATGCTCTTCCCTGTCTTGCCAACCCGACAAACTTCAGCTCATCCTTATGAACCTTATAGGGTCATGCCCACCTCTGTGAAACCTGCTCTGATATTGCTCCACTCCTTCTCCCACAGTTTCATTTGTTTATACATTCATTCATTCCACCAAATCTGTTGAGTTTGTAAAGTGAGAAAAGAACAAAATCAGTATGATACTTGTTCTTGCAAAGCTCTCGATCCAGTGGAGGAAACAAAATAAACAGCTGAAGTCCAGATGTCATCCTTGGTCCTCTTTTACTTCCTGCCCCCATCAGCGAGCTATGTTGACTTTACTCCTAAAGCATATGCATCACCTGTTCTCCCTCTGTTTCTGTGTCGCTTGTCCAAGCCACTGTTATCTCTCACCTGGATATCACAAGAGTATGCTGGGCTCTTCTTTTCTTTCTTTCTTTGTTGTTGTTTCATGGTCATCGTCATTGTTGTTCCCTTAACTCTCCGACATTCCAGTCTTACTTGGGTCTAGAGTCTTCGTATTAGCTGTCTTCTTCGCTGGAACCACCCTTTCCTCTTGACGTTTGTAGAGCAGTACTCTTATCATTTGGATCTCTACTTAAGTGTCACCTTCTCAGAGAGAACTTTCCTGATGATGTAGTCAAGTTTCCCTTTCTTATATCACCCTATTTTAATTCTCAGCAAATCAGTAGCCACCATGCTCATATACTTATTTGTTTATTGTCAGTCCCCTCTTTCTAGAATGTTTATTCCAATCACTTTTGTTCATTGCTGCATATTCATTTCCTAGAATGGAGTAGGGGCTTAGTAACCTGTTAATTAATTGATGAGTGTCTAATTGCAAATTGCGATGAGAGCCATGTAGAAAATGAACAGGTTGTAGAAATAGAGACTAACTGCAGGGGATGAGGGAAGATATTCTCTTAGTTTGGGATGGTCTGGGAAAGTCTCTTTGAGGAAGTGAAATCCAAACTGAGATGAGATCCAGAGTAAGGAGATGCCAAAGACAAGGGCAAAGGTGTTCTGGGTGAGTGAACAGCTTATACTAAGGCCCTCTCTGAAGAAGGAGCATAGCGTTTTTGTGAAGGGAAAGAAGGCGTGTATGGCAGAAGCCTTGGGATAAGGGAATAATAGCAGAAACTGAGGTTGGAAGAAGCCAAGAGGCCTCAGAGGGTCTTGCTGGTCACAGTAAGAAGTATGGACTATATCAGCAGTGGCAGAGAAACCACTGCAGAGTCGTCAACAGGGCAGTGCTTAGTCTAATCAATGGGTCAGCAGATCACTCTACTGCCATGTAGAGCACAGATTAGAGGAGCAGGAGTGGCCTCAGGAAGAACAGTTAGGGCATTGCTGACGTGCAAGCAAGGAATGAAGAATGCACATGTAAGAACATAATAGATTTGGGATGTATTTTGAAAGTGGAATTTAAGGAATTTACAGATAGACTGGGTGTGGATTGTGAGGTGTCGATTACTCCTTTCTCTAAATCGTATTTTTATCATAGACACGCATGAGTGTGTGTGCATGTACACATACACACATTGAGGTGAGAAGGACAGGATGTGCTTGCCTGAAGGTGCCAGCTTTGTGGTAAGGACACCCCTCAGACATTTGGAAATATGGTAGGGACTCTGGGGGCAAAGAAAGGACTCTAGGCCGGGCGCAGTGGCTCAAGCCTGTAATCCCAGCACTTTGGGAGGCTGAAGCGGGTGGATCACGAGGTCAACAGATCGAGACCATCCTGGTCAACATGGTGAAACCCCGTCTCTACTACAAATACAAAAAATTAGCTCAGCATGGTGGCGCGTGCCTGTAATCCCAGCTACTCGGGAGGCTGAGGCAGGAGAATTGCCTGAACCCAGGAGGCGGAGGTTGCGGTGAGCCGAGATCGCGCCATTGCACTCCAGCCTTGGTAACAAGAGCCAAACTCCGTCTCAAAAAAAAAGAAAGAAAGGACTCTAAATATACATACCTTTTTAAATGCATATTATAATAATTGCAATTATATATTTGTCTCTTCTGCAGACTATGAACTTTAATGTACAAGTCCTAGGCCCGTTGTCCCCGGGGTACTTTTTGTGTCTAGCACAAGGCTGGGCCCGCAGTAGGTGCACCGTGAATACGCATTGAGCTGCATTTCCCTTGCTTCTTCCATTCTTCCAACTTGTATCATCATGTGAATAACCTCCATATTCCATTTAGAGCCCTCTTTCTTCTCCAGAATCCCTGCCCATATTTCATACGTCTGTGGAGCATCTCCACCAGGAAGCTGGCACCTCCACACAACTGCATTCATGTCATTCTCACCCCAAACCCTTCAAGCTTTTCTTCCTGAATTCTTTCTCTATAGAGACACCACCATCCTCCTTGTTTACTTGACACAGAGAGGTGGAAAATAGTTGACTCTTTATTATGTGCTAAGCTCCATATCAAGTCTCTTCACCTGATCTTGACAATGATCCTGTGAGGTAGGCATAATTTTCTCATTTTTACAGATGAAGGAAACAAGGCAAAAAAGTCATCTCACTAGTAAGTGAAAAATATGCAAAGTAAGTTAAAATCCAGGGTTCTTTCTTTTTTCAGCTCAGTTGCCTTTATTGGAACTCACAACCTGGGAAAAATTCTGTCTCTCCCTTCTCTCTCCCTACATATCTCATTAGGCATCTCCTCAGTATCCACAATCCATCCCTTTCTCTCCATTTCTAATATTACTGATGACCATACTATGCCATTTCTCTGCAGGTTCTCTCCAGCCAAGCAGACATGCACAGTGACAAATGTATCAGAGGTTAGATAGATATTTCATAAATGCCTTTGGGACCAAGTTGGTGGTGGTCTGCTCCAGACCCCTTCTGTGGCTCATGTGGATAGGACTTGACACATTTGTTTCAGCTTCTGAGCCCTGGGTCCCTCAAACTGCAACATGACGTAGAATGCTTCCTATCAGTTAGAGAATCTCAAGGAGTCTGATCAGACCTCCTCTATCAGGAATGCTGTAATAGAAATCCTGCATAGAAGAGCAAGATAAACTGCTATGATTCTTGGCCTTATTGAAAGGGCTTTGCAAAGACCTCACAGGAAATGACTTAAGTTGATGCTTTGCTCATAAAAAACAGCAGTAGCATTCTGCATTCCTATCAAAGACAGCAGGCCACATCAAAGATGACAGGCAGTGTGGTAGTGGAAAAAATTCTTTTCCCTGAGACTTTTTTTTTCTAATCTAGGCTCTGCCATTCAGAAGCTGGTATGTCACATCTCTGAGTCTCAGGTTTTTCATGACTAAGGTAAAGATTGTCATAACTCTACCTTATTTATTTATTTATTTTCATAAAAGACTGTTGTGAGAATTAACCAACATAGTCATGAAAAGCACTGTGATCCCTTAAATACTGTCCAAGCAGCAGTTACTATTATTGATTATAACTTTAGGTGGAGTCAGTAGGTACTAAAGCCATTTTGATCAAGCTCTGTGAAATTAAGAAACATGGCGGTGACATGGTAGCAAGGAGTCCACACTTTAAAGCCAGAAACATTTGGGTGGGGATCTTGGTTCTATCATTTAGTAACTGTTTGACTTTGATTGAAGAACAATACTTAATTTCTCTGAGCCTCAGCTTCCTCAAGATTCAAATAAGAATGATAACAAGGGTTTGTTTGGTTGAGAATAATTCTAAGTATATGTTGTATGGTAAGTGTTTAATAGGTATTTCTTCCCTTTAATGAAGGATATGAATATAGCGTAGTGGTTGGAAATGTGGACTCTGCCAATTACTAACTGTGTAATAATCATGGGCAGATAATCTAATCATCTTGACTTTCAGTTTCCTCACCTGCAAATTGGAAATACTGTAATCTGCCTCACAGAGTGGTTGGTTGTGAGGAATCAGTGAATTTATTTAGGACCCACAGGCTATTAAGCACTCAATAAATTTTAATTGCTGAGGTAGGTTCTAAGTCAGATTGCCAGACTCAAGTCCTATTTCCACCCTTTATCAGCCATGTGACCCACAGGCAAATTAGTTAACCTCACTGTGCCTCAGTTTCCTCTTCTAAATGAGGCAATGACAGTACATACTTCATAGTGTTGCTGTAAACATGAGGTGAAACAATCCAGCATACGGCTTAGTGCCTGACACAGAGTAAGAGTTCAAAAATGTTACCTATTATTGCTGTACTATGTACAATATAAACATATTGTCACATGTTTATTATTCCCAAATTTACAGTTATCAACTCTGGAATGTTAACTGTTCTCTCATCTGTAAAGTGGGTCTAAGAAGGTCCATCTCCCAGGGTTCTGCCATCACTCAGCTGTGAAACATTGCTCAACTTGGAGGGAAATTATTATCATGATGTCCAGCCTGCAGTGGCTGGTACATTTGCTGTGAACTTGGAGCCTCAGCAATCATGCCTCCTCCTCCACCTGCCCATTTCTTTGATCAAGGTCATTCATTTCTGTCTCCAGAGCTTCATCCAGTTTTGGAGGGACCACTCTTCCCATTTATCAAGGTCACTTTGAATTCTCATCACTATCTTTCAAAGTGTTAACAACTCTGCTCAAATCAGTGCCTGCTTTCCATCATCCCCGGCCCTGATGGATGCCAGATAACAGTGACTCTGGGAAAGACCCTTCCAGCAAGAGTGCAATACATCCAACCCATTACTGATCATCTCTTTCCAGTCAGGGCCTGTGGACCAGCCAGTCTACCACCTAACACACAATGTCTAAAAAGCTACAGGGACAGAGTTTAAAATCTCACTAAAGTTAATGCCAATTATAGCTCTAAATCCTCTTCCTCCTTCCTCCCTGCCTTCCCGCATTTCATTCATTCCTTTAGCCTTTCCTTTGACAAACATTTACAAAGTACACATAACATAAGAAACACTGTGTAGATACCAAGATTATTAATACATGGTCCCCCTCATCAGGGGGCTCATAGAAGGTAACGAGGTTTCTCTTTGTCAAAATTATCTGATTATGGTCAGGGATAATTTACTCTGTGGACAGCCAAATTAGTTACTACCCAAAGTGAACTAGCAATTTATTTTCTTATTCACTATTTGGTTTTAGCAAAATGTATTTACATATAATAACATCTACTATTTGTAGAGCATAATGCATTCACATCTGGCATTCAAACTGATCCTCATAATAACATTATGAGGAATTATAATATTATTTCCCCTAGTTTTATAGAAAGAAAGTTGAAATCCAAAGAGCTTAAGTAAATGGCTCAGTGTGACTCAGTTAGTATTGTACCTAGGTCTTCTGATTTCGATTTGTGAATCTTCCAAGTACTCCTCCCTTTTTCCATTCATTCTGTCATTCATTTTAGACTATATGTGAAAGGCTTAGACTCTAGCAGTGGTGGTAAGAGAGCCTAGATTTACTGAGTATTTACTGTGTGGTAGACACTGGGGTAAGCAATTTAAATGCACTGTCTCATTTAATTCTCAGAAGAGACCTGTGAAAAGGATACTATTATATATAATCTCCAATTCACAAAAGAAGGACTGAGGCTCAGTTATTCTCTGTTAAATGACTTGCCCAAGGTCACATAGCTATTAACTGGTGAAGACAAACTCAAGAACCTGTAATGTTAAGCAACCTGCAAAAATGTCTCAAGGATGTCTTAACCTAGGATTTTTCAAACTGCAGACCATAACCCATTCGTAGATTGTAAAAGAAATTTAGTGGGTCAAGATCAACATTTAAAAAAATGAAATATAATAGAATGCAAGGTACCAGAGTATATCACACAAAGTGTAGTTAAGTAATGAAACTTCTTTTAAACCAAGCACAGTGGCTCCCTCCTGCAGTCCTAGGATTTTTGGAGGCCAAGCTGGAGGATCATTTGAATCCAGGAGTTTGAGACCAGCATAGGCAACACAGAAAGACCACATTTCTATAAAAATTAAACAAACAAAAAACTAGCCAGACCTGGTGCATGTGCCTGTAGTCCTGGCTACTTGAGAGGCTGAGATGGGAGGATCACTTGAGCCTGGGAGGTCGAGGTTGCAGTGAGCCAAGATGACACCACTGCATTCCAGCCTGGATGACAGAGTGAAACCCTGTCTCAAAAAAGAAAAAAATCTTTTTTTAAATGAATGTGTGTAGACTGGATCAGGATGTAAAAGGTATTGCTTAATTTGAGAGTGGTCAAGAAAGTATTAAAAACACAGTCTTAACTCAGTGTGCTCCACTATCTATAAAAAATGTATTTAATTACTTTAAATAAAGGAAAAATCATCAGTAGCCCTAAGGGAGGCATTGGGAAGTATATTAGTCACTTTCTTGAGATAAACAGAACTAATAGAATACCCGTATCTCCATTATTTATCTCTATATAAAATGTATATATAGTATAAAGAGATTTATTGCAATGAATTGGTTGATGTGATTATGGAGTCTGACAAGTCCCAATGTCTACAGTCAGCAGGCTGGACACCCAGGAGGCTTGATGGTTTCATTTCAGTCCAAATCTGAAGGCCCGAGAACCTGGAGAGCCAGTGACGTATTTCCAGTCGGAAGGCCAGCAGGCTTGAGACCCTGGAAGGGCTGACATTTCCATTCAAGCCCAAGGGCAGGAAACAAAAAGTCAATGTTCCAGGTTGAACAAGCAAAGAATCTTCTCTTATTCAGAGGAGGGTCAGTCTTTTTGTTCTAGTCAGGCCTTCAACTGATCACCTAAGGCCCATGTGCATTAGAAAGGGCGGTTTACTTTATTAAGTCCAGCACTTTAAATGTTATTCTCACCCAGAATTATGTTTGATCAATTATCTCAGCACTCCATGGCCCAGTCAAGTTGACACATGGAATTAACCATCACAGGAAGATAGACAGGTGGGAAAGCTGGAAGCAGATGTCAGTAACAACTGTGGAGCTAGGTCTGGAAAGTCCAATGTAATCAAATGGTTCCAAGAGTATATCTCAGTGGAAATAGAGGAATAAGCATCATTGGGTTCTAACTCTGTAGCAGGTTGCACGCGGAGCCCTTACATGTACATTGTCTCCTCCAAGCCTTGTGGCAACCCTTCCAGCTCTGTTTTGTGGCTGTCCTCATCTGTAAGATGAGGACAACCAGGCACTGAAAGGCAAGATAACATGTGCAAGGTGACACAGCTGGTCAGAGGCAGGGTGAGGTTTGAAACTAGGTTTCTAATTCCAAGTGCAATGTTTCTTGCAGTATCCCTAGATGTTTTATTTTATTTCATTTATTTTTCTTTCTAAGACATCAAATTATTGTGATAGCTTTAAAAGTGAGTAAATTGGGTTTTAAAAATAATTAAGGGAATATTATTCTTTATATCTATTTCTAAATGTAATGTTGGGTCAATTTGGCCCATTGATTGGGGATTGTAACTGGGAGAATTGTTGATGTTTAAACCGACAAGCACATGATTGTTCTGAAACTTAAGTACAGCCACAGAGCCAGGAACAAGCATAGTGTGCTGGCTGGTGACACTCAAAGAGGTGAACCTCAGAGAGCTGTAGGCTGGAAGAAGTGTCTAACCCAGGGATGACAAGTGGTCTTAAAAGCAAACGCTACCTAAACTGCTAAGTTGAAGATTGGAACACCAGATATGGGCTCAGTCAGAAAGTGCCGAGATTGATTAGTGATGTCTGCCAGAGGCAAGGGACTGAAGGCAACAGGGCTCTTAGGCTGTGTATTTGCTATACCATTATCAAAATAAGGCAAAGGCAGCCCAGATGATTAAGCCATATAATTTAAGTCCCTTAAATTACCATCACATTTATGTATTGTGGCTGTTGTTTGATTATAACTCCCTTTCAGGATGATTCTGAGTAGAACATTTATCCTTGTTACACAAAGTTGGAAACAGGAAACAATCTCAGTGGGAAATCGTACTCATAATCTAATCTCCACCCAATCACTCATCCACTCATTCAGTGAATGCTCACTGAGCACCCATGATTTCTGGGAACACAGGGGTGAAACACACAGAGCCCTTCCCTGGAGAAATGTGCAGTCAGCTGGGGGCCAAGAATAACGTAATGTGATAAATGTTTAAATAGAAACAAATACAGTAGAAGCAAAAAGGAGGGAGCAACAACCTTTTCTTCTCCCACTTGCTAAACTCTAAAGAGATTCAAGCCTCATCTTCTACTAGGAGTAGAAGTTTGCCTCTAAGAGAAGGGAGTTGCATGGAAATAGCTGGGGCAGCAAGTAGATAAGGGTGAGTAAAAGGAGATGAATGTCCAGATTCACCCGAAGGCTGGACTTGGTTATGGAAGGGCTTGCTGCTGAGGCCAGGGCCTAAATGAGAACAATCTTGACTGGATTATGCTGGGAGTTTTGATGATAATAATGGCTAGAGTCAGTGTTGGCCTCTCAGAAACCACAGAGAGGATGGCAAGCTGCAGTGATCATGCAAGGTGAACACTGAAAGCAAGAGAGTCTCTGCAATGGAAAAGAAGGCCCGCATTTCAGTGAGCATGCACAGACCTCCAGCTCATTGTTCACCATTGGGCTGCACTATACTGAGCAATGTTCTGGTCCCTAGACTTACCATGCTCTTTCTCCTTGATTTGCATATGCTGTTTCTTCTACCTGGAATTTTGCACCTCACCAGATTTATGCTTATTCATCCTCAGTTCTCTGCTTAGCTCAAATAGGACTCTTCCAGGCAGTCTTTCTGTCTCCCCAGGTCTGGGTTGGGAGCCTGTTTTAGGTGCGTTAGTATACTCAGGACTTAGCTCTGAGTGTCACACTATTGCAGCCGCCTGTGTCCAGCGTGCATCCTGTTGATGTTGTGTCCCATCGACTGAGCCTGGCCCACTTCAGAGATTCAGCATTTTTCTAGCTGGGGTGGTTTCCAATCCAAGCCCACGTATGCTGGGCAGCCTCCAGAGCTTTCCTAACACTCTGCAGAGTCAGGGGTGGTATCCTAAACATTCTGAGCTGAAATTAGACAATGAGGAGGGTGAGGTGGGCAGGAACCTTGTTGCAAAAGGTCATATGTTTGTGGCTCAGGACTCTGGGACGGCCCATCAGGCCTTTTTTTCTGTGTGTGTGTGCCTGCTAACCAGCCAGTCACCCAAACAGACAGTCACTGGATTCTAACAAGCTCCAGGCTTTATCCCCAGTTACCATGACAACCAGGCTTCACGGTGATGGATGGTATTGATTGACTGACAGACTCCTAGTTTCTTGGCTCGGTCCCTACTCCCCTTAAGTCATCCGCATACGCATGGAACTGAGACTCTCAGCTCCATCCTTCTGATTTTGTCTTGATTTTGAATTTCCAGCTCTAATATTACTGAAAACAGCTTCATACTTAAAGGAGAAAAGCTGAGATGGTGTCAACATTCTTCCCAGGACCATCCTTAACCTCTGTCACATAGGCAGTATAATATGGCATACAGAGCATGGGCTTTGGACACAGGCCAAAGTTCAATCCCAATTCTGTTATTTACTTAGAGTATAACTTTGGGCAAGTGACAAGCTATCTAAGGTAAGTTTAAACTATCCCAATCTACTCCTTTCAAAAATGGGACTGATTTATTCCTATTATGGCATTATGTGTGAACACTGAGTGAACTAACACATGGAGTATCTCTACCCAGCATATAATGGTGTTTATGAAGTCACCACGTGGCCTTGTCATCACCACCCATTCTAGTGCTAACCACTTACACTGCAGAGGTGTCCATTAAGAAAACCTGGTTTTTACAAACTCCTCAGCCTCCCTCTCTTTCCAGGCACTGTCCTGAGCACATTACATGGCATGGATCACTCACTGAACATTCACAACCACCCTAGGAGGTACACAGTATTAAAATCCCCATCTTACAGATGGGAAAACGGAGGCAAAGGAGATTAAACAATTTGCCCACATAGTCTATGGGCCAGGGTGGAATTCCAGCTCAGGCAGTCTCTGTTTCAGAGTTTGGCCTTCAACTAGGCTGCCTCTTGTCGTGGCTGAAATCATCTAGAAGAACTAGAGCCTCTGAAGAGCCCTTTTCACGTAGGAGGAAGACATGGGACTGCAGTCTCAGCATTGCCTCCTTCTTCTGCCTATCTTCCTTTCTCTGAGCTTCTTTGCAGAATGAGGTAGTCAGGGAATGAGGGGTTTGGAAGGCTCCTTTCAGGACATGGTAGTCCACTCACCATGTATGATGAATGTTTCTCTGCAGAATAACGGTAGCCTGATGAAATGGACCATCCACTCACTATGTTTGAGTACAGCATATCTTGCTTCAAGACCTGATTCTTAGGTCTGTTAGTCTTGGGTGACTTTGGCAAGTTACCTGATAATAACAGCCAATCTTTATTGAACACCTAGTTGTGCCAATTTTTAGGAATTCAGTTACAGAAACCACTATCATTTCCATGTTAAAGATTGGGAATATTAGGCACAAAGCCATTAAGTGAGTTACTCAGGTCACTACCACAGAAGGTGAATGGTAGGCCTCTGAACTCAGAGCTTACACTCTTAACCACCACAATTCCTGCTTTTCCCAGTCCTAGTGAGTCTGTAAGATGGGTAAATCCTCCTTTTCCCAGAATATTGTTGAGAGTCTCCAATGAGATAATGCAGCTGAAAGTACTTTATAAAATCTAGCATGAGATATTAATCTAGCATGAGATATTACAAATCTGTGATTCGCATCTTCAATTAAAGAAACATCTGTGACTCCTAAAACATTTTAGAGGCATTGTCTAGATAGGCTGGAGTCAGCCTGTCCCCAAGTCCTCCTGGGGGGCTTGGCACATGCCAGGCTCTGTGTAGAGATTTGCATACCCAAGAGATGACTTAGAAGCCTGTAGTCTTATAGGAAGAGCAGACCAAGATATTGACAGTTACTAGAGTGAGCTAAAGGGATAAAAGCACAGGGATACACCGGGACATAGATATAGGACCCTTGGGGAATGAGGAAAAGTTGTCTGGAACTGAGTGGGAGAAGCTCAGTTAAAGAGATAAAGGGACTTTCTAGGACCTGCAAAGGCACCAAGGTATTTATTTTATTCTCAGGTGGTTGGGAAGAAATGTGAGTTTTAATGGATAAAAAGAAACACAAAGAGGACAGGTGAGTTAGTTAACACCTCCCAACTAGCCCAGCCAGAGACTCCAATCATCATTTCCAATGTGACGGCAGAAAATAGACTATTAGATCCTCTTTCCGCTTCTGAGGCTGTCTTTGGGGGCACCAAATATAGCAAAGCAATGTAGCAGATAAATCGTAGCAACATGAATGGTTTTTGTTCATTGCAAAGAGATAAATAATGCACTACACCTGCTGTTTTCCACCTAATGCTTTTAATCTGAGGAATGACAGACTTGCGGTGTTCTGGCACCTTGGAAATCAAGCTGTCTGGTTCTGCCTGAGAGCCATAGAGATGCAGAAGCTCCATGGAGGTGTGAGGTGAATGGTAGGCCACTGAACCATTCTCCCACCTGTGCCACCACCAAGACCAAGTGGGAAACAAGCAGCAGGCATGGTGGCCAGACACATATCCTTTGGGCTCCTAGCCTGTCAGGTAGCCACAAAAACAGCTCACCTTGAGCCCAGACTAGAATGAGAAGCAATGCAGCCTCCCAGAGAGGTTAACCAATTTGCTCACATAGTCATTGGGCAAGGGTGGAATTCTAGCTCAGGAAGTCTCTGTTGCAGAGTTTGGCTCTCTCTTGTCATGGCTGAAATCATCTAGAACCAGATCCTCTGAAGAGGATCAAGTAGGAGGAAGACATGGGACTGCAGTCTCAACATTGTCTCCTTCTTCTGCCTAGCTTCCTTTCTCTGAGTTTCTTTGCAGAATGTCAGGGAATGAGGGGTTTGGAAGGCTACTTTCAGGACTACCGTTGCCGCTCACTGAGAGTAATGAATGTTCCTCTGCAGAATAACTGTACTTCCTTAGGGATCTCAACTGATTTGCATCTCCCTCTTTTCCACTCTGGAGTTTAAGTCACATTGACTTTTCTGAGTAACATCTTGCTGCTGAGGACACAAGTCCTCTGCATGGTCTCTCTCATCTCCATTATACTCCTGGCTTTGTCTGGCTAGTCCCTATTTGTTCTACTTGTCTCTGACTCCTTCTCCTGACCCCCAGGGATGCCTTCCCTGACCTTGCTGCCCTGTGTCAGAGTCCTCTTCACACACGAAAATAATTGTCTGTTTCCTTGTCCATTTCCCCACACTTGAATCTCAGCTTATTGAGGTCAAACACTCTCCTTAGTCCTCCTTATTTCTCAGCTACCTCTAACAAGTAAAACATCATTAGGTACTTATCGACATTGTCTCAAATGTTCTTAAAGTATTCTGATGTGTTCTTAAAGTCTCAGTATCATGGCATTAGCAGTCACCTTAAAAGATCACTGCTCTTTTCTACCCTTCAAACCCTCCTGTACCCTCACAGGCAAACAGACAGCCTCAACTTGGTCCCCTGCAATGGTGAGAGCTCACTGTCTGCTGAAACACCTCATCTCTGCTTGGCATCTGACTGTGATGATGATCTACCTTATGCTAAGCCTAAACTTGCCTTCCTGTAGCTTCTGTCCTTTGGGTCCTAGTTCTTGCCCTTGCAACTACACAAATGAGCCTAATTCTTCTTCCTCAAAACAACTCTCTGGAGAGTTATAATCCAGTTCTACTGGTCTCTCTTAAAGAGAAATCTTTTTTCCTTTCTTCAAGTAAACTTCCGTAGTCTCCTCTAATATTTTCAAAAGGATGTGGCTTTGAAGGCCTCTGATTATTCTCTATTTTTACATTTTATTATGGTAAGAATATTTAACATGAATTCTACCCTCTTGGCCAATTTTAATAGTACAATACAGTGTTATTAACTATAGGAACATGTTGCTCTCAGACCTTATCTTGTATAATTGAGACTTTCTGCTCATTGACTAGCAATTCCACCTTTCCTCTTGCCCCCAGCCCCTGGCAACCACCATGCTACCCTTTGATTCTATATATCTGACTATTCATAAATCTAATATAAGTGGAATCAGGCAGTCTTTATCCTTCTGTGACTGGCTTATTTCACACAGCATTATATCCTCAAGGTTCAGCTGTATTGTCACATACGTCAGGATTTCCTTTGTAAAGTCTGGATAATGTTCATTGAAGAAAATCGTATTTTCTTATTTCTGTTTGAAAGTGTTTTTGCACACAGCTCTGAGTTTCTTTCACCTATGGAGAGGAGAATGATAGTATTTCCTGCTTCATTTACTAATTATACTTTGTACCTGGTTTCACTACCCTGCTGAGCAGGGAGTAATCTAAAACTCCAAGGCCTTTTCTTTTGTTCTTCTGCTAAGTTGTGTCTGTTTCTCACTGTGCTTGTGCATTTGGTATTTCGTCTGTAGGGTAGGATGTTAAGGTTTTCCCAATTCAGTCTCATTTTGCTATGCTTGGTGATGTGGTTTGGCTGTATCCCCACCCAAATCTCATCTTGAATTGCAGTTCCCATAATCCCCACGTGTGATGGGAGGGACCTGGTGGGAGGTAATTTAATCATGGGGGTGGTTACCGTCATGTTGTTCTCATGATAGTGGATTTGCTCTCATGAGATCTGATGGTTTTATAAGGAGATTTTCCCCCTTTGCTTGGCACTTCTTCTTGCTGCCATGTGAAGGAGGATGTGTTTGCTTTCCCCTCTGCCATGACTGCGAGTTTCCTGAGGCCTCCCCAGCCATTCTGCACTCTCAGTCAATTAAACTTGTTTCCTTTATAAAATTACCCAGGCTCGGGTATGTCTTTATTAGCAGTGTGAGAACAGACTAATATACTTGAATACTAATATCCATGAATCCTTTTGAAGCCTTTTGGATCCTAATTCTTTAAGTGAATTGGCTTTTTCTAGTTCTTATTCTGAGTGGATATGATGGAACAGGCTACTAGGTCCATATCTAAGGCATTGACAAAGGCACCAACTGAGACAGGATGCCAGAGCCCTGTGGTAAGCCACCAGAGATACTCTGTAGGACCACCATACTCAACATCTGATCCAAGATCCAATGAAGAGGAATCATCTGGGATACTTGTCTGAAAAACAGATTTCTGATTTCATAGAAATATACAATCAGAATTGATGGAGAGGTTGGGCCTCATTACCTGTACTTTTCAAATGCACTCCAGATGATCTCAATGTATAGCCTGGGTTGGGACTGATCAACTCCAGAGCTTACTGAGTTCAAAAGCCCAAAACAAACTACAGTTTAATCTGGTCCAAAGTTAAACCTAAGGAGTCCAGCCTGATGGGATGGGGTGGAGCCATGGCAGAGGATCACCTGGTTCCATGAATATAGTCAGTCTATCCACCCTACATGCCCATCTTGGCAAGTTCTCTACAATAGTCCCACACACCTTTCTCTGTTCCTTTCACCCCAACCCCCCATCCCCAACTCTTTGTGTTTATCTCTCTAGTACTGAGTCCTGGCTTCCAATGCCATTTTCCACTCCTGGATTTTGGTACCAGATTTCACTTCCCCTGCCCCGACCCCAAGTTATTAGTCTCATTTTCCCATAGGCTTACTGTAGACAGCTCTAAATTTGGCATTTCTTACAGCCTCTGATGAGAGACTCGTTTCTAGCCCTGGTATATTGAAACAAGCAACTGTCAGGGTACAGATTAGTCTTCATTTAAGACATTGCTCCTAGCCTGCTAACTTCTCAAAGGCAGGATCTTACCTTTGCAGATTTGCATCACATTCACATTAGTTCTATTCTCAAGGTGTCTACATTGCCCAATATGTGATATGCTGGGAATGGTACACAGTAGGTGCTTACTAAATTTTTCTATCAGATGGCAGAATTTAGTCTGAGGTAATAACTAAGATTATAAAAATACTGCAGGCTTCTAAACATGACAGACTTCAGCTTGAATCTGTTTCACCATTTTTTAACTGTATGGCCTTAGGCAATATAATTAACCTTCATGAACCTCAGGCATCTCAGCTTTAAACAAAAAGTATGAGCTAGGGGTTTAAGAGTGCTTCGGTTCTCAGGTTCTATGATTCTTTGTAAGTCACAGACTCCCCTTGCTGGCTGGTACCCACTTTGGGGTCCTCAGATGGCAATTCTCTGCAGTCAAGTCGTGCTGCTCAAGTCAGGCTGGAATTCTCTTCTCCCAGCAGCACGTGGCAGGCTTCATGAGCATACTCACACCACAGGCATCTTCCAGCCCCCATTAATCAGCCCGTCCTGTCGCTTTAATTCAGCAACACTCCACCACTCACCTAAGTAATCACTCTGGCTTCTGCCTGTAAATTCTTTTCATCCTCTTTTGTTTATCACTGTTGAGGCATTTTTTAATCAAAACAATTAAATATGCCAAATCTTCCCCCAATTAGTAATGCATTAAAAATTAAAAATGTTTGAATGGAAATGGCAGAAGAAGTCCTTTGCTCAGTGCTGAGTGCCAGTGCTCAGAGCATCACTTCCCCCAGGCACTTTCAGCTCAAGAGTGACTCAGAAACCGATATCCAAAGAGTCACAGAGGGCTGCAGCTGAAAAGGGTCTTAGAGATAACAACCTCTTCTTTCCACAAATGGGAAACTGAGGTCCCGTGGGATCATGGACCTTTTTTCAGATCACACAAGGTGTTAGTGACTGGAATTTGAATTTAGGACTTATGACTTCTAAGTTTCCTTCTATCAGAAACCCTTACCAAAAAACTCGGGGCGTTCATTTATTTACATGTTTCTTTCATTCATCAATCATTTATTCTGAAAATACTTACTGAACATGGCACATACTGCATTGCTATGCTGACAAGACAATGGTGAATTAGATAGAAATCCTTGACCTCTTAGAGTTTGCAGTTTAATGGGGACACAGAAAAATAAACTTTGATGCTCAATACTCCCTTGAAAATAGTGAATCTAATCTTTAGCTCAATTGAATGACAGGTCTACATTATTTTTCCTTTATGGTTGACAGAATAACACTATGACTGGAAATAATTATTTTGTATAGTTGTAGTTTAAAGAAATGATGTCTCAAAATACAAATTTCAGTTTAAAACTTTCAGAAGACCCCTTTAGTTACTGAAAAGGTTGAACTCTGTAGCGTGGCCAATATTCCTCCAGTCTAATTATCTAGTTTTATTTTGTCAGTCAGACCTAGGGTTGGAAATCCAGGTCTGTTTATTTATGTAGCAATATGGCTTTATTGCTTTGAGAATTACTTTCTTCATCTGCAGAATTCAGGTTCCTCAGCGGATCCTCAGATGTAGACAAATACAGAGATGGCTAATGCAGGCCTGACAGTCTTTATGGGATCTGAAGGGCCAGTAAACTTTCCATGGTGATCCATCACCTTCTAGCAAGACTCTGGCCTCTCTGGGGTGCAATGAGGACTTGGACAAAAAGAATTATGATGAAGATGATAATTCAGACACAGAGAAATTTAGTCGCTCTGAAGAAAGAGGGAATTATTCAGATCCAAAAGTACTTCATGGAGTAAATGACATTTGAATGGAAGCCTTTGAAATGATGATAGAAAGGGACGAGGAGAGGCATTTATAGTAGGGGTAAATATGTGCAAAAGTTAAGAGTAATGGTACCCATCATGGGCCAGGCACTGAGGTAGGCATGGGGGCAAATGCAGATGGATGAGACAGAATTATTGCCTCAAAATCGCTCAATAAAAAATGGCCAAAGGAAAGAGTGCTAGTGTTTTTTACCAACTAGTATGTGCACTGCATATCTCTTTTTATTTCAAGAATTATTTTGATTGGAACCATGCAGAAGAGAAAACTGAAATTGGATTAAAGAACCAGGCTTTCAATCCACACCTTTGGGACTCCAAAGCTGAAGCTAGCTTTTACTACTGTGACATAGTTGTACCATGTCAAGTGTCTTTTATTAACTCCGCATTTTGTGTTTCTCTGTCTCCCTGTTGCAGGTGTTACAAGCACAGATGTCATGAAATGTTTTGGGGGCTCCTTGGGTATTGACTATGGATTCTATGAAGGCAGCCTAGATGTTGGTGGAAGTTTATCAGCAGAACATTGTAAAAGATTTGGAGATGGCAAAACTGGCAAGTGTTTAGCAATAGACGCCCCTAAAAGAGAAGCCAGGCTTTCCTCCAGACACACACTGAGACATGGACGCTATTTTCTTCCCCAATTGATTTCATTTTAGTCAATGATCAGACTGCATAGATGCTAAATACCCCCAAACAAATGACCTGTAGTGGCTCTATTTTAAATCTACCATGGATGAAAATCACCTTAGAAATATTTACCTTTGTACAGGGAACCCTCCTAGATTTCAAGTGTTAGACAAAGCTCCAAGTAAGAACTAGAATGGAAGGAATCTAGAAAATGGGCTGTTTGAATGAAGGCCCCTCATGCTACAGTTCAGAGGTAGGAAATAAGGCTGTTGAGAGAGGAGAATATGGTTACCAAGGCCAAGCTCAAAGAATAAATATTAGGCAGGGCGCGGTGGCTCAAGCCTGTAATCCCAGCACTTTGGGAGGCCGAGGCGGGTAGATCACAAGGTCAAGAGATCAAGACCATCCTGGTCAATATGGTGAAACCCCGTCTCTACTAAAAATATAAAAAATTAGCTGGGCGTGGTGGCGCATGTCTGTAGTCCCAGCTACTCAGGAGGCTGAGGCAGGAGAATTGCCTGAACCCAGGAGGCGGAGGTTGCGGTGAGCCGAGATAGCACCATTGCACTCCAGCCTGTGTAACAAGAGCAAAACTCCGCCTCAAAAAAAAAAAAAAGAATAATTATTAGAGAAGGATTGCATAGAAATATTTTATGGCATTTCCTGAACAAGTCAGTTGGGGTGTTTGTGTGTTCATTTACTCATTAATTCATCAAACAGGTATTGAACTTTTTTTCAAGTGGGAGACACAGAGGATATAGGGATAATGAAGAAGTTTATAGTGCTGTGGGTGAAATAGGTGTTAAACAGGTTCGAGCTATTCCCATTGCATTGGGTTACCTGTACCTCAGGGCCTTAAATCAAATTGTTTCCTCTCTCTTTTTATTCTCTCTTTATTCAGCTGGCAAATGCTCACTTACCTTTGTAGACAATTTACCTTTCTTCCTAACTATCTCCCACACCTCCTACTGTATATCTGACTAGTTTCTTTCACTGTGTCCACTGAATCCTACAGTAACATCTATAGCACCTATAATATTTGATTGAACCTATTTGGCATATAGTAGACACTGAGAAGACATTTGACTTATGAATGAATGAGTGTATGAATGAATGACCACCCATTTCCTGTCCTCCCCATCCTTTTTGTGGGCTGGGCTGTCCTCCCAGTAGACTCCAGAGGATGGGTCTATTTCTGAGTCTAGGTCCTTCCCTTCTGCCTTTTCCTGCTAGCTAACCCAGAAGAGAAGTTGAATGACAAATATCTAAGGAAAACATGTCAATTTTCTTCTGAATCTCATTAGTGGGGTTTGTCAACCAGTCCTTGGGCTTTTGGGGAAATGAGCTAATGCAGTTTATCCTCTTGATGGCAGAAAAGGACAGGAAGGCCATGGCTGTGGAAAACATCATTTCTCGGGTGCAAGGTGGCAATTCTGGCTGGAGCAGTGGCTTGGCACACAACAGTAGCACCATTACATACCGTTCCTGGGGGAGGTCATTAAAGTATAATCCTGTTGTTATCGATTTTGAGGTAAGTCTTTTCGCAGTTGAAGAAACTCTACGTCCATGAGGAATGAAAGTGAAGCAGACCAGATCATTTCATATTTCTTATTATGAGCCCATCAAAGAACAAGATTAAATGTAACGGCACACTGAACTGGTGGCCTTGCTTGTGCCTGGTTTCAGGCCCAGGCCACTAGGGAGCTGGGGTCAGAAACTGATGATCTAGTCAGTGCCCAGTTTGACACTGGCCATCTCAGAAGTTCCTCAGCGTTAGGCCTCATTCGGCAGATCGGTGGCAAACTTTTTCTGTAAAGGGTCGAACAGTAAATCTTTTAGGCTTTGTTGGCCACATACAAGCTATGATACACAAAGCAGCACTGCGGGTAGCAGTAGTATTCTTCTTCTTTCTCTTCTTCATCAAAATTCTCTACAAACATAAAGGTCATTCTTAGCTCATAGGTCATATGAGAACAAGTTGTGGGTTGGACTTGGACCCAGGCTGCAACTGGCTGCTGCACTCCACAATTATTTCATCTCCCCATTACAGGAACCTCTGGTGTAAATACAATTCCCTCCCATTAAGAAGATTAGTAAACAGGCTCTGAAAAACCAAGTGAAAATGTTTGAGCTCACAGAGCTCAGAGGTGGCAATGCCTGGATTGCAGACCTTTGGACTTCGTATCCATTTCTCACTTCTCTCTATTCTAGCACCTCCCTTAAAGCACTGGCTTTCAGCTACTGGGGCAATTTTGCTCCACAGAGGAAATTTAGCAATATCTGGAGATATTTTTTATATTTTTTTCATGACCCACAGTGGGGCAAAGGAGGTGTTACTGGCATCCAGGAGTCAGAGGCCAGGGATGCTGCTAAACAGCCTTCTATGCACAGAACAGCCCCTACAGCAAAGAAATATCTGGTCTCAAGTGTCAGTAATGCTGAAGATGAGAAACCCTGCCTTAAATGCTTAACCTCTCAAAGTATAGAAAACTGTATTCTAACCACAAAGGAAATAATTGTTCTAGCAGTTGCCAAACTCCTTCTGTCAATATGCAGTGTAATCCATTAAAAAAAGACTGCACTTCAGACTTTGAAGCAAAACATCAGCATTTTCTCATCCATTTTCTCTCCACGCTTGCCTAATTTTCTACATATATGTAAAATCCAGATATGGATACAGTCCTCCTCTTAAAACATATGCCTACAGTTAAACCAAGAAGTCTATTCTAACACCCTGCTTTCTATGAAGAAAGAGGTCAGATGGATTAACCTTGATTTCATTTCTTCTTCAATAAGTAAGAGACCATTTTCATGTAACTGTAATTCACATGGGGTTTGAAAATTGCTATCATCAAGCTATTAGTGATTTGAGCAAATACTGTAAAATTGATAGCAGGAGTAATACATAAACTTTCAGAGGCAATAGGTGAACTTGGTATTTGCCTTGAGAAAAACTCTGGGAAGACTGAGGGTCATCATTTGGAGAAGACCAATATAGTCTTTTAGAAAAAAAGAACCCAGACTTTGGCAGGGTGGAAGGGAGGGGAAAGACATAATTTAGGTCACAGCTCAGCACCTTTTCAATGTGTGACCTTTGACAAGTTACTTCCCTCACTGAGCCTCAGTTTCCTGCTCTGTCACATAGAGATATTTCACAAAACTTGGGAAATCAGAGGTTACTTAGTAAACTCCAGTTGAAGAAACAGGTTCAGCACAGTATCTCAAAGCTAGCATATGATAGAGTCCAACTCAAGTCATGTTTGTCTGACACTAATATCCTCAACCTCTTCACAATTCATGTTGCCCCCCGAGAAGTCGTACCCTGTGCATTAAGCCACAGGCAGGCTTTAGAGCAGGGAGGTAACACAGCTAGCACTGTGCTTTATAAAGAGAATGCTCACAGGGTAAGAAAGGGTGATTTGAAGAAGAGAGAGATTACAGACAAGCAGAACAGGTAGGGGTTATTTGGAGCCTGATGTTCAGAGTGGAAACAGAATCTTACTCACTTGCATATCCCCCTGAATTCAGTGGTGCTTATTTATAACCAGTACTTAGAGTTAGTGGATGCAGGAGTCCTGTTATGTTATGTTTGTGTTATGTTATTTTGCTATGTTGTGTTGTGTGATGTATCATTATTCATTATCTTCTGTTACTACATTGTATCATTTGACCTCTGAGTCTTTTTTCTCATCTGCAAAATGGGAACACGATCATTGCCAATATCTTTTCAAGCTCTAACATCCTAAGGTCCCTTTTCTCCACCTCTCTTTTCTCCTTCAACTCCACCAGCCCACCCTATGGAGCACTTCCTTTCTTCCTGTGGTTCCTGGGAGGGAGAGATATGAGGTGGGGAACTGGGTGCTGAGCCCCACTGGAAGGTCAAAGAGAAATTGCCCAATGGTCCTGGCCTTCCCTGGAACTAACAGTCATCTTTGACCGGGCCAACAGGGCAGCCTATTGTACACTGACTTCCTAACAATGGGACTGAATTCCCTGAACTTCCAGTAAGTGGTTTTCTCCCCTCGGGTGGGGGCCCTATCAGTCCTGATATTACCTGCCTGTTGACCTCAGCTGCAGCCCCTGACCACAGGCCAAAGTCTGTTTGCCACAGGTCTTTCTGCACACATTTCCAGGAACCCAGTCAAAGCTATTGCCAGTGCCCTCAGTTGACTTCTGTTTCCAGGAAAGTGAGACTGTCTTAATGTGGCTCAGTCCCACTGCTGCCTTGCTCTGTGACCTTGGCAAATCACTTCCCCTTTGGGGGCCTCAGATTCCTCTCCTTTAAAATGAGAGATCTAGAGAAGATCCTTCCTTTTGTAAATGTATTAAAATGTGTAACATTATAAGCATGCTGAAGATAAGCACCATATGGGCATGCAGTTTAAAAAACACAGGATTTTGGGGTTTTTTTCTATTATCACATGCATCTAACAAAAATGGTGCTTTATTTTATGTCATTCTTCCCTTGTACAGTGGTATCTCACATTCAGTACTTCTTTAGATCCTCATGAGAAATATGGGAATTAAGTATTATTCCCATTTTCCAGGTAATGAGGATCAGGCTTGGACAGGGGAGTTGAGTCCCAGGTCATATAGTTAGAAAGTGAGCCACATTTACTTGGCTTTTACCACGTGACAGGTCTTTCCCCTATTTCATCTCCCTTAATCCTCACAACAATCCCTGAGGGTGTGATGACTGTTCTCCCTCTACAGATGAGGAAGGAGGCTCTGCATGTCATGTACCAAAGATCACACAGCTGGAAGCAGGGTAGTTGGGGTTTGAAGCCAGGTTTTCTAGCTCCAGATTCAACGCTGCTTGTGCTTCATCTACTGCTTCTCAGTCGAGGCAATTCTTCCTCCTGAGAAATATTTGGCAATGTCAGGAGAGTTTTAGTTTTCACAATTGGAAAGGGGCTCCTGGCACCTAGTGGGTAGAGGCCAGGGACTCTGCCAAACAGCCTACAATGCATAGGACAGCCCACTCCTGCCAATAAAGAAGCATCCAACTTGACAGGCAATAGTGCTGAGGTTGAGAAGCCCTGAACTATGGTCATGCCTGGAATGGGTTGCATCAATGTAAATAAACCCCACCCAGCCACACCTACCTGCCACAGTTACACCATTAGGAGAATCGCTCAGCAATGACAACAACTCTACCTATCAAGGATGTTATTAATTCCTGCATTGAAAGTTGACAATCAAAACACACACTTTTCCGGCTTCTTAAATGTGGTGGAGGGGACATATGAGTTGGCACAAATAACTTCGAAGCTCACCTGTTACTCTAGGATTAGGAGTGCACAGGTTTCAAGTTAAGTAGGTGATTCTTGTGAGGACTGCACACATTGCTCCAGGATTATTGTGAGGATCAAGGGAAATGATATAGGGGAAAGGCCTGTCACATGGTAAAAGCTAGGTAAATGTGGCTCACATCCCAGCTGTGTGGCCTGGGACCCTTAACACCCTCTCTCTAAACCTGATCTTCAGTATAATTTCTTAATAATAATTCTAAGCCAGTCATTTAAACACTTTACGCCTGAATGTCTTCTGCTGGGAGGAGTTTAATACCTATGTCACAGAGTGGCTGTGAGGATCCAAGGTGGTAGGAGAGGTTGGGTGTCTGTGTCTGTGCCTAACATGTAGCAGGCCTTCTAGAAACTTGGTAGCCAGTTCTTGGGCTCTGGGAAGGTACACAGAGCCCAGAGAGGAGCCCTGTGGTCTTTCTGTGCCCACAGGTACAGCCTATCCATGAGCTGCTAAGGCACACAAGCCTGGGGCCTCTAGAGGTCAAACGCCAGAACCTGCGCCGCGCCTTGGACCAGTATCTGATGGACTTCAACAGCTGCCGCTGTGGGCCCTGCTTCAACAATGGGGTGCCCATCCTCAAAGGCACCAGCTGCAAGTGCCAGTGCCATGTGGGTCACCGGGGCCCTGCCTGCGAGCAAACACAGATAGAAGGTAAGGCCCACGCATCCCCACCCAGTTCCAGCCTGGCCCAGCTCAAAGGGACCAGTGCAGAAAGTACTTTTGGGGTTCCCAGTCACTCTTTTCTGAGCCCTCCTAGCCACTACTCAGGAGCCACCCTTGAGAGTTCTATTACTCATCACACTCAGTGGTTCTTGTGCTTTTTCACTGCCATGAAGACCTTTTCTCAGAGGACAATTGTTTTTCACCAAGTTTTATATGGACAACAGGATTCATTCCTGGAGGAATGAACTGGATTCCTAGGACTACCATAACAAGTCATTACAAATTGGGTCTGTTACACCAACAGAAGTATATTGTTTCAGGCTTCTGGAAGCTAGAAGTCCAAAGTCAAGTGTGTTGGCTACGTTGGTTTCTGCCAGAGATCAAGGGAGTATGCAGTCCATGCCCCTCTCTTATCTTTTGGTGGTTGTCGGCAATCCTTGGCATTTCTTGGCTTATAGGTGCATGACTCCAGTCTCTGCCTCTGCCTTTATGTGGTATTCTTCCTTCTATAACTATGTTTCTCTTCTTATAAGAACCACCAGTCACTGGGTTAGGGCCTACCCTAATCCAGCATGACCTCATTTTAATGTGATTTCATCTGCGAATATTCTATTTCCAAATAAGCTCATGTTCACAGGTAATGAGGGTTTGCCTTGAACATATCTTTTGGAGAAACACAATTCAACTCACTAAAAGAGATAGGTAGTTATCATTATAGTGTAAGGAGTTATGACTAAAAACAAGGTTTGGGCAAGGAAGGTTTAAATGCAGATAGCTGCAACATGAACCAACTGGTACCAGTGAAGAAAGTTATCAAACAAGCATGAAAAAGTCCATCCCTTAAAAACAAAGAAGTCTGGGGACATGGATGTGAATCCCAGCTACTTTACTAAGTCACTGTGGGACACTCATTATTTACATCTTTCTGGGGTTTAGCCTAACTTTTCTTTTAGCCCCTAGAATCTTTATGCATGTTCCAATTCCTAAGCTCCCACTTTTTCAAGCATATGAAACTGCTTGTATGGTACATACATTGATGACAAAGCATATGGGCTACCTAATCAATGTATGTATTAACCTAAATTGGATACTTCAATGAAGAAAACACAAAGGGAAAAACAAAGACATCTGGATAGGCAAATCCAAGGTATTACAATTGACCTCTGAAGACAAAATGCTGAGCACACGGTGAATGGTGCTGAAGCCATGTGGCCCAATGGCCATGTGAAAGAAACAGTCCAAGCACTCATCCCAGTTCACCCAATGGGAGCCTGATTCAGATGCCCGCAGAGTGAGAGATGGGGTAACGGAAGTCAAGAGCCCGGGATAAGATTCTTCTCTGGCATACCAGGATCTTTGTTCTTGGTGCCACACTTCACCAGATACTGATAAAGGAAAGCAGGCAACCCAGTGGTGTGGGAAGGCTCCAACCTATGTACTAAGAAGAAGATCTGGGAAGACTGGGAACTTTTGACATGGAGAAGAAAGACTCAGGAAGGACAAATCCCACGTAAACTACCATTTGAGAGAGCATAAAACTTGTATTCTATGGCCACTGAGATTAAGTTGTGGGACTAAAGGAGAGAAACCACAGCAAAGGGATTAGGGCTTAATGAGGGAGAAGTTTCTGCTGCATGTACTGTGGCAGGAGTGAGGGAGGGGGATAGATGAGCCATTTTCAGGGAGTTGTAATGGAAGATATTTATTCTTCTAAGGGATGGTTGGGCAAGACAGCCTCAAGATCCTTCCTACCCCCAGGATTTCTGAGTCTCTGACCTAAACAAAGGATAGCAGCATGGTGAGCAGTTAGTAGTTTGAAGCTTAATATCTTTAAATGCAAAATTGAATTTAAGTATTTTAAACTTCAAACTATAAATACCAATTTCTTTAGGATTCAAGGGGATCCTCCTGTTGTAGATCTAGTTTAAAAATGAGATGATGGTGAGTTGTTATTTCCTCATTGGAGAGTAGTTCTAAACAGGCGGCAGGATAGTGTAGCTCAGGTATCAAACGGATCCTTAGGTTTTTATTTATTGTTTTGAGATGAAGTCTCACTCTGTCACCCAGGCTGGAGTGCAATGGCGTGATCTCGGCTCACTGCAACCTCTGCCTCCTGGGTTCAAGCGATTCTTCCACCTCAGCTCCCCATCACACCTGGCTAATTTTTATATTTTTAGTAGAGCTGAGGTTTTGCCATGTTGGCCAGGCTTGTCTCAAACTCCTGGCTTCAAATGATCCACCCGCCTTGGCCTCCTAAAATGCTGGGATTACAGGCCTGAGCCACCGCATCCAGCGCAGATCTTTAATTTCTAATGCTACCAATTCCCACCTGGGCATACCCTGTAAAATGAGATTATATTGGTAACTTCCTCAAAGGTAGTGTTGAGAATTAAACTAGTTAACACCTGTGGTAGACTCTTTTATAATAAGCAAAAGAAGAGACAGCTTCATGTGGGATGTTTCATTGGTAGAGGATTATTCTGGGTTGTTACTTGTTCAGACACCTCCTTTGCGAGCAAAAGGGGATAGAATCTGGGTCCCAGTGAACTGCCTGTGTCCTGTGGGAGGGACGTTGAAAGATGTAAGTTAAGAGGGTGAGTGAAAGCCAAAGACTTCATGAAGGAGCATGCAGAGAATACAAACCAAGGAGACCAACTCTCAGGGCCAAGCCTCATGTGAATTAGAAAAAGGCACTGCCTGGTAGGTGGGTGAATTGGGAGAGAAAAAGCAAACCACTCTGGACTAATACAGCCCAGCTCCAGGGCCCAGGGCTTTCCTGACTTCTAAAGCAGGATATGGACTGGGTTGCAGCTGCCGTTTTCCCATTGGGCAGGCAGCATTCCCAAGGGGAACAAAGATCAATGAACAAAAAAAATAACTAAGCCTTATTAGTAACAGCCGTTATAGTAGCATGTACATGAACTCATTTATTTCCCCAAGAACCTTATGACATAAGTGCTATTATTGGTTCCAGTTTACAGATGAGGAAACCAGAGCAGAAGGAAGGTCGAATAATTCGCTCAAGGTCACCTAGCTAGGGACTGAAGGAGCCAGGATTTGGACCCAGGACCCAACCTCTGAATCAGTACACCTAGTGAGTCACATCCTAAGAGTGAGGAAATTTGGGAAATGAGAGTAGAGGGTCTTAGACAACTTTAGTAACTATCATTTTAGGGATTGGAAAGTAGGGTATGTACCAGTTCATGGTTATCAACCTGGCCTAGCTTAAAGGAACAGATGTGAGCTTTGCCAGAGTAATTTAATTATAGCACTCCAAGGGCCCTTAGAAATGGTGACTTTCTTGGATTCCTGTCCACACAGCATAGAGGCAGAGAGAAGAGGGAGTATGGGCTACCCAGACTTGCCTCTCCATAGTCCAGGGCCAGACTCAGTGGCAGGCATGCTGAGACACCTGCACACATGGTGGGCATCAGAGAAGGAATGGGTGTTACATAATGATCTGCAGAAAGGGAGGAGACAGAGGGCTGCTCCCGAGGTCCCATTCTTCCTGCATTCAGTTGCAGGCAGTGCACTCAGTTCATTGCAGGCAGCTTGTGGTGTTTCATCAACCTAGCTCCAAGCGAGGTATGGACATCATACTGAACTTTCAGCCTGATGGATACTGGGCTGGCAAGGAAGTCTGAGGTAGGGCGGTCAAATTTCCTGGAGGCCGATTACAGTCCCTGGGAATTTTCCCAGCAAGCCTTTGCTATGGGGACCGAGGCACAGAGGTGGGAGAAAGAGAGAGCCCTGCTGTGGCTGTCCCATCAGGGAATAATTACAGAGCTGGAGGGAACTTGGAGATAATCCAATCCAATGATATTCACACTGTGATCTGAGGAGCCCTGGGGTCTCAGAACCGCCCCAGCAGAGGAGGGTGAACCTGACAGACATTGAGCTTCAAATAGAGCAGCTCCACTTTCATCTGACTTAGAGGTTGGGGTCCATGTAAGATTTCTTTTAGGAAAAATGAAATTGTGATAAAAAAAAAATGATAAGAAAAAAACCCATTGGGTTAGTCTATCCTTCTCATATGATAGCGTCCAAACCTCAGGCTGAGCCCCAGGCTAGGGTGGTTCTCTGAGCTAGATTTCCAGATATTCCCTGATCAGTGCATGTGTTCGGATGCTCCATGCAGAGTCTGTTACCCTCCGTGGCTCCGTTGCCAGAGTCTGAGGGATTTTGATTTGCAATCATCTGCAGAGAGGTGTCTGGCTAAACCTTTTCCCTGACTCCTCAGTGGGCCAGCGCTCCCCACTCTTCACAGCCTCCAGTGACTCTGTCATTCTTCCAAAAGAGCACACTTCCTGCCTCCCTCCGCTATCCGTCTTCTATGGAACTGCAGATTCCAATTTCATGAGATGAGCTCCCAGAGGCCTCTTCCCACTCCATCCAGAGTTTCAAATTAGTGCAAGGCAGTGAGCACAGAGGTCTTGGTTGGCTACCGGAAGGCATTTCCCCAAGGAGGGATTGCAGACCACTCTCAGGCAGCAGATGGCCCTCCCTCCTCAATAGCAGCTCTGCAACTCCCTGGACAGAGACCCCAGGGGCAATTAAAAGCCTCTCTGCCATCATCTCTGCAGTGGAACTGCCCTTGCTACTGCTGGACTAACAAAGGAGCAAAGACCCTACATGCCTTATTCACACCTCCAACAAGCTGCGGTCGACCCAAGAAGAGGAGGCCAGTCCGTCTCCCAGGGGTCCAACCCACCCCTCCCTGTTTGTCACTAGACAGGCCCTCCCTTCTTAGCTATATGCTAACCTCCTTCTCCCTGGGAAATTTCCTCTGCAGGAGCCAAAGCAGATGGGAGCTGGAGTTGCTGGAGCTCCTGGTCTGTGTGCAGAGCAGGCACCCAGGAAAGGAGGAGAGAGTGTGACAATCCCGCACCTCAGAATGGAGGGGCCTCGTGTCCAGGTCGGAAAGTACAGACGCAAGCTTGCTAAGGGCCTCTGGGCACAGGCTGGGCCAGCTGCTCTGGATGTTGCCTCCTGCACTGACTATTGGGTACAGACTTCTTTCAGCTGAGACAAGATGCAAATCGGCACACTATTTTCTTTGTTCTGCCCGCTTCCAGGCCTAAGGCTAGATCTTGCCATCTACAGCCAACTGTTCTATTACCTACAATATTCAATCACTTATTCAGCAACTGGGTGTTGACTGTTAACTAGAAGCTCTGTCCTGCTCACAGCACTTGGATCATCAAAAAATAAAATAAAATAAAATAGAAAACTGAGAATAACTCAATCCATGACCAGGGATTACTTATAGGATATTAGAGACAAAGCAAGTAGACACCTGAAACAATCAATGCCCAATAAAACAAAGTAGGGTGAGAATTCCCTTAGTTCTTTGATAACAATACTTGTTCATTCATAGAAACATTATTCACTGTTAGGATAGGTAGACACTCTGAAATAATGAGGAAAATATTAAAAATTGACTTGAATTATTTCAATTTTCCTTCATTTGAACTCATTTATTAATTCAATTAATCTCTCTAGTTCACTTAAATTCTTTCCACAAAATGTCACATTTCTCCTAATTATTTTCTCATAGAACACTTCTTTTCCTTCATTGCAGTTTTCACAATGAGTAATTATATTATCTCAGTCCATCTGCGCTGCTATAACAAAATGCCGTAAATCAGGTGGCTTATAAACAACAGAAATTTATTTCTCACAGATCTAGAGGCTGGGAAGTCCAAGATCAAGGCAGATTCAATGTCTGGTAGAGGCCCACTTCTTAGTTTTTACAGGACTGCCTTACTGCAGTGTCCTTACACGGCAGAAGGTCTAGGCAGTCTCTTAGGTCCCTTCTTTAAGGGCACAAATTCCATTCATGAGGCTCCATTCTCATGACCTAGTCACTTCCCAAATTTCCCACCTCCTCATGCCATCACCTTGGGGTTAGAATTTCAACGTATGAATTTTGAAGGGACACAAACATTTAGATCATAGCATATATATTTGGCCCCATATCTCCTGTGACAATTTAAGGTCTATCTCTTCCTGAGAGAATAATCTTCAGGGCAGAAGTCAGGTTGATTTTGTTTGTCACTGTAGCCCCTGAGGCCAAGCTCGTGCCTTACATATTACAGGGACTTAGTAAGTAGCTGCGATTAAATAAGCGAATGAATTGAAGACAATGTGCACATTGGTCAGCCTCCCAGAGTGGAGAGTGGATTTGAAGAGGCCAAAATCCACCTTCTCTGACCCATCCCTGGGAGAGCCAATCACACCAGCCAGCCTCAGAATCCCACAGCCCTCCAATCATGCCTCAGATAGAGAACATGTTAGGTAGCACTGAATTTTCTGTTTATTCATCAGTTTCCCCTATTAGATTGTGAGCTCCTTGAAGGCCAAATCTGCCATCCTAGGGTTTAGTAGGTACTCAAGAAATGTCTGATGACTGACATATATACTGATGCTTCAAGTCCTTCTGGAGTCCTCAATCTTCTTAGCGTGACAATAAGACTTATGTATAGGAAACAACTAGAGGAAGTTTTAGGGAAATTAATTGTTGAGTTAATGCCAAAATATGTAGCACACAAAATAAGTGCTGAAGGAGGCCAGGTAGGAGAGAGATTTACCTTTCCACGAGTGTGTATGTTGTGAATGGCGTGGGGCTTGCCTCAGGCCCTGAAGTTCTTTTCAACTAGGCAAACCAGGAAGAAATGTCTCAGACAGAAATTCAGCATGAGACAAAGTCTGAAAGTGAGAAAGAAAATTGGGTGGGGGGTGTGCAGCTGCATATATGTTGGGAATGTGGAGTGGGAATATACTGCATGTAAATAAAATGAGGCACATGAAACACTTGGCACCATGCCTGTCACACAGGACATTATTAGCATCACCCTCATTATCATTATAATTAAGACTGTTATTAATTAAGGCATGTGATTTAGAAGTTCATTTCTAAACTCTTTAGATCTTCTATCTGAAAGAAGGAGAAAGACTGTCTTATTGCTTTTCATCCTGTCATTAATTTGCTTTTTACTTTTTAACTTGTATTAATAATTAACCTACATTCATTATTTACTGAGTAGTGGCAGTTACATGCTAGAAAGTGACCAGGGGCCAAATTGGCCAGGCCACGTGGGCACTTTACAGAGAACGTTTGATCTTGACGTAAAGATGCCTTGGTTGCATGTTAGAAGCACCTGAGGAGTTTTTAAAACATTGATGTCTATAGGCTGCACCTCAAACCAGTTAAATCTGAATCCCTGGGGGTAACGACCGGACATTTGTAGTTTTTGTTTGTTTGTTTTGTTTGTTTTTGAGACAAAGTCTTGCTCTGTCGCCCAGGCTGGAGTGCAGTGGCGTGACCTCAGCTCACTGCAACCTCCGCCTCCAGGTTCAAGCAGTTCTCCTGCCTTCGCCTCCTTAGTAGCCATGGCTACAGGCACATGCCACCACACCCAGCTAATTTTCATATTTGTAGTAGAGATGAGGTTTTACCCTATTGGTCCTTCTGGTCTCCAACTCCTGACCTACGGTGAGGTGATCCACCCTCCTCGTCCTCTCAAAGTGCTGGGATTACAGACATGAGCCACCACGCCTGGCCTGACATCCTTAGCTTTAGAAGTTCCCCAAATGCAGCCCAGGTTAAGAATCTTGAGAGTAGAGGAATCGTTATATGTGCATGGGTAACAGGGACAAAACAAAAAGGAAGGAACAGCAAAGTTATTTGTGCTCTTTTAACTACTCTTATGCAAGATCTCTTAAGGTTTGTTTTCTAACTCCTATTGTGCACCTAAGGAAACTGAGTCTCAGCGAAGTTGAGCCTCATGGGTCACAGAGCACAGAGCAGGCCAGGTCACAGAGCACCCTTTGCTCTTGTCTGCAGGTGGAGGGATTTGGAGGATAGTGTGTGGGGCGCAGAGAAGAGGAAGAAACCAGAGGCAGGGAGGCTCATCGGGAGGTAAGTGTAGTAATCTAGGCACAAGATGAGAACTTTGAGATTATGTAATTGCCTGGATCATTTGTGAGTGAAAACCACCGGCTGAGCGATGCCATCTTCCTATCTTCTGAGCCAGAGAAACCCAAGCCAGTGTCTGTCCCACTCCTTTGAGGATGCTACGTCCTCAGAAGCTTTAGAAATTGAAATACAGTGGCAGTTTCAAACATAGCATCCCTTTACTACATCAGCAGCTTTCCCTCTTCAAGAATGACTGGCTCTCACAAAGCAAAAAGCATAAAATTCATCCGATGCATTTTCCCTTAGGTCTTTTAAGATCTATGGTTTTATAGGTAGTGGGTGTAAATACATGGTTTAAAGACATAATCTTCAGCTTGACAAGGTGTCTTTTGAAAAGTAAATTAATGACAGAATAAAAAGCACTAAGGAGAGGCTTTTTTCTTTTTTGAGAGAAAGGAAGATCTAAAGAGTTCATCATTCAATGAATCTCTTCTGAACTATATGCCTTTAGGGTGAAGAAAATGGACAGAGAGAAAGGGTAGGCTTCAAAAGCCACATTGCAGAAACGAGAGATGGCAAAGTGAAGCTACTGAGTGCCATGAGAGGAAGGGGGTGTGATACGGGTTAGCAGAATGGCGTGAAGAAAATCTACGGTGCTATTCCTTCACTTCAGAAATGGGCAAAACACTCTCTGAGAGCTCTTGTGCAGGCCCCATGCTGGGTGCTGGAGGTTCAGAAATGGATCAGACATGGTCCCATCCCTGAAAGAATTCAGGGATGGAACCATGCAAGAGTCCATCAAATCAAGTTAAAAAAAAAAATTCCTCACTGATGGCAGTCTGGTAAGGGAGAGCTGTGAACAAAGGCAATAGGTCCCAGGCAGCAGGAAGCCCAGGGGCCTGTGGGAGATAACAAGCTGTGGGAGCAGGGCAGGAAGCCAGGACATGGCCAGCAGAGTCTCAGACACAGTGAGAGTTGGAGCATCATAGAAAGCAGAAGGAGGGGCTTGATTCTGCAGGGGAAATGTGTAAAGTGACAGAGCTGGAAAACCAGGAGGTAGAATGTGGGGTGATTTTTGCTCAGTTCTTTAGGTAATGGTGCTGGAATTTGTCAGGCTGGAGATGACTGAGTTTGGAATTCCAGTTTGGTCACTGGGACTTTCCTGAGGGCAGCCAGTGCTTGGTTCCAGACCATTCCCACAGACAGCCCCTTTCCTGATTACCCCGGGATGCTCTTGGGCTTTTGGCAGCCCACGGCTGTTGCTATAAAGGCCATGAATTTCAAACTGGATTCCTAAAGCACATCTCTGAGGCTGACATACCCACTCCACCTTTGTCTCTCTGATTGGATTCTATGGGCCAACTGTGCTAGAAATCTATTGTCCCTGACATGAGGAACAAAGCTCTGTGTGACTAGCCCTCGACTCCCTTTCATTTTCTTCCCTTCAGTTCTTTGTGCTGCTCCAGTCATGCAGGCCCTTTTGCCATTCCTCATGCACACCAGGCCCTCCCTTCCTCAGGACCTTTGCACCTGCTGTCCTCTCTGCCTGAGATGCTCACCATCTAAGTGTGCTCAGCCACAGCTCACTTCCTCACTTCATGCAAGTCTTTGCTCAAGTATCACCTCTCCAAAGACCTTCTCTGTCCACCCTATGTAAAGAGGCTCACCCTTATCTTCATTTATTTTTCTCATGCAGAATTGCCATTACCTGACGTTATAGATTTGTTTATTTCTTCTTTTTTTCCTTCTCATATGTTATGGATGGCATGTTTGTGTACTCCCAAATTCCTATGTTGAAATCCTAATCCCTAATGGATGATATTAGGAGGTGGGGCCTTTGAGAGTGGATAGGTCATGAAGATGGAGGCCTCATGATGGAATTAGTGCCCTTATAAGGAGAGACACAAGAGAGCTTGCTTCTTTCTCCAATCTGCCATGTGAGGATACAAGAAGATAGCAGTCTACAAGCAGAAAGAGTGACTCATCAGAGGCGTATGAAGCTGGCACCTTGCTCTTGGAATTGCCGGCCTCCAGAACTGTGAGAAATAAATGCGTGTTATTTAAGCCATCCAGTCTACTAAATTCTTCTAGAGCAGTCTGAAACGACTAAGACAGTATGACCCCCCCAATTATTAAGCAAGCCTTTTCATGATTAGATCCTCAGTACCAAATAGTATTTAGTCTTAGTAAGAGTTCAATAAACATTTATTGAATTAAAAAACTATTTCCGATTTAGTTCCCCAAATAGGTCAGGCCTTTTATTGCTTCCAGTCTCTGCATATACTATTCCTGGAAGCACTACCTCACTCCCACTCCTCAGCTCCCATCTTCTTCTAGCCCCTCGCCAGCACTCTCCATGGTATAGGTTAGGTGTCCATTCATCTGGAAAGCCAATCGTGACCGCTTCCATTACAACACACTTCATCAGGTCCTCCTCCTTCACGTAGGTCTGTATTCCAGCATTTTCCATGCTCCATCCCTATAGCCTAGTTGTGTGTCTACCTGACCCAGTGACTTCCTGCAGGGCAAGTGGGGAATCCGATTACCACTGAAGCCCTAGCACCTGGCATCATACTTGGTACGTAGAAATTTTCCAGGAAGAGTTTGTTGGCTGCTATTGTCTCTGGTTTCTCTGTGCTGGAGGTAAAGACTGTAGAATGGCTTTTGTGTCTAGCATACAGAAACTTGTGAGGTGAAAACTAATGGAAGGCACTTTCACAGGACTGCTGAGTCCTACAACCTTCCTGGTATGTCAGAGGACAGCCACGCTCATACCATTCCTGAAGGCTGCACAGAGTCAAGAGAGAGCCCACCTTTTTCACCTTAGCGAAGGGAAGTCCATCAAATCGAGTTAAAAATCCCTCATTCATGGCCTTAAGAGTTCCCCTTTTCCCCTGGGAGAGATAAACGAAAATATGTTTCCCTTCTATATTAACAGCTTAAAATGTGAGATAAATCCTCTCATCCTAACCTGTTTTTAACAAATGGACTCTGCTGACCAGTGGCATGATACATGTCTGACAGATCTATTTATCCATTCTATTTCCTTAGAGATAGCAGCTAAGAAGTTTTATCTATGATTTGTCTTCCTCCCCCATTCCCGTTTTCCTAACCAAGCATGTGGAGCAAGCATTTGATGGATGGGTGGTGTTTGGCATAAAAGGGGCCAGAATCAGATAGTTTTCAGGATGTGAGCAAACTGGCTTATTAACAAGGAGTCATCTGGCAGGAGGTGGTGAGGGAAGGAGGAGTGGATACAAACAATGGCCAATGATGGATGAAGGAACACCTGGGGTTGCAAGGTGTAGACTCGAGATAACTGGTGGCTGCAGCCAACAGCAATAATGGGAGCGCCCAGGCTCCGGCACGGCCTCCTATGCAGAGGTGAATGTCAGACCAGCCACTTGACTCCCTTTGACAATCCTCTGAGAATTCCCCACTGCAAATGCAATCACTATTTCTTTTCATTTTTCTTTTTGTAAAATGCATCCACCTGCTGAAAGAGACAGATACTAGGCAGGGTAAAAAGAGGCAGAAGTTAGGCGGTAGTGTTTTGTTCAGCACCCCAAGAATCTTAATCCTCGCACTTGTGCACTGGAGTTTAATGGCCTCCTTTTCTGATGACACTGAGGCCGAGAAAGGAAAAGTGACTTGACTCAAGTCATGCAGCTAGGAAGTAATGGTGTTGGGGTGTTACACCTCTGTCTGTCTATTGCAAAGCCCTCCAAACCCACTTGGTTTCTTTGCTGCAGGGATGTCAGACCAAGGCCTTTCTCTGCCCCTTCCATATAAGCAGGTAGGTGGGCATTTGCTCTATGGATGAAGCTGGATCTGCCTCTGCTGTTGTAGGAGATGTGAGGACAGAGGCTGCAGCCCTTGGACTGAGCTCTGCGGCTTTCAAGCTGTGTGGTCTTGGGCAAATCACTCAGGTTCTCAGAGGCTCTGTCTCATCACCTGTCAAAAGCAGATAATAAATCCTTCCTGTTGCAGGCATTGAGAGGATTAAGCTGGATGAGGTATGTGAAAGTTCTTTGTAACTCATAATGCCCTCTGCAAATATTAGTTATTATGCTGATACATTTTCCCTTAATAACCCAGAGCTTGGGATATAAAAACCCTCCATGCCCTTTATTAAGACATTTCCTAGGAGCTAAGCTATTTTATGTCTTTTTGTTCTGGTATGTTATAGTGGGTTTTACACTGAAATGTCTTTGAAGCAGTTTTAAATGACTTAAAAAATAACCAATCTGTGGTTCTTGTTGATGTTTTGAAAACCCCTGGAAATGATGATAGTAATGACATAGCTAATTATGGACTGCTTACTAAGTCCGGGGTGCTCTCCTAAACGCAGTAATTCACATAATGTTCTCAAAGCCCCAGGAGGCTGATACTGCCACCACCCCCATCTTACAGATGAGGAAATGGAGACACACACAGATACATAACTTGTATAAGGCCACAAGGTAGTAAGTCACAGAGCCAAGCTTCAAACACCAGTAGTCTGGCTTCTTAGCACTATGCTATTTGGCCTCTCTCTAAGCTCTCCTTCCAGTTTTGCCTAAAAGGTTGTGATAACACCCCCCAGTACCTCCACAAACAGATCCCTGAGTTTTTTTAATACCTCACTATTGAAATCTGGCCTAACATTTAAGAATGATAACTCAAAGAGGAAAACAGCATAGAAAAATCTGATTTCATGCCAATGTTCAATAAACAGGGACTCTCAAAGACCTCATGTGCACTATGCCAATGTGTTGCCATTAGGTTTTATGTGGCCATTCCAGGTTTAAAACTAATGTAGAGATGAGAACACTGAGGATGAGGCAGAATGTTGGAAGATGCTTTTTTTTTTTTTAAGTTCCTCTTTCCTACCCCTACCACATAGTAGGCAGGCCTTTTAAAATCCCTTGAGCCTTGGTTTCCTCATCAACTTGTAAATCTGCTTCTCAGGGTTACTCCACCAATAATTGCAGAGTTTTTGTTCCCTTCCTTGGCAAAGCTTCCTTGGGGATTCCTGGCTTCCCCCAGGAGGTGTCAACAATATCATGTCCAAACGGGTATATTGGGTCCCTTCATGACATCAGCTGCTTTTCCTTCCCTTTGATTTCACTTTGCTCTTGCACTGCTGACCACAAAGCCACATGGAGGTGCCTATCATTCACTATTGTGTGGATTTCCCCTATCGTAGTGGTTGCTCTGTCCCTACTCTCATGACGCCACTATTATATACCACAAATTCACTAAAGGTTCTCACCAGTATGAGAAAGCTCTTCCCTAGGCCCTACTCATTCCTTTCATTAACTCATTAATTACACAATGATTTATTGATGGTCTACTTGTGCCAGTCACTGAACTTATAAGTTGGGATATGTTAGTGCCATAGTCCCTGTCCCTGCCTTCACGGATACTATATTTGAGAATGAATAAGTAACTCTGCAAAGTCTACAAACATTGATGAGTAAACATGTTGTTATTAAGCACATCTTCAATCTGTAAAGCAAAATAGTATCTTCATTTTCAGACTTTCAGACTTATCTCTATTATAATGGGGGAAGTACAGGGTGAAAGGAAAACAGAGATCTCTCTCTTAAACTAATGGAAGCAAGGAAGGCTGCATGAAAGAAGAGACAGCTGAGACCTGGAGGATGAGTGAGGAATTGGCTTCAACAGGAGGGTGAGTGGTGGGGCTGCTGTGTGCAAGGTCCTACGGCCAGTATGTTTTCCCACCAAGGTGCGCATCATGAAGGTCCTGAGGAATACCACACTGATGCCCCCCAAGAGCGTTCTGTGCCAGGCCCGCTTTCTCCTGAGGACTTTTTTTTTTTTTTATAAGTGCCTGGGAGCAGGCCAGAGTCCTCTTCTTTAAGACAGAGATGACGTTTCCTTCTGTCTGAATTCTCTACCGCAAGTGCTCTTTCTCTTGAGCTCTGCATCCCATCCTGACTTCTATAGTTGACTCATTCGTCATAAGGATAGAGTTTCCATTTGAAGCTTTCTCTACGTGTCATCCAATGATTCTATTAATATCTACCCTAAGAAGTTCAGATGAAGACTAAATAAGATAATGTAGGTTAAGAGACTTCATAAACTGGGAAGCACTCTAAAATTGGCAGCTATTACTGTTATTGCTATTGTTAAACTAATTATAATAATAATTATTCCTGCAGAAGTTAGGTTATTAGTCCAAGGTCACACACCTCCCACCTGGATGTTAAGCACACGGAGCTAACAGCATTTCAAAGATTTATGCTCTGAGATGCAAAAATCTCCCACATCCAGGTATCTCGTGCTGTGTTCAAGCTCCCAGGACCACAGCCAAACTGCGTTGCCTGGACTCTGCCCCTCGGATACTACAGCTCCTTCACCAGTACACCAGTGTAAGCTGTAGTTGCCAAGATTTTCCAAAAGCATAGTTCGCATTTATTTTGTTTAATTCTTACATTATGTTTCAGCCTCCTCCAAAATGCATTTGATTGCAGAAAGAGCCACGTGGGGAAGTTCAGCTCACAAATAAGAATATAATTATTACACAGTTTAGCAATGCCTGGGTGTCACCTGGGTATTCACCGGTGCTCCAAAATTCAATTGTCTCTCCTTCAAGACCATATTTAATGGGATAAACAATTTCTGCTAAATGCAATAAATGTGAACCTGGGCTGTCATCTCCATAATCAACACAAATTTCCCATTAGAAACAGTGGCTGTGATTGAGATTCAGAATTTAATTTGGCAGTGCTCGCTTCAACGTGCTAGTGTCAGCTTCATGGGAGCCTCCCATCAACCAAAGACAGAACCGCTCTTCCCTGTCTCGAGGGAATCTTAAAAGAAGATAGATTATAACTCAAGAAAATTATACGGCTTCAGTATAATGAAAGAGATAAAACATTATTGGATTATCCTGTTGAAATAACAGCAGACGGCAAAGCAATAATATTAAACTAAAGAAGGGCCCAGACCCGTCAGCTCAATTTCAGGGGCCACGGGGAAGCAGGAAGGCGGGCAGGATCGCCACACTTGATGCAGGAACCCCCAGCAGTACCATAGCAGCTCCCTCTGATGGTTGCTCTGTGGACTCAATTCCAGATAACTAGTTGGGTGAGATTGCTGTGTGCCAGTAACCAAAGCTTGGTGTCATATGCTAAGGTCTCAGGCCCCAGCATCAGGCCCAGTGGTAAACTCTAAGTAGATGATCTAGCTAAAAATCAATGGGTTGAATCAATAGGATGAACTAATTCACCTTTATCCATCTGCTTTTTACCCCACCAACTTTGTTTCAACAAATTCACCTAAAGTACTTCAGTCAGACAGGAGGAGCTCAAGAGCAAAGAAAGTCTTACAGGATGTTTTAATATGATGGAACAAATGAGAGAAAGAAAGCTTAAATGCTCACTTGACAATCCGGAAAATTAAAATTTTATTTCTGGTAGCCCAGAGAAAAATTGTCTTCTTATTCTCTTCTTCAAGCCTCCCTCCATACCCGCAAAATGGTTTTTGCACAAGAGTGTAAGTGAGCAAAGTAGAATGTACAGTTTTGTGCGGGAGGTAGGGAACCATTTACCTTGCACATACCCAAAGCCATCAACTTAAAATTCTCTTTGACATGTTTCCTCTTCCAGCCACCATGATTTTCTCTTCCTTTTCAACTTTTTCTCCTTCAGGGATTAGTTTCCCTGGCTCTTGTCTCCAGCTCAGAATCTTCCCTGGGAACCTATCCATGCCACTCCTTTATTAAGCACAACAATTCCACTCTGCCCCCGAACTCCTGCTGCCAACATGCACAACCACACCCTTCCTATGCTCAGCATCCAAGTGAGCTGGGGGACCAGGATCCTCTCTCCTCAGAAGGGAATGGCTGGAGATTTGTCAGTCACACACACACACACACACACACACACACACACACACACACAGTAATTTCCGCTTCATTTTGTTTCATGAAAAATTATTTGGTAATCAGACACTCATTTACTGAGAGGTGAGAGAGCATCATGATTAAGAATTTAAAATTCTAGAGCCTGAGTTTGCAGCCCAGGTCTGCCACTTTCTAACTGTGTAACAGTGGACAAATTGCTTAAGTGCTCTAAGTTCCGTCAACTGTTACAGCATCTACCTTATAAGGTTCTTAAAGGATGGAAGGGATTAATACACAGATTTCATGGCCAACACATAGTAATTACCCAATAAACAGGAACTACCATTATTATTGAACAAGACCTTGTACTCATCAAGGAAAGAAAAAGTTAATGTTCATTCATTGATTCATTATTAAGCACCTACTATATGCCAGTCACAGCTAGAGAGTGGAACTGAAATGCAAACAACTTCCTGGCTGGTGTCAATTTGAGTGAAATAAAATTGTGGAATGAGTAAGGTGAGGATTACAAAGATGCTTAAGCATTTAACTCAGTATTTATTTAAATCAACTTGCATTTCACAAGCTAATATCTTTATTTTAAACAACTTGCATGGCACTGCCTCCTGCCCTTCCACGAACCCCAGGTGGAAGCTGGTGTAGGGATGAGCTGGCCTGGGTGCTTGAGGGCTCAGGCCTCTCACTGTATGCATCCCGCTGCTGTATCATCTGCTAGGAGCATTCCCATCGCTAGCAGTTAAGTGTTTCTGAAGCAGGGCCTGAGCAGGGGCTGCCTCCATTTTGAGGAGGTGGATTGTTACACTGCCTTTGTCTTGTCTTATGTCCTCCAGAGCATGAAGACCAATTTGACCAGCAATTCCACTTCCCATCAATAGAGATATCTATAAGAGAGAAGGTCAACAAACATCAGTTAGCCCTTCTTATATTTCTGGTGCCTTACTGGGGTTGGATGAGGTATGTAAGCCAAAAGGTTTTGGGAGTCTGAATCTCTGTGCTCCCTGCTGCAGTTGCCTGGCCATCTTCCTGGCCATTGTACTTGTCATGCTCCTGCCTACCACAGGGCCTTTGCATATGCTTTCCCCTTGCCCAGAAAACTCTTCCCTCCTCTAATTACCTGGTCAATCCAATTCACCTCTTGGATCTCAGTGAAAGTGTTATTTCCTCAGTAAAAACTTTTCTGATCCCCCCAACTCCCCGTCAACTGTGACTCCTAACTCTCCATCAATTCCTTGTATTTTAAATTATCTGAGCATTTTGCAGCAGTTGTTACAATTCAAACTTTAAAGACCTTTATGAGACAATTCAAATGATATTGGCCTTCCTTTCCAAAGCACAGTCTCCATTGTGACAGGGGCTATATCTGATTTGTTCCAGCACCTACGCTGGCACACAGGAGGCCCTTACTAAACATGTGTTAAATGGATCATTGGATGAATGAATGAATGAATGAATGTTTTCCAGCTTAGACAGTTCCCAGCTATGGGATGCTGGATAGGTACATTCTTCTCAGCTTATATAATGGGAGCTGTGTTATCTACTGTGAGCTCTGGATGCTGTAGATGAGGTAACAACAGACATTGGTGCTTTCCATTTCCCGACACTTGGCTTTCACTTGAGAATTTTTGATGGTGAGATTGGTAAGTCATCAATGACTTCAATCATGATATATCATGTGTCCAGCTTTGCCTATCTCAGAGTGTAATTGTGGGTAAATTGCTTAAAAATGAGAGAGCTGAGTGAATGGTTTCCAAGGGCTCCTCCCACCCATAGGAATCCTGTGGTTGTGTGACTGCACACTCACTGGGAAGATGACTGCTTGGGGCCCAGTTGAGGTGAAAGAGGAGAGGGTGGACAACCTTGAGCGTTTCACTGGGAACATGAGAGGGCAGGCAGGAGTTTCGATCAAAGGCTGTGGGAGCAGACCACTGTTTCTGAAGCCGGGTTTCTACATTTCCTGACTGTGTGACTATGGGCATGTTAGTTAGTGACCCATTGAACCTCAGTTTCTTCATCTATAAAATGGGAATATCAATGATATCTTCATGGGATTGTGAGGATTGAAGAATTTAATATTTAATATCATATATATATATATGATACAAAGTAACAATTGCTCTTTAAAAAGTAACCAATGTTTATCTTGCTTTTCCATTGTGTCAGTTATCACTCCAAGTGCTTTATATGCCTTATTACAAACTCAAGACAGCTCTATGAGGTAGTTAATATGATCGTATTCATCTCACAGCTGCAGAAACCGAGGCATCAAAAGGTCAAGTTTCTTGCTCCAAGTCACAGTTATTAAATGATGGAGATGGAATTTCGACCCAAACTGAGTTTAAGCACTCAGCAAGATGTCTAGTATACATTAAAGTGTCCAATAAATGCTTGTTGTTTGTTTTACATGCGCCATTTTCATATTAAATAGTATCACCAAAAAGTCACAGAAAGGAATAAAAGTGAGAGAGGAGTGAATGGGTGAGGACACTTATATGTCAAACTGGTAGAAAAATTTGAGAGCTGGAAGGGAGCTTAATGGTAATTAAGTCTTTCATTTGTTAATTCAACATCTATCACTGAGCAACAATGGTGCTTGGCTACTGAGACACCGGTAAATGGGACATAGTCTCTACTCACAGGCTGGATAGACACGCCAACCCAAAGTACAATGCCTAGAGAGCTATAATAGACATATGTCCAAAGTCCTCGGGGAGACAACAGGAGGAATTAGCTAATTCTTTGGGGATTAGAGGAATTTTTGCGGGGGGGGTGGTATCTGTGCTGGAATTTGAGGACTGAATAGAAGCACACTAAGCAGAAAAAGAGGGTAAGCATTCCAGAATGACCCAAAGAGATGGCTTGCAAAAGCCATGCCTTGACACTTCTCTAACATGAAGCAATCTGTGTTGTAAAAAATAATGAAATATGGAACAATCAAGGGCCCGGAGGGAGCTCAAGTTTCCTAGTATCCAGCCTCACACTCCACACCCACACCTTGTTGTTGTTCTGGTGAATTATTTTCTGGACCTCCCCAGAGTTCCTTTTCCAGTCAACTTACTCTTCTGATGGGAGATCTCACAGGCTAGGCCTTGGAATCCAGCAGGACAGATGCAGTCACAGTGTGATTCTGAGAAGACAAGGCAGAGAGAGTGTGAATCATGCCAGGTGGAGCAAAGAACTCCTGGAGCTCAGCCCTCCACATCACTGCACTTCCATCAGGTTAAAACAGAGCACAGATTTAGTTAAATGGCTTGCTATACGCAGGTTCAGTGCCAGGAATATCCACTCCTTTCCTGAGGGCCTTTGCCATGAAGGGGTGTTGATTGCCATCCCTGGGAATACACGGAATTGTTGAGGACAATTACTCATTAGCTGACATTTGACCCATACTTAAATGCTTACAGTGTCAGAAGCTACATTAGCAGTCATTGAGGCCAATTGTCATTGATGTTCAATTTCATCCCAAATAATTGCCTAGCCTAGGCTTGAATACCTCCATGATGGGGAACTCATTACTCTCAGATGTCTCATCCAACTTTTGGCCAGTAATGACTCCTTGGAAGTGATTCCCTATGTGCATTTGTAACCTGTCAAGGAACTTCTCATCTGAATCACAAGAACTCTCTTTACAGGATTGTCTGTCAAAGGTCAGGCCCTGCAAATATCCCAGTCTCTGGCTCCATATTCTACCTCACCTTCACTCTTCAGCCTCAGGTGGGTCCAAGTTTCTAGGTCCAAATTTCACACAAGGCAAGGGAGATTTCAGCAACCCTAAATTAAAATCTTGAGCTGATGAGCTGACCCCACTTGCTTCAGAACTAACCCTCATATAGGGGTCCTTGTGCGGATAGCAGAACTTCTAGGCCTTATGCTTTCACTTGTGCCTTCTCTGATCATGTTCATCCTGTCGAAGGAGCCAGAGACATATTCCTTAATTCCAGTCGGCAACCAGACTCTTTCTGCCTGAGAACACATCTTCTTCTATATCCCTTCTGTGGAGCTAACTTCATCCACTGGGCTCTGCCTTGACTTCAGTTGGTTCCCTGAGCTGGACTTGCTGTAACCATCTGCTCTGGTTGCCCTGTTTTGTGTGTTGGAAGCCTCTTCCTCAGAGTCTTGATAGCCTATCCCAACAGGAGCATAAGATCCCAGGCCCTCACCCCTCCCAGTCTGCCCTGCCCACTGCAGTGACCCCAGGCATGTCTCTTGAGTTTAACAATCAAGTTCTAGTGGCCCATCCTTGCTGCTGCCCCCAAATCTTATTACATATTAGTTAGGATATGCACAAAAGGCTTCTTCTACTCAGCCCAGGCCCTCTTCTGGGTAGATTCTCTGAGTCTATTCCCACTCCTTCCTGCAGATTACATGATCTCAGCCTGCTCCTGTCTTCAGCCTATTGACACTGTCACCTGTAGTACCCTTTGGGGCTAGAACCCAGGTATATTGACAGCCAGAGTAATATCTCCCAGAGGACTAAATTCTAACTTTTTGGTCAATAGAAGCAGGAAAATGGCTGGCCCCTGGCCTGCTTCAGATTATGGCTTCCACAAAGGACACCAGCTGCTTGAAAGTGGTACCTTTCAGGACAGGGACTCCATTCCCTTGGCAGGGAGCACACTGGCAGGAACTAATTTCCTTCTGGAACTCCTCCAGCGCCTGCTTCATGTTCTGCCTCACTGTGCTGGAATAGGCAAAATCTGTGGCTGTCACCAGTTCATACAGAGGCTCCACCTGGAAAGGGAAAAGGGCATTGATTTCAAGAGAAAAACATTTATCAGGTAGAAGTGTAAAGCAAAACTACAAAGGAATGGACCGGGAATAGTGCACAGAGACAGCACGTGGATTCCTATGGGACTAGATGGATCTTCCGTCTTCTCTCTGCCTCCCTTTAGCTGATATACACAAATCGGCTCACTCAAGTTCAGGTCAACAAACACTTAGAATACTTACTAAGTGTTAGGCATTAAGCATAAAAAATGAGTGAGATAAAATTCCTACTCCCAAGAAACTCAGAATCTAGAGAGAAAGAGAGACAAACACACCAACAGATGGTTACCACATGGTGGTTACAGGCACCAGCAGAAACTTGTAGAAAGAAGCAGGTGAGAGCAGAAAGGAATGGATGGTTCATCTATCTTTGGTGGGCCAGAGAAGGCGATTTTCCAGCAGCTCTTTGGAAGGATTATAGGAGTTCTGTCCCAACGTCACTACTCCCTCCAAACCTATTAAAATCATTCCCATCCAGCAATAGTCACCATCAGGAACTTTCCGGAGCTCTAAAGCTCACAGAACACCGTCTCTCCACTAATCACTCAAGATACTGTCTGCACGACCCATCTGATACAAATCCCATGTTCTGACTGCTCCTTTATGGTCGATACTGTTTTTGTTTTGGTTTGGTTTTTATGTTCAGAATTCCCTTTTTTTTTTTTCTTTTCTGATTAGACTATAAGCTCCTGGGGATCAGGGCAATGTCTCAGCTCTGTGTTTCTAGGGTCCAGGCCCCAGCTAAGTGAACATAGTGGCTGGATGGATGTAGGGGACGGAGGGCCTTATTAGGGTAACTGCAGGGGGCATGATGAGAGGGTATGACTGGCAGAAGCATAGGGGAAGAATCAGCAGATGCGGCTCACTCAGTGGGCGTGGCAGTGTTTGAGAGGGAGAAGTCACAGATAGATGTGGCATTGCTTGTGGGTTAGAAAAATGAGAGGTACAGTCTAAATAGATGGTTAAAAATGTTCCCTCTTGGCTCAGGTTTCAACTCCAGGGCCAGGTTCCTCTCCAGATTTTGTTTGTGATTCTGCCCTAATCCAGTCCTGGAGAGTTTAGGGTCTCTCTAAATGCAGGCAATCATAACTAATAGAAGCCTCCTGTGGGAAGAAAATTGCTTCCATTTCTTAATGCATCTGACGCTGACCTTCGCTCCAGTGGGCAAAGCAAGGCCCCTTGGTGGTCCCATTGTCTCACCATTTTGTGGTCAATGAATTGATCCGAAGGCTGTTTGCAGAACCATCCAACCTGCTGGCCACACAAGGGGTGAGGGTGGGAGTTTGGAGAGAGAAAGAGGTGAGCTCTCTTTAAACCAATGAAGAGCTCCTCCAACAATCTGCTTTTGCTCCCGAAGCACCTTGAAAATCTGCCATTAACCACAAAGGCATTTTCCTACCAGCACTGAGATTTGCCACAGGAGACAGAGGAAATCAGAGGCCAAACTGGAATAAACCTTCCATATATATACTGTGTCCCGGGAGCTGTGTGGAGGGCTACAAATGTGATCCTGCTTCATCCCTAAAAATAGCAACTATCAGCTCCATTTTAAGGCAGGATAAGTAATTTGATCAAGATCACACAATTCATAATATGGTATTACCAGGATTCTATCCAAAACCTGTGTTTTTCCTCTTAGTTCACAATGATTATTGATAAAAATGGCCTGATTTTTCCCATTTACAATCTCCCGCCTAGGGTTCTCCAAGTTTTACAAGCTATGGTTGGACTTGCAGCTTAACATCAACTCCTCAAGACTCCACTTTTCCTTTTTAAACTTAATATAGCGCATTCGTCTGTTCTTTGATTCACTGATCATTTTTCCTGTCTTTTTTCTTCTCTCCTTTACTCCTCCCTCCTTACCTTCTCTCCCCCTTTTCTCTTCCTCTTTCTTTCCCACCTCTCCCCTAAAAACACCATTCTTTTTTTTTTTTTCTTTTTTGAGACGGAGTTTTGCTCTTGTTACCCAGGCTGGAGTGCAATGGTGCGATCTTGGCTCACTGCAACCTCCACCTCCTGGGTTCAGGCAATTCTCCTGCCTCAGCCTCCTGAGTAGCTGGGATTACAGGCACGCACCACATGCCCAGCTAATTTTTTGTATTTTTAGTAGAGATGGGGTTTCACCATGTTGACCAGGATGGTCTCGATCTCTTGACCTCGTGATCCACCCGCCTCAGCCTCCCAAAGAGCTGGGATTACAGGCGTGAGCCACCGTGCCCGGCCCAAAACACAGTTCTAACCACTCACATTGATCACTGGATTCTTAGCATACCTGCCCTTGTGAAAATTTTCTTTTATCCTATTGCAGCAAAGAAATGATGAGCACTGACTAAACTCTATGCAAGTTTCCATACTAAACCTGGGTGTTCTTAGTGATAACAAAGAATTGTTACCATAGCTAGCATTTATGAGGTGCTGAATTAAATACGTCACACACATTATCTAACTTAATCTTTACAACAACGGTATGAGTTAGTTTTTTGTTTCCTTGTTGTACAGGTGAAAAGCTAAGGCACAGAGACATTAAGTAGATTGACAAAAGTCATAGCTGGTAAGAGGTGGGAAAAGGATATGGCCTGTTAACCCTGTGGTCAGTTTCTTCTCAGGGTATATTTTTGGGCAGGTAGATGGACCTATCCAAAGGATGGATAGGTAGCTATTTACACCAACTTGGTGGCGTAAGGGCAATTTCATGTCTCACATTCTCCACTTAACATCAGAATATGAGCATTTTCCCACATGATTCAATTGCCTTTGATAAAATGATTTCTCACAGCTTCAGAGTATCCTTCTATATGGATGAGCCACAGTGTATTCAACTCTTCTGTTGGATATTTCCTTTTTTAGGACATTTCCTTTTTCTCTTTTCCCTTTTGCTACTTCAAGTAAGAAAATAAGACAAGCCTTTACACATACATCTTTACCAACTTGTCAAATTATTTCTTTAGTAGATTCTTGCATTGAGGGTTGTTGGATGAAAAGCTATAAACATTTTTAATGTTTTGGATATATCTGCTTAAATTCTGTTCCTAAAGAATTGTATCAAGCCGGGTGCAGTGGCTCAAGCCTGTAACCCCAGCACTTTGGGAGGCCGAGGCAGGTGGATCACGAGGTCAAGAGATCGAGACCATCCTGGTCTACGTGGTGAAACCCCATCTCTACTAAAAATACAAAAAATTAGCTGGGCATGGTGGCGCGTGTCTGTAATCCCAGCTACTCAGGAGGCTGAGGCAGGAGAATTGCCTGAACCCAGGAGGCGGAGGTTGCGGTGAGCCGAGATCGCTCCGGTAACAAGAGTGAAACTCTGTCTCAAAAAAAAAAAAAAAAAAAAAAGAATTGTATCAAATTATATTCCCATCCTATTTTACAGAAATATCCATCTTATCACAGTGAATGCCAATGAGTATTGTTGACTTTTAATCATTGTCAATTTGATAGGTAGAATATAGTACTGCAGTGTTACTTTAATTTTTATTTTTTATGGTTACAGAAGTTAAACATTTTGCATCTTTATAAGTCAACTGAGAAGTGTTCATCTCCTTTGAGACGTCTTTTTCTTCAAAACGGTATCATTCCTTACATATTAAGGATCTCATTTGTGGTAAAAAAAATTTTTTTGGTGTGTTATCAGCCATTTAGTTATATTTGAGAGTTTTCTTTCTTTACCATTCCATTTTTTTTTTTTTGAGAAGTCTCACTCTGCCACCCAGGCTGAGTGCAATGGCACGATCTCAGTTCACTGAAACCTCCGCCTCCAAAGTTCAAGCAGTTCTCCTGCCTCAGCCTCTCAAGTAGCTGGGATTATAGGCACACACCACCACACCCAGCTAATTTTTGTATTTTTAGTACAGGTGGGTTTCACCATGTTGGCCAGGTTGGTCTTGAACTCCTGACCTCATATGATCCACCCACCCCAGCCTCCTACAGTGCTGGGATTACAGGTCTGACTCACCACACCCCACCAGATTTTCCTATTTGTAATTCAGGATTTATTTTTGCAGGTGAGCTCTATCAGTCCAAATCCAACATTATCTTTCCAGGCATATGATGCCACCACATTTGTATTTTAACCATTCTCTGGACAAGAGTAATTTGCTTTGAGAAAGGTCTAAGAGTCATTATTACTGTTTATTAAATATTTCAGCTTCTTTTTCTTCTGGGCACATGGTTAGGCTGCCTTTCTTGCTTTCTTTGAAGGTAGGTTTGCGATATGACTTGTTTTGACCAGTGACAGGTAAGACGAGAATGTCACTTCAAGGTTGAGGCTTTCCAAACAGAGTGAGGTGACTTGTCCCACTCCTTTATTATCACAACTGTGGTCATCTTGGGAGCACATGGCAAGATGCAGCCCCCATCATCTGGATCTGTGAGCAACTACATTGAGCAAATCCACCTTGTCAACACACTTTGGGCATAAGTGATTGAGAAATAAACTTTTGTTCTACCAAGCTACTGAAACATGGAGATTGTTTCTCTGCATCATGACCTAGGCTGTCCTGATCTCTGTGTGAGCACCATTCATTATCATATTTTTCCCCTCCTGCCCTGGGCAATGCCAATAATTCATACAAGGGCTTCTCCATCAGCATAGGTCCCAGCCCACAACCTAGCTATCTTGACTAGCATGGAAATGTACATGGATGACAGACTTTGTGACAAGGATTGCCATTTAATGACAGGACATTCCGTTATATTTTAATTTGAGATTAAAAAGCAAATACTTTTTTAAGTTTAAGTATATCCCATGCAATATTTGAGAGATACTTATACTAAAAAATTATTCCTTATTTATCTGATATTAAAAAAATTGACTGAACTTCCTGTGTTTTCATTTGTGAAATGTAGCAACATTTTATGTGACTCCTTTAATATCTAAAATGTCTTTGGAATTCCTCAGCCATTAATGACCATTTCACTAGGCCCCAAGTTTTCCCTTCAAGACTTCAAGTTGTCGCTCCATTGTCTTTGAGCGTTTCACATTGCAAAGAATTCTAGGACCAGTTTGACTTGTATTCCTGTAGGACCTATTTGTTCCTAAAAGTAAACATTTTCACCAGGATGGGTTTCAGTTTTGTTTTATTTTCAGCACTCTGGATTAGTTTCCAGTGAGCTGTTCATTCTGTTATCAGCTCAGGGAAGATTCTCTTCTTATGTTTTGATTAATGTGTTTTCAGATGTAATCTTGTCTCTTTCTTAGAAAAAACCCTCTGTGTTTTAAGATTTCTATTCCTGTACTCTCTGTCCATCATATTTCTCTTCCGCCATTGTTTTAATCTCCTTGCATTATAAGAACATGTTTATAGCAGCTTAGACAACCTGTCTCAATTTTCTGCAGCATCAATTTTGTCCTTTATAGCTTCAAATGTGGGCTTCAATTCTGCTATTGCGTGTTTGATTTCCTGTATTCAGCCGCTTGCCTTTTCATCTGATTAGTGTCTAACCGCCCCAGTTTTTATTTTATAAATTCTTCATTTTCTTGAATTTTATGAAATCACAGAAAATGTATTCTAAAATTTACTTCCATTTTTCTGTTTTTAAGACATCATGATGTCCTATATCATGAACATAATTTCAATCTTTTGTGTTCAAATATCTTTTTATATGTTCATTGCTGTCTCTTAAATCTTCTTTGAACAAAGAGCTATCTATGTCTAAAGTTTAAGAATGGGTTCCTCCATGGTCTCCGTCCCTGCCTATCTGCTTCTATAGAAATCATGTTTTAGGTCTTGAGATTGAAGACTGGTTTACATAATTAAGCCTTGGCTTAAACTGTTGCATCTAGAAATTGTCTACTGGGCCCTGCTGTCCTAAATCAATTGCCACTCCAGCTACCTGGTAAGCTGGCTTTGCAGAGAAGAATTATTCTGACATAATGTGAAGCCATCTGCAATTTCCTCTTGCCAGAAAAGAATGCCTGTGAGAGTGGGATGCCCGGAGTATATATTTCCAACTCAGGGAAGGAAGGTACAGAGGTTTGTGACAACCTTTAATGCTCCTGCCTCCTCCACTCCTGCAACACTCCCAAAACATCTCTGATTCTCTAACACATCCCACATCGCATCACATGCTTGGCATTTGACATTCCCTGTGCCCAGTCAGGCACATTTAACTGATCGGAGTAACCAGGGCATTCCTTTGGTTTTCAGTTTTTTACAAAAGATTCAGGTAAGATATCACAGGAAAAATAGATAAAGGCTAGGGATCTATTTTCCCCTGAGCTCTCTGTTCTCTCCCATGACCATCTGTGATGCCCGACCAATGCCACCATGCATCAGCCAAGCACAGATTTCTCAGGATCTCCTGCAGCTCAGCTGATTTTATCCTTCTCATGATTGCCAGCAACTGTACCCTAAGTGCCACTGCTGAATAAGTGCAAAGGAGAGGATTTGAATGGCAGCCTTCTTGTTCTGCAGAAACTATGTATTTAACATACAAATAAAGAAATCACCTGGGCTGGGGACTACAGAGTCTCTCATCAGAGCTCCAGCCCCTCAACCCTCTACCTTGACGCCAAGGTGGGATCTCCAGAGGGTGAGTACTGGCCCATAATGACTGCACAGACACTGGCAAGAAGAGCATGGTGTTAAGATGTGCTATAGGTACCATGCAGAAGTCCCCACAGGCAAGGACCTACCATTGCTGACATGTATGACAGTCCTGGCCTAACAAACATCCTTTTAGTTTAACATTGTGAAACTCCTCTAGTTTGGGTGACAAGTGGTTAGAATCATTATTTTTTATTAACCAAGCCCATAGGAAAGTCTAGACGGGAGGGAAGAAGTCAAAGTCTTTTGTTTGAACCGAATAGACTCTTGAACAGCCAATGATGGATGTGAACTCTCTAGCCCTTGATTTTTGTCAATCACAACATGGGGATAAGAATAATTAATTTGCTGACGAGTGTGGGGATTAGATAAAATAACATTTCTAAGTGTTAGATGAAAAAGCATTTCTAAAGAGGGTCATGAATATATTAGGTGCTCAAGACATATTAGTTGTTGTGATGTCGTATCTTGGCCTGTAAGATAGTTACATGTGTGTGTCTCTTACTGTACCTCATAGACCGTATGTTTTATCCTCGCATCTTCCTCTATTTTCCCCTAGTACCGTATTTCCTGTAGCAGAGCAGAAATTTAGCAACTATTTGTTGGTTGAATGCATAATGTTCAAATGAATAAATAAATGAGTGATTCTTTAATGAAACAAAAGGAATATTAATTATTTAATAACATTGATTAATGAATTAAATTAATATTTCTTTTATTTCATTAGAGAGGCTAGAGGCCAGGCACAATGGCTCATACCTATCATCACAGAACTTTGGGAAGCAAAAATGGGAGGATCACTTGAGGTCAGGAGTTGAAGACCAGCCTGGGCAACATAGCAAGACCCCCATCTCTGCAAAAAAATTAAATTAGCCAAGTGTGATGGCATGCACCTGTAACCCTGGCTATTTGGTAGGTAGAGGCAGGAGGATCACCTGAGCCTACGAGTTAGAGGCTGCAGTCAGCCAAGATCATGCCACTGAACCCCAGCCTGGGCAACAGAGCAAGACCCTGTCTTTAAAAAAAGAAGAAGAAAAAGGAGCAGGCTAGAATTAGAAGCTGATTGTTAGTTTCCTTTAGCATCTTGGAGCCCAAGTAAGAGGGCATCAAGGATCTCTAGGTAGTGCTGAGCAGTGTGTTATAATTTATTTATTTCAAATATATTTTCTTTTCTTTTTTTTTTTTTTTTTTGAGACAGAGTCTTGCTCCATTACCAGGCGCCAGGCTGGAGTGCTGTGCCGTGATCTCGGCTCACTGCAACCTTCGCCTCCCGGGTTCAAGCAATTCTCCTGCCTCGGCCTCCCAAGTAGCTGGGACTACAGGCACACGCCACCACGCCCAGCTAATTTTTGTGTCTTTAGTAGAGACGGGGTTTCACCAAGTTGGTCAGGATGGTGTCAATCTCTTGACCGCGTGATCCACCCACCTCGGCCTCCCAAAGTGCTGGGATTATAGGCATGAGCCACCACGCCCGGCCTATTTATTTCAAATATATTTTCTACTATCAAATATGTGTCTCAAAATTAGGGCCTGGGCATTAGCGATCTCTGCATTTCATATCTTGGCTCATAGTAGGCCCTCAGAAGCTATTTTGCAGATGGAGAAAAGGATGGGTAGAGCAGCATTGCGTACCTTAACTTTGATGATGGCTGGGTTGTACTGCACAGCGTCTCCCCACTCCTGCATCAGGTCCGCTGTCGGCAGCTCCTTGTACGCCAGGGTAGTGATGTGCTCACTTGCCCCTCCTCGTACCAGGACCACCAAGTCCTCCACCATGGTGTTCCTCTTTTTTCTGTCTGGAATGGGCACAGAGAGCTAGCAGGTCACAGAAGATACCCCTTTGCCCCCTAGAATATACTGCAAACCGACTAACAATTTGGTTACATCATATTCACTGAACTTGTCTGAGCATTGTGCATAGACCAGACACTTCCTTGCCCATAGGGCAGTCATGGCGAATGGGGCAAAGGGAAACTCATCCAGCCATAGGTAACACAAATTGGGGGCAGGACAAGAAAAAAACATTTATCTTGAGCAGCTGTAAGTGCTAGTTACTGAGTTTATGGAAGATAGATGATAGATTAGATAGATACATAATACATAGGTAGCTAGGTAGATAATAGATTGGTAAACAGGTAGGTAGATCAGAGAGTAGATAGTCAGATACATGACAGATGATAGATAGGTGATAGGAGATAATAGATTGGTAGAAAGATAGATAGATAGATAGAGGATAGATAATAAATAGATGATAGGTAGATAGATAATAAGCAGTTGATAGGTGGATGATAGACACACAGACAGAGAGATGGATAGATATAGAGATAGATAGGCTACAATATTTTCTTTTACTAGACAGCAATTTTAGGAGCCCAACATCTCTACTTGACCAATTATGAAACTCTTCCTGGAACTGTTAAGTGACTTGTCAAGGCCTACACAGCTAGTAGCTGATAAATTTTAAACAAGGTCTGTCTGGCTTCATAGCCACTGTTCCTTGGTGAAATAACTTTCCTCTCCCCAATTTGGCTCCTGCAGGTCAAGGGTAGTGAGCTCATATGATTGGAAACTGAGTTCTTCCTCTCCTCCACTCATCCTACACACCTTGACCAGACATGAATCCAGCTCTGACTTTGTCTAGCCTTGTGGTTTTGGACAAATCATTTATACAGTGTGAGATTTCCTTTTTGTTCTCATCTATAAAATGGATACTCTGCATCCATATAAAGAATAAATGTTAACAGCTAATAATTATTATTTGTCAGTCACTAGTATAAGTGTGGTACATGTATGAATGCATCTAATCTTCACTAAGAAATAGTAACTATGTAATCCTCACTGTGCAGATAAGAAATCTTGGAGAGATGAAAGTACTCACCAGACAGCCCTGTCCAGACCTTAAGCTATCTCACTTCTTTGTGTGAGATGACAATTGTAGGAAAATTAATAAAGGCTGTGCTAAGCATGTAGTTGACACATACTAAACAGTCACCACTATAAAGCAATTATTATTTGGACTTAGAGAGTTTCCCAGAAGGCTCTCAGTCATATCAGTGGGCAATTTCCATTCTAATGTGTCTAAATCCCCAGTGCCAAAAGAACTGGTGTAAAGCAGCCCAGCATGGTGGCTCATGCCTATAATCCCAGCATTTTGGGAGGTCAAGGGGGGCAGATCGCTTGAAGTCAGGAGTTCAAGAACAGCCTGGCCAACATGGCAAAACTCTGTCTCTGCTAAAAATTCAAATATTAGCTGGGCATGGTGGCATGTGCCTGAAGCCAGGAGTGCAGTGAGCTGAGATCGTGCCACTGCACTCTGGCCTGGGTGACAGAGTGAAACTCCATTTTGAAAAAAACAAACAACAACAACAAAATGAACTGGTATAAAACAGCTCTTCAAGTCTGAGCCTGCAACACCTGAGCATCATTAAAAAGTAGGGGGCATCTTGACCAGGCTTGGTGGTTCATGCTTGCAATCACAGCACTTTGGGGGCCCAATGGGGCTGGTAGATGGCTTGAGCCCAGGAGTTTGAGACCAGCCTGGGCAACATGGTGAAACCCTGTCTCAATAAAAAGTAAAATTAGCTGAGCATGATGGCATTCACCTGTAGTTGCAGCTACTCAGGAGCCTGAGGTGAGAGGATTGCCTGAGCCTCGAAGGTGAAGATTACAGTCAGCTGAGATCACGTCATTGCACTGCAGCCTGGGCAACACAGTGAGACCCCATCTCACACACACACAAAAAAGGCTGGGGGAGGGAAGGAGTCCTCATCTACTGCCAACAGGAGTATAAGTTGGTACAGCTATTCTAGAAAACAGCTTAGCACCATCAAGTGGAAAAAGTCCAGCCTCTACAACCCAGCAATTCTAGTCCTATATGTATTCCCTGGGAAGACACTTGTCTGTGTGCACCAGATAACTATGTAAGATGTTCAGAGCAGTATTGATATAATGCTTGAAAGAGGAGATAATCCAAGTGTTCATCAATGGTAGAATGGACAAAGAAGAAGCGGTATAGTCACACAACAAAATAGTATGCAGTGACAGAAGTGAAGTAACTATAGTTATACACAAAAACATTATGTTGAATGGAAAACACAGGACTGGAAGGATTATATTCCATCCATATAAAGTTCAAAAACAGGCAACACTAAGCCATGTTAGTTAGTGATACGTTAGGTGGTAAAACTATAAAGAACAGAAGGACATAGTTGGCATAGAAGTTGGGATAGTGTTTGTCTCAAAAAGGGAGGGAGATGTTGTAATCACTGGAGGCACTAGGAGGATAAACATTGTAAGTGTGGAAGTCACAAGCCCTGTCACTCACCTTTTATTTCGTTCAGAATACCCCTGCATTTGCCTACGGACACACCCAGCTTGATGTAGACCCCTTCAATGGCACCGCCAATTTTAAAATCGTTTTTGGCACAGGCATGGACGTTGTTAAGAGTATAATCTGAAGAAAGCAAGGAAAAAGGTCCATCACTTAAAAGGTAATTCACTCTGTCCCTTTTCCTCTGATGGAGCCCAGAGGCCTAGCCCTTGTTGGATGTCACAAGGATTCAGGTTCAAATGAATAGGTCATCAGCCTGATAATGAGAAATGCAGACAGCAAAAGGCACCAGGGCAGAGACCTCAGAGTACAGACCCAACTTCCCCTTTCAGCCTCCTCCCAGTGCTCTCTGAGGATTTTTGCTAACTTCCAAAGAAGGGAAGTGCTCAGAGTCATTTTCTAAAAATTTGATCTCCCTGTTGATTCTCTAGGGATAGATCCAGTGAGCACAGAGACTGCTACAATCTGCCTGCCCTCCCTGAGCCATGCTTCTCCAATCTTTGATAAAGTAGAAAATGTGTGTTAATTAATTAATCAATATAAAAAGTAAGGAATAGTATCTGGCAAAGGGGAAGGGCCAATTTCCCTGATTTCTTCTTCATTTTTGGACTATTTCTTACTTCATCCACCCTTATTCTCCCTGAGGCATCCTCCTTCCTTGGTCTTGCTGAAATTTCAGACATGACTTATAAGCACCTCTGAGCACTTTGAGGCCGGTTCAGGGAGAAAAGAGCAACTTTGACCACCGGGGCTGTCTAGCAAGTTCAGTGTAGATCAGTTTTTTCTCAAAGTGCGTTTCTTGAAACATGAATCCCATGAGATAGTAGCAGATGTTACAAGAAAAGGAATTTCTGTGGTCAAGAAAATGTGACAAATGTTGCATCAAAATAGGTGGGAGGTCATTTTATTGGAGTACATTCATGAGACTCTGAGAGTGGAATCTATTATGAGTTTTCCCAACTTATTTAATTATTGAGCCCTTTTATGGGAAGCAGTTTGAGGAACTATGAAAAACACTTTAGAAACCATTTTTATAGAGGAAGTTACCTCTGATTTTGACAAGATTGAGGCCACAGTGCATAAATTTACATTGTGTACCATGTGTCCTCTTGCAAGTACATGGACTGGTAACCAAGCCCTGGCTTTGCCACTGCAATCCATGTGACTGACAGCAGTTCACTTAACTCAACAAGTGCCATGTCACTGGAAAGGATATTGGGTTGGAAAGCAGCACCCACACTTTAGACTTGTTGGTTGGAGTTAGAAATACCTGGGATATCTGTATGAAGATGAATTACAGGAGAGGGATGGGGCGGAATATTAGTTTGTAGACCACAGTAATCATCTCCAAAGTAAAGTATGGTCTACTGGCTAGCAGCATCAGCATCACTCCACAGCTTGTTAGCAATGTATTCTCAGGTCTCACTCCAAACCTACTGGAGCAGAGTCTACCTCCAGGACTCATACTTGATTCACATTCACATTACATTTGAATGTGAAGCTCTGGTCATGGGGTGAGCCTATGGCGGTAATAGAAAAAATATATATATATATACAATTTGGAAGTAGAGCTGATGGATTGGAAGAGAAGGAAAAACAATAGATTTGAAGAAAAAAAAATAATCGAGGTTGACTGCTAGGTTTTTGGCTTCAGCCATTGGTTGGATGGTGGAACCATTTCTGAGATGTGGATGGCTAAATAAGAAACCTATTGGAGAGAGAAAGTCAAAAGTTCTCTTTGGGTGCATGTTCAGCTGGTGAGGGTTGTTACACATTCACATGGAGACATCAAAGAAACATTTCAATGTAAACTCTTGGGTACAGGAAGAGATCTAGGAGTTACCTGCATGCTGAAGGCATTTATAGCCATGGGATTGGATACAATCACACAGAGAGAAGAATTGTAGAAAAGTGAATGGCCTAGGGAACTAGGCAGAGGAGGACTGACATTGTCAGTCAAAAAGAGAGGGAAGAGGAATCCGCAAATGACACTGTGAAGGTGTAGCCAGGTAAGTAGAAGAAAACTAGAAGTTCAACTTATGACTCTTCCCCCAGCTTTTAGGAAAGCCATGGTCCCTCGGGCAGTGTACCTCCTCTCTCCATGGCCTCTTTGTTCATAATGAGTGTGTATTCGTAAATGCCCCCGAGCACAGCCTCTGTGATGTAGTGGGTCCCAAAATCACGGAAGAGATCTCTGTATTCCCCGTAGCCATACTCCAGGGGTAGCTGCTTAACTCTCTGAAGGAACTCGTAATGGAGCATGAGGCTTCTGGATTTCAGCTTGTAATGTGCTACTTCAAGGTCAGAGCGTGCATGCAGAAATACACTTTTCTAAATGAAATACCAACATGGGAAAACCAGACCTTTAAAGTTAGGAATCTGGAACGAGAAATTGAACTTTACAAATACCATTCGATGTTCTTGGCCCAGGGTCATCACTCTTATGATTCCTTTAGGATAATTGAGGGACGATGTCCTCTTTGACAAGCTTTCAGTGCTCATAAATATTCTGACATCCTGTTCAGCTTGGAAGAGCTTGCTGTTAATTCACCTCCTTACTGTAGAAAATAAGGACTGAGAAGGGTAACAGAAGCAGGCATGGCAGGGAACAGCTGGAGGGCATGGGGCCTCTCTGATGGGACATGGGGTTTGCTAACCTGCAAAAGCACCTGCTTTGCTGATGCCTTGTAAACTCAGAAAAAAAGCCATGCAAGAAAGAGTAAAAGTGGTGCTTTAGGAAGACCAGCTATGGTAGGGTATGGCAGGAGTCAGCAAAATACAGCCTCATACCTTTATTTACAAGTACACTGCCTGTACACTAAGTACAGTGTCACACTACAATGGCAGCAGTGAATAGTTGCAAAGGAGACGTTGCAGTCTCACAAAGCCTAAAATATTTACTATTTGGCCCTTTACAGAAAAGGTTTGGTGACTCTCCATGTATAGAAGAGACAGAAAGTTTGTGAAGCCAGATGAAGTATCAACATCTAGGAGGTGTTGGTACAATCCTAGGTGAGCATTCCTGATACTGCCGCATAGGCAGACAGAAAGAGGAAGGTGGGAAATGTCTGTGAGGTATGTTCTGTCCAATCCTAAATCCTTCAGCTCTACAAAGCCAGGCCAGCTCTGCTGGTGCCTATTGCCCCGGTGCTTCCTTTTGTCTCCTAGCTTGCTCTCATCCCATTCTAGTCCTGCCTCAGTGACTTCTGACCACCTTCCTTCTCCCCTACCTTTCCTAAATAAGCGGTCACTATGTACTCTGTTCAGTATTTTTCTGTTTTATGTTGCATCTCCTTTTGTGGCATTATTATAAAAGCTTCCTCTGTGATCTCTTTCCTTTCTCCAGTCTCCTTCAATGCCCCAATCACAGTCGACATCCTAAAATTCAGATTGTCTTATGTCAATGCTCCTCTTGGCTTAAAGCAAAACCTTCCCCGGCTTGCTGTAGCCTTCAGAATAAAATCAGCCCCCTTACTTTGAGTGTAACGCCATCACAATCTGTCCTCCAGTAGGCTTTCTGGCTTCAGCTTCTCCACCCCAAAAGTTTTGTCTCCATACTTCACTACTTTCTATCAACCACCTAGGTCAATATTCATCCAACTTTTCACTGTTCCCCAAGCCTGCCATTCTCTTTCACATTATTTGCACATGGTGTTCCTTCTCCCTGAAGTGTTATTTCCTCCCTTTTCTGCCCGACGCATACCTACTTATCTTTTAAATCTCTACTTTGCCACTGCCTCCAATTTGATACCAACCGGAAGTTCCAATATACACACTGGCACTCCCTTCTCTAGGATTGCACTGTACTTGCTTGCATTTCCTTTATAGCATATACCATGTTGTATTATAATTGATGTAATTAAGAATAATATATTGGTTTCCATGTTTGCTGCTCCTACTACACTGTGAACATGAGGCAAGAATATTATCCTTTAGACTAGAGATCCCTAGGCTGTCTCTATGTTAGTGCCTGGCCCGACATTAAGATCCTATAACTGGCAATTTGAATCAGGTCGCTGGAAGAGGGCGAAGGAGAGAAGGAAAAGGGGAGGTAGTAAGCAGTAGGAAGCAGATGATACGATCAGATTACCATCATAGAAACATTTCTTCATGTGTGTGAAGGGGCAAGCTAGGAGACAGAGAGACCATTTAGTTGGGGACAGTAAAAGATGAGAAATAACCTGAATTAATTAAGAGGTAATAGGAGTTAGTGTAAAAAATATTGGAGAGTAATACTGAAGGATTTGGTATTCAACAGCTGTGGACATGAAGCCGAAGTGAGAGCCAATGATTCTGGCTCAGTTCTTAGCCTGGAAAAGTAGAGGGGAATATGCCGTTAACATCCACTGAAAATTTAGGAAGAAGACATTGCCTTGGAGTGTCAGCACGATGCCCAGGTGAGATGCTCAGAAGAGTGGATAGGGAAGGTCTGAAGTTTAACTGAGACATTAGAAGCAGTGATGAAGGCTCATAGCTTGTACCGATAACAGGAGTTGAAGAGGTAACCCAGGGGAGATTGGAGAGCACATAGGGAAGAGGGCCACAAATTAATAAACGATAGATGGGAATATTAGACCCAGGAAGGAAGCTGATGAGCAGAAAGAAAGCAGGAGAAACAGGAGAGCAATGGTCTAGTCATCTCCACCAAGCACCCTAAGAAGTCAGAGAAGAGGTCTTGGGTGACATTCCAGAGAGAATTTCAGCTGGATGTCTGGGATAAAAGTCAGATTCCTATGGGTTGAAAAGTCTCCAGAGATATTCTGGTCTTCAAAGCTACATCGTAAGCTCATCGAAAACCTAAGGGAAAAGTTTATTAGAAAATGAGAGGCCGGGCGTGGTGGCTCAAGCCTGTAATCCCAGCACTTTGGGAGGCCGAGGCAGGTGGATCACGAGGTCAGGAGATCGAGACCATCCTGGTCGACATGGTGAAACCCCGTCTCTACTAAAAATACAGAAAATTAGCTGGGTGTGGTAGCACGTGCCTGTAATCCCAGCTACTCAGGAGGCTGAGGCAGGAGAGTTGCCTGAACCCAGGAGGCAGAGGTTGCGGTGAGCCGAGATCGCGCCATTGCACTCCAGCCTGGGTAACAAGAGCGAAACTCCGTCTCAAAAAAAAAAAAAAAAAAAAAAAGAAAATGAGAGAAAATAATTATAGAAGGTTATCTATAAAATAATTATAGAAGGTCTCTTTAAAAAGAGACCAGGCAGAGATAACCTTCTATAATTATTTCTTTAAAAAGATTTCAAGACAACAGAAATATGATTTGTTGTTAGGACTAGTAGTAACGTGGAATATAGACACATCTGTGGGCATGAAATTTCAAAATCCACATGCTATTGATGGAATGTCCCCTCCAAAACTCATGTTGAAATTGAATGGCATTGTAACAGTTTTAAAAGGGGGCACCTGTATGAGGTAATTATGTCATGAGGGTTCTGTCCTCGTGAATAGATTAATGCTGTTGTTTCAGGAGAGGGTTAGTTATCATGGGAGTGGGGTCCCGATGGAAGAATAAAGTTCAGCCCCGTGTTTTCTGTCTCCTGCATGTGCTTCCTCACCACGTGATGCCTTCCATGTGTTATGATGCAGCAAGAAGGCTCTCACCAATATGGCCCCTTGATCTTGGACTTCCTAGCCTCCAGAACTGTGAGTCAAGTAAATGTCTTTTCTTTTTAAATTATCCATTCTGCGGTGTCCTGTTACAGCAACAGAAAATGGAGTAAGACAACATATATGTTTAAAAGCAACACAGGCATACTTACAGTATGAGAGAATCGTTTGATTCTCTTAATATAGTGTTTGCCTTGATCACTTTGACTACTGATGCCAAGTTCAAATATTCCAGGTATTTTTAAACCAAAACCGAAACTAGACTTTTTTATTGTTTTCTCCATGACATTGTGTTCAAAATCTGAGTACGATTCATATTCTTCCAGTGCAAATTCATATTTGCCTTGCGTCTAAAGGAAGAAAAAAGAAAGTGTTTTTTTATTTCATTTGACTCAAATCAGTTCAATACCAGTGAGCAGACAGCAAATCTACTCCTACTATGTGCTGGATACTGAACTAGATGCTCTGGACACAGAAAAATCAGGGCCAATTTGTGTCCCTGCCTCAGGGCTCTTGATTCAGTAGTAGAGACAGACCTGTTCAGTACCTTGGGTGGAAACTTAGAGGCTGGCTTTTTATTTGGATTTCAACTGTTGGAAATGTAGTGGAACATTCTGGGCTGTGGGCTCAGCTAAAGCAAAAGCATGGAGGTGGGAAAGAGCAGTATGTACCCCAGGAATAGTAGTGTGGTTCAGTGAGAAGCTGAAAGAGTGAGGGGAAAGTGGGGATGTTGTGAGAGGAGTTTCTGGCATCAATAGAGTGAGGCTTTTGAATTACTTGTTCTGAAATCTGAGCTTAATTCAAAGATGAGTCAGCAGAGGAAGTAGATCGATGATTTGCGGCAGTGGTGGTTGGTTGGAAGGAAAAAATTTGGAGTCAGAGAGACAAACCCACGAGGAGGCTGTATGAGCAGGGCAGGTGATGGTTGATAAGGATCTGGTCTAAGGCAGTGGCTGGGGGATGGAGTGACAAGGGCAGGAAAGTGCCTTAGAGAGAATATTGGAGAGCCATTTGCTCGAAAACCAGCTTTTTCGAGATGGCTCTGTGTGTAGGGGAACTGCCAACGGTACTGCCTTGGGGGCCCCGAGTGACCAGTCCCGAGTCACCTCCCTGCCCCCAGCTCCCATGGGCTTCTGGATGCCTGTAATTCCCAGAGGAGGGTGCAACAGCTCAGCTGCCCCAAGGGGAAGGAGAAGCAGTTTGGACATGGCCTGCACTGTGCTGCTGAGATGTGCTGCCTCTCTGCTCTTTCCTAGTCGGGTGACTTTGGACAAATGCCTCTGTTTCTTTATGTGTAAAATTGAGGTGATAATGGTCCCTTCCATCAGGCTTGTTCTGAGGATTGGGTTCATTCTGTTAAATCACAGCACAGCACCTGGCACAGCACTCAAATAATGTTAGTATGGAGAGCAGAGACTTTACCACGTATGGCCCGCCTGAGTTAGGATCCACTTTCACCTGGGTGGTAATGGCTGCTCTGAAACCTCCCTTGAAAACAGAGGTTTTGTGGTTGGCACTGGACACCCTGATGGAGGGTGTGTTTGATGCTAAGATAAATTTGTTCTTTCTTGGTTAAAAAGTATGTTGGGGAGGAAGTGAAGGAGGGATAAGGAGGAGCTAGCCTTCAAAATGATGCAATATATGCATTTTAAAGATGGGATCTTGCTTTGTCACCAAGCTGGAGGCAGTGGTACAACCTTGGCTCACTGTAGCCTCAACCTCTTGGGCTCAAGCAATCCTCCTGCCTCAGCCTCCCGAGTAGCTGGGACTGTAGACATGTACCATCACACTTGGCTAAAAAAACATGGTGCAATTTCGGAAGTGGAAATTTTCATCAAGACCCTCTAGTCTAGTCCCCTCATTTCACAGATGAGAATACTGAGGCCCAGAGTGGAAAAGGAACTTAACTAAGGTAAAATTAGGACCTGTGGCAGAGCCAGGCCTGAAACTCAGTGTGTTGCCATCAGATCTCAAGCCTGTGTCTTATGGGATATTCTAAACCCCACTCTCTGTGAGATGTATTTCTAAGTTTGTACATTAGTCATAATAGGGTCTTACCTTGGTAGAGCATTTCATAAAATGCTTAGAGCAATGCCTGCTTTTAATAGACAGGGATTTGGTAAGAATGCAATAACAACAGCAACAAGAGTTAACATTTCCAGTGGGCTCACCATTAAGCCAGACGCTGTGCTAAATATTTACATACCTGATCTCACCAATCCTCTCCCTACAGGGTAGGACCTCTATAACTCCCAATTTAAAGATAGGAAAACAGAGGCTCAGAGCCTATAGGATTACACAGATGATAAGTGGCAGGGCCACCAAGTCAGTGTGACTCCAAATCCTAGCTGTATTTCTACCGTCAAGGCAGCTTTTGACATTATGGTTTCTATTATTACTGCTCTACGACCTCCCTCCTTTACTATGTGCAGCATGTCATCTTCACCACAATATCTGGAGGAAGGAACTGCCCATTTTACATATGAGGAAACCGAAGCTCAAAGAGAAAAGGGGATGTGTCCAAGGTCACACAGCTAGCAAGCTGTCGCCATGGATCCTGCTAACTGGGTGCTCAGCTGGGCTCCCTCCACTGCTACCTGGCTGTCCCTTACCTGTGGCGTGTAGCTTTCCACATTGTAGGGCTTCCTAAACCTCGTGTTCAGGATGTAATGTGGGGAGCATCCACCCGCATAATACCTGTGATCAAGAACTGGGCCCTCCAAAGTGTTTGTGAACAAATTTATCCTGTGAGGAAGAGACAGAGACGGTGAAGAGGTTGGGGTTTGGACTGTGTAATCTTGATTGTCAGACCCTACTGAAGGAAAGCAAAAGTTCCTTGGCCCAGCCTTCAAGGCCCTTCATACCCAGTCCAAACCAGCTTTCCAGCTTCATCTCTGGCCACTCTTAACCACAGCCACATGCCCCATTCCCCAGGCATGTGAAGAGGCTTGCTCTTTTCCAGTCTACTCAGCTTCTTCCATGATAGGTTCTGTTCCCTGCGCCCAGAATGCTTTTCCAGACAGTCACTGTTTTATCTCTGACTTATCTGTCAAGATTGAGCTCTGTTGCCACTGTGGTGAGACATTGCACTAACACTTGTGGTACTTGAAATCCCTCATGACACCCTGTGCTTTCACTGTTGTGCATTGATTGTCCTGTATTACTACAGTTGCCTTGGGAGAGTAGGGTAACATAATAGGTAAGCGCATGGACTTTGGAGCCAGATGTCTCAGGTCCAATCCCTGTTCTTCTCCTTACTACCCAGGTGACCTTAGGCATGCCAGTTAAACCTTGGGTGGCCACTTACCACCTCTGTGCCTCAGTCTCCTCATGTGTAAATGGAACCATGAAAATACTACCACATGGGGATGTTGTGAGGACCACATGTGCCATGTTTATGCAGTCCTTAAAACACTGCTTGGTCTATGATAAATGTGCTATTTATGTATTTGTCACTCTCACTACAGCTGCAAAATATGGCAGCAAAGTAAGGTGCATGTCAGGCTGGTGCGGCCCCTTGTGCCCTTGCTGCTCTGCCCTTGCAGGGCTCAGTACACTAAGCGCTGTTCTAAGTGGGTTTTCTTCATTTCTGCACAACCCTCATCACGATGCACTTACAATACTATTCACAAGAACTGCTGTTTACTGAGGGTGTGACTGCTGACAAACGGAGCAGTGGTGACCCCATGCATCATCTCATTAGTGTCCCTGCAGCTCTGGGCAATACATATTATCTCCATTTTAGAGAGGAAAAGAATCCAGAAATAATGTCTAATCTAGAACTCTCTAGATTAGAACTCTCCTCAGAGAGCAGCCAGAAGCCTCACTTACACTGGAGTCTTTTCTCAGAAAGGTGAGTGGGAACTCTGTTTATATTAGCTCTCTCCTCTATCCTTCAGAATTCCATTTAATGTCTAATCTAGACATTATTTCTCACTGCCTCCTTGGGTAAGCCTCCATTCTTGACCATCTCTAACTACTGAAAGTTCTGTTTTTTATTAACAGTCTCTGTCTCTTATCAGCTTCCACTTACTGGTTTTGATTCTGTTCCTCACCAGAATTGTCTGGGCTCTCTTTCCCATGACACATTTCCATGTATCAAAATAATGTATACATATTTATTTTATTTAACAAATATAATGTGGTGGTTACTTTGTAGAAGCACTATCCTAATCAATTTACACATAATGGCTCATTTAATCCTTATGAGGATTAATCATTAGGAAGTAAGTATTATTATTATCCCAATTTTGCAGGTGAGAAATATGAAGGTAACTGACTAACCCAAGGTCTCTCTGCCTGAAGCAATGGGTGGTCTGGGCTTTGAAATCTGACAGTGGTTCAGTAACAGAGTCTCTATTCTTTCCACCACACAAGCTGCCCAACACCTCGTTTATTAGTTATATTCGCTTGTTCGATCATCACAGCACTTTGAAAGAAACATGTTATTAACTTCCTCCTACAGATGACAAAACTAAAGTTCCACGTAGATAAGTGCCTCACACGAGGTGCCCTGGCCAGTGAGCTGCTCCTTCCGTTCCCTCCTACAGGGTCCTGTCAGACCCTACTGCTGGCTTTGAATGTCTGCTATCCCACACTCCAGCTGGGTAACCCTGGAACTCACTGAAACTTCCTGGGCCTCAGTTTCCTTATCCGTGAGGTGGGGATTATAATAACGAGTTTATAAGGTAGTCCTGAGAGAAGCCTCCCACTTGAAGAGTCTCTCTCTAGTGACAACTTTAAACATTGAAATTTGATTTTTTTTTTTTTTTTCACAAATAAGGTAAATCCCATTCAGGGTCACTGTTCCCCTCCCCAGGCTGCATTACATATGATGATTCTTAAAGCATTTGAGGGGAAGGTCTCCCTCTTCCACCTGCAGGCTGAGAAGCTGCAAAATATGGCAGGAAGGTAAGGTGCATATCAGGCTTTTGTGGCCCGTCCCTTCTGACCTTACTCCTCTGTCGTTGCCAGAGAACAGGACCAGCTCAGAGATCCTCAGAAGCCCTGGAAATCCATCCTTTACTATTTAACTAGAGACCACTCTTCTTGGAGGGACCAATGCTGGGAGATCGGGATAGACCCGGATAAAATCTACCTGGCAAGTTATAAGTAGGATTCAAGACGTAAGGCTTAGAAAGCACCTAACATTGTCACACTGCAGGTGTTAAAGGCTCCCCCCGGCCCTCGTATAGCAGTCTGTGTGGTTTCCATGCACACGCAGCTCCGTCTCAGTGTTCCATACCATCCCTCCTGATGCCTAGGTCTGTCCATGGAACGTATTCGTGGAGCAACTTGGAACTCTCCTCAGAGAGCAGCCAGAAGTGTCACTTACACTACAGTTTTTTCTCCAAAAGGTGAGTGGGAACTCTGCTTATATTAGCTCTCTCCTCTATTCTTCAGAATTCCATTTAATGCTGTGCCTTCCCATCTATGCCACAGAAAAATGGTCACTTACCCACTGGCCAGAGCGCCAATTGCCCAGTATTGGTCCATTTCATGCTGACATTTTGTATAAATCCTTCTACAATTTGCCTCATCTGACTGGTCTCCGCAGTCATTGTCCCCATTGCAAAGAAGTCTGCGGTTTACACACCTTCCTAGGATGGAGAAAGTGTATTACCCACAGCCACATGGCTGGCAAGAGAGGAACTACCATGGTATTAGCACCTACTAGGTGTCAGACCTTTTGTCAGGCCTTTCATGCTGCTCTGTTTTAATTAGTCATCCTGTATCCAGATAGATTGGCTATGACACTAAGAGTTTATTCCTATCTTGCCACCTCCCCCAGCAAAGGAGGCCAGTTTGTTGTATTCCAGAAAGCAGCAGGACAGTTTGGACTCTGTCTCCTTGGGGCTAGAAAGAGAGGGTGGGAAGGGTGGGCCCTGTAAGTTGTGTGAGCTGGGCCACATTTCACTTGTTACTTAACCTCTCTGCCTCAATTTACTCACCTGTAAAACAGGAAAGTCATCATCTCTATCCCATAAGGTTGTTCGAAATTTAAATGAGTAAATAAAATCGTACTGACTCCAAGGAAGTGCTGTGTAAGCGTTATCAGTACCATTAGTGTTTGTGAGGGCCAAGTGCACATTACTAGTAAATATTTGCAGTGGAATTGAAACCTTTAACTATCTAATCACAAATCCTTGCCAGTAAACCACAGTGTCTTCAACGATGTAGTCATTTGGATTATGAAAAATTATTTGCATCCCTTTTGCTTCCTTTAAACTTTCTTCTCCTGATTGATTTTCTTTCTTATTAGCATGTTGTTGGGGCATAAAGCCCTTAAGACAGGTAGACTTATTTCCTCAGATACTTCTGGTCATTTGAAACCAATGTTTTTGGAGTGTTAAAAGCAGAAAAATAATAATCTGGTCTTCAAATGTTTCTTACAAGGCATTTAAGTTAAAGCCTGCCCAAATAACCATTATGGCTTTGGGCAGAATCATGGAACACTGGCCATAATGAGTCCATAGATACACTGTAAAAAAGCCTCTCAGATTTATTGGATAGAATTTTGCATTTGCAATAACCCCTAGAAATTAAGAATCTCTAACTCTTCCTTGAAAGATCCCCATGCACAGTCCACACGGGTGCAGTAAATGTAGAGAATTGCAACTCCTACCTAGAAAATGTGTCAAAATACTCTCATTTTTGCTGGAGATGGGGAGATAGAGAAGTATCTGTTTGCCTGGATTCTCTGAATGAATTGAAAAGTTGTGTTCATTTAGTTTTGCAGCAGGTGATTATTCATTTGTGTACTCTTTTCTCCCTACCTTCCTTCCTTCTGTCCATCTATCCATCTGTCCATTTTCATTTTCTTTCTTTTCATAAACAACAATTTTTACTGAATATATCATGGATTGGGGAACATGGACTTAGTGATGCAGAAATGTCAATGACAGGAAATATCTTTCTGAAGATTTATCAGAGATAAACAATGCCAACTGACCTATTAATCTTCTAGTTTTGTCACATTGTATTTAACCCCAGACCTCCGAGAGGGCTAGGGGAGCCAACAGTCTACAAAGAGCCCTCATAGCTACGATGTCATTTGATGCTTATAACAGACATGTAAGGTATTCACATCACTTCCAATTTTCACTTGAGGGAACCAAAATGCAGAAAGGTTAAGTGACTTCTAGTCTCAAAGTCAAAATAAGACCTGACCCAAGATTTCTGACACCAGCACACATACCTTTTTGTCTTTAATGTCAATGAATGAAACCTGAATTTTCAAATTTCCAATTCAACCTTTTCCACTTACCTGCTATATGGTCTTGGCAGGTAAACTCTTCAAGTCTCAATTTTTTAAGGTGTATAATGAAGATAATAATAACACCTACATTATAAGGTGATTTTCATAAAATAATACATGTGAAAGGAAGTCAGAGATTTCAGGACAAGGAGGCCTCCTGAGTTGCCCCATGACCCTGATCTTGAGCACTAGGCTTTGGCTGTCCCTTGGTCATCAAGAACTACTACCTCAGCTGGGCTCAGTGGCTCGTTCCTGTAATCCCCACACCATGGGAGGCCAACGTGGGCAGATCACAAGGTCAAGAGAACTAGACCATCCTGGCCAACATGGTGAAATCCTGTCTTTACTAAAAATACAAAAATAAGCTGTGCATGGTGGCGTGCACCTGTAGTTCCAGCTGCTCAGGAGGCTGAGGCAAGAGGATCACTTGAAACCGGGAGGTGGAAGTTGCAGTGAGCAGACATCACACCATTGTACTACAGCCTGGGCTACGGAGTGAGACTCCATCTCAAAAAAAAAAGAAGAACCCATGACCTCATATCGGGTTTTCTCCTCTCACTCCTGCATTGATGTATACCTGTCTGTGCGCACACAAAGCCTTCACATCGCACTTGACTTCTGCATGGTCTGTTGGCAACACAGTCTTCAGCTTCCTTGTCGGAGAAGTTGCATGGTTCCCCATGGAACTGAGAGGGCCGCAGCAAGTAAGCATGCCTGTACTGTAGCAGAAAGGAGCCAGGTGAGCCAAGGGCAGAGCATTAGATCTCAGGAGCTGAGGGACACTCCATGAAAATGGGTCTTGAGCCAGGATTTGGGCTCCGTAAGAGCCCTGAAATGTCTGACTGTCATTCCTCCAGCCCCTTGTCCTACCCCCATTATATACACTTAAGGAACTATGTTGTGATTGGCTGTTTGCCTAATGGTTTCTCCAATTAGTCTGTGAGCTCTCTGAGGGAAGGGACTTTGCCTTTGATCTCTGCTTCTGCAGTGATCAGTCAAGATTCGCTAAATATGGGAAAGTCAGTCTATGCTGACTCCATGGGCTCTGGAGTCAAAGGTTAGTAAATGAACTCATGTAGCCAATTCAATCACAAAAAATAAATGATCTCTCAGTTTAATTATTCCACTGTGTTGATTCAGGTATTCTCCTTTATTCCTGAAGGCATCAGTATATTGTAAATGCGAAAACATGGGCTTTGGAGCTACAACTGACTCTGATACTTTATAGTCATGTGATATGGGGCAAATTACTTGATCTTTGTGAACCTCAATTTACTCATCTGTAAAAAGGGATCATGAATTATCTAAATGTTCAGTTACAAAGTTTAAATTATATAATCTCATGATGTTTAGGCATTCAGTTACTTGGACTTGTTTTTCTTTATTATTGCTTTTTAGCAGTCAATATTGCTATATATCTACCATCATCTTATTCATTTATTCCAACATTACTGACTGAGTCACCCAGTGCTGAAAAAGGTAAGTGTTATTGTTGCTTGCTTCTTTGGTCAGTTTCACCGCTAATCATATCCCTGAGCCTGTTCTCAAGGAGGTCACAGATGCTGGGCTCCAGGCAGTGACAGCACAGTGCAATGAGTGCCACGGCAGGGGAGGCAGAGTGCTCTGTATGCTCATCAGAAAGCCCTCATGCAAGCTTAGGAGAAGCCCAAGTGGAAGGCTTTGGAAGAACTGAGTGACACCTCAGCTGAAACTTGACGGCTGACTAGGAATGTCAGGCAGATGTGAAGAACTGGTGAGAGTATGGCACAGAAGAGCGATGTGGGTAGAAGAAATTCCTGGACCAAAGCTGAGAGGACTAGAGAAGATGTCCCGTGTTCCAGAAAACATTAAAAAGATTCATCGTGGCTGGAGAGAACAGCACAAGTAGGAGAGTGGCCAGAGTGGGAGGGAGATATAGACAAGAGCGGATGACATGGGGCCCTCCAGGCCTCGGGAAGGTGGTTACAGGATTGTATCCTGGTGCTGTGAGAAACTGCTTCAGAGGAAGAAAGTGATTAGATTTTGGTGATTTCCAAATGTTAGTTGCAGTCAAGTTTTTAGTAAATAAAAGAGCAGAGGAGGCAGGCCAGGATAGCAGCCCCTTCGCAGGATGACAGTAATGAGGCATACTTATTACTTGTATGGCATCTATACTTGGTTCTTTGGAAATCCGAAAAAGAAATATAAATGATCATTCACCCATGTCCTTTGTACTTGCAGTGGGTCATTGTTTCTGAAAGGCAGAGCCTGTCAGGACAGGGACAAGGCTTTCAGAGAACACTGTGAAAAAAATGACTGAAAAGCTCCGGGCTCCAAAGGCAAAGTGGGCTTGAGGGGTGTGGAAATGATGGAGGAAATACATCACCCAATCTGACTTGAGAGGTTTTTGCTGAGCCCCCAGCCAATGGCCCTGCAGGTAGGGGTAATATCCAGCTGAGGGAACGTCTGCCCCAGACTCAGAGAGGAGCTCTGGCTGGCAAGCTGACTCATGCTGTGTCTTCCTAGTTTATGGTGCAGATCAAGCAATTATCCAGATAATTGGATCAATGCTGATAACTTCAGCAATAAAACCTACTTTGGGAGCTGAATGATCCAGCTTGGCTCTCTCCATTGATCCAATTAACTGCGTGATTGTCCTGGGCCTACTTCCACAGCCTCTTTAGGGTCTAGGCCGATGGCTGGTTTGGTTTCCCAAGGATCTGGGAAACAGCAACCCTTCCCTTTTCTCTGGCACATCTGTCGCTCTCAGAACTAAGATTCTGGGTCAGCCCTCCTATGACAAGGGAGGCTGAATGACAAACACTGCACAAGCTGACTGTGTTCACTGGTAGAACCCTAGACAAGGAACACTGGGCGGTGGCCTACATTTACTACTAGGTGAACTCAAGAAGCCACTTACCTGCTCTTTTTTCGTTTACCTGTTTAACAGGAAGTGTAATAACAACCTTCCCTTCCTTATAGAGACTTCAAAAAACAGAATGAGAGCAAACACCACATGTTTATGGAAAACCTATTATGTGCTAGAGGTTGGCCTAGGCATTGAAGATGCAGAATTGAATCAGCCTTCACAAGTTCACTGTTTAGTGAAGGAGGAAAATGAGCAGCATGGTGTGGTAAATGCGAGGGTACGAGAGCAATAGGGAGCTACTGAGGCTCATAAAAGATTGCCTTATCCAACTGGAGGTGGGGCTGAGGAGAAGTCAAAACGTTTTCTCAAAAGTGCCGGCTCCGGAGTAGTTTCAAATTGTGAATAGGTGTTAGCTGGTGAAGGAAGTGGGAAAGGTCACCCTGCCTGAGAAATCAGCATGAAGAAAGACCAAGAGAGAGTGAAGGCCAGAGTCATACAAGGGTCTGGTGTGCTGGAGATGTAGGCTAGATTAGGTCACAGGGATCCTTGAAAACCATGAGCCTGGGCTTGATCCTAAGGGTCACCGGCAGACTGTGAATGGTTTTCAAGTGGGCAAAGACAACTCAGACATACACTGTGATTGCTTCTCTTGTTTCATGATGAAAGATTGATTGAAAGAACAGGTTCAAGGCAGGGAGTCTAATTAGGAAGCTGATGGAGTGAGAAAGGCTGGCTGCGCTTGGAAAACACTGGAGAACCAAAGGAAAGAACTGATTGCTGCTTAGAAGCACAGAGGGAAAGGATGCATTAATTAAGTTAACTGACACTAATCGAGGGCCTACTATGTGCCAAGCACTGTTAGCAATGGCTCAGCCAATCCTGCTGGGGACCAAGGCTCCTGGCGGATTAGAGCTTCCCCAGGCCTGGCTGCTTACCCTTTTCTTCTGACAGGGGTCACATGTGGTCCAAGAGGACCAGCTGGACAGCTCACAATCAATGGGCATCGGGGTCACATCCACACTCCGCATCTGTCTGCTCTTTGCAAAGCTCTTGTTGACAGTATTTGACTCAAAGGAATGTGGCCTTTCACCTCTAAAAGTCATCAGGAGAGAAGAGAGTCACATATCAGAAGGGAATTAAGTATACATCCAACCACCTATTTGTAAATTCAATAAATATGTATTTGCTCGCTTGTGCAAGGCTATTAGTTTATCATTCTAGGAAAGGATAATTCATCCAACAAATACTTACTGAACATGTAGTAAGCACCCAACATATGGCTAACTCTGGCCAAAAGAGTATTGAACTTGTATCAGAAGACAGTGCATTAAGCTGAGTGTTGTGGTCTGGCTTTTTAACCTGTATGAGCTTCACTTTCTCATCTATATAATGGAGATAATCATGCCTGCCACAAAGGCTATTTTTAGGATTAAAAATGATAGCACATGGGAAAGCACTGTAAGCTCTAAAATGCTACAGCTTGGCAGGGAATATAGCTACAGCTAGATATATGATCTCAAGGAATTTACTCCCTATCTCTGGGCCTCTGTTTTATTCTCTAAAAAATGAGAAGTTTGCACTAGATTGTCTTTAAGGTTAGTGTTAAGAGTCTAAGAAACATTTGCTGAGAACTAACAATAGTCAGAGTATTGTGCTACAGGGGATACCTAGAGATATAAGACCAAGGTTCTGACTTCTAGAAGTCACAGTTTATCTTAGAGTAGAAAAAGAGAAACACATCTCATATTCTAGCTCTGTGGGACTTTACCCAGAAGGTAAGGAATTCCAGCATGCAGGCCCCATGGCTGGAGCTGTGCAGACCCCGTGGGAATCAGGAGGGCCTGGTGGCAGGGAAACAAGGAGGAGGCTGGCAGCAGCAGTGCCACTGAGTGCTGTAAGCCTGAACCATGGCAATGGCCAGGGAGAGAGGATGTGGAGGACCAGCATATGAGGTGTATCTCATGTGGAATGGATGGATAGTGATAGATAATTGGATGGTGGAGGTGGGGTGTTAAAGGAAGGCATTTTAAGTGGATGCTAGTTCCCTACATGAGTGTGTGAGCAGTGGGAAACACAGCAGAAAATAAGTCTTGATGGGGAAGATGTGAGTTTCGGGTCTGTAGGTGCCATGAAACACCTACAGAGACTCATTTAGTGAGTAGTTCCTATATGGGCTTGGATCTCAGGATGAGAGATTTGTGTTTGACATAGATCTGATCATGAAATCTATGGAAGCAGAGGTGATGGTTCTTGAGAGGAGAAGCAAGCCAAGGATACTTATTCTTGGAAACCTCGGCACCACCAGCAGAGATAAGGCAATGCTTTTCGTTCATTTCCTGGAGCACACTGGTTTATGAGTAAATGAATGAGCATGCTATTTATTCTGCCTGGGTCTTCAGTTTCTTCTTTTGTAATATGAAGGGTGTATGATGATTCTTATTTTTTTCTTACAAATGGAAGAGTATATTATTACACTGTAAGATTCTTTGTAATTTGTGTTCCTTTCCAAGCCACAAAAGGAGATGAGAAGACAAAAGGAATGGAGGTTTGCTGAGCACCTATAACAGACATGTTAAGTCTGTGCTAAATGGCCCAGCATCACCCATGCTATCTCCTATTTTCACAGCAGTGTGGAAGGCAGCTCGGAGCACTGCCACCTGGGCAGACGAGGGAAGTGGCCCAGAGAGACAGTGACATGTCCACCATCATACAGCTGGTTGGTAGGCACTGGTGTTAGGATCTGAGCCGAGGTCTGTTAGGCTCTACAGTATGTATGTGCTTTGTCTGTTGCCCCATGCTGCCTGGAAGGAAACTGGGCTGGCACTGACTCCACCAATCCCTTCCAACCTCCATGTAAAGCCTCTCTCATTCCCACATCTGGGATTGAGTCATTAGGGAGAAGTGCATCACATAGTTTTCACCGTCTCAGATATGCAGGATGTCACTACCGGCAAGGTCACTAACAATACATTCTCACTTGGCAAAAGTCCTAAAAAGAGGATAATATTAACTACGGTGAAATCTGTGTCCATGACCGCCCCAGAAACCAGCAAAAATCAATTGCCTAGTAAAGTTGGATCTTTAATGAAAGGTCAAAGACTACTGGAAACCACAGGTGGGTACTTTAAAATGGTTGCTTGAGGCAGGATACTGCACACCAGTGGGGGGCTTCAGGATGTGTTCTTATCTACTAATGTGCCCAGGTTTGACAAAACAATATTGTCTGTGATTTGGCTTCTCCTAAGTATGTATTTGACAGCTCTGCAGGGTATCCTCTTCCCATTCCAACTACAAAACAGTTATATTGTGTTTTTAGCAACCAAGACAACTCCAGGGCCACAGTTGAGACTGAGCAGATAAGTAATGTACACACTAGCTATTAAGAGTCACAATTATTTTCCTCTCTGAGATTTGAAAGCCTGTTAATGGGCAAGATGATCACTTACAGAAAGAACTTGGTAAAAAGTAGTTATACCCACCACATCTCTCATTTTTGCACCCAATTTTCATTATGGAAGGTAGCAATATAATGAAGTAATCAGCTGAATAAATAGTACGTTTGTAAATTACATTGGATGAGATGTGTGAGGTTTATTAATACCACAAAATGCAAACCTGAAAGACTAGCATTAAATTTCATCTTTAACTCCTGGGACTAACGAGGAGCCACATCAATTCTAGGTTCCAGTAGGGCCTCTGTGTGTGGGAACAAGAGCCTTTCGCCTCTATGAATTTCTACAGAAACAAACCCGATGGACATTTTAACCAACTGGTTAAACTTCTGTCATTAAAAATCCTCTGTATGCTTTTAACATTGAAAAATTAAACCTGCCTATAGAAGTACAAGAAATAATACAGTAAACAGCCATGTACTCACATCCAGATTGGTGATTGTTCACACTTTGGTACACTGGCTTCAAGTCTTTTTTTTTTTAATTTTTAGTTTTGACATCTACATGTTATAGCAGCCTCAATTTCACGCCCCCCACCTTGTCCCCAGAGGAGCTATTGCCATGAATTTGGTGTGTTTCCTTCCAGTCTCTTTTAAATATTTTTTAAATAGTTTGAGATCTATACACTATCTATAGTATTGCTTTTGCTACATATCATATTACACATGATTCTGCAACTCACTTTTGTTAATGAACACTGCATTTCTGAGGCCTATCCATATTGATTCATAAAGAGATCTAGTTCATTTCTTCTGCCTGGACGTTCTATCATAGGCCGTGTATTGCATTTAATTTGTTCCTTTTCTTTTTGAGGAACATTTATATTTTCCCAATATTTGTAATCGCAAATAGAGCTAGAGTAAAGACCCTTGTACAGGTCCTTGAACATGTGCTCTCTCTACTTAAGGACTGGCAAGCAGGTGTCTTTCCCAGGGATGCAGAAAATGCTGTAGCCAGCATTAGGACACATTTCACCAGGCCCAGGTCTCCCACGCTCTTCCTAACAGGCATCTCTGATCAAAATAAAGATGGATCCAGCCAGTACGGCAGGAGTGGGTCAGCAGTAAATTGCAAGCCATCAACTTATATAGATGGGGTGCATCAATATATTTTGGCTTTCAGTAGAAATACCCTGACACAACAACTTTCTTGTCACACACAATTTGTTAGACAGCTGCATCCCCTTTGCAAACAGCATCCTTTTTCTTTGCTAGAAGGGGCAGCTTCTGGGTGGCAGGTTTTCAATTTCTCTTCTCTCTGTAGTTTGCTGTGGTAGACATGAAATTTAAAGCAACATCTCAAGGCAACAAATGTGTGGCCCAGAGATGGGGAAATGGCACGGGAGGCCAGCATGTCAGATACACAATGTAGATGATGGGAGGTGGAGTGGGTCCAGAGGTGGCGGGAACAATGCATTAGTGAGAAGCGAAGAATGCAGATAGAGTGCAGGGACTCTGAGACCTAAATGAAACTGGATTTGAATCCATAGTCGGCTATTTGCTAAGTGGGTATCCTTGGGACAGTAACGTTTTCTGTTTCCCTCTCTGTGAAACTGTAAACAGTGGCCCTTACCTAGAGTAGCTGTGAGGATTATAGCTAATGTTTCCAAGTGTCTGGTACAGCATGGCGATATAGAAATGATAGGTCTTATGATACGGTGATTATGATTTCATCATCTGACTTGATTACAAAAGTAAGTTAAAACAAAAAACTCTTGGCCAATATGAAAGTGGTCTGAGCATTTTCTGTCCCAGAACCAAAGGCTATTCTTCTTCGCAGATGGAATTCAAATACTAGCCAAGTTCAAGACTGCCCCATGGGAATTATGGGTGGATGTCAGACACTATACCTGGATTCAGGTAAGGATTTGAGACTCACCACACATGCATGAATCTCTTCTTGTCACTGAGGATTGGTTTGTTCTACATAGTGAGAAGGAGAGATTACAGCCACCTCATGACGTTGTGGTGACGATTAAATACCATTTCCCAGACTGCCCTCTAATCAACCATTTCCCCTCCACTCCCTATTTCAGAGTGAACTTCCTAATATATAAAATTCATCATGTCACTCCTTTGCTTCAACCCTTCAGTGGCCCCCATTGCATTGCAGGAGGATACGGTTCAAGCTCCTTGGCTGGTACTCCAGCATCCCCCCACTCTGCCCATGACCTGATGCCTGCTCACTCCTACTCTATCTCATCTTTCTCAGCTCCCTGCTGGAACCTGTGTTCAAGGCCCACTGAAGTGCTTGGAAGCTTTGGGAGCAATCCCTGGCTCTCTCATTCACAGATCATCACCTGTGTTGCTCCCTCTGCCTGACAAACACCCCTTAGTCATTCAGTAAACACCTGCTCACCTGTAGAGATTCAGCCCTAGAACTCTTCTCTTCTAGAAGCCTTTCTAGACCCCAGGTTCAGTAGAGCTGATTACGCCCTCCTTGTTTCCTGGCTGCTCCTGTGGCATCTCTTGCAACAGTAGATGTAGCATGTGCTCGCATGTTGACATTCTTTGTGAGAACATAGGCTCATCTCTATCCTCAGAGCCCAACAGAGAGCAGGTATTTAAATGCTATAGATAGGGTTGCTATGGTTCCCTTAAGTCTTCCATTCCAGACATATTTTATTGGGTACTGAATGCTTCAGATCTCATTTTTTGGACTAAGTAAAAGGAATGGCATTACAGTTCCTGTTCCCACAGGAGTGTTTACATGAATGTTGGGGACACATGCATGCTTCAACATCTCATGGTAGGGGCTTCTCATGCACATGGAGGGTCCCCAAATTGCCAAGTCACTGGCTTTTCTATCACTGGAGCCCAAGTTTGAGCTCCCACTAAGACATTTTCTTTCGCTTGTTTTGCACCCTACTAATGGAGACTAACAACGATGAAATAAATCAGCTAGCACTTAACTGCTGGGAACATTTCGGGGGCTGGTGGTGAGATTGAGAGAGAGAGAGAGAGAGAGAGAGAGAGAGAGAGAGATAGAGAGAGAGAGAGAGAGAGAGCACGAGAGAGATATGGGGATGAGAAAGAACCTGAGAATCTGAAGATCTGGGGTTGATGAGCAGGTAGAGTGGGTCACTCTCATTTATTAAAATCATCTCATGAATTGGCTCTTTTTTCCTCTGTATATAACAAACTTTCTTTTTCATAAAGAATCACACGGAGGCTTTGTTCAGAATACGGAACAAATATCCTATTCTTCTCAGCATGACAAAATACATTTAAACATATCAGTTTCTTACAGGAACTTTTGTTGAAATCAGCCTCTTGGTTCCACAATAATTTGAAGAGAGTTGTTGATATTATGTTAGCAGATGCATGCAAATTGCCTCAAGAGATGTTCTTCATTCAACAGGCATGCAACAAAGAGATGGTCAGCATGATGTGGCTGCACCTTCCCTGTCATATTATTGATTAGGGAATTATTGGTAGCTGTCACTTACCTGGAGCCAGGCAAACTGAGACAGCCCAGGGCAGCACAGAGAAGAAATATCTCCACCGGCAACCTCCAACCCCATGTCCTGGAATTCTTCATTTTCCCAATGTGACAGGAGATGCTGCAGAGGCTGCTAGATCCATGACAAGCCTGTGCAGTGAGTGCCACTGTCAGCTTCTGTCCCCAAGAGCAAATAGCTCTGCAAAGTAAACAGAAAGCCACTAGTGATTGGAAACTCAGACTTTGCACAGACCAAAAACTTACCTGTGACTCTGGAAACCAACCAGAGTCACGTCTGTAGCAGCATGGTATTTATGCGTCTATAACTTTAGGGGAAGCTGCTAAGTGGACAGGCTATTAGTGAGGCATCAAGGACTGTGGGCGGGTTCAAGTACATTCTCTGCCACTTACTAGGTTGTCCCAAAGGTAGTTGTGGTTTTTGTCATTGCTTTTCATGGCAAAAACCACAATTACTTTTTCACCAGCCTAATAACTCTGGACTATGGGCAAGTTGCTTTACTTCTGTGCCTCATTTTTCTTACTTGCAACGTGGTGAGAATTAAAGAAGTTAATAGAAAGAAATGCTTAGAACAGGCCTATGTTGGGTGCTCAGATATGTAAATGATTATTACTAAGTAGAGTTCAGGGTTTGGAATTCTACTAAGGTCAATATTTGAATTGTTTGCCTGTTTCTAGTTACATGATGTTGAGCAAGTCAGTAAGAAGCTGCAGGGCTCTGGAGCCCATCTACCTGAGTTCAAATTGCTTCTGTATGATTCACCAGCTGTGTGATCAGAGAAAATTACTAACCCTCTCTGGACCTAAGTTCCTTCATCTATAAAATAGGAAAAATAATAGTACCAACCTCACCAGGTTATTGTGAAGATGAAATAAATATAAATATTCAAAATATGTGGAGCACCGCCTGGCACATTCTATGTGCTCTTGCTATAAGTGAGCTGATATTTTTATTGACTGTCTTTGATTCTATTTCTTCATATGTAAAATTGGAGAGTCTGTGCTGACTTATCACTCAGTTAGGAGAGTCAGACCAAATACTAAATGTGAAACTGTTGAACAAATAGGCATTACAGAAATAACTACATGAGAATCATTATCTAAATATATGTGCTGTTCTTGTTACTGTTTGCATTCCAAAACATGCAAATGACTGAGGTTCTCAAACCTACCTTCCTGAAAACCATCCCTGACTCCCCAGAATCAGCATATTAAAGTCCAAACTGCACCAACCTGGCATTTACAAAACCAACCTGCAACTCCTAAAGTACCGAGTCCACGTGTTGCATGGCGGTCCTGTTGCTGTTGCTCTTGCATGTGTGGATGAGGAACCTCAGCGGGAAGAGGCAGCTTGCAAGGCATAAGGGTAGGCTAGTAGAAAGAGCACAGACTGGGTTTGCTTTCCTTAAACACAGTTATAGATTTTCTCTAAGACTCTGTTTTCTCATCTGTGAAATGGGGATCATAATTCATTACTACCTATTTGATAAGTTTGTGTTGGGTTTGAATGTACAAAACAGTAAGCCCTTGACCTGTTCAGTCGGCAGTCTCCCACCTCCTGCCATGCCTGCAGAGTAGCTGCGTGGGGTTGGAGAATCAAATAAGGAAGGATAGTGAGGGGATGGATGGGAAAACCACAGAAGATGGTAGTCCCCACACATTGACTGTGTCCAAAATACAGAACCCAAGTTCTGCTGTCAGACCATTCAGGGTGCATTCCAGTTGTCATAAGCCCAAGTGCAAGGCACCATGTCACCATTGTCCCAAAGGATGCAATCGACCTGAACTTTGACACAATCGATTGTGGTGGTTAATCATTTGTAAACAAGCAGAAAACTGTGTTTCAAGAAAGATCCATGTCTTCTCTCCTATCTACCTGCCTTTAAGAGAACCCAAACCCTTACAAGGCAAGGCTCCTCTTCTACCTCCTCAGCATGATGTACTCAAGGAGGAGCCTGCAGAGCTGAGAGAGGACAGTTACTCGAGTGAATCCTGTGCTCTTTCACCTCCAGGCCTTTTGCAAGCCATTCCCTCTGTCCAGAGTATATGCCACTTAGCTAAATACGACTCATTATTTACATTTTATGCTAATGTCACTTGCTCAAGAAAGCCTTCTCAATCCCGTGGGATTCTCTCAGACCGGCTCCACTAGGTGTCCTGGAGATCTAACCTCATCGCGCCCCCTGGTGGTTTCTCAGTGCCGCTCACCTGAGATCCGGCCCAGAGGGCGGCATCCTCAGGCTGTAGTGATAATAATAAACATATTTTTCAGGTACAGTTCTTAGCAATTTAACAATTTCCCCATGCATCATCTTGTTTGATTTAGACAGTAAGCCAAGAAACCGTATCATCTTCCAAGCCTCTGAGACAGGGTTTCACAGCTGTTTCCACAGCTGGTTAGAAGGAGATCTATGGCTAGATACGCATTTTTTTCTGACTCCTAAACACTGTGATGTCTAATTCTGAAGCTTTACCTTGCCCTTAGGATGTGCCAGCCCTGCTTTAAGTCTATCACAGTCACCACATCACACCACTCTTCTGGTCTAGCTGCTCTTACTCAGGGCTATAGATCTCATCTCTGACCATGTGAGAGCTTTTAAACTGATCATATGTCTCTTGGCCTTTAAACTATATGTAGGAATTTGTAGCTCTAGGTCTACGGATCCACCAACAGTTTGTTGTTTTTCCAACTTTTGTTAACTGATTTTCCAGCCTCCACCCAGTTCCACAGTCAATGCTGCTTTTCATGTTTCTGCTATGGCAGCACTTCAATCCTGGTACTTATTTTTGTATTAGTTAGCTTTTGCTGTGTAACAAATAATCCCAAAATTCTTGATTAAAAAAATAGTCATTTACCAGTTCACAATTCCTCGGGTGATCATATAGGCCTAGGCTAAGATGGGTGTTGGCCTTGCCTTAGTTCAGCCAACTGGTAGGTCAGCAGGAACCTAGTTGGTCCAGGATGGCCTTACTCCTTGGCCTGATGATTCGTTCTGTCTGTCAGTTAGCACTGGCCATTAGCTGAAGTGATGAAGTAACTGGGCCACATTACTCCAAATAGACGGACTCAGGCTTGATCTCAGGGTAATCTAATGGTTCCAAAAAGCAGCGAGAAAAGATAAGCCCCAATGCACCGATGCTTTCCAAACCTCTGCTTGCCTGATGTTTCTTAATGTCTTGTTGGCTGAAGCAAATGGCCAAGCCCACATGCAAGAACTGGAGAAAGAGCTTATACCTATTGATGGGAGGAACAGCAGAGTCACATTGCAAAAGGGTATGCCTATAGTTTTGGAAGGAATTTGTGGACATTCTGCAATTTATCACAGATATGTGTCACTTTTGGGCTGAAGCACTTAAGAGCTAGTTTGCCCTCTCCATTTCTGTTTTCTGTCCTGTGGATTTGGAAGTATGTGTTGAGAGAACAGTGTCTTATGGTGAAGGAAGCCTAAGCCCCTGAGTCACTGGATGGAGAAGAGCCCATGCTGACCCATAAAGCACTTCATGTGAGTTAGAACTAGACCTTTGTTGTGCTACATCATTGAGATTTGGTGGTTCATGTGTTTCTGCAGCAATACCTACCCCATTCTGACCAATATACTTTTAATATACCTTACATTGCATAAAAAGTTTGATGTGTATATACATTTTTCCTGGGGGAAAAGTCCATAACTTTCCTCAGATTCTCAAAAGGACTTAAGATTTAAAAGAAGTAAAAGAAAACAAAACAATTCCTCAAAGATAACTTTTTCAGCCAACATAATGATCTTTCTCCTTTTGAAGCTCATGTGCTGTATCAGGTATCATAGTGTGAAGTATCTGGGGAGTCAGAAAGACTGAGATTGACATCTCGTTTCTCCCATGAAATAGTTTATATCTTGGACAAACCCCTTATGTCCTCTAAGCAGTTGACTGAGTTTAAAATGTAGGCTTGTTGATAAAATGCTTCAACAATCACTTACTGAGCACCTACTAGATGCCAAGTACAATGCTAGGTGACTGGGTTTCAAGATGAGTATGTAATGAACCTTCCCTATGAGAACTCACAGCTTAGAGGGGCAGGCACAATAATACATCACAGCAGTACAATGTGGCAATGAAAGAGGTTTGCACCGCATGGCTTGAGCATCCGCCAAGTATGTGTGTGGCCTTTGGAAAAGCATTCTCAGGAACGAGCTGACAGTTAAGGGTTAAAAGGAGTTAATAAATGAAAGGGAGGGCATGTGGCATGACAGAGAGGGGTCAGCAAAGTCATGATCCAAAGGTGAGGAAGGTCACTGGGTCTCCGGGAACCATAAGCCATTCAGTGTTGCTGTAGCACAGAGTTCAGCATGAGCAGTGGAAAGAAATGAAACAGGAGAGGCAGGCAGGAGGCATATCAGGTAGGGACTGATGAACATGCTAATGACATGGATTTTGTCCACACTGCAAGAGAAGCTATTGAATGGCGTTAGGAGGGGAAGAAAGGGGACTGCTTTCTTTGAGAGATTACTCTTGCTACAGTGTAGAGAATGGATTCAAGGGAGGCAAATTGGAGCCCAGAGACCTGTTAGAGGCTGTGCTCATAGTCCACTGAGAGATGATGCAGGCCTGAATTAGGGCAGTGGTAGCAGGAGAGCAGAGATGGAGAGGCAGGCATAAACATGATACCTGTCTTATGTCACTGAGGGAAGAAAATAACATACTTGCAGTTAAGGCGGACGGACTTTATACACTACACAGCTCTGTGCAAAGGTGGAATTATTATGAGTGAGATTATGATTCTCTACTAAAGAAGGTGTATTAAGTCCCCAGGGCTGAGTCTGGCAGCTATTCAGAGTGACACCACCCTGCACAGCACACATTTCCCCCTTTATCACCCACAGTCCCATGGATTACGGCATGGGCTTGTCCACCTTCAGGTGAGCTCCTGTCTTCCGGGTGCACCTTCTCTGAATCCTGGAGGACAGACTCTATCTCCCTCCTATTGTTCTAGAGCCTTAATCAGTGTCGGGGAAATGTTGGTGTCTACTGTTTTCACTGTAGATTTTGCCCAGCCTGGGGAACCTGATTTTAAAAAGTCCTTGGCAGACTGCTGTGATAACTACATCACTGAAGGCAGTTGTGCATATTGGAATGCCTCATCCGTCACATGGGTATTATCACCACTGTGGTTCAAAATTTTCCTAGAAAGAAGTGTGGGTGGGCTGAGTGGGCAACAAGATCATTGGAGGGCTATCTGGGGAAAATAAAACCTGAATAAGAAAGAGAAGTGGCTATCCCAACTGGAAAAAATAAGAAGGAAAAAAAAATAAAGGAAAGATAATGATAGCAAAATTATCTTCCTGTGGCAATAAGAATAGCCATGTACAGAGCCACATCCCCTTCCTCTTAAGCTACGCTACATGCCCCAGCTTCCCTTGCGATTATACCTAGCCCTGTGATTGCAGTCTGGTTAATGGAATATAGGAAGAAGTGGCGTGTACTGTTTTATGTCTGACCCATGAAAATCCTCTTGTGTGCAATCTCTCTTTTTTCCCAGTCTGGGGAACCTGATTTTAAACCATATGCCAGCTACATGTGGATACCCATGGTGATCTTGAAAGCTAGTGTTGAAGAGGGCAGAACCTCTGGCAGCCTGGGTTCCTGCATGACTGCCTGGAGCAGAAGCTTCCCTGCTCTCTGCTGATTAGACTATGCGAGAATAAGAAATAAATTTCTATCATGTCAGGCCACGGAGAAGCCAGTGTTTTTCTGTTATAGTGGCTAGCATTACCGAAACAAACACTCTCTCCTTCCCCAAGTCCTCATTCTCTGCCTCACAAAATTGGCAAGCATTCACTAGGAAGGAGTCACGTGTTGAAAACCGCCTTCTAAGTGGTCAATGTCTATGACATGGATGTAGTGTGGCAGGAAGGCCGTGTCTATTTAGCAGAGGAAGCTCACTGTTCTAGGGTGTTGTTTGTTCTCTGTGTTGACTGATACAGAAATTCTGTGTCCTTTTTTAATGTACAGTTCTGTATATAAAGAATGGATTCCTATTTATCTGTAGACATGCACAGGTACCTTGTTTCTTCTATTGTGCGTGATCTTATAAATTATAGGTAAATATTTCTCTCTGGCTGTAAAAGAAGCTCAGATGTAGAACACTGTGTGTAAGCCATGTAGTTCAGGAACAGATAGTGATATAGTTTGGCTGTGCTCCCATCCAAATCTCATCTCGAATTCCTATGTGTTATGGGAGGGACCCGATGAGGGGTATCTTTCCCATGCTATTCTCGTGATAGGAATGGGTCTCACAAGATCTGATGGTTTTAGCTCTCTTCTCTTGTGTGCCACCATGTGAGACATGCCTTTCACCTTTCACCATGATTGTGAGGCCTCCCCAGCCATGTGGAACTTTAAGTTCATTAAACCTCTTTATTTTGTAAATTGCCCAATCACGGGTATGTCTTTATCAGCAGCATGAAAATGGACTGATACAGATAGGATGTGTACTAAGAACCGTTGGTCAGCACTGATGGTGACAACGAGCACTGTATAACCAGGTGGATGCCAAAGGCCAACAGTGTGCTCCAAGGTGAGGGGTGCCCCAGAGAGCTGAGAGGAGAGCCGGCCTCGCAGATGTTGTTTCCATCATGTGAGACGTGCTCACCAAATACAAGCGGGACTGAAGCGATAGCGCCTTAGGTACAATTTGATTTGATGTTGTGATTTAGGGCCAGGTGTGGGCCCAACATATCTAATACTGGAGGCACAGTACATCACATGTTCTATTAAGCCCTTTTTGGTTCCCAAAAATCTTTGAATATTTTACTGACCTCATGAGCCATCAGGCATTGACACCATTGGGATAGGCAATGAAGTCTCTCTAGTTCAACTCAGAGAAACTCATTTTCACGAATGTTTTTAAATATAACTACAGACAATTGATTTTTTAAAAAAATAGTAAGAGTACTCACTTTTTACTCTAGATAGTTCCAGGAATGCTAGAAATGTGTGGGGAGGAAAAATGGGATTCTACTTGGCAAGGTGCCTTGAAGCTAATTCCCTGCGGGACTTGAAACAACTGGATAGATTATGTAGTTGCATTGATTTTGTGGATTAAGTGTGGCAAATGGTGGAATTTAGACCACCCTGTGCATCTGTTCATTTGCTCACTACAGGATCAGGTGCAACATCTTTAGCCTAGCAAATTAACAATTTGTCCATCTCTATGCTCCAGCTGCTCCAAACTTCATACCAATTCAAACACTGCATAAGTTCATTTATTCATTCAAAAAATATATGTTCAGTGTCCATTGTGTGCTGGACCCCATGCTAAGTGGAGGATTCAGCAGTGAATATCGTTCTTGTCTCCCTGCCCTCATGGAGTTTCCAGTTTCATAGAGGAAATAAACTCAAGTAATTGAACACATATAATTATGACTTGGGTAACTGTAAGTAGAAGACCATGTTTTTCTTTCTTTCTTCTTTCTTTCTCTTTCTTTCTTTTCTTTCTTTCTTTCTCTCTTTCTTTCTTTTTCTTCTTTCTGTATTTCTTTCTCTTTTTTCTTCTTTCTTTCCTTCTTTTAGTTTCTTTCTTCTTCCTTTTTTTTTTTTTTGAGACAGAGTTTCACTCTTGTTGCCCAGGTTGGAGTGCAATGGTGTGATCTTGGCTCACCACAACCTCCGCCTCCCAGGTTCAAGCAATGCTCCTGGCTCAGCCTCCCAAGTAGCTGCAATTACAGGCATGCACCACCATGCCCGGCTAATTTTGTGTTTTTAGTAGAGACAGGGTTTCTCCATGTTCGTCAGGCTGGTCTTAAACTCCTGACCTCAGGTGATCCGCCCACCTCAGCCTCCCAGAGTGCTGGAATTATAGGCATGAGCTACCTTTGCTTCTCCTTTGCCTTCTGCCATGATTGTGAGGCCTCCCCAACCATGCTGAACTGTGAGTTCATTAAACCTCTTCCCTTTACAAATTACCTAGTCTCAGGTATGTCTCTATTAGCAGCATGAAAACAGATGAATACACTGACTGACCAACCCAATTACCTTTTTTTGTTGTTGTTTGAATAGAAACAAGACATTTTAGGAGTCTTATGAGTATACATGTGGTGTTGGTTTTGATTCAAAATATTATTATACTTAACAAGTTTCTGTTTCTCCTGAATACACTAGTCTATTAACTATGATACAAGTTTGAATAGCTGCACTTGTCAAGGTGTGCAACTGTTCTTCCTCAGAGGCTCTCTGACACCAGAATCTCTATATGTGAGGCAGGTATAGAATTCCTCTGTCTTCTTAAGGGATGATGAGAGAGCGGCTCCATGCACAGATTCTGCAGCCCAGATGCATGGTGCAAAAGTGGGCCACCACCCTTACTTGTTATACTTCTTAAGTTCATTTTTCCTGCCTGGAAAATAGGACTAATAGTGCCCACCTTATAGGGCTCCTGTGAGGATCGAATGAGTTACCATATGTAAAATGTTTAGAAAAATTGTGGGCACATGATGAGTACATTGTACAAGCATGAGCTATTATTATTATTCAGCTTCTACATCAAATGTGGAAGTTTTTTATTTTACATCAATAGTTTTTGGGGAACAGGTGGTTTTTGATTACACAGATAATTTCTTTAGTGGTGATGTCCGAGATTTTGGTGCACCTGTCACCCAAGCAGTGTACACTGTACCCAGTGTGTAGTCTTTTATTCCCTCACCACTCCCTCCCTTTTCCGCAAGTCTGTTATATGATTCTTATGTCTTTGCATCCTGATAGCTTAGCTCCAACTTATAAGCAAGAACATACAATATTTGGTTTTCCATTCCTGAATTTTCACTTAGAATAATGGCTTCCATCTCCAGCCAGGTTGCTGTGAATGCCATTATGTGGAAGTTGATCCCAGTTCTCAGGTCACCCCTGTCTGGACCCTGACTCTGAACCTCAAGAACTTCCTTAAACAAGTGTGAGAATAGGGCAGAGAGGTGGCCTTTTCTAATGTAGAGTTCTGCCTGATGCCTGAAACCTGGCCCTAGATTTGAGATTCTTCTATGAGGCTGAACAGAGTGGGAGGAAATGTTCTGTGATTCACACTAGAGAATGAGGTTTGGTCCGTTCTTGCCACTTGTATACCATCTGTGTGTGTTCTGGGGCAGGTGGAGTCTCCTTTTTGAATCTCTGGTTGTCACCTGTACAATAAGATAGCAATCCGTGTGGGAAGGAGCCCTTGGGCACTTCCTATCCAGGCAAACTTACTGAGGCAAGGCAACCCTGAGTGCCCACTCATCCAAGCCAGAGTCACTGGATTCCCTTAAGGTCTGGAAAGTAGATGATTCCCAGAGCCTACTACTGGAAATGGGGTACAAGGACCCAGCTACTGGAAATGGGGCACAAGGACCCAAAGAGGGCACAAGGACCCATTTCCCCAGCTACTGGAAATGGGGCACAATAACCCAAAGAGCCTAGCAACCAAGCAGTCTTCTGTTCAGATGCCTGCAGAGTAAGTAGCTGGGGACCTTTACACCCCCCAAATCTTATGACTTGTGGCCTCTGAGGCTGGGAGTAGGACAGCCTGTTAGTGGGTTTGGCAAGCACTACAATCCTCTGAGGCTGGCTTGTCCTTCCCATGCAGGCTTCTTCCCAAGCCCTCTAAAATGAGCCAAGCCTCTCCAGTCTGCTCCACCATCTGCCCTGACCCACTGCTCCTTTTAGCACCTTCTTCTGTTCCTCCTGCCACCCACGAGTTCTGTTAGTTGGCTATTCTTTGGTGGGAGGGCGTTCCACCCAGTTGCAGTACTTGCCCATGGTTTGGGGGTTTGTACTTTTCAGAGACAGTGCCAGCAAGTGGATGGAGTATAGGCACTGGAGGGGCAATGGGCTGAGTTTGAATCTCAATTCTGTCATTTGTAAGCTATGTGACTTTGGGCAAGTTACTTTGCCTCTCTGATTCTCAGTTCCTTCACTATAGAGAAAATTGTGCTGGTATGGGAGTCATAAAGACTAGAAGCAATATATGTAAATTTCCTATACAGTGCTTGACACATGGTGTGTGAACAATATGTGGAAGCTGCTACTTCTTTCATAGCTGTCACTATTATCATCTGTGACTCCACATCCATGTCTAGGACTGCCAGAGGAGGGTAACACAGGTAGGGTATCATGCAACCCTAAAGGTTAACCAAAAGGTCATTTTATCTTAGAGTACTTGAGGGCCCGGCTTCAATCTCACATTTAGCCACATCTCAGAGTTTCGACTTAAAACCCTGACTGGAACATTCGCCAGAATTCTTCCATCCTCTGAGATCTCCAAGAAACCCTTTCCAGATAAGAAAGAAAACTAAACCCCCTTAAGCAGAACTCCACAGCTTTGAGACTGCAGCCTTGGCTCCCCAGTCCCACAGGTATCCACAAAGATAGTTAGCATCTTCAAAATACTTAGTAATTTTCAGCCCCAGTGATAATGACCATCATAGCATAAGGATAACAATAGCAGGTTTTAAAGGACTGTATATTGACCACAAACTGGTGTAATCACACACTCTCCACGTTGCTGCTTCAGCTATCATTTTCCCCACGCAGCTCTGACCCAATTGCAGGAAGAGAAATTCTACAGAACTTTGAGAGAGCGAAAAGTGCCCGTCTCCTGGGCTCTCTCCCACCATTCCTGACTTCTCAGAATGAGTCTCTTTTCACCAGGAGGGCGCTAGTGTGCAGGAGGCAGTGACCAAGCCTCCACCACAGCTGCCTTGTCAATACCTGTTGGCATTTTCCTGAGTAATCATTCCAGGCACCTTGGTATATTTTTCATGTCACTGGATAGATTACAGGGGCTCTATTGATTTTGTGGTTTCATGTGTGAAAGATCTAATCTTAATCCTCAGTTGTTCATTTTCCTTAACCTTTTAATAACATAATACGGAGGGAACCTGTCAGAGTGGAAATTGTTTCTGAGGCATGTTGTCATAAATATGTACCACACAATGTTTTATTTTATGGGTGCAGCCATATTTTTTGAAACAATAATAATGATAAAATTTGGACGGCGTACCGCGGTTTACAAAGCACTTTTCCTTATCAACTCGTTTGATCCTGATGGCAACCCTGACAGGTAAGTTATTTTATTTCCTTTGATCTATTTATTCTTGGAGTCTTTCCACAACATGAATTTTTATTATTATTCTCTGTGTCACAGATGAGAAGCCTGCATTGCCCAAGGTCACACAGCTTTTAAAAATCAGGTTCAGCGTTAGAGAGATCTGCACTCCAATCCTGACACTGCTAGGTTGTTGCTGTATCACCTTGAACATAAGACTTGGTCCCTCTGTGAGGCTAGCAAAACAGGGATGATGCTGCCTTTCTGGGATTTTGCAGGGATTAAAGATGATGTGGGCAAAAACCATCTGCACAGCACCTGGCACCTAGGAGAGGATCAACAGAAGCTATTATAACCAAAATAATAATAATATCAAGTATTTGATAAAGGTGGGGTTTGAGCCAGGACTTTATGTCAAACCTCAGTTTTCTGTTAACTTTGTGGGAGAGCAATTAGAATCTGTTCTCTTATATGCATGCATGCTTACTCTCTCTCATTTCTTTCCTTAATTTGTAAAGCCCCAGTGAATGGCAATAAACTAAGAACTCTTAAGATGAGCACTTGGAAGTCTCTGCTGATGCTGAGGGTGAAGTGTAAGAGCCACCTGGGCAGCAATGTCCTTGAGTCTTCCTCCCTAAAGTGAGATTCCAGCCGGTGATCAGGAAATTGACCTGCAGAAGTGCAGTTTCCAGCCCTGGCGGCAGGCTGGCTACACCTGTGTCCTGAGTTAAGAAAGGCTGATGGGGGCATGCAGATGTTCTCAACATAGTTTAGAGAAGTTACATATGGAGAAGTGATTAGGGATTGTGGACTTGAGCCAGAAAACCAGAAGGACTGGGGCTTTAGTCCCAGCTTGAGGCTTTGAGAAAGTCATTTCCTTTAAGCCTCAGCTTTCTCATCCTTAAAATGACAGTGCTCACTGTAATTTGTGTTTGCCAGCCCAAATGTGGCTGAAGAGCGGAAACTACTTACATCCTGCCCCCTCCCACACTCCATTTCCAGTCCTAGAATGATGAATGGGGTGGGGTGAGGAGAAAAAGGCAGCACGGCAGGGATGTATAAAAGGAAAAAGAAATGTTCGTCTTAGGAAATCTGAGCTCGGGCGACTTCTAAGTTTCTTCTGGGGACTCACATTGCATGGCTTCAGCTTTCTGGAACTGAAGCTCGTGGACATACTGGCTGTTTCACAGCTTTCATGATAGCACTTGAGTATTACTCATCAATGCAGATAAGACGGAAACAAATGGATCCCTCCCATCAAATGGCATTTCTTTCTCTCTCTTCCCCTCCCCTCCTTTCCTCTCCCATCCTTTCCCATGAGTAAATGGGTACTCTTCTAGATGGAATCCTGGGTCTCCACGGATAAATCCTAAATTCCATGACGCAGCTTTGGTACATGCTGTTGCCTCTGTCACGTGGACTTGCTACTGGGGTCCTCATTCTCCATCTGGGAAACTCATGTTCATCTTTTCAATATCCATCTCAAATGTCACTCTTCCTTTGAAGCTTGTATCAGTCCATTTTTGTGTTGCTGTGAAGAAATACCGGAGGCTGGGTAATTTACTTTTTTAAAAGGAATATAACAGTCTCATAGGTCTGTAGGCTGTACAGGAAGCACAGGGCCAGCATCTGCTTCTTGTGAGGGCCTCAGGAAGCTTGCAACAATGGTGGAAGGTGAAGGGAAGCAGAAATATCAGATGATGAGAGTGTGAGCAAGAGAGTGATCGGGGGAGGCCCCAGGCTTTTAAACAACCGGATCTGGTGTGAACTGAGCAAGAACTCACTCATCACCAAGGGGACTAGTGCAAAACCATTCATGAGGGATCCACCCCCATGATACAATCACTTCCACTAGGCCCCACCTCCAATAATGGGAATTACATTTCAACATGAGATTTGGAGGGGACACATATCCAAACTACATCAGAAACTTTGCCTATCCCAGGAAAATAACCCATGTCTTATTTTGGCCCCATAGCACTATCTCTAGGATAGTATTTGCAGGTATTTGTGACACTATGTTGTAATTGCTTGGCTGTCTGTCCTTCCTTCTTTCTCCACCTGTGCATTCCTTCAAGGAGAAGGTGGAAAGAACAGGCCTGGTGGAAAGGGGAAGATGTGCTTGGTAGATCGAGATAATTGTGAGCTGGATAAGGGGTGGACTCCTGGACTAGCTGTGCAGAGATGAAGAGACACAAGCGGCTTGTCACAGGCCAGATAGGGGAGGGGAAAACTACATCTGGCCTTGCCCAGCAAGGGGTCTGGCTGTGATTTCTGGGGGACTGAGGACTGATTTGAAGCAGGACCACAGCCTGATAAGACAGGGAGATGATCCAGTGCCACACAGAAAGGGGGCCTGGTCTGAAAAAGCTTGTCAGAACCCCTGGCAGGCCCACTGGCACCCTGGGGAGGACTTCCTGCAGCACTGGCATGGACATCACCTACTGGAATTGAAACACGGTTACTAAGAACGGGCTGTTGTGGCTGGGATCCAAAAGGAAGGCTGTGGTTCCATGAGGAGACCTGTTCTGAGTCGAGATGATAAAGCCATATCCAAACCCCACCTGCTGGGGAGGATAAGATTGCTAATAAGCAGCTCTGTGGTCAGAACTGGCTCAGCTGCTCAGGGTAGTGCCATTGGCAGCTGAACATAGGATGGGGGAAGAGGAGACCCATTAAGTAGTTCTAGAAGTAGGGGTCTCCAAACCCCTCTCAAACTCTCCTTTCGGACAAGAAAGCCCAGCAAGGCTTCTGACACATCTAAGGATGAGAGCCAGTAACTGCTCAGGGTACAACTTTATGATGACAGTCCAGAAAATTTGCCACTTACTGTAATTTTAATTCCTCCTTGTTTATTTGAAACCTGGGTGGAAATATCAGACTCACCCAGGATCAGTTCTACAAGTAACACGGAGTCAGTGACGGTCTTAGAAGAGCAGAGTGTATGAGCAAAGTTGTGTTTCTTAGACACTGTTTAAGATGGATTTCAAAGAGGAAAGACAAGGCTACCTCTTAGGAGGCTTGTTCTGCAGTGCTAATGGGATGAAGAAGAGAGGCTAAGGGACAAGCATGGCCAAGGTGGAATTATTAGAATCCACCTGTAAAAGTAGGGAGGGGGCCTGGATGGCAGAGGCCTAGCAGATAAAGCAAGACACCACCCATCACCCCGTTGAGAATAGCCTGCCTCCACAGGAGGAAGGCTGAGACGCTTCACCCACCCACTTTGCCTTGCAGTGGAGACACCCATAGAGTTTGGGGTAGTAAGAAGGGGTAAGGTTGAGAATCCAGCCTCTGCTTCTGCATATGGAGTGGGGATCAGTGATCACTCCTGCTTCTTAGAGAGGGTCACAAAGGAGTGTAAGGAGTGCCAGCAGCCAGGTAGGTGGGCATGAGAGCAGATCTCCCTGTGCTCCTCACCAGTGCTGGACCCCAGGTACTTTATTAATATTTAACAAACACAAAGGTAGAATTTACCATATTCTAGGCACTTTACAATTGCTAGTTCATTTATGCCCCATTACAGTGCTAACCTCATGTCACTTTTACAGACATGTATATGTGTAGTCACCCAGGCTGTAGTGCAGTGGCATGATCTCAGCTCACTGCAATCTCCGCCTCCAGGGTTCAAGTGATTCTCCTGCCTCAGCCTTCCGAGTAGCTGGGATTACAGGCATGTGCCACCATGCCCGGCTTATGGTATGGTAGCTCAGAGAAGTTAACTCACCCAATGTCTCAGAGCTAAGTGATAGACTGGAATCCCTGTACTTTCCTATAGGAACATTGTATCTAAGTTTCATGTACACACAGGTACACACGTTTATCTGTGTTGATCTATATGTGCATGAGAGATGATCTTTCAAATCTACAGTTTGGTGAAGAAAAACAAGTTGTATATATTGCATAATACTATTTAGATGTTTTAAAAAGCAAACACCTATACAATAAAAACTATGTATGTGTGTAGTAAACAATTGTGGATGTAAACACCTAGGAGAATCTGGAAGGTCACACTGAGTGGATAATTGTTTGTCTCTGGGAAAGAAACTAGGATAAAAGAGCATGGTCAAGAGTTAGTTTTCTCTGTAACATTAATATTATTATATTAAGAATGTGCTTATGGTCATGGCACAATTAAAAATACATTTTTTAAAACAAATGGAAAGATAGGGTTGGCAGAGTAAGGTTAGAAGCATAGAAGCAGACATGAAAGCTTTATCGCTATGTATTTTATATTTCCTTTTCTTCTTCTTCTTTTTTTTTTTGAGATGGAGTCTCGCTCTGTCACCCAGGCTGAAGTGCAGTGGTATGATCTCAGCTCAATGCAACCACCACCTCCCAGGTGCAAGTGATTCTCCTTCCTCAGCCTCCTGGGGAGCTAAGATTACAGGCGTGCACAACCACACCCGGCTGATTTTTATATTTTTAGTAGAGACGGGGTTTCACCATGTTGGTCAGGCTGATCACAAACTCCTGACCTCAAGTGATCCTCCTGTCGCAGCCTTCCAAGTGCTGGAATTACAGCCGTGAGCCACCGTGCCAGGCCTACATTTTATATTTTCTAAACTTTTTAATTTTTATATTTACTAAAATAAAGTGTGCATACTAAGTAAACAGAATGCTGTTGTTCCTTTGCAAACTGTAAGTTATAAACAATAGGCTTTGTAGATTGACACAGATAGGCTTCCTTTGATCACAGCATGGCTTTCATGGGTGAGGTGAGGTTGGAAATGATGGTGCTATAATTTTTTAGAAGAAACGCTGACTGTGGTTGGGAATAGAAATCTCCGGTCCTTCTTCTTCCTCCAACTCACTGATGGCCATGGTCTCTAAAATGTCTCTGTCTGAAAGAGTTTTCTGTCTCCTGAGTTAGCAAACTCATTGGCTGTGTAAGGTGCACGAGAGTCTGGTCTTCCCCAACTCATTTTCACATCTCTTTTGAAGTATGCATAAAGTGCAAGGTGTTTCATTTTTTTCTCATGGTCTCTTTGTGCCTGTTTAACGATGAGAGTATGTCATTCAAACCTTGTCCAAAGATCAAACTCCCTTTGAGGAAGGGATTGATGGATTTCCACTGACTGCTTTATCAGCGTGGTTTGAAGCTTAGAGAGAGAAATTGCTTAAGTGCTTGTCAGTTTTGTTTTTGATCCCAAATTCTCTTCTTTTTTTTCCAACATACTGTCACCAAACAACTTCATCTAATTCAATAAGTAATTTCCATTTTGGCCTTAATTAAGGAGTCAACTTGGAGTAATGATTAAGAACCTGAGCTCTAGAGTCAGACTCTGGGTGTGAATTTCAGCCCTTCTGAGTGCAGCTTCTGTAACCTGGGTGCTTTCTCTCTAAGCCTCAGTGCCACTCTTATAAAAAAATGGGAACGATAATTGTTTAAACCTTACAAGGTTGTCGTGAGGATGAACTGAGACAATCTAAGTCAAGCATTTCATCTGGCATTTGGTAAAAATTAAAAACTCAACAAATATTACCTCCTATTAGGACAACTGCATAGCATGTATCACCTTTATCTAAAGGTAAAATTTGGAGATAGCTTTGTCCTAGCAGGTGAAATTTGGATATGGCTTTATCATCTCGACTCAGAACAGGTCTCCTCATGAAACCACAGCCTTCCTTTTGGATCCCAGCCATGAGAGCCCGTTCTTCGTAAATGTGTTTCAATTCCAGTAGGTGATGTCCACGCCAGTGCTGCAGGAAGTCCTCCCCAGGGTGCCAGTGGGCCTGCCAGGGGTTCTGACAAGCTTTTTCAGACAAGGCCCCCTTTCTGTGTGGCACTGAATCATCTCCCTGTCTTATCAGGCTGTGGTCCTGCTTCAAATCAGTCCTCAGTCCCCCAAAAATCACAGCCGGTCCCCTTGCTGGGCAAGGCCAGATGTAGTTTTCCCCTCCCCTATCTGGCCTGTGACAAGCCGCTTGTGTCTCTTCATCTCTGCACAGCTAGTCCAGGAGTCCACCCCTTATCCAGCTCACAATTATCTCGATCTACCAAGCACATCTTCCCCTTTCTACCAGGCCTGTTCTTTCCACCTTCTCCTTAAAACCAGGTCTTTTTAGTTTTTCTTAATAACAAAAGTGTTATTGTTTCTTAAAACAACACTTATTTTTTCTGACTAAAAAAAGAGATAGCTATTTAGTACAGAATAACAGGAAAATACCACACATGTATCCCAGAACTTAAAATAAAATTAAATTAAAAAGAGAGAAACCAGAAAACAAAATTTAAAAATTTAGTGCACAGAATAAAATGGAAATCATGTGCAATTCTACAACCTGGATTTTTACAGTTTTTTTCTATGCATGTATGTTACTATATATATGCATAGAAACATCACACAACCAAATTAGAATCACAATGTATACATGATGGTACACTTTTTTTTTTTTTTTTTTTTTTTTTTTTTTGAGACAAGGTCTGGCTCTGTCACCCAGGCTGTAGTGCAGTGGCGCTATCTTGGCTCACTGCAACTTCTGCCTTCTGAGTTCAAGCAATTCTCGTGCCTCAGCCCCCCAAGTAGCTGGGACTACAGGAGTGCACCACTACACCTGGGTAATTTTTGTAGTTTTAGTAGAGACAGGGTTTCACCATGTTAGCCAGGCTGGTCTTAAACTCCTGGCTTCATGTGAACTACCTGCCTCGGCCTCCCAAAGTGCTGGGATTATAGGAGTGAGCCACCACATCCAGCCTGATTTTATACTTTGTTATATTGAATAATTACAAAAAAAATAGCCTGAGAAGCAATGGGGTAAAATATAGATTCTACAACAGTTTAATGGCTGCATTCATAAACATTCATAAAATCACACTGATTGATGTGGAAAATAAATGTAAGAGACATGGTCTCTGTTTTCAAGGAGTATATCAATTACGTAGTCATAGCATCCTATTCTATGAATATAATATTTAGTCAGTTTTATATTATTTGAAATTTAGATTTCTAGTTTTTCTATTACATACATAAAAAGTGAAAATGTCTTAATACATATTTATTCAGTACCATGCAAATTCCCATGTTTAAAATTCCAGTCTTATACATGGAATTGTCATGTTGAATATTATGCCCTTTTAAAAGTATCTGACTTAAAAATCTTTGAATCAAGCACTCAAAGTTGTTTGAGTGCCTTTTTCCTCCATATCCACACCAACACAGATAATCACTTTAAAAATTACTGGTCATCTGATAAGCAAAAGTTATTTTGTTTCAATTTGAAATTTTTATTACAAAAATTTGTAGATTAGGCCCCATGTGTTGGCTCATACTTGTAATCTCAGCACTTTGGGAGGCCAAGGCGGGCAGATCACCTGAAATCGGGAGTTCGAGACCAGCTTGACCAACATGGAGAAACCCCATCTCTACTAAAAATGCACAATTAGCCGGACTGGGTGGTGCATGCCTGTAATCCCAGGTACACAGGAGGCTGAGGCAGAAGAATCGCTTGAACCTGGGAGGCGGGGATTGCAGTGAGCCAAGATCGTACCACTGCAGGTCAGCCTGGGCAACAAGAGGGAAACTCCGTCTCAAAAAAAAAATTGTAGATGAAAATGCTTTGGGGCTAATAAAAAATATTGGAAACATAACGTAGGTAGTCACATAACATTTCAAACAGCATATAAGGTATAGATGGTAAGTTTGTTTTCTCCCCCCGCCCAGGCTCCCACACGCCATTTCTGGAGCTGAACTCTCTCATTAGCATGTACTTGAACACTATTGCATGAGGGCAAGGGCTCTGTTTCCCCAGCATGTAGAATGATGTCTGGCACAAAACAGGCACTCAATGGATGCTTATTAAATAAATAAGCACTTTCCTGAATACAGTAATGAAAATTTTCTACTTATATGTAAACACCTACATGCATACTTTTCTATAATTCTTTTTTTTTTTTTTTTTTTTTTGATACGGAGTTTCGCTCTTGTTACCCGGGCTGGAATGCAATGGCGCGATCTCGGCTCACCGCAACCTCCACCTCTTGGGTTCAGGCAATTCTCCTGCCTCAGCCTTCTGAATAGCTGGGATTACACAATGCCCAGCTAATTTTTTGTATTTTTAGTAGAGACGGGGTTTCACCATGTTGACCAGGATGGTCTCGATCTGTTGACCTCCCAACAGATCGTGATCCACCTGCCTCCCAAAGTGCTGGGATTACAGGCTTGAGCCACCGCGCCTGGCCCCACACATACTATTCTTAAATATCTCAACATTGTTTCATATAAGCGTACCTAGACTCCTTTCACTTTTTGAAAAACGCTGCATAGTCCTGCAGTTTAGTCAATATGCTTCCTGTTGATGCAACATTTAGTTGCTTTATGTCTCTAGCTATTACTTATGGACCTTTCTTCTTCAGGACTTGTTTGCTCATGTTCTTTACTAATTTTTCTATAAAACTTTTCTATAAAGCTTTCTGTACATTTAGGACAATAAAACTTTGTTTATAATGTATGTTGCAAATATTTTCCTAATTTCTCATGGGCTTTTAATGTTGCCATTTTTTCATATAAATTTTCGTTACACCTATCCCTATTTTTATAAATATATATTTTCTGCATTTGGTGGTATACTTATGAGGACCTTTTCTACCCCATATGAATATTCACTAATATTTTCCCATACCGTTTCATGTATACATGTGCTTAATATTTAATGTATATGGAATTTAATTACTCAGATAGTATGAGGTAGGAATCTAACATTTTCTAGTAGTTTTTGTTATCCTAGTTCCATTTATTAAATAGTGTATTAATCCCTGCTAATTTTAATATATTCAATCATATATTAATTCTTTGAGTTTATTTCTGTACTTTGTCTTCTGTAAACCATGACTAAGTAAATAGAATAAATCATAATTAGTGAAACCAAACATTTTAAATTATTTTGGATTTATTTTTGAGATCTGATCTGATAGTATAAATTCATGATCATGACATTGAATTTCTTTCTCAGATATTCTCACATTCTTATCTCTTTCAGATATGACTTTTAAAATATGATTGAATATGAATACATGATTGAAGATATATTATAAAAAAATTGAGATAATTGTTGTAATATGTTATAAATTAATTACGGAGAGTTGGACCTTCCCTTTCAATTTGTTCTGTTACGTTATGCCCTTCAACAAGCCTCTGTAGCTTTATTCTGTTGTTTTCTTTTTTCATCTCGATCTTACATCTTTAGTATTAAATTTATTCTTGAGTATTTTCTTTCTGTTACTATCATTAATGGAATCTGTAAGTTTCCAGTAAGTTTTGTAAAAGGTTACTTATAACAATATAAAAAATAATAATTTTTGGCCTGGCGCAGTGGCTCAAGCCTGTAATCCCAGCACTTTGGGAGGCCAAGGCGGGTGGATCACGAGGTCAAGAGATCGAGACCATCCTGGTCAACATGGTGAAACCCTGTCTCTACTAAAAATACAAATTAGCTGGGCATGGTGGCGTGTGCCTGTAATCCCAGCTACTCGGGAGGCTGAGGCAGGAGAACTGCCTGAACCCAGGAGGCAGAGGTTACGGTGAGCCAAGATCGTGCCATTGCACTCCAGCCTGGGTAACAAGAGCGAAACTCCGTCTCAAAAAAAAAAAAAAAAGATTTTTATACATTTATTTTTAAAGTAGCAACCTTGGGTAATTCTCTTATTTGTTCTTATCACTTCTGATAGATATTTCCTGTTAGAAAATGTTTTCTGCACTGATGATGTTCTCATTTTAAATACTTGATCTCTTTTTCTTGTGTTAGTGCATTGCCTTGCCTCAAATTTCAGAGCAATGTTAAATGACAGAGGTCATAGCTGCTGCCTTGACCTCAATCTCATTTTAATGGGCTACCCTGAAGTTTCACTGCTAAGTTCCATGTTGGCTGTTAGTTTGAGGTAGATGTTCTTTATCATGTGAAGGAAATATTACTATAATGCTAGTTTCCAGTTTTTTTATTGAAGAGGATAATGAATTTTATCAATGCCTTTTGGCATCCATTAAGATGAGACAGTCTCTCTTTAACTATTAATTACATTTCAAAAGTCAACTTTATTTGTAAACACAGGTTTACAGCTGTGTTTAAAATTTAGAAACTTCTGATTATCCATTGAAAAGATTAGGATATAATTTACATTACTTTTTTGATGTTTTGTTATTCCAGATTTGGATATGAATCGAGAAATTGTTTTTTCCTGTTATTCAACAGTTAAATGAGCATCATTTTCTGCCTTTTTTTTCCAGCCACTTCAGGCATATCATGTGCATTGGCCCTGTTAGTTCTGCTAATGCTCTTCCCTCCACTACCATCGCCTCATGGTAAACTCCTACTTGCTTAACACCCAGTTGACCCATCAACGCTTCTGTATAGCACTCTCCCACCACTCTCACGGTATTAGCACGTCCTTTATTCCAGCATTAATTGTACTATAGTTTACTCCTCTATTAACCTATTTCCCCCTTTAGAATATGATCTTCTTGAAGCAGGGACCATCATGTATGCATTTTTAAAAATCCTCAATCTCTAATGCTCATCAGAAGATCTAGCACATAGCATGTTGTTAATAACTCTTTGTTAAATGAATTAAGTCCATAATGTATTTTTGCTTTAAACTTTGCCAGGGAGGAAAATTTGGATGCTGTTTTTGTATACTTTTTTGCCTTTCTTTGATAATAAAATAAAGAAAGTATCACTTACTGCCCTTCTTCACACCTGATAGAGTTACTGAGCTAGGATAATAGATGGGCAAAGATTAGGTGAAGGTGAAAAATATAAAAAATCTATAATAGCCTACGCCTATAATCCCAGCACTTTGGGAGGCTGAGGCGGGTGGATCACGAGGTCAAGAGATCGAGACCATCCTGGTCAACAAGGTGAAATCTCGTCTCTACTAAAAATACAAAAATTAGCTGGGCATGGTGGTGCACACCTGTAGTCCCAACTACTTGGGAGGCTGAGGCAGGAGAATTGCTTGAACCCAGAAGGCGGAGGCTGCAGTGAGCCGAGATAGTGCCATTGCACTCCAGTCTGGGTAACAACAGCAAAACTCCATCTCAAAAAAAAAAAAAAAAAATCTATAATAGTGATTAGACTTCCTTTGACATTAACAGTAGGTAATGTGCATTGTGTGTTGACTATGTCCCAGGCATGAAATTATCAAATTTATTTCTTATAATAGCCTGCAATTTTACATGTGATTAAATGAATTTTTAGAGAGCTTAAGTGACTTGTCTGAGGTGAAACAGCTGGCAAGTCAAAGACTTTCCGAATTCAGAGTCCACTATCTGGAAACTACTCTATATGGACTCTCCAGTGGAGCTAGGGTGCTCCACTTAAATGAGAAAAGAAACAAGTGATAAGCCGAGGGTGAAGATTTGGTTCATACCTTTCTTCTCAGGTTTTGCTTAAGTTTAGCACCCACTAGGAAGAAAACAACTGTCTGCCTCCTTGACTTCGCATCATTTGTCTTTTCTTCTGATGAAAGTGGGGCTAATCACTGAATTAGGGTTCCTTTACTTTTAGCCTGTGCTATGTTGCTTTATCTTCATAGGATAAACATGGGCTGTGTGATGGCTGACCACCTTTCTTGTTCCTTCTATGAAGGTCTGAAAGGGCACAAGACAGGTAAGAGGAAACAGCTTTCCTTTAGTAACTACGCTGCTAAGTTTCTGAGCTCACGGACCTGAGCTACACATGAGTAACTCTGACCTGTAATCTGAAATGAGGAAGACTTCAGGGTTCACCTCCCCCACCATTTCCCCCAAAGGTGAGGCATGGTGGAGTTGCTAAAAGTACAGTATAAAGAAGGACATCTGGCATTTTACTGTTGACAGTACGCCAGCTCTAAGACCTGCTTATTCCATCTCCAACCATTCCTGCTTGTTCCCGGCTCCAGGCTGTGACCCCCAGAGTGAGTGACAGAAGTGGTAAGAGGTTGTTCGGAAGATTAAAGACCCAAGTCACCAGAGCTGCCATCTTGCAAGAATATTTAGATATTGTCCACGTGGCACTCATTAATATTCTTCAGCAAAGAGTGAAAAGAAAGCCTGTTCAAAAAAGGCTCCCTCTTCAGATCTCCGTACCTTGGAAGGTAAAGCGAATGCAAGGGTTTTGTTTTGAAATTAAATATTCATTGGACTGAGTTAGAGCTATTACTATTCTTGAGAATAAAACTGGATATTTCCTTTGTTTTAAAAGAACTACAGTCATTTTACATAAGAATCATTTTCCGTACTGAATCAGTCAGGGTAAGGCATGGTGCGATTTTTTTTTTTAATATAATAGACACAACAGGGAAATGAATACAGACGGACTCAAAGTATTTTTAGAGGGTATATGAGCAATTTGACGTTGCAGAAAACCTGTCAGAAAGAAGCACCATGGACTAGAAGACAGAGGCCAGGAATCCGACCCCGGGAACTATGACAGCCTCTGGGTGACATCTTTGGCTCTGTTAATTGATAGCTGTTGTGGAACATATCTGAGTTTCAGTTTCCTAACCTGTGAAATGGAAAGCATATTCTTTGCCTCTTGGGGTTCGTGTAGAGATTTGGAAATGATAGCTAGGAAATGAGTGGCACAGACAAAGCAGGAGCACAGCGGTGGCAGGGATTCTTCCCATTTTCACATACATACCAAGACTGGTCACTAATGGCTGGGAAGCCCATTTACATCTGTTTACTCTCTCTCTCTCTCTTTTTAATCTTCCAGGCACCGTTGCTCACATTTCCCTTGAATTTAAACATCTTTTAAAAGCTTTCAAAGCTTTGAAGGTTGATTTCAGTGAAACCTGTTTTTATTCTAGGCATTTTTCCGACTGTCATTCTGAGTAAAACAAAAAACATTTACTGTCAAAACAACAAGGGCTTACTCTCAAGCACAAAATGAAAGCTGATATGTCTGCCTGATTTATTTTGGCATCCACCTAGCAGTTAAATAGGACACCTTTTAATTTGTCACTTCTTTAAGATTCATTTAGGTTGGCAAAGTAAATCCCCAGGGCTTGGTTTCAGCTAAACTTCAATGAGTTCGATAAAAAAGTTTATTCGTTGTCACTCAGACACACAAGCTTCGAAAGGTGCCAGTTAAAGATGGAACTATGTATTTAGCAGTGTAAGAAAGTAACATCTAATGGATTTTTACTTTTACTTTGAATGGAACTTAAAAATCTAACATTACCAAAGATTCGCTAGCAATCTGAGAAGAGACATAGAAAGTCAATGTAGAACTATTAGGTTAAAAAACTTACATAGAACTATTTCAAACAGTGAATATCCAATTATTTTAAAACTAAATTCAACTACGATTAAAGAGGCCAATATTCAAATCTCAACTCTGTCATTTGCTGGCTGGGGAAGTTACTTAATCTATCTGAATTTCAATGTCTTTATCTATAAATTGGGATGATATCTACCCTTGCCAGTTGTTTAGAAAATTAGCGGAGGCAATGGACAGAGAGCAGCCAGCACCTGCCTGGCACATACTAGTTGTTCAACACGTGCAAGTCACTGTTTTTATTAATAAATACTTCTGGCCTGCTGTGGTGGCTCTGGCCTGTAATTCTAACACTTTGGGAGGCAGAGACGTGTGGATCAGTTGACCTCAGGAATTCAAGACCAGTCTGGGCAATATGGTGAAACCCCATCTCTACAAAAAATACAAAAATTAGCCGGGTGTGGTGGTGCATGCCTGTAGTTCCAGCTACTTGGAGGGCTGAGGTGAGAGGATTGCTTGAGCCTAGGAGGCAGAGGTTGCAATGAACCAAGATCACACCACTGCATTCTAGCCTGGGCAAGAGAGTGAGATCCTGTCTCAACCAAAATGAAACAAAACAAAATGAAAACAAAAACGTGTGCAATGTTTTCTAACAATTCAGTTCAGGATTTTAGCATTTCTTACTGTATGAAAGTTGTTTCTTCTATCTGCTCCAAATTTACTTTGCTAGAATCTAAGCCCATTGTCTCAAAGTTAGCAATAACATCTGTTTAATACCTTCTTTAAAACAAGGCCAGATTGAGGGCTTGTGTTTATGCAATCATTAACAAAACCATTCTTAAACAGTGGTGATCTTTTCATCTCAATGGCCTAACTGTAATCTGGCTATTTGATTTAGTTACAAAAGGAAATAAAAATCATATACACACACACATACAAACATAGGTACACAGCACCCACATATATTCATTTTTTTGTGTTCTTCATATATACAATCCAGCTTCAGACCTTTTAATTTTGGTGTGGAGTTTGAGGGGAGTATAAAGAAAGATAAATGATTCCTTCTTAAGTCCATTAAAGCAGATGACCTTAAAATGAACGATGGGGAACTTTTTGACAGTCTAGATTAATTTCGGTTTTCTAATCAATAGTTTGATAGGCTTTTTTGTTTTGTTTTAGGGGAAGACATAATCCACAGGGCTAGTCCCGGAGTCTTTTGCAGTTTTGAAAGTCCCATGGTAAATGTGGTCCAAATACATCTACACGGGGTTTGCTTTTCTTCTGACAATAACCTCCTTCCTGTCTGTGGCTGCTTTTCCAACCATAGCAAGCACTTTAATTCAACTGAGGGCTGACAAACTGACCTTACTCCTCAATGAAGCTTGCTCTTTTTAGCCCACGGCCAGGAAAACAGAGGCTGTCACTTGGCCAGATGGAATCTTAGGTAGAGCAATTTCCTCTTCCAGTCCAAGCCTGAATATCCAGTGGAAACTTGCAGAATAAAGCCAGGCTAAGGTGTTGTTCTCAAACATGTTTATTTGTAACAGTTTTACATGGTGTGTTACAGAAATTAATGGAAAATTTCTAAAAATTTTGCTGTTCTGTTGAATGCATTGTACATAAAGTTAAAAATAATGTGTCCATATATGTTAACAAACTGTCATCTGAGGTAAAGTTAAAGTAGGTCTAGAAATGTACTGCAACAGTCATTTTCTCTTTCTCGTCTTTATTAAAAAAATATGTGTCAGAACGCAGAAATTGAAATGAACCAAACCCACAGAGTAAACATTTGTTTAAAAGAAGGTGCCCGGTACATTACATAATGGGGTTTCAGGAGACACTGGGATGAGTACAAGCTATCAAAAAAGTCTTGTGGCATGTAAAGATTGAAGAGCCATGGAGAATGGGGACAATGACAGGTGGCGTTTCCCTGGTTTCAAAATTTAAAGTGACAAATTTAGTGCTAGTGGAGGATGAGGAATTAACAGTTGTACACATGTGGACTTTCTTATTGATCTAACCAGAACTGTGCAGACTCCCCATGGTCTTTCAGTATTGGCACCTCAGCTCTTGCTTGGAGATTTCACTGTATTCCTGGGACAGGATACGCTGGTTCCGGGCTCACCAAACAGTGCTTGGAAAAACAATCAGAATTCTGCCAATGAGAACACGAATGGCAGTTTAAAAATCTTGACTTTATTTCCCTCACTTTAATGTATCACTTGGGCATCTTCTTTAAGTTCACTGCCAGTTAGAGTTTCAATCATGTTCAGTGAAGGAGGATAAGTCCCCCGGACTTTCACCTTCTACTAGGAAAGTAACTCCAGGTGGTGTACCTGAAACAGCAACATCAGCCAGAGTTCACTTTGAATGTGTCAGAAGCAACCCAAAGAACTGGTATAATAGTGTGATACTGCAAGACAAACTCAAGACAGCCATATTGAGGGAGAAGATAGCACCACTTGTTTAGAATCAAATCATGGACAACAAAGAAATTTAAGCAATTTTCCATGGGAACTGCCTTTCTTATCAGATCCCCAGAAGACACAATTGAACTGGTCTCAAGCCAACTCTTATGGTCATCAAACCTTTCCCATCTTCCCCTTCATGTGAAAGGGTTACCTAATCATAGAATGTTTGCTCATTCCTTGAGAAACTCTGCGGACCAACAGGCGATAGCTACAGAGGGAGGTAAACAGCCCTTCTGACTTTTCTGGTTCTTCGAACCTTCCACATTAGGATGACATTTACATATATTCTTGAACAGACATTTGGTCAGTTTATCTAACTGAAAAAAAAAGTAGACTCCTGTGATCTGATAGTGTAAAATGTGGGCTTTAAATGAGAACCATTACCTTGATGTATCACTTTTCTCTTTGTGAACAATTATACAATCATTTTCAAATCAATCTTCCAGATCATTTTAGTTTCTATTGATACGAAGAACCAAATACAGGCCTATTCAAATTAATCATATCAATGGAAATTCTACTTTTCAAATCTCAAAACCAAGTAATAATAATTATCCCCAAATCCAATTAATCACATGAATCTTAGGAGTTTTCTTCTTAGTGTTAAAACACTAGATTCAACATACTGTAACTGCATAGGAACATCAGGAAAACACATTTGACCTGTATAACAATTCTCTGTAGGGCAAAAATATATAGATTCTTTATGAAAATCATGTGCTAAACATACGAACCAAACACTGCACTTTTTGTCTCATAAGTGTAAAAAAAGGAAGCTTAGCCTCTTCTGTTTCACGTACAAACAGTCCAGTGATTTATACGGGGGTAAGTGGGAGTGGGGAGGTGGGAGTGTTTCAGAATCTGAATTCTTCAGAATGTGAATTGTCTTTTTCTTGTGTTGCTCATAGGGCGGGGACTCTTGTGGAAACACTAGATGACAGAGTCACGCGCTCCCTTCCCGTTCACTAGCTGCTGATTGGCCAACTGCTCCTGCCAGCTGTCCCTGCACTCCAGCTTCCTACCATATGCTCCAGGATAACATCTGGTAAGTGAGCCCCATCCATCAAGTTTGTCACACCTTGCACTCAATCTGCTACCTTCTCTACAGTGTAATGGCATTATTAAAAAGCATTTTCATTAACATTTATATTTACAAAAAAAAATGACAATTTTTTTTTCATTAGAACTCCTTAAAGCCATTTCCCTTAAATATTTAAAGAGTTTAATGGTAAGGTTTTTTTTTTTTCAAGTTATAAAATAAAAATCCCATTTGAATTTTCTGATGTACAAAAAGAGATAGAGATGAACCATTTGGACCACAGAATCAGTTTGTTATTCTGAATATTTATGCCACCATTGTTCCATTAGAAAGTTGGTTTTTAAGATCCAAAACCACATTACCAGAATTGTACCAGAATTATTTGGCAAATGACTTTTCTTTGAAAATGGCACGTGGAGAAGACACTTGTCTGCATAGCATCACAGCAGCAAGATATCGGAAAAATAAAAAATATTTTATTGTACTTAGAGTTTAGAGCTTCTTAGGAAATCAGATGCGTTTTTCATCTTTCTCATCAATGGGATCTGATGTCTTTTCCTACTCACAGAATGAAGGTTCAAACTGAAAGCTGTCTTTCTTCACCAGGATGCAGAATAGCTAAAGGGTTGTTTTGGCAACATTCTTGATCATAATGAATAATCAACCACTTATTTGTCTTGTAATTTCAAGTTAATTCATTTCATTGAGGTGTCTTTTTCTCCCCAGTAAGATTTCTTCACCCATTTCTAAAAAAAAGTCAAAAGCAATACAAAAATTTGTACACATTAATTTTCAAACATGACAAAGAAAGGAAAGGGGAGAAAATGGCAGACCAGGCCCCAAGGAGTGACAAAAACACATCATCCTATGTGAAAAGACATATGGATGATGATATTGTGATCACAGAAGACCCTCGCTTTTGCTTAAAGCAGTCAGTTCCAACCCTGTTGTAATCCTCTGATGCCTGTCACTCCAAATTTGGTATCTCTACAGTGGTCAACAGGTAGAGAAATAAAAAGAGAATTAATGATTTTGCACACTGGGTCATCTTAAACCCAGCTGCGAGAGCTCAAATATTTGTTGGGTAAGCATTTGCTTGATTTGTGATTTAATGTTGGGTGGATCTTTTCATACTTTTTTTTGTGTGTGCTGCCATAGATATCTGCCATTGGTTGCCAAAAATGCTTAGCTCCCTCTTCTGAGCGAGTTCCACTGGGCAGTCATGAATTTCTTGTGGGATGAGGTGAAAGAATACGAGAGAGCCTGTAGTGATGCTGATGTCCATGCCAGTCTTGAGCACCCGCCACGAGCTCGCATCAGTGTTATTTCTTAGGTCTGTTGATCTGCGCGTAGAGAGGCTCTGGCTCCTGTGGATAAAGAAACAAAGTGAGGCCTGCCCTTTCCACTTGCATGGATTTTCTGAGACATCTTTGGGAAAGGGTGTTTAAGATTAAACAGAAAAGTGACAGTTTATGATGGATGACCTTAGGTTATTTTTGGAGTATATGATCAGGGTGCATATTATTTTGGCAACATTTTTATCATGCAAAATAACTATGCACTCTATTCTGTCTTTCGTTTTCAAGTTGGGACTGATTGCCCTGTTAGGGAAGTAGCATGGTATGGTAGGAAGAGTTAGAAAAGCCATGTCTTGTGGACAAGATACTTATCCTTTCTGAGTCTTGGTTTCTCCAACTGCAAAATAGGAATAATACTGTTTAACCTATGGGGTTCTTGAGGGAATTGTACATTACACATGTAAAGTATCTAGCACAATGCCTGGTAGTGATAGAGCTTCAGAAAATGCTAACAAATTACCATGAGTCAATTGAACATTTTTCCAACACATTTTCATAATGTCTACTTGAGAACCCTGAAATTCTATTTCAAATTGCTCTTCTACAAGCAGTGATGCCTGGGTGCACTGTTGAGCAAGAGAAACAGGAACTGTGTCTTTGGCTCTTAATTACAAGATTCTGGACTTGTTTCCATTCAATCTGAGCCCTCAGCTTTGGCCTGTCATTTGCCTGCTCCTGGGGGGCTGTCCTGAAGCACATACAGGGATTTTTAACCAGCATGTAATGCAGCAAACCTGCAATACACACCTATATAGGAAAGAGTGTTCAGCCCTACTTAAACCACGTTAGACTTCAGCTGATGTTGAGATGGCTCATTGTGCACTGGCCAGGCAGATTTGATGGATACTGTTGTTTTAAGCATGCACTGGACCTTCTGTTAAAACTGACCTTGTCAATTTTGGAGTCACTCTTGGAGGTTTGTGCCAGAATTAAATGGGCACACTAAAATCCTAATTTTGCCATATTTTATATATTAGCTTATCTCTTGCCATGTCATATAGGTTCTTATTATTTGTGTATTTTCTTGAAACTTCAAAATGAATTGCCATTCTATGAGCCCCTACCATGTGTCTGGTGCCATGTTAGGTATTTTCAAGTACATTGTCTTTTTATCTCATCATAGCAGCCTTGTAAGGTGGATGCTTTATTTCTTTTGCAAGAGTAAAATTAAGTACAGAGATGTTAAATAATTTGCCCATGGTCACACAGCTGTATGTCTAGAGACATGAGAACTGAAAACAGGGTCCAGGGCCCAGTGCCTTTTCTAGTCTTTTACAACAGCAACCATGAGAGAGAGAGAGAGAGAGAGAGAGAGAGAGAGAGAGAGAGAGAGAGAGAGAGAGAGAGAGAGAGACACCAATCCTTCCATCTGTAGGTGCTTCAGAGTTTACAAAGCACCTCATGTCTTATTTATCTGCCTAATAGTCCTGGGGGTAGCTTTTATTTTTCAGTCCTCCCTTTGAAGATAAAAACTGAAGTTCAGAGAGGTTGTGTGATCTCAAGGTCATTGTGCTGTCTCTTGAGTGTAGCGTATCATACTGCTTCTTTCTACTGTAAAGTGGAATGGCCTAGAAGATAAGGTTGTCGTGGCCCATCATTGTACATATGAGGAATCTGGAGTCCTGTGAAGACAGCTTTTGTTTTTTCAGAGTCACAGGGTACTTACTAACCATGCCAAGAACAGAACCCAGGACTCCTGCCATCAGATCCAGTTTCTGGTTCCTCTAGAACTTGTTATGTTTGTGTTCTTCCAGGGGGAAGGAACCTCTTTCCTTGGAGGCACCCTATTCTGCAGTGTAACAGGGTGCCAATTTGTCCCTCCATGTCTTCCACCCAGACGTTATACTGCCCTTGGAAATGTAAATAAGTATAATCCTTCTTCCAAAAGTCTGATGACAGAAAAGTATGGAAGTTCGTTCTTCCATGTCCTACTCCAGATTACCACTTGCCAGTTCCTTCTGCCATTTTGCATATACGAACCTAGCACAGTAGGTCCTCAGTGAGTCTGTGGAATTACTGGATGACTATAATGCTATTTCTAGTTTCCTCACAGTTCTGATCCCTTTGTTCTAAATACACTCCAATTTGACTATATTCTCTCAAAATCAATTGTAGCAAAATCTATAGATTACACACCAAATCTGTTCCTTTCCAGTCTCTTCAACTATTTCAAATACCTGTTGTAAGGCTAAACATGTCACTTTATTCTGTGTTTGTGTTCTAGGAGTGCAGTGGGTGGAGACAAAAATAGTTAAGTACAACTACTGGGGAAAAACATTTTCTTTTGCCTGTGCTGGGCTTCAAGGACACATCTTAATGTTTCCTGGGTAGATGTTCTCAGCTCGTTCTTCTTTCTGGATGTCCCAAGAAGTCAGGCTGCCTTGATCTCACCCTACAATTTGCTCTATTCTAATTTTGGAAACTAATTTATCCAACTGAAAATGGCACCTAAAAACAGAAGAAGACAGCAGGCTCAGACAGGGTAATTAATGCCACACTGCATTAACTTTCTGCAGCTGAGATAAATATTCACACATCTCCTGCTTGCTGGAATTTAGCTTCAAATACCCATCACAACAGCAGTAACAACCACAGTCAACTCTCAATTATCCCCACTAATGAAGGGGAGCAGTGGTGTGGAAAACCCCAAGAAGCAGACAATCCCAAAGTCTGACACTGTGATGCATGATACGTTTTGGCAATAGCTCTACCTTCCCTGTTACGGAATCTTAGACTGTCAGAGTTAGAGGGGAGCTAAGGAATCATTTGATTCAGAAATTTCCAACCTGGCCTCTGGCAAGGTCATAATGGGGTCTTTAAACTGTTTTCAAAATTCTAAAAAGCCTACATGGAATCACACATGAACACACACACTGTTGATTTTTTTTGTTTGATTGTTTGTTTCCTTTTGACAGATCTGTCCATATCTCAGCCCTGTTTCAAATCCTTCAGAGGCTCCCCATCACCCAGAGGGTAAGTCAAAGTGCCTTCGCCGGGCATACAAAGCCCATTCGTCTTGTAAGTCCATTAGAGCTAATAAACACCCCTTCTAGACCATGAATCAAAACTCTACCTTTAGGTCATGTAAATCATGTTAAAAAAATTTTTTTTATGCCTCTGCCAGGATGATGTTTCTGAAATGGATTTGGCTATGCCAGACTCCTGCCTCAAACAGTCCTCCCGGCTCCTTGTCACTCAAAGGAAATGGCAAATTCCTCAAGACTGCACGTAACTCTCACCTACTGCCACTCTCTCTTATACCCTACCTTCCAAACCCTACTTCGAGTTCACCTTCACATGCTGGAATTTTCCCATCTCTGAGACTTTGTTCAGGCACTTCCTTCTGGCTTTAGAGCCTTTGTTCCTAAAGTTCATACTTTAAGACCTGGCTAAAGTATCAAGGCTTCCTGGACTCTGCAGGTGACATGACCCACTGTGCTCCTGGACACTTCAGAGCCTGTGCAAATCTCTGTCTTCACTCCTACTAAGGCATCTCCTAGCATGTTCTACACTGAGCTCCACTGGCCTTGCATGTCAGTATCCCAAATTATGAATGAAGATGGGAGGTGCAACCACTAATGGGAAAAAGAATGAAGATACGAACAAATGAGTAAATGAACAGTTCTATTCTTAAGGGAAGTTGGCAAATACTTGCAAACTTTAACATGATTCTGACATATTAGTATCATTGTTTTTAGATAACAAAGTAGATGGAAGCCATATAGTAAAATCTAAGGCAAAATCTACCCTCTAACCTTTATGTAAGTGAAACACCCTATTTTCTTGAAGGCGCAGTGAAAGACCAGAAGCACCAGAGTCCGAAGTGATGCAGGCCTAACTTAGTGTCCTCCTGCCAATGCTCTGCTGCAAAGAATACCAGGGACACATCTGTAATTGAACATGTTGGCTTATTCCTCACCACAGAGGAAGGAACATCTCTGGAAGAGCATGTTAGAAAGAATGTATCATAAGATTTGGGCTTAAGGTGAGCGACTTTGGGGATGGTCAACAAAGTGGGGTTTTTCTCTGAATTGGTTACTCTCATCATGTGGGGGCAATTCTGTGATTATCCTAACAATTCTTATCTGGAAGGCAGGAAGAACCAAGCAAGGCTGAAACCCGGATAGAAAAATGTTTGATCAGTTTTCCAATTTTGACAATATTCACGTTTTGCCTGTGTTCAGCCATGACGACCTGGAGGTCTTGATTTTGTCTTGACCTATCATGGTCACGGAGTGGGCTTGTCTGATGCTGATGTTATGCAAAATGTTGATGTTCAACAGGAGAATGCCAGGACCTCGCTGTGGGGGGTGGGCCTGCACCTGACTGTCAGAGGCTGCTATTTTCTTTCTTACCATCAACAACTTAGGAGCCCTAGGATTCTGTGCAGGGTACTTAACGTCTTTGGGTACCAGTTTCCTTATCTGTAAAATGAGGCTAGAAATCCCCTCTGTAAAGGAGAAAGCATGCTGATTGCCTAGCACAGAGTCTCAAACATATGAGATACTCCAAAAACATTAGGTCCCCTGTATCTGGGAATGTGGCTTTATCCTTCCATTCTAGACAATGGTTTTAGGCCTAATAATCACCTGTGGGTTCCTTTTCAAATGGCCTCTCCTTCATTGCACATAAGTGCAATTGCAGACGAGCTCTCAGTTATTAATATAAGAATGATGCTGGATCAGCTTGGGGAAATTGTGCAGAATGAACATGGAGTTAATCCAAACAACCTGGCTACAGGGCCCTATAAATAACAGAAACTTCCACCATTTGCAGATTACTCCATATGCCCTTTAACTATGAATTATGTGCTCAACTACAGCAGCCAAGTGGACTCACAGAACTGGAGTAATAATGGTATATCTCTACAGAAACGTTTACAGTCTATATGTGGCCTTTCCAGTGTCACATGATCTTACTTGAGCTACACACCAGGACTGTGCCTTTAGTGCTCCTGTCTTCACTCTACGGCAAAGAAACCTAGGCTCCCTGCACTTGGGTGACCTGTGCAGTTACTCAGCCAGCCCAGAGCAGAGCTGGGACATACTGTTTCTTTTTTTCTTTTTTAGATTTTAATTTGTGGTAAAACATAAGCAACATAATCTTTGCCATTTTAACCACATTTAAGTGTACAATTCAGCAGCATTAAGTACACTCACAATGTTGTGCAAGCATCACCATCATTTCTAAAACTCTTTATCACCCCAAGTAGAAACTCTGTACCCATTAAGCAATAATTCTCCATTCCCCAAATCCTCAGCCCTAGTCTAAGCTACTTTCCATCTCCATGATTTTACCTAGTCCTAGGTTTAAAACAATTTCAGCAAGGTATAATTTACATACAATGAAATGTACCCATTTTAAATGTACAGTTCAATGAATTTGACAAACATATTTGCCCATGTGAGCTATAGAGCATTTCTTCACCCTCAAAACTTCCCTTGTGCCTTCTCAGTCAACTCTCTATCTCAGTGCTAGCCCTGTTATGCTTTTGATTGCTATAGACTAGGTTTGCTTTTTCTAGAATTTAATGTAAACATACTCAGGTCTTTTTAAGCCTACTATCGTCTCCACCACCATGTGTTTCCTCTCATAGAAGGTGGAAGTTGGAAGGGCGCTCATGCCCACAGCTCCTTTTCTGCATGAAGAAACTGAAGCCACAGACACAAGACGTACTTTCCCAAAGCCACACAGGGGACAGTGGAGAGCCAGGGAGCAGCCCAGGGTTCAGACCCCCATTTCTGTGCTTGTTTCCTTGCTTCCTTCTCCCAGATCCATTTCTTTGGCATAAAGAGTAGGGGCAAATAGTTTCCTACGTCACATTATAGCAAGACACTCTTGGAAGCTACCTAAATGGTGCTGATTACTTTCTGCCCAGTTAATGTTTATTGTTGTTTTTGGAAAGATTGACTACAGTTGAAAAAAGTATGTCAAAAGCAATATATCTTACTAGTGGAGCGAAGACACTGCATGCTGACAAGGGTGGTCTCAGAGGTCAATGGTGTGCCATGCAATCTGCTTGCTGAGTGAGCCCACTTATGCCCCATCCTGGAGGCCTAGGATAAGAAAAGCGCCAAGCCAAGCTGGGGATCAGACTAAAAGCTGGAAGGTGAGCCAAAGCTTGAGTCCCTCAGCATTACCCAGCCCAGGCAGCAACTTCAGCCTCATGGTCTTTTAGCCCTAACACTTAGGACTAGCTCAGTGGGAGTTTTACATTCCTTGGCTTGACAAATTAAAAAGGTACTGGTACTCAGAGTGGAAAAAGGCTAAAATAACTCAAAGTTCTATCTGAATCCATGTGTAGGTTCAGGAAAAATGCATGGGTTTGGGGAGCCAGAAAGACCCCAGAAATCCTCCTAACTTCCTATATGAACTCAGGCAAGCATCTCACTATCTGGACCTCAGTTTCTTCATTTGCAAAGTGGAGTGCATAACATCTACCTCATAGGATTGTGAGGTATACATGTATATCTCATACTTGTATATGAGTTACAAGTGAGCTCATGTAACATGAAGTATCTTAAATGCTGGCAGTCTTTCTTTTTATTACATTAAACAAAAGGAAAAACAAAGCTTTCTGACCACTTTGAGTGTTAGGGGAGAAAAGTCTTCAAAGCACAGAATGGATTTAATGATAATCCCTTAGGGAATGACACTGCCAAATGCCCTAGTTCCCGGGGTCTTTGGTGCTGAAACCCACTTGGTGAATACAGAGATGCACCACCTGGGTTTCGAGGCAACTGTGCATGTTCTGATGAACATTCTATTTCTCCATCAATAATAACAACAATGATGGGCATCAATGATCTGTTTTACACATCATCTTTTATGACCTTGTTATATAACAGATGAGGACGCTGAAGTTGCTGACACCATAAGCAGGAAGACCTTTTCTGAGTAAGCTCCTGGTCTCTGGGAGAGGGTTGCATCTAAAGCTGACAGTCTCTGGGGATCCTAATGAAGTCAGCATATTGCAGGGGTTTCTGTCTTCTCCTCTGTTAGATGGGAATAGGGACAGCCTGAGGGAAAGATGCCGCTGGAAGATCTTAATTGGGGGTTGGTTCCATGCTGTAGCTGGGTGACTTTGGGTAGGTTAGACGGTCTTAAAATGTCAGAGCTGGAAGGACCTGTGGAACTTGTCTTACAGAAAAGGAAACCATCTGCCTCATATCACACATCTAAAGTGAACTGATACTATTAAAACCCAGGTGTCCTGGTTCTGTTTGAGTGTGCTTGATTTATTTAATCTGGGTCTAGATTCAAATCCTGTGCTATTACATGTGAAGCTCAGGATTTTAGCAAGTTGTTAAACTCTCTACCTTGCCTGTAGTTTTTGTGAAATGGGAATAATAAAAATACCTGAGTGCTCCTGTGAGGATTAAATTAGGTGATGCTAGTACTTTTAAAATATATTTTATTATTATTAGTAAGTGAAAGGCATCATGATTACCTTCTGCAGTGGTTCTAGAAAGAGTGAGCCTGATCTAATTCTGTTAGCCAATTCTGGCAGCTGCCTATGTTTGTAAATAAAGTCTTATCAGAACATAGCTACATCCATTCATTCATGCATTGTCTTTTGCTGCTTTTCTGCTACAACAGTAGAGTAGTTGCAGTAGAAACTACATGGCCCACAAGGCACACATATTTATAGAGAGTTTGCCAACCTCTCGTTAGATGATCAGTGTATTCTACTTGTACTCACTACTCCAATGGCTGAAACGCAGGTGGAAGTCTCCATGTCTAGCCTTGATTTCTCTTTTGACCTTCAGAGGTTGTATCCAGCAGCCTACTGGCATCTCTACTTGGAAGTCTCATGGGCACCTTGAGTTCAACTGGTTCAGAGTAAACTTGCCTTCTTTCTGCTCAAACATGCTGCTTTGTGTTCCGTAGCACAGTGACAGGAACCTGGGTGTCATCCTACCTTTTGTCCTCTTCCTCGCCTCCCATGTCTTAACCTTCTGTTGATTTCAGCTTTTAAATATCTCTTGGCACCACACCTGCCTTTCCATTTTGGCTGACACTGCCCTTAGCCAGACCCTGGTCATCTTCTGCCTGACCCAGTGAAATCCAGCTACAGGACCTCAACAGGGAGTCTCTTCATAAAGGTCTGAGGAAGTGGGACACATGCCCTCCAAAATCTTAGGTTGGACTTGTCATTGAGTTCTGTCCATAAAATAGTTCATTTTCTGTTGTTTTGTGGTTCTTTATTTTAAGGATCTGCTGTGTGGTTGTATTTAAAAAGAGAACAGTAATAACAACCCTAATACATGTGCTTTACTTTCAAAGGTTATAAAACACTTTCATATTCATATTATTATTTGATTCTTGGACAACTTAGGGAGAGAGCTATTGTAATTATCTGTATTTATCCATATGAAAGAATAAATGCTTGCCAAAGGTTACCTGCTTTGTAACTAGAAATCAGACCCAAGGCCCCTGACTCTGTGTTTTGTTTCTTCTTTTCTTTCCTTTTCGTCCCCTCCTTCCCTTCCTCCTCTCCCTCTCTCTCTCTCTCTCTCTCTCTCTCTGTGTGTGTGTGTGTCTCTTAAGATTCTTCTTCCCAAAGCATCTGAGGTACAGCTTTCTTTTCCCTTGAAGACTAGAGATCCATCAGGTAATATGTTATGTGTCTTGCATTTCCACTACGAAGATCAGTATTAAAAAATGACAGCAACTTATTATTTATGGCAATATCTATTGTTACTAAGGGAGGCAGACCAAACAATTCCCCATTGTTACAGAAGCGACTCTGACTTGACAGCTGGGGAAGTCTGATAGGCAGTTTATTTACTTAGCCATTTAACCAAATAAATGTTTTCATTTTTCTTTCATCTCCTCAAAAGCTAACATTTCGCCCTTAAAATTGCTCCAGCAACACATCAGTGAAGTATAAATTACCTGCCATTCCCATACCAGCTATTATAATATTATTTTGGTTCTTTTTTGCCCTTTTTGACCCAATCTTTCAAAGACACGTGATTCTCCCAATGGGAGAGGAAGGGGAGGGGAGGGGGAAAAAAGTGAAGTAATTGAAGATATTTTCCTTTATTGCTAAAACAGAACTGCTGTTTGAGATTGGCCCTGAAGCTTCCACCTTCGGGGATTGAGTCTGTCTGTTTCCTCTTACTATGGTGTGATATGGCTTTAGCTTATCAACAGATGTCATCCCTACTTACTCAGAACTGTGCGCGTATTTCTAATAAAAAACAGCTGGTGAAAATGGTTGCAAAGGTGATAAGAGGGACAGGACTCTTGCTTTCCCCTCTGTATGAAAGCAGAGGGGAAAAAATAAAGCCATGGACATAACTATTCCTGCATGGCCTTCCTTCTCCGAATGTCTGTAAAGGCACTAAGAACTTGCAATCAGTATATTTTCAGTTGGGTGGATGGGGAAATGGGATGGAGATGGAAAGATCAAATGTGGCTTGTACTGCTGTCAATGGAGGGACCTAGAAAGGTTCCCCCGGATATCATCCCCACGGGTGTCATAGTGGCTATGTCTGCAAAGCTGGCATACGCCCCTTGGCACTTGAATCTCTGTAAGTGTGAAGTGGCCAGGCTAAGCTTTCAAAGGGAGAAAATTACTTCACTGAAGATTACAGTCCAGCCCTCCTCTGGAGCTGGGAGGTACTTACTTTGATTTGCATGCGATTCTAAGACAGCTTATTTTTTGGCAATGAGTGGTGTGAGGCCCAGACAGAGCCATTTTGATTATGGGGTGGGGCAAGCCAGAGAGTAAAGCAGCAGGCTTTTTTCCTTTCTTTTTTACCTTCCAAAGCTGTTGTGACACATACTGAAAAATAATTATCTGAGGACAAAATAAAAAGCAAAACCTCCCAACCAATAACCTTATACATAAAGGCTAAATGTAGAAAATCCAAGATAGGGGAGCCAGAATTAACTGGATATGTGTGATGATGATGATGATGATGATGACGGTGACGGTGATGATGATGGCATCTAGCATCTATTGGGTGCTTTCTATATGCACCCAATAGATGCTAGATGCCATCATCATCACCATCACTGTGCTAAAAGCTTCACATACATCACTTTATTTTGTTCACACAATTACTCTATGAGGTGGACACTATTTTTAACCTTATTTTTCAAATGAAGAAAATAACATAGAGAATAATTATGAAATCTCAGCAGGGTTGCATAGCCAGGAAATGGTGGAGCCAGATGCTGAACTTAATGTTGTTTTAGAACCTAGATTTTTTTTAAGCTGAGTTTTTAAGCTGAGTACTCAGAGTCTGTCTCTGTGCTAGATACTCAACATAAACTATCTCAGTTACCATTGTGAAGAACATAAGCCCCTTCTAGCAGATGAAGAAACCAAGACTCAAAAGAAACTTTGGTTCTTGCCTAAGATTGCCCACTATTAAGTAGCTGAGTTAGGATTTAAACTCAAGTCCAAATCCTGAGTTCTTCCCACACCACTATGCTATGTTCATTTACAGCTCAGCTATAAAGGGTGCTGGACAGAGCACTAAATATGGAACAGACCAAAGTCCCATGAAACAGTTTGGCTTGTAGGATTATCTCAAGCTGAACAGGTTCATAAAGATGAGGGTTTGATACATTGATCTGCAAATGGTGTAAGTCATCTTTGTTTTCTAGAAGAACTTCAATTTTAGGATGATGTTTGCTGTTATCCTGATGAATGGCTCTTGTCACCTCTAGTTCATTCATCAAATTTTTCAAGGCAAGGTTGAGCACATGAAATACAACTGAGGCATGGGCTAAAAATCCTCATGGGGAATCATCCCAAGGAGTCTGCCTATAGTCCCCAACCTTTCTTTTTCCTGAAGCATCGACTTTGCTTCCAATATACCCACTCCCAAAGTAGCTTTGCAAGACTAAATATTTAAGTGAATCTTAGGTGGTTTTGCATGGCATGATATATTATTATGTGCTATTGTACTGATGTAAAATTTGGCAACCTATACAGTGTGTTAGGTTCTTTAATCATAGTATCTGTTAAAATACACTTTCAAAGTACTATATTAGCTTTCAGTAACTGTCTAATTTATGTGTGGACTAAGACTAATTCTGAGGTAGCCTCAGAATCCACTTATGAGTGGTGAAAACTGTTTACCATTTTAATGGTGTTGACCATGCTGTACAGGGCTTAAAAATAGAGCTCTTTGGGAATGGCCTTGCAGTCCTGTGTGTTTATAGAAAACTAAGAAAGATTCTGAAAATTGAACACATTTGTCAAGAAGTGACCTTAGAAATCATGTCTGGGTGACAAGGTGTACTTCTGTCTCCTAAGAAGGTTCGCTTCATCAGCTCCTCTTTCTTTCGATCAAATCAGATGTATTGAAATTCAAGTGCCAAAAGCCACTTCTCGTAAATGTAAGTACACCTCTCTCAAAGTAGCTGCTGATAGAATCTGAAGTGATTTGGTGGCAATCCACATGCTGCAGCACAGGTGCAAACAGCACAGCCTCAGGAGTGAGTACTACACATCTCTGGGCTTTGAATTTCACATCAGAAAGGGTGCAGGGTGCAGGGTCCTTTCGGCTAGACGAAAAGGGCTGCGTCTGATCTTACATCTCGATCAATCTTATTTCAAGCACTGCTTGCTTTTGCTTTTTAGGCTAGTTTCTCTGTGTGTTTGATTGGTGACCTCTTTAGATCTGCAGAGTGTAGGCAAATGCAGTGACATTTTGCTTAGAAGATTAAAGCATATGGACCATGGCTCACTGAGAAATTATCAGGGTGGGAAGAAAGTGGCCATCTCAAAATGTTGATACTTTCAGAAACTAAATCCATGTTAAGTAGCATGGACCATGCCTCATTCTATCACCACCACCCACGCAGAATGTATTATTAATAAAATAATATGATCAGTCCCCACTTCTCACCCCTACCCCTACGTCCCAGGATGTGTCAAAGGTCATGCATCCATGAGAAAAAGCAAAGTAGAACATAGACACTAGGCAAAAGGACACGGTGTAGACACTGGTAATATAGCTCAGGCAGCGAGAGATAGTGCAAACATCAGGAATACAGTTCAGGGAAGGAGAGATGGTGCAAACATCAGCAATACAGCTCAGGCAAGGAGACATGGTGCAAGCATTGAGGATGTGACTTCAGAAGTAAAGAACAAGCAAAAGGGAAAGCAGATAGCTTAAGGGTAAAGGAGATAAAAAGGACAGATACCTACCCAGACCTGCGCTATCTAGCTACCGGCCTGTGGACTTATATTATCACCACTGGGCTCCCCACTGGGCTCACCAAATGGATCACTGTTGGATGAGGCCTGTGATCCATCAGGCTAGAACACAAGAAGATAATACTTTTTTTTTCTCTTTTTAACAATTGAAAATATAAGACAACTGGATATACTTTCATGCAGCACAATCAGTTATTGTAAAGGAGGGTAAAACTGCATTTAGAGGATCCTGCACCACAAATGTGGACTTGCAATAACAACTTAATAAAAAGGCAGTCTTTTTCAGCTGACTCATTTGAACACAAAAGAAAGCCCCTTTAGCAACCCCATGAGAACTTATGAGATTGAGCCAGCATTCTTTCCTAGGTAGGCTTCCTCATGCATTATCCATTTCAGTTACAGAGGTATTAATTTTAAGGAAAAAACACAAACAAATAGCAAACTGGTCACTTACAGCTTCTTGCTCTTCGCTTTTGCTGGGACTTTCGAAGCCCTCTTCGAAGATGTCATCTGTGGTAGGATCACTGGCATGGGATGCAGATGATTTGGATGGAGAGCTCTGTCTAGGGGCTGGGGTTGGAGCTACACAAAGACCACAGAAAAAGAGGAAATATCTTAAATGCCCGGCTGCAATCAATTTATCCCCCCAAAAACTCAGGAATCTGCTTATATTGAAGTCAGATCTTAGGATTCCTCTTCCTATCCCAGGTTGAATCAGCTGAAAATTTGAATTCTTCCTCTGTACATATTGATCTTTCCTTTCACACATCTGATTTTAGGAAGGAGCTTGTCCACACTGATAAGTAAAACAGTGGTTCTCAAAGGATGGTCCTTGGACCAGCAGCAGCAGTAGCATCTGGGGATTTGTTAGAAGTGAAATTCTCTGACCCTACCCCAGATCTACTGAATCAGAGACTCTGTGTTTAAACAACCTGCTACAGGTTATTCTGATGCACAATCAAGCTGAGAACTGCTGGGCTATGGTTTGCTTTCTTCCTTCTGTGTTTCATCAGAGGGCACATTTACTGAGTGCCTTTCATGTGTCAAACACTGTTAGAAATTTTACAGACAATATCTCTAATCCTCATAAAACCTCTTTGAGGTACAGGTTATCCTAATTTGACAGATGAGGAAAGTGAAGTTTGCTAATTTGCTCATGGCAACTGGTAGAACCAGGTTCTGAATCCCGGCACATGGTAGGTATTCAATAAACACATGTTGAATAAAGAGTAAGTATCTCAGTGATCTGGAAAAATGGATGTAGCTGATGGCAACTTCACAGCTGGTACTTGATTATATAAAAATAAAGGATATGCATTTGCTGGGCTGACCCACCCACATCTCCTCTCATTTGTTTTAGAGGTTTAGAACAAATATGGCATTTGATACCACTCTTCTTTTAATGATTTCTAATTTGTCATTGAAAAGACCAGCCACTGGCTAATACCCAAGTGAGGGGGTGTCATGGTTTGATTTAGAGGCTGAATTTTCCTAATGTTACAGAGCTTAGAAATCAGATAGTGAATAATTGTAAAACTTAGTGCATACTTTTTACTCTGTGAATCTATATTTAGAAAAATAATGCTATTTTCTCATTTATTATGCATAATGTCCCTGTTAGTTGGACACTCTGCTAGGCACTTCCCATACATTATACACTCTAATACAAATACCTGCAAGTTGTTATTTATAGGGATTTTTTTTCCCAGATGAAGAAATTGCAGCTCAGAGAGGTGAGGTGACGTGCTAAGAGTTAATACAGCTATGAAACAGCAGCACTGGCATTGACCAGAGATCTGTCTGACACTACCCAGTCCAACTGTGCTTTTCTGTTTCCATTGAGGTTCACTTTGGATCCAACCAATCTTCTACCCAAAAACATTCTTAAGGGGCTACTGATGGGTCGGAGGATATAAAGACTGGTTTTACTAATTTTATTCAAAATAAAACAGTAAGTTTTTGAAAAATTTTGCAATGAAATCTGTCTTGTTTCAGGAAAGGACTATGGAACAAACTATATTGAAAGTGGATTTAAAGCTGTATGCAAACACCCTGATGGGTTGTAGACGTTTAATAAATATTAGCTTAATTAGATCCTGAATTGTATTTGAAGTGGTTTATTGCTTACTAAAGATTCAAAATACAGGCTGAGCTGCCAGTTCTGGCAGGTATACTGCTCAGACTTACCCAAAGAAATCAATGGGAAGCATAAAAAGGAGTTTATTTATGCAAGTGTCTTAACCTTTAGAAGGTTTTATAGGATGCTTCTAACACTCCAAACAGTGGTTCTCAGTATGGGGTAATTTCATCCCTAGGGGACATTTGGCAATGCTTGGAGTCATTTTTGACTCTCAACACTAGAGGAAGGGGCTGTATGTTTCCCTAATAGAGTGATTAGAGGCCAGGGTTGCTGCTAAACATCCTACGTTGGGACAGCCTCTGCAACAAAGAATTATCTGGCCCAACATGTCAACAGTCCCGAGGTTGCTAGGACTGCTCTAAAGTACAACAGCAGCTAAGTGATCTCTGTGTTCTTTCACTCTCTTTACCCTTTCCCACATGCCTCCATGTGCCAGGCTCTAAGCTAGCATTATGAGAAGTGTAGGAATGATGGAGACAGTTCCTGTCCTCAAAGAACGAAACTCTCCTCTTCAGTTGGCACCCAAGTCCACTGAAAGAGAGAAGTTTGTTTTTAAAAAGATACTTGCTTATTTATGCAGGGCTGTTATTTACCATTTCATTTTGTATTCATTATTCCTCATTGAAACCCTGTGAGTCTGCATAGAGATGCCGTCACTATGTAGATCATATGGCCTGAGTGCAAGTGGGTTGTTTATACACATTGAGGCTATTTGTTTTTAGAATAGCATTCCGAACCTGGCTGAAATGACACAATCTAATTGTATTAACATTAGGTTTTTTTTTTTTTTTTTGGACAGTTCACAGTATTGGCCATGCAGTGATCCGTATCACCTGTGACAGTAATGAAACCACCAAACTCACTGTAGTATGAGCCTTTTCTCTCGTCTTATCAAGTGTCAAGGCACATGCTTGAGTCACCAGAACACCTTCCTGAATTGTGTCATGCTCAAGTGTATCTGGATTATGATTTGGCTGCACGGTCACTGTTTTCCAGATGTTTGCAGAAGAAATGTGAGCTGGAGAGACTCATTGAAAGCTGGAACTAGATGGATGCACACTGCTCATCCCAGCCAATTCACTTATTTTACTGATGAGAAAACCGAGTCTCAGAGAAGTCACACACAAAGGCACAGCTTGTGGTGGAGGAGTCAACACCAGAACCCTGTCCAGGACTGCACAAAATCACTTAACATGTGCTAATAATGAAGATAAAAGATACCTCAAATTCTGGGAAGTCTATAATGTTGGAGAATATATACCACTAAATCCTTTTAATAACCTGTCGCTAACACAGATGGGGAAACCGAGGCTCACAGAAATAAAGTGACTTGCCCAAGGCACAAAACTGGTCACCAATAAATCTGATCTCCAGGTTCCCAGTCCAGAACTTTCTTCTGCACCATCTTTTTTGTTCTCTTTAACTACCAGAAGCTTTGAGCCAAAATGAGGCTTCAACTATAAAGGCTATTTAAGACCTTATGGCTGCTGTATCTGCCCTAAGTTTTCCCTTGATCTTAATTTTATATTCTAATGTTTAAAACTTGTTCCCAAAATATTTTAAGTTTGCATTCATTTTTATTTCAATGAGCCACACCAAAATCTGTGTGTCATAATCTGGCTATACATAAATAAATGAACAAATGAATGAGCAAACTAACAACATCTTAAGAAGCAGAGTAACATGGTGGAAAAAGACTAGGCTTACATTCAATTCAATACCACTTTGTCTACTGTCTTCGTCTTTGAGCCTCACTTTCAGTATCTGTCAAACAGATCTAACAAAACTTGTCATTAAGCATTATTATGAGTCTAAAAATAAACATGGAACATATGAAGGTTTGTATGTTATCATTGGTACCTCCTTTGGTGGCTCTTAGTAGTAGCAGTAGTATTAATACAAACAAAGAAACCTGATTAATGCAAGTGAGATGAGTTCTTTCACCCCAGAAACCCTGCCTCCAGACATGAGTTACGGCTCTCATTGGGTTTTGTGTCTTAAGTGAGGGGCACTCACGTGAGTTGGTCGATGGTGTGGTAGAAGTCACAGGGGTCAAATTCAACTGGGAGATGTCAAAGTCATCACAGTCGTCTGTATCCTGTGCCACCCCGACTTTGTTGAAGTAACTGGAGAAGGCCTCTGAGGTACAGGTGAGGGAGGGCTGGTCGGGTTTGCGGGAGGGCACGGGCGGAGGCTGGGCCATCTGGAAATCCTTAAATGTTTCTTTTCCCATTTTCTGCCTGGGCTTGTCGGTCTGTGGACTTGACCTGGTGGAGTCACTCGTGCCTGGGACGGTGGCGAGGGGGGTGAGGGGACCTTGGAACATGGCAGCTGGCAAAGGCATAACAGTTTGTGTCGGCATGAAGGCGGCTGGCGGAAACTGCCCGGCCACAGTTGGCCAGGGTTGCTGAGTGGCAGGAAAGAGACCTGGCTGGCCCCATGCGATGGGCTGAGTCCCCGGCATCACCTGAGCAACTGGTGGCTGGGCACCCATGACCATCTGCTGTTGGACGAGGGGCTGCTGGCCCCAGAAGGACGGGAGGACAGCGCCCATTGCAACATAACCTGGGAGAATGAAAAAGGAGAGTCAGGTGTCCTGGGAAAGAAGGATGCATGGACTCAGGTAATTGACAGAAATGTATCGTGCACCAACCAAGTGCCAGACTGTGTGCCTGGGACTGGGGATGCCAAGACAAACAAGACAAAAGTCCTTGCTCTCACGGAGCCTCTATCCTAGAGAAGCAGTCAGGGAAAGCCTCTCTGAGGAGATGATCTGTAAGCAAAAACTAAAATGCTAATAATCACATTTCCATAGTTGTTAAAGGTTTCCAAAATCTCATAGCCTCAGAAGCTGTGTGTCTCAGGGAAAAAGCAGAAGGATGGAAGGCAGGCCAGCCTGGGTTTTCGCCTTGCCTCCCCTTCCTGCTGCACTTAGGACCCTCTTAATTGGATAAGTTCTCTAAGAGTCTTATCTCTCTGTTGTAAAACCTGATTATAATACCTTCCTTCGCAGTGTGCAAAGTGAGTAAGAATCTGAATGTTGGAGTTTTAGAGACCTAGGCTAAAATTCAAACTGCCACTTCTTATCTATGTAATTTGGGGAGCAGTTCTTATCCTCTCTAAGGCTCCAAGACATTTGTAAAATGGATATAAACACCTTCTATCTTATTTGTGGATTTGAAGATTGAGAGTATATATTTAACGTGTGGAGAATTGTACCTGACACAGGATCGACATTCAGTAAACGTTAGCTACTAGTATGGTTTGGATCACACAGAGCCTAGAAAGTTATACTACGTTGCTTGATACACAACAGATATGTAATAAATGGTAGCTAGAGATATTATGTATGATTTCTGTATTATTATTATTCCAGTTTCAGAGAATAATAAAATAGGGCCAGATGTGCTGGCTTATGCTTGTAAACCAAACACTTTGGGAGATCCAGGTGGAAGGACTGCTTGAGGCTCGGAGTTTGAGACCAGCCTTGGCAACACAGCAAGACCTCGTCTCTACCAAAAATTTTTAAATGTAGCCAGGAATGGTGGCACATGCTCATAGTCCCATAGTCCCAGCACTCAGGAGGCTGAGGCAGAAGGATCACTTGAGCCCAAAAGTTTGAGGCAGCACGGAGCTATGATCACACCACTGCACTCCAGCCTGGTAATAGAGTGAGACACTTGTCTCAAAAAAGGAAAAAAAATGAAGGTTATTTTTCACTCGGGGCACCTCATACATCAGTATAGGTTAGACGTTGCCAGACTCCACAGATTGTACTCAGATGTATTACCATGATAACGGTTCACTGCATTATTCTTTTTAGGCGAGGCATACACATTTTAACAGGAGCGCAAGTGACACTTGTTACAATAATAATAGTAACATAATAGTAACAGCAACAAGCTCCACTTATTAAATGCCTACATCATGCCAGGTACACTAGTAGGTGTTTTATGTCTTCACAAAATCCCGGCAGGGTAGGTATTATTATTTCCATTTCGGGGATAAGGAAATTGGTGCTCAAGGAAAAGCAACTTGCTTAAGGTCATTCAAGTTGCATGAGGTAGGAGCAGGATCAAACTGAGGTTGTCTGTTACCTGAAAGCCAGGATTCCTTCCTTTGTGCCACACACCGCCTCACCCAGATGGCCAAGACCAATTTCTGATCTTTGAAGTTAATAGAACTTACCTACCATTTGATTGTCTTAGCATATTGCACGCCTGTAGGAAACTCCCATGTGCTTCCAGGAGTCCCTACCCTTCTCAGGGGGCACAGAAGCCACCTGTATGTGCAATTAAGCCTGAGAAGCAAGTTCTCAGTCTGGGCAGAGCAGAGAACAGAGAAGCCAGCTTTGCCTGGCCTCTCAAAACAAGCCTTTCCATGGCATCAGTAAGAATGTGCAGATGCAGTGTAGTGAGACCAGGGAAAAAAGAGGAATGGATGCAGAGTATCCTAGCAACTTCCAAAGGGACAATTGGTAGGTGTTATGGCATTGATCACATCATGAGTCATCTCACTTACTCTTGTGAACCCAGAGAGATCAAACGCAGGGTGCCTCACTCCATGCTCCAGTCACCTTCAGCTGACAGATACAGGCTAGAGCCAACATTCAAGGCCTGATCATTTTCTTTGCAAGGTGCCCATTCCTTCTCATGCCATGATTCCCTAAGAGAAGGCTCCAGAGAGGCACCAAAAGGACACTTAGACTTCTCGCTCATATCTGGTAGTGTTAAGTACTTTTGTGTAATGTGACAAGGATGGCAACAAACAAAATGGAGACTGTCTTGTAAGACCACTTTGTCCAACTGCACTGAAATAAGAGGGGTGAAGAGGCACTGGAGCTGAAATTTCAAAAGTGAAGCTTGCTTAGCTTGCCTAGTCCATGGCATAATAATGCAGTGACTTGAATCTACCAACAGATGAAGCATCCTGCAATGCTGTCTTGTTTTCTGATTTTCTTTGATATAGCCCAGTGGTTCTCAATGGGAGTGCTACTGCCCCCTAGGGGTGGTTAGGAAATTTGTGGGGTGTGTTTTGGTTGTCCTAAGGGGAGGGGGTGGCAATACTGGGATTTTGGAGGCCCAAGCATTGACAGTAGACATCCTATTAGGTGTGAGACCAATGCGTACAATGAAGCATTATTCCACATCCCACTTATGATCATTTGCACCTAGAATCGACTTTGAATTACCTGGAAATTCAGTCATCTTTGGGCTTGACTTTAATGCATTTACTTTTCCAGGAATTCAACAGTTGTGCACATGAGGGAAGACTGTACCCTTTGGTTTGGAGCACTGTCAAGAGGTGTTCGCTATTCTGGAAATGGCAGTCCCCAAGAGAAACCCTTCTCATGGCTGTATAGCCGCATGACACTCCTGTGTCAGCCTGGACTCACAGCTGTGGCTTTCAATAGTGATTCAACTTACAGGTGTATACATCTGATGGTTTGTTATGTCTTCTAATGTTCTCATGCCTGAGTATTTCCTTATTTAAATACATATATTTATATTACAAATTATCTTTCTTTTCTTTCTGCCGTATATTACAGTTAGAGAATTATATTCATTTTGAAAAATTGTGTAGCTAGGCTATATTATCTATGAAATTCATTTCAAGTATGAAAGGAGGTATTGCAAACATTTGTAATAAGAAGGGGTTGCTGGGTCTGCAGGTAGAACTACCCATGGATTCAATCACCCAAGACCTGATGCCCATTTTGGTGAGTGAGTGGATGTTTTCACTCCCTTGCCATCAGCCTATTTTTGAATTTCCTTTTATTGCACCCTCCTTGCTGCCATGAAGGCTGTTTTAAATTGTAAATATGGTACTTCATTGTCTTGAGTATAAGACTCAGATGTCTTAGGTTGGCTATGGGCCCTTGGGAGTCAGCCCATTTCACCTCTTCCTCACTATCTTCAATTCATATCCTCATTGCACCTTGCCCTCCAGCAGCTGCAAACAAAACCCAACACACCATCTCTTGTCTCTGCTGGCCCATCTCCCTGGAAAGCCATCTCCCTGCTTTGGTGCGTGTCTAACCCTGATTTGCTCTTGGAGACTCTGTTTGCTATCACCTCTGCTGGAAGTCTTCTTGCTCCTGTCAGCTCCTCTGGTCCTTCTCCGGGCTTCCACAATCCCCTGTGCTCACCTCTATCATGACACTTGTCACACTGCATTGGAATTGCCTGGTTATTCTGTCTTCCCTGATGAGACTAGACACCACCTGCTGGCAGGAATCCTTTATCCTCTCTCTCCACTCTGCCTAGCATGGTTTGGGACTGGAGAAAGGTCCTACACAGAGGTGATTGAGTCCCAGTCAATATGTTCACTGCATTATTCCTGTGTATAATTAAACCCACAATCTGTAAGTGCTGTGATTGCTGATGATTCTACTGTCGGTGGCAGGATTTTTTCCCCTCCCATCTTTTTTTTTTCTACAAGGAACTAACAGATGGGCTGTGCACACTTTTCTGGAGACAGCTATTAGCATGTCTCTCTGGCTTCATGCCATCTGCTCCAGATCAAAGTACAATATTCAAAAGGAAAAAGGTAGCATAGGGTAATTGAGTATCATGTTTAGGAGCTTGCAGATTCCACTCACTTTTCCTAGGGGGTCCCTGCAGCCGGTCTCTCCTCGGCCTGTGAGTTAAGGCTCTCTGGCCACATGGTTTTCTGCATGAGTGAAGGGATATGTCAGCAGTAGGACAGTGGTGGCACTGGACACAGGGGGCCACTTAGTGGCTGCAGTGGCAGCCACTTAGCAGCTTGTTAACTGTTTACTATTAATGTCCAATAGTGGAGAGAAGAGGTGCCCAGGAGCATCTGTTTATACCATGAAGTTCAGATCAATCATAAATCTCCTTGCTGTGAAGTGAAAGGGAATGCCTGCCTTGCTGCCTTACAGTTAGATTTTTTTAAAGTGTTGAAAATTGTAATTTATAGCCAGATGCTGACACCTGGGGATAGCCCCATTATTTGAAAGAAAAAAAAAAAGGGAGACTGAAATATAAGAAAAGCACTGAAACCTAAAGAACTCCTCCAACATTAATACAGAACTTGCATGATGTCTCTTATCTACATTATCTCATTTGATGGATTCATTCATTCAAAAATATCTCTACTAGGTGCCAATCACTGCTTTAGTCTCTGAAGACATAACAAAGAACAAAACAGTTGCCAAAAAAAAAAAATTCTCACCCTGTGGAGCTTACATTTTTGTGAAGTTCATTCTTTCCACAGGCCTCTGGGGTAAGTGTGATTGCTATCTCTTTAATTTGTACAGGAGGAATTGCTACTCCATGAGGGAAAGACTTGATACAGCTACACACTGTATGAGTAACAGATCCAAGGCTCCCGAAGAACCATGTAGCAAATATCTGTTGAGTGCTTACACATGTAAGCACAGTCAGGAACTGTTGTACATATTCTACAACTTGTATTTACTCACGCAATCCTTAGAAAAACTCTATGACATAGAAGTATGGTAATCCCCATCTTACCCATAAGTTCCCTGAGGCTCAGAAGATATTTATCTGAGTATGATGCAGCTGGCCAGTGGCAGAGCCTGTATTCATACATATTGCATCCTCCATGTCACCCATTCTCCTTCTGTCTGCCATGAGCAGTCAAGAGGCTGAAGACCTAAACTTTATTACAGGCATTAATTTCCAGGAAAAGGAAAATATATAGGTAGAACAGGACATACATTCCTCTACTGTAGAAATCAGAATAATCATAATAATACTGCATATTCTACACCAAATATCGATGATGTGCCAGCATTTTTCGGTGTGTAGTGATACAGCTTCTGCAGCAGCAGTTAATGTAGTGATCCATTTAATTCTCACGATAGTGTTGCAAAGTAAGTATTATTTTACAACCAGTTATAAAGATGAAGAAACTCTGACTCTGACAGGTCAAGTAATTTGCCCAGGAGTCTAAAGCTTAGAAATAAAGGGCTGAATCAGGATTCAAACCTGGCCCATCAGATTCAAAAGTCCCCAGTGGCCAGACCTTCCACTGTATATCACATACTCGAGTTCACTCCCCTGTCTCGTTGTCACTGGCTGGACAATTACGAACAGGGAGATTGGGATTCAATAGCTGCAGAAATTTTTATGGCCCGTTAAGGGAGGAATAGAGCACACAGTTTAACACCAACTGAAGCCAGTTCTGTTATCTTAAGTAGAGTCAGGAAGCAAAAACATGCTAATTGAAATTAATTTTAAACTTGCGTTCTAAAAGTTGAAGTCTTGGAGGTAATCTATGAAAATTTTAGCAGCCAAAGAAAGGAAACCTAGATATGTGGAAGTGGCTTGTCCATAGCTTCCAATGTGGCTGGTTAAGCAGCAAGACTAAAACCCAGGTCTTCCAAGTCCCTAATCTGGTACAGGTTTGGGAGAGGCCCCGGAGTAGTGCTGTGACTGTGCTGTGACCGGTGATATGGCTTGGCTGTGTTTCCACCCAGATCTCACCTTGAATTCTAATAATCCCCACGTGTCTCCTCCAGGTGGAGATAACTGAATCATGGGGGTGGTTTCCTCCATACTGTTCTCACGGTCGTGAGTAAGTGTCATGAGATCTGATGGTTTTATAGAGGGAAGTTCCCCTGCACACAATCCCCCTTGCTTGCCACCATGTAAGACATTTCTTTGCTCTTCCTTTGTCTTCCACCATGATTGTCAGGCATGTGAAACTGAGTCCATTAAACCTCTTTCCTTTGCAAATTGCCTAGTCTCAGGTATGTCTTTATTAGCGCGTGAGAATGGACTAATATAACCAGGCAGGTCCTCAGGGTGTTTTTAATCAAATGTTAGGGGTGGAAGAGATATAAAATTGCATCTAGTCCCATCTTCTCATTTATAGAGAAGGGAATGGAGACTCAGGGTCCAAGTCATTCCTCTGCCTGGAGTACTCTGGACTCTGATGTCTACTTGAGATTTTCCTGCCCCTACTAATCCTCTCACACTTCGCCTAGGCAAGAGCCCCTAGTAACCACAGTGGCTCCACTGACACCTGCCCTCTGCCTGTACTCAAAAGGCCCATACTCTGCTCTGCATTTTATTTGTCCCTATCACTTCTCATTTTTAAACATATTGTACAAGTTACTTATTTTTATGTTATTTCCTGTTTACCCAGTAGAAAATAAGCCCTTTGTCTGTTGTGTTGACTCACACATCCTAACCACCTACAACAGAACCCGGCACATAGAGGGCACCTGGTGAGCATTTTTGAAATAAACATGCCTGCAAATTAGTAAGTTTTGGGCCTAAAGTTCCCATCATCTGTCCCAGCATACCCTTTACAGATAAGACAATGAGCACAGAGCATGGGCATTCTGAACATAAGACTCAAGCATAGAAGGGTGGTGCATTTCTCCCCAAAACTCTTTCTCTTATTTAAAATGGCATGTGCTATTATACTAGTCCCATGGATATTTTATTATCTATTTTAGGTAAGGAAAACTAGTAATCATCACCATCGCCTTTTAAAGATTAGATTGGGAAACTTCACAATTGAATACATTTCTAGGCAACCTGCAGTCTAAACTGTAAGTTAGATCCAAGGGTTACGAACCTCTATTGCTTCTAAAAGTTCATAATGATCCCTTAGCTCATGAGTAATAACTGTAGCTATTTTAGAACAGGGTATGCATTTTTAATTTACTTTGAATAAAAGCACAGTTTATATTTGGTGGCAAGAATTTGCTTCTAACAGTATGTAATTAAAAGTAATTATAGAAAAAATGCATGAAGATTTGTATTCTAAAATATTCAAACAACTCTATTTGCCATTTATAAGAATAAAGGCAAGAAAGATAAAGCCACAGATTTCAAATATGTAGTTAAAGAAAACCCTTTAAGGTCCCATGTATATTAAAAAGAGAACTAAACCACCTTTGGCTATTTCCAAGTCCAGTGGCCTGGCCACATGGAATGCCTCATGCCATGGAAACAAGGTAAGATTGTTGGGCTCCATCCATTTGTAACTTGCCTGCAACACTACTACTATACATATTTTTAACCTGCTGTTAAGGCAGTAAATACATTTAAAGACTATTTGAAAAACAGAACACATACTTTCTAACTCACCAAGAGTCTCATCATTCTCCCAACTCACAGTTAGCAGTTTGCTCTTGTCCCATAGGGTGCTCCCCACTTTGTCTGGGGACACTCCCCTTCCTTGAGTCAGCACCAAGTAAGGCAGATCCCTTCTATCCATCAGGTCTCAAGAGGTCTATGGAAAGCTGACTCCGTGTCCTCCCCTGCTTATTGCTTTCTCTCCAGGCTGAGGTAGAAGAGTGGAAATGGACCTGGGCTAATTGCATAGCTGTATGTACACCACACTCCCAAAAGCTGTACACTTGAGTACCAGAATCTTGAACTCTCTGGGTGAAAGACATTAGTGAATTCCAGGCCAGTAACATCCCAGAGCTCTGGACCCCACCACCATCTTCCCCTCTAAATGGTAGCTTCTCAGTCATCATTTGGCGGCTAGCTCTATAATCTCTTTCTCTCTCTTGCTGAGTGAAGGCCGAAGGAAGGGAAGCTGGTGGAAGAGGGCTTACCTGAGGGTACAGCAGCAGTGCCGAAAGGTACAGAACCAAACACATCTGCACTCGCTGGAAGGGTCTGAGATGAAGATGGGGTAAAGGCATCACCTGGAGTTGCAGGAGTCTGCCAGACAGAGAGAGGCAGAGGACACATGAGACCTGGCTTAGCAGTCATCAAGGCTGGGAGGTAGCAGATGCAGGAATTAAGGGGCAGGGGGAGGGGGGTCGCAGTTCAAACCACTTACGTAGTTACATACACTTTATCTATAAAATGGGAAATGATACATCCAGAGCAACTCTGAGGATTAAGTGAGATAATGTATTAAGTTATTTTACATTACTTAAATTTTTAGCATCATGCATAGGCATATAGTAGGTGCTTGGCAAATAATGGCCAGTATCCTAATGATTTAGCTTGAGCCTTTACTCCCTGGTGGGTGTTTAAGGCCATCAAATTTTCCATAATATTTGGCATTCACCCTTCAGAGGTGGCCGGTGCAAATTCAAATACACCCACTCAAGACCTACTGTGTGCCCAGCTCAGGGGTTGCAATTTAATACATGGTTAATGAACAGTTGCTGACTAAATCAACAAATAAAATGTAGCGACCCTACCTTGTATCTTGGTGCCCCCCCCCCCGCCCCACCAACCCCCTGGATTTTGTCTGAATCTTCATTTGCAAAAAGAAATAAATATTGTGAAGAAGACAACAAGAAACAATGCTTGCACCACTGAAAATTCTACAGGGCCCAGTCCATGCTAGAATTCCAGAAAGGTCTCAACTGGGGGCAAGATGGGGGATACAGAAATGAAAACATCAGTACTCATAATTGTTTATTGCGTCCACACCCATTTACAGCAGGCTTTTGCCTACAGAGTATAAATCTGTTTGATGTTGTAATATTCTTTTTTTTCCCCCTTGGAATAGGCTGGGGCAAGCAATTAATCCTGAAATCATGGCAATTAGACAAGGCCATTTTTAGACTAGCAGCTTGCGGGACGAATGGCATTGTTCTGAGGATTATTAAATACCCATTTGGACTGCACTTGGGTTCAGGGCCAGAAACACAGCCATGAGCTGCTGTGTTAAGCACTTTTAAACACAGTCAGTGCTGTTCTTTTTTTTCCCCCTTTGTGACCTTGGGTGAGTCACATGTCCTCTCTGGGACTCAATTTGCTCATCTGTATAATGAAGGGGATAAGGTTAGAAGATCTCTTCAGCCCTTTCTAGTTGCATAGTACTGCAGTTCTGACCCCAAGTTCCCAGGATGAAGTTGTTAGCCGAGGATAAAGGGGAAAATGAGAATAGTTAGAGCCGTCCAGCTTCTTTGGGGACAGAGGCTGTGGTACCCTCCCTCAAGGCTGCCTTGGACACCAGGTGTTGGCAGCAGGGCAGCTGTGCCTAGATTCCCTGGCAGCAGCAGTGGGCAGCAGTGTCTTGTGCCATCTGTCCTCAGTGGTGAGGTTACAGCCTCTTCTCTGTGAGGCGCATCATGCCAATGAACCATAGCACCATCCCTCGGTTTGCACAACTGCGCAGTGCCCAGAGGAGCTGTCCCCTCCCGGCAGCTTCAGCTGGTGCAGCTGCGGCTGACTGCTCTCTGCCCTCCTCCGGGAATGGGCAGGGGAGGGGCTGGAGGGGCCATCTCTGCTCTTTTCTTTGCAGTGGCTGCAGGGTTGCTTTTGAATGCATCAGCACTGGGATTCTATTTTGCTTTGGTTTTAATTAATTCTGTTTTCTTCTTTTCATTTTCAAATTAGGGCTCCATGCAATCTCTGTCCTTTTGCAAGCATTGACTGAGATACCCTGGCTGAAGCTGTGTCTGGGACTCCAGAGCTTCTTGAGAAGCTCAGTGAGGCCCAGGTCATCGTCTGCAAAGCTGAAAGGCAGGCTGGAAGGGAGGGAAGAAACAAAAAGGAGGGAGAGAGGAAAGAAAGAGGGAAAGGAGAAAGGGATGGGCAGAACCAGGTGTGGGGAGAAGGTCCTTCCTTTACTGGGCTGACCACCTACACTGGTCTGGGCTTGGGGCAGGTGCTGATAAATGCCTCATCATATGTATTGTCCCGAGCTTCCTGCCTGCATTCCCAACCAGACTGTGTGCTCTTTGCAGTCAGGAACCACATCTCCTTTGGGCCTCTCTTCTCAGACCCCAGGCAGAATAGCAAGAACCCAGGCAAATCCTATCATTGCTGAATGCATGGTCTTGTTTATTTCTCAAAACAGAGGCTTATCTCATACTTCCCCTTTTTAAATAGCCACACAAATTAAGTGTTAGAATGACTAGTTAGTTTGCCCAAGTCACACAGCTTGAAAGAGTCAACACTGAAATCCACCAGTAGGTGTCTTTTACTCAAAGTCCATATTCTGGCCACTGAGAGGACATGAAAAGAAAGGAAAGGGGTGTGGGGTTCAGAGAGCAATGGATACTTACGGGGGGAGAGGTTATATCAGGGGGTGTGGACATGTCCCCAAAAAGTTCTAATTGGGTCACAGCCTGTAAAGACAAAAAGGTAATCATGTAACTACAAAGAAAGCTGGTGCTGCTGGGCCCTGCACATAGTGTTTTATAGGGATAAACATTTCTGGTTTTCATCATTTCTAGATAAACCATAATCCTGGTGGGTCATTACTGTACTTCACGATCCCAAAGGCAACATCTTGAATGCAGCCAGAATCAATTCTTGCTTCCTTGCATCTGGCTATTTATCCAGGCTTGGCCAAGACTGCCCATTAATCACCTCCCATAAGCAGTAATGACATCACTTCATACTTATTTACCATCAAATGGCAGCAATGGCTCTCTTTCCTAGGAGACAATGTGGGGAGGCAATCCTATCACACTGCGTTTTCTCTCATGAGCATGTCCACACATACAAGATGCCCTCCATGTGAAAGTAAGACATGACTCCATGGTCACATCAGGAAGGGCTCCCAGTAGCATTCACAGCATTCACCCTGAGAGGTAGGAATCATCATCCCCATTTTTACAAATAGATAAACTAAGTCTCAGAGACGTGGCATCGAGGTCACGCAGGCCAGGATTTAAATTCTCTGAATATAGAGAATGCAGTCAAATGGCATTCTCTGAAAGAGTCTGTCTGTAGATAAAATACATGGGTGGAGGAAAAGAAAACATTTCATTTAATACTAGGAAGGGCATCAAAACCAGCCCGGTGTATACACCATTAATCACTCCTAGAAACTCCATCACTGCAGATCATCTATCTCGCCATCCATCATATGGGAGTGTCTGAACAAGGCCAGCCAGAGCAGCTAAAGAAACCCTTTAAGATACACTTAGAAATTAATCTGCATACACTGCCAGATTCACAGACTGTAGGGAGTCTATGGCCTGACTTAATTATGACAAGCATGTAATCACATGCTTTGTACAAACGTGTCCACTGAGGAAAAACCACTTTTTCCTCATCTTCAGATCTTAAGCGATAGCTTCAGACTGGGAGATCCTAAACATACCACTTAGTAGAAGAAATGGGGAGAGTCCTACTGCCCTGCCACACGGGGCTCCTGCATTCAAACTGCTCTAACCAGGTCATTGCTGGATCTCTAGGGTTCATCCACAGAAGGGAAGGTTTTTCCCTACTGGCAAGTGAGTAAGCTTTGGGCTCTGGGAAAGTTCCCACACTCCATGCCTGGGAGAGTAGAGTACTGATAAGATAAAGCACTTGAGAAAGGGGTCCCAGGTCGGGGAGGGCCCCAGATGGGGAAGAACAATGAATAATTGTTCTGAAGGACAGTTAATCACAAACCACCCAAGGGCACAACAACAACCTCATTTGCAGGTAGCCCCCTCCAGCACAATCCTATAAAACTTCTCTCCAGCCCCTGCCTCTTTGCAGACAGCCCCTTCTCTGCTGTGCTGCCCACGGCAATCTTGCAATGTATTTTCATACTTTCTCTAATAAATCTACCTTTCTTTACCTACACATGTCTTCATAAATTCCTTTACTGCCTGCACCACTGGCTTCAAATAGTAGCTGCCCCCAACAGGGGGTATATTTGGATTCTACTACTTTCAATATCTGCAGCCCCTCAGAGCTACAGTTCCTTCACCTGGGCAATGGAGATGATAATATCTCCTTTGCAGATGTATTGACAATATTAATAGAAGAACTTTCTTTGATGTTTGACTGAGCCTGGCTGGAAAAGCACAAAATTCTGCTTTTTGCTAAAAGGAGAGAAGCACTTGTTAACGCACTTTCAGCTCTGCCTTCTCTTTCATTTTTCCGATTGACTAATAGTGCCTGGCACACAGTAGGGCCCTATAAGGACTAATTTTCTTTCCAACTGCACAATATTTTTAAAAATAAATGTTCAACAACTGCTAGATGCTGGGCACTGTGCTATGTGCTGAGAATATAATGAGAAATGCCAACTGTCAGCCTGCAGGCAGTTTACAGACTGGTGGGGAGGACATCCAATTTGTAGATGCAGACAATCTCAAGTAATACAACAGAAATAGCAACAGGGGTCTCTATGGGGTGCTGTGGGAGTACCTAGAAGGAGACTGATCTGGTTTGGCTGTGTCCCGACCCAAATCTCAACTTGAATTGTGTCCCCCAGAATTCCCACATGTGTGGGAAGGACCTAGGGGGAGGTAACTGAATCATGGTGCTGGTCTTTCCCATGCTATTCTCGTGATAGTGAATAAGTTTTAAAAGATCTGATGGGTTTATTAGGGGGTTCTGCTTTTGCTTCTTCCTCATTTTCTCTTGCTGCTGCCACGTAAAAAGTGCCTTTTGCCTCCTGCCGTGATGCTGATGCCTCCCCAACCACGTGGAATTGCAAGTCCAATTAAACTTCTTTTTCTTCCCAGTCTTGAGTATGTCTTTATCAGCAGCATGCAAATGGACTAACACAGTAAAATTGGTACCAGTAGAGTGGGGCATTGCTGAAAAGATACCCAAAAATGTAGAAGTGACATTGGAACTGGGTAACAGGCAGAGGTTGGAATAGTTTGAAGAGCTCAGAAGAAGACAGATAAATGTGAGAAAATTTGGAACTCCCTAGAGACTTGTTGAAAATGCTGATAGTAATATGGATAATAAAATTCAGGCTGAGGTGGTCTCAGATGGAGATGAGGAACTTCTTGGGAACCAGAGCAAAGGTGACTCTTGTTATGTTTTAGCAAAGAGACTGGCAGCATTTTGCCCCTGCCCTAGAGATTTGTAGAACTTGGAACTTGAGAGATAATTTGGGGTATCTAGCAGAAAAATTTCTAAGCCGCAAAGCATTCAGTAGGTAACTTGAGTGCTGTTAAAGGCATTCAGATTCATAAGAGAAGCAGAGCATGAAAGTTTGGAAAATTTGCAGCCTATGTGATAGAAAAAAACAAAACAACACATTTTCTGGGGAGAAATTCAAGCCAGCTATAGAAATGTGCATAAGTAACAAGAAGCCTAATGTTAATTCCCATGACCACAGGGAAAATGTCTTAAGGCCGTGTCAGAGGCCTGGAGGCCCAGGAGGAAAAAGTGGTTTAGTGGGTTCGGCCCAGGGTCCTTGTGCTGTGTACAGCCTAGGGACTTACTGCCCTGTGTCCCAGCCACTATAGCTACAGATGAAAGGGGTCAATGTACAGCTCAGGCTGTAGCTTCAGAGGGGAGAAGCCCCAGGCCTTGGCAGCTTCCATGTGGTATTAAGCCTGAGGGTGAACAGAAGTCAACAACTGAAGTTTGGGAATGTCTACCTAGATTTCTGAAGATATTTGAAAATGTCTGGATGCCCAGGCAGACGTTTGCTGCAGGGGTGGGGCCCTCATGGAGAACCTTGGCTAGGGCAGTATGGAAGGATAATGTGAAGTCAGATACCCCACACAGAGTCCCTACTTGGACTTTTCTTAGTGTAGCTGTGAGAAGAGGGTCACCATCATCCAGATCCCAGAATGACAGCTATCCACTGACAGCTTGCATCATGAGCCTGGAAAAGCCATAGACACTCAATGCCAGCCCATGAAAGCAGCCAGGAGGGAGGCTGTACCCTGCAAAGCCAAAGGGGCAGAGCTGCCCACGACCATGGGAACCCACCTCTTGCATCAGCATGACCTGGGTGTGAGACCTGGGGTAAAAGGAGTTCATTTTGGAGCTTTAAAATTTGACTGCCCCACTGATTTTCAAACTTGCATGGGCCCTGTAACCCCTTTGTTTTGGCCAATTTCTCCCATTTGGAATGGCTGTAATTACACAATACCTGCACCCATTGTATCTAGAAAGTAACTAGCTTGCTTTTGATTTTACAGGCTCATAGGCAGAAGAGACTTGCCTTGTCTCAGATGAGACTTTGGACTGTGGACTTTTGGGTTAATGCTGAAATGAGTTAAGACTCTGGGGTACTGTTGGGAAGGCATGATTGTTTTGAAATGTGAGAACATGAGATTCGGAGGGGCCAGGGGCGGAATGATATGGTTTGGCTGTGTCCCCACCCAAATCTCAACTTGAATTGTGTCTCCCAGTATTCCCACATGTTGTGGGAGAGATCCAGGGGGAAGTAATTGAATCATGGAGGCTGGTCTTTCCCATGTTATTCTCGTGATAGTGAATAAGTCTCATGAGATCTGATGGGTTTATCAGTGGTTTCTGCTTTTGTATCTTCCACATTCTCTCTTGCCACCACTCAGTAAGAAGCGCCATTTGCCTCCCACCATGATTCTGAGACCTCCTCAGGTATGTGGAACTGTAAGTCCAATTAAACCTCTTTTTCTTACCAGTCTTGGGTGTGCTGTTATCAGCAGCATGAAAACAGACTAATACAGAGGCACAACTAGCTTTTGGCAAAGTTTAAGAAGGTTTTCTAAAGGAAATAGCCTGGATCTGAATCCTGACGGAGAGGATCCAGGTGACAAAAAAAAGGAGATTCTCCAGGCAGAGGAAACTGCTTTAAAAAGGCCAGAGGCCAGAAACAGAGTAGGTGGATGGGAATGGAAGCAGTTCAGTGTTACCAACATGAAGGTGGGAGAGAAGAGGGCATATGTGGTAGACAGGGACAAGGCTGTGGTGGGAATTTCATACATTTCACAGCCTTTTCCAAGATTCTTGGCTATCTTGTTTCTCTTTCATACAGTAACAGCCCAGCAGCTGATGGAATGGGGTGGCCAGCACACAGGTGCTCTCCCAAATCTTGCTGAACTTGAAATGCTCTTCATTGGTAAGCCTTCTTTGGCATGTTAGCAATATTTTATATTATTTGATGAAGATATGCTAGTCTTTTAGACCCTCTTCAAAATTCAGAGTAATAACTTTATTTAATCAATTCAAATGAAGCTTCTGGGCTTCCTTGAGACTAGAACTCTATGCTTTTAAAATGGCTCACAACTATTTTCAGTGTTAGGAAAATATTAAAATGAAGTTATTAATTAAGTCACACAATTTACATTTCAAATGTGCTGAACTCATGGCATACTCTGACTAACATCATAAATATACTTTATTGGCTAATTTTCTCCTTAAGCACAACTTTTAAAATAACCTTCATTCTCGAGACAGACTTTCCTTTTGCCAGATGATTTTCACTCAAGGATTAAACGAGAAAAACATGCAGCAGTGTAAAACATAGATTGTTATTTCATTCCATTGGTTTTCTGTTTAAATAGAACCTTGAGTTAATTAAATTTTATAGAAAAAGGGGATTCTTGGGCCATAAAATTAAAAATAATACTAATAACCATATGTGATTGGGAACCTGAAATAGTATCTATTTCCACAGACCTCCTCCCCATGTTAACCCCAGTCCTTTTATTTGTAAGCTAATAAACCATGTTCCATCTGATAATATTGCTCTAATGAATCATTTTAAAGGCCTCAAGAGAGTAAAACTAACAATTCACATTTGCAAAATGCTTTATAGTTTGCAATACACTTTCAAATACATTATCATCATGTCTGATACTCACTGAGCCCCGTAAAGTCAACAGCGTAGGCATCATTGTCATTATCTGTGTTGCACAGTTAAGCTAGCTGAGGCTGAGGTTAGGTGACTCACCTCTGATCAGTCAGCTAAAAGCAGCCAGAATGGACTTGACCCAGATGCCCACCAGCATCACTTTATTAAATCTTAGTTAGCCTTGCTAAATAGTGGAAGTCCAGCTCTACAACATTCTCTAACCAGAAATCTGGGCTCCTAGGAGTTATGACATGATGCACATCCATTTGAAGTCATTCAGAATGTCAGCTTGAGATGTCTACTTGCCAGAGAGAAAGGCCCTTCCATTACTGGTAAATGTCTCCTGGTAAAGAGAGATGTAGCTGGAGATGGGAGTTTTGCTCCTTTTTTCGCTCGCAGGGCATTTTCCAGGGGCAAGAAGAGTGTTATTGGAAGGTGCATAGGACAGTGAAGGAAAAGTAGCTTTGATGTTTAAGGAGGTAGTCCCCCAGTATTTCCATCAAGCCTGTTCTCTCCGGAATCATTCTCTGATATGAACAAGGGATGGATTTTCAGTAATATCTGGTTCAAGATTAATACACTGGTACTTCCAACTAGATCATTAAAACCGGACTCCTAGGTCTTTCCTAGAGAGAAATTCTGAAAGCATCATTGATGGAGGCTGAGATGTCATGGGCTGACACCCAAAACACCTTCTCACAGACCCATTCTCTATGTTTTGGCAAAAGGAATTCTGTGACCTTTCAGTGGGCAGACATGGGAGTCCCTATCATGCATCAGTTACCAAGAGCAAAGGCTACAGAGATAAGGCACATTCCCATTCCTATTTCTATTGTCATAAGCAGGCTGCTTTGTGGAAAGACAGCTTATGGAAAGACAGACCCAGAGACACAATCAACTGAGGAGAGAAGCACAGGGGTTATAAAAGAAGAGGCCATCTTAGGGTCTTGCACGTGCTCCTCTTCCTGTCTAGAACACTCATTCTCCCACACATCCTTCAGGACACAAATTAGAAGGCTTTCTGTTTTGCTTTCTATAAAGAGGCTTCCTAAGTCAATTTTCACCTTATCCCATTGCCCACGATACTCCCAGATCAGCGGTTCTCAACCTTGGATGCACATTGAGCTCACCTGGGGAAAAAAATACTGGTGCCTGCTTCTCACCTCTAAAGATTCTGAATTAATTGGTTTGAGGTAAAGCCTAGTCACTGGAACTTGGAAAGCTCTCCGAATGATTCTAATTTGCTGCCAAGGTTTAGGATTTTTGTCCTAGAGGTTTCCCAATACTGTATTTACAAGTGGTAACATTCATTGGATATCAATCAATTTGAACAGACATTGGCTGCAACTAATATATTTTATACTAGGATACACCTGAATAGCAGCTTCGTCTGTTTTTTATTACCAATGGTGTACTTGGGACATCTTGTTGATGTATCTGAATTCCTACTACATTGTGTTATACTACATATATTACACTACACTAGGCTAGGTGAGGCTCTACTGTCATTTGCATCCCAGGTAATGTTGCACTATGTTACACTGTGAGCTTCTTTAGGATACAGCCCCTTTTCTGCATCTCTAGCATCTATTAGGATGCCTGGGACATGTTAGAGGCTTGAAAAGTAGTGTTGGATGAAAATAAGGGGTGCTAGCCCTTCTCCAACACACACTCTTGTTCACACATGTATGTGCACACACACACACACAAACACACAGGTGTACATACACTCTCACTATTTGACCTCATGGCAGGGCCCATTAATAGTCTTCCTGGGGACATTTGAATAGGTACCTACTAGAGCAGAGCAGAGTAGCGAGTCTGCCATTTACGAAGCTAGATGAAGAGAACATGGAATGCATGAGAATGAGCAGAACAACCTCATTTAACAAAAACCTCAAAGCCTTACCTTTGTTGCCTCAAAAATCTCATCAAAGTCCATGGGCACGTTTCGGTTCTGTAACCACAAGGCACAACTGATGAGCATGAAATGAATGATGAGATAATGACATGAAACAGTTAACCAGAGAAGGCTCTAATTCTTACTGGGGTGGCTGCAGCAAACCGTTCTTCAAAATCCTCAAATGAACAGCCGTTCTGAAAGTGGAAGGGATGATGAATGAGGATGAAGTGAATGACACACAAATGACATGGATTTATGAGTTTAATGATGACAGTATCTATGGTTCACACTTCCATGGTCTCAGTAGGCAGAAGCTGTCTCCCTGTCTGTGAAAATCTTGGAATATGTTTCTAACACAAGCAGATAATAAAGCATGGGTCTGATTAGGAAATATAGAAATGGTAAATTGGTAAGTTTAAAGTCCATCCTTCGGCAATTACAGACATCACCCTGTAGTTAACAGACATCAGCAGTGGTTATAGATAAGAGCATGGTGTTTACACTCAAGATTTTTCCTTTAAAAGAACAAAAGGTCAGCTTGTGCTTTAGCCAAACTTTACTCTTTGGAGCGGTCTATGAACAGTTGGTTTTGTATGTGCTGTTATACATGTTGTCTTCTCTGCTTGAAATGCTCTTCCCCTCATCTCTGCAAGTTCAGTGCTCCCCAAATACCTCAAGCCCAGCGAAAAGCCACCTCCTCCATGAAGTGTTCCTTTACCTTTTGAACTGAAATCCTATTGAGTGACCTCAGCACATTATCTGTGCCTATTATACCATGAGCTCCCTTAAGCAGTTGGTAGAGGGTCTCCCCGGCAGCTGGTACAGGGTCTGGCTCATAGCAGTGCTCAAAAATACAGAAAAGAATGCATATTCTAGAAGTAGCTGGCAGTGGGCAAAATTTAATTGCTTTGTTAACTTTGTATTTTATTGTTGATATTATACATTATAGGTATGTGTAATATATCATGTACATGTATATATTAATGGCCATGTTCTAGTCTATATGGATAAGCTAATTATTCTTTGGATGGTTTCCAAATAGTAAAACATTAATATAAATCTGCTAATATGGACATTAAAATGAAGTTATTACACATGAATAGTTTTGAGGAGAGCTTTCTGGCAATGAAGGAGTGGGAAAATGATCACCCATAGCCTCATAATATTGCTGTTTGTCAGAATTTGCTTTCATCCTGTCTACAGGAAATGTGACTGTTTACTTCCCTCAGTCCCAGTTACAGAGAGCAGAGCAGAGCAGAACAGAGCAGAGCAGAGCAGAGTAGAAGAACCAATGTGCCCAGGCCCACCAAGGCAGGGCCTTCAGGTCAACCACCAACCACCTGTTTCCACCAGCCCCTGGCTCAACATGACTTAACTGTAGCTACACCGAGAGGAAAAGCCACCATATCAAATAACCACATACATTATTATTATTATTATTTAGCCAAAGGTGGGGAGAGGTGGTGAGACAATATTAGTCTAAGTGATCCTGTACTCTATGATGTGTCCTAAAAGGTTAAGGTTATGTCGCTACATCCTTTATAAATTCACACAATCCTAGCAATTTATGGCAGAGCCCCTACCAACTAGCTCTGGGTCATAACTTTTAATAAAAACGTTTTTTAGTGTCCAAAATCTCATTACATCTGTCCAATATAAAAAAGCAAATGGCTTCAGAGCATGATGGATGAATTAAATAAATTTGAAAAACAGTCTGTGGTAGAGGCTCATAAAAATCCCCACCATGTCCCATATAATGAAAATGTGGGAGGATAACCAGTGTCAGCATGAGCATGTTGTCACCTTCCTGGGACAGGAGAGGTGGCCTTTGGTGAGGTGTGGCTGAGGTGTGATGAGGCAATTTCTGTGAATTCAGGTGAAGCTTGGTCTGAGCAGGTAAGCAAATGCATCTTTTTGGAATCACACAGACATGGACCAGATCCTGGCCACGTCAGGCCATGGATGTGTGGGCCATGTAGCTCTAGACAAGTCTATCAGCCTCAGTTTTCTCATCTTTAAAGTGGAGTGGATAATGGCAACATCACTATAGGTTAATTGAGCAGTTTAACTGAGATGTGTGTGCAAAGTCTTGTTTGGTGTTTAGCACACAGTAGATGCCCAAGAAATCATAGCTATTATATCTTCTCTTCCTAGTTTTGGCTCATTACAGTAATGTACATGCACACTTTTTTTTTTTTTTTTGAGACAGGGTCTCACTCTGTCGCAGGCTGGAGTGCAGTGGTGCAATGTTGGCTCGCTGCAACTTTGCCTCCTGGGTTTAAGTGATTCTCCTGTCTCAGCCTCCTGAGTAGCTGGAATTACAGGTGCATACCACCATGCCTGGCTAATTTTTGTATTTTTAGTAGAGATGGGGTCTTGCCAGTTTGGCCAGGCTGGTCTCAAACTCCTGACCTCATGTGATCGATCCACCCACCTCAGCCTTCCTCAGCCACGAAGCCCAGACCCAATGCCTATAATTTTTAATGTTAGGAAGCTATTATTATATAATATTTGGAAATAGAGGAGAAAGAAATGAAAATCTTTCCAATGGCCTCTCTTTAGGAACTACCTCCACCAAAGAGCCCAATACTTCCTAGGCTTCTCATCCTTACTCCTGAACCTTCATTTCATTCTTGACTCCATTTTCTCTCTTTTGCCCTACTCTTGGCTATAGTCTTGCCTGATCATCTTCTTCCCAGCCATATTATTTTTTACCTTGTGGCTACCTGAATGTTCTGACTCTGGATCAGTCATTTCTCAGAGCTGCTTTCTTACAGCGACCTGTTTGGGGAAACCTTTGTAGACACCCAGTGCACTTCCTCCAGCCAGTGGGGAGATCCTTCCAGCTAATAAATACACTTTTTCCCAGGTAATTCTCATGAGCAGAAACTGATGATCTACTCCCTAGTCTCTTCAAACTGCTAAATCCTACTTTACTCACAATTAGCAATTGACTTTTAATTCATTTATATTAAAGTTGGTTTTTTTGGTTTGAGTATGTATTTTTCATACTATCATAGCACGTACACAGTTTGGTATTCTTTTAAAAACTCAACATGACATCAAATTTACTCGCAACTTAAGCTTCCAGTGAGGAAATGTCAAAGAAGATATTTCCCGTGTTGTTTCAATATGATTCTGGCTTGAATCTTCATGAAGAGATTGAAATAAAGTTCCACAGGGAGTTTATCTTCCTATAATCTTTTTTTCAGAACAGCGGGGACGCTATGACTCCATTACCAAGTAAGGCGACAAGGAAGACCAGATTCATGTTACTCTTACAGGAAAAATGGCAGTGGATGAGAAGGGACTTGGGATAAAAAAATCTTGCAAAGAAAGAAAACCTTTTTTATGGCTTCCAAATCAGAAACTTGCTGTGGTCCTCACTACATAATCCTTTGGGGCAATTGCTGATGCCAGAGCCACTTCATCAGAAATTTGGACTGTACTGGCCTAGAGGGGAGCCCTGGCATCAGTAGGTTTTAAAAGCTCCCCAGGTGATGCTAATGTGCAGCCAGATTTGCAAATCACCATGCTGGGGAATAAACTCTCAGCAGGAATAATTAGCAGAAGGAAAACTGAAGCTGCCTTGATTGATTATGCAATTGATTAATTAATTTCTTCAATGAACATTCACTGGGTGCCTTCCACATGCCATGTCCTGGTTAGGCACTGGCAATACCTAGATGAATAACACATGGTCCCTGTTTTCATAAGGTCAGAGCAGAGCTATGCTGTATGATCTTTGTAGCTTGGGGTGAATTGCTATGGGACAAGGACCACACAAGGCTTCTAGACTGAGAAGCTCAGAGCTCAGACCAAGGCTGAAGAAAAAAATAAATAAATAAAATTCAATTATCCATTTAGAAGGCTCAGAAGAAATGGATTAACTGAAGTGATTTGTAATTTCACTAAGGTGGGTACTATTAAGGACACCTACTGATTCCAGGCATCTAAATCTAAATGCATGTTACCTTTCTCTGATGAATGATTTAACAAGGAAGACACATGCTAATGAAGACTAATTCCTTCTGGGGCATCTAGGAGTTTATGCTCTTTATCACCTTTACCCAAGAGTAAACAACCACTTTCCCACTTCTTGGCAGAGAGATGGGAAAGCTCTGTTTGGCAATTGAAGAACAAAGGGAAGTGGCTTAGGCTGAACAATAGAAACTCAGATGTTAATAAATGATCTCTAGAGCAGCTCTGTCCAATAGAACTTTTTGGGATGATGTGAAATTCTATATCCGTGTGGTCCAATACAGCAGTCAGTAGATACCTGCGCACTTCAAATATGGCTAGCATGACTGATGAACTAAATTTTAAATTTTATTTTGTTTTATTTAATAGCCTCATATGGCTAATGGCTACAGTATTGGACAAGCATGACTCTTGATAAAATATATTAAAAAATAATCTTCCAATTGACTGGCTGCTTCCTAAATGCTAGATGTAGTCCTTCCTTATATATCTTTTTCTATTCTTTTAAAGAATATCCTTTATCTGTGTTGACTGGAGAATTTCTATGAGAGAATTGATTTGCTTGCTGTCTAGACATTACCATGAAATCAAATTCAGCATGCAAAAACAGCACACTTCTTTCAGCTGTAAGAGGTTTTTTCATTGCATGAGCTAAGTGAATGAAAGCCAGGTATTTGTGAGGTGTTTTTTTTTTTTTTTTTTTGAGACGGAGTTTCACTCTTGTTACCAGGTTGGAGTGCAATGGCGTGATCTCGGCTCACCATAACCTCCGCCTCCTGGGTTCAGGCAATTCTCCTGCCTCAGCCTCCTGAGTAGCTGGGATTACAGGCACGAACCACCATGCCAGCTAATTTTTTTGTATTTTTTAGGAGAGATGGGGTTTCACCATGTTAATCAGGATGGTCTTGATCTCTTGACCTCGTGATCCACCCGCCTCGGCCTCCCAAAGTCCTGGGATTACAGGTGTGAGCCACTGCGCCCGGCCCTGTGAGGCTTTTTTTTTTAGAAGAAAGTTAAGATTCATAATTCAAATGAAAATCCATGAAGCTTCATTAGAACTGAAACAAAATGAAATCCCATTTAATGCCAAAATGTGCCAGGCCTACTGAGATTTGGAGATTGGTGGTCTCGCTGGACTTAATGCCTTAATAGAGAAACTGGTGCTGCTTTGAGGTTTTATCTTTATAATGAGTGAGAAGTTTCCTCTAATTACTCCAATTTGGGTCTCACTTTAGCAGCTAATAGTCCTTTTTTTCACAGCTTCCAATTCAGGAGGCTCCCAAAGGTTGTCCAGAAGGTTGGAGGATAAAGGAAAAGATTTACATCTTGCAATAAGTCCTCACACATATAATATATATCCATAAATCCTTGGATGACAAAATATTCACATCTGGCTTCTTACAAATTAAGCTAGTCCTTAAAATGTTCTTTCTTAATATGCAAGGGGAAACTCTTCATGGGGAATGTTGGTGCAAGGATTTTGCTGGAATCTCATTGAAACATCGCAAAAAAGGCAGAACCCAGTAGACAAAGCTCAGGGTGCTGAGCTGACCTGAACAGCCTCATGTATGGCTAAAGCCTCTCCCTCTGGATTCTTGGCCTTCCCAACTTTCATCAACTAATTTGCTTGCAAATGAAAACACTGAGTACTTTTAAAGGGAGAAATGTGATGGTTTTAGGAGAGGCAGAGCGAGGGAATGAAAAGAGAGACGTGGAGAACAGTAGTTTTCAGTTCAAACTGCTGCTCCGTCACTGGCATTTACTTGAATAAAGTTGATCATTTGAGCCTCAGTTTTCCCCTCTGCAAAACAGGGATAATGCTTACAATGTGGGCTTGCAGAGAGGAAGCAGTGAGAAGATTGATGTATGTGAAAATAGCACAGCAACTGGCAGAGTAAAATCTCAACAGGTGTCAGTTCCCTTTTGAAAATTACAGAAAGGGAAGGAAGGGAGAAAAGAAGAAACAGTCATATAATGATTTGCTTGGTAGGTGAGGGTAGGAAGGTGCCAGGTCATGGCAAAAATTTGTGACATACTGGTCCAGGGAAGGGAGGAAGTCCCCTGGAGAAGAGGGTGAAGATGCAGTGTGGTCTTCACAGAGCAGATGCTCAGTCAAAGCAGCTCCTGCTCTTGGACCTTCCCCCTGTTTTTAACACTAGCAAGGCTGTACTATTCTAGGAGTCTGCCTCAACATTCCACTGCCCCACCCTTTCTCTTTCCTATCTATCCCTTATACCTATTTTAGAATTCAGATAGTAACTCCATGTTTTGATGCCCAGATTTTCTAAAAGCCATCCAATATTTTCTTGAAAATATACATGAGGATGGGGTTGGTGGCATGATTTGCAGATGGAAGATGATTATGCAATAAGATACTAATAGTTAAGTCTGACCTTAGCAACAGTGATAAAGGAAAGGAGATACCAATTGTGATGCATGAGAAATGACACTTCTCGTGTTTAGGGGAGATTATGGTAGTTATAGAGATGCCTGTGATAATTGGTCATTCATTCACTCACATCTATTTATTAAATATATATGATTTACTGAGCATCTGTAAACAAATTCTCCTATCACATGAAGGAGATATAAAACAAGAAATTATCAAAAAGTTGGTGTTATCAGAGAGATAATTCACATAAAACCTTTAGTATATAGGGCCTGGCTCAGAGTACTGATATGATTTGTGCTAGTGGTTACTAGTATTATTGTCCTCATTATTAAATACATGGCACCCAACCCCGGGGTTGGGGAAGCTGGGGGCAGCATACATTTTGAGCTGGTGGCAGTAGCAGCAGTGGGAATTTGATGGTGGAAATGCTGTTGTCATGGGACAGAGGGCAGCCATCATAAAAACAGAGATGATGATACAGCTCTCTGTGCTGTATCATCATCATGATAGCCAACATGGGGCCAGGGATGGAAATTAGGCAGAAACATTGAAAATACCATCACAGCCACAGAGCTCTCTAGAAATACTGGGAATGACTATAATTTTCACACTCATAGAAGCTTCCTGGTTCTAATCCATGACTTCATCCCAAGATCTGACATTTGACAAGGAGGATTTTAGGATTCAATTCCCCCTTCCCTTGCCTTAGCTCCTTTGTCAGGGGAAGAATCAGGCTGCAAGATGGCTTTGCTACTTTAATGGCTTTTGACAGGACAAACAGATATGCATAGGTATAAATATACATAAAAAACCAGAAACCAAAGGGGGAACATTTCTAAAAGCTTGCAATTATTTGTTTTTAATGATCTCTTCCTTTCTCCTTTTTACTTTTAAAAAAACCTATTATTCTAGTTCCACATTAGCAAAAACTCAAGGATTTTTTAAAAACTCCTAACAAGATTTGGCATTGGTTCAGCACTTTGAAAAGGGAGTGAATTAGAATCACAGTAATGTGAAATTGGCTCCCATCAGCAGGATGACAGGATTCAACACACTTTTGGGGAGGAGGGCAGGGGAACTTCTCAAAGTCAGTCATCTTTCTTTGCTGCTGTGGCTCTCTTGGAGGGGTTACCACTATGGTACAGATGGCATCCAAACGGTAACAAGAAATATTGGAGGGAGCTGAAATCAAGCAAGAGTAGCAGAGGCTTGGGCTGAGCGCAGAGCAAATCAGAGGAAATCACAAATGGAGAGATGTCACAGCAAAGGAAAAAATAGCCAGGAGGGCTTTGCCTGCTGCTCTGACAGCCGTTCCGTGCAAAATGCTTTTTCTTTTCTTCTCCAGAGGAATGCATATTTTTACATACTTAGGAATTCATTTCCTCATTCACTTCTTCATTCTTGGATTTGTTTATCAAGACATTAATTTAATTAAGGAATAAACATTTCCCGAATGCCCATTATGAACCAGGCACTATGCCTATCCTGTGAGCACTTAGATGCTGTCCATCCTCTGAGTTGTAACAGTGAGGTTAGGAAAACTGGAGCATACTGATTCCATTCAGAGAGTAGAAGTGCCATGACAAGGGTATGAGGCTGAGCATTTTTATAGACCATGTACATGTTCATTGCAGCTAGACTGTTCACAGGACTAAAACCAACTCCATGTGAATAGCCAAAGCAAGAATTGTTTTTATGTGAATGGAACTGGACTCGAATACTATCCTTGAATTTTTCTTTGTTGTAACATTAGGGAAATATCCATCTCGTAAGACTTAGTTGAAGATAACCCAGGATACAATTTAAGGTAACAGTTGAGCATGTGCCTGACTAATGGTAAGATTTCCATTACTGTCTGCTTATTTGGATCCTCTATTAAGTCAACAATTCAATAAAGTATCCTTTAAGAATATGATGATTTTGTAGCACCTATTTGATGGCATTTTGGGCTGTTTGATAAACTGCAGAATTGCAGAATAGAATTAGAAGAGACTACAGAAATCTCTAACCCCACTCATCCCTGTATTTCTTTCAAATCAAGAAACAGAGACCTTCAATTTTATCAAAAACATGGTATTAGTGGCAGATTTGGGATAATACAGCAAGTTCCTGACTCCTGATCCAATTCCTTTTCACTCTACCATGGTTCCTTTCACAGTTGTATAGATCAAGAGGAGACCATCCTAAGTCAGAGCAGAGAAACCTGGCTCACGTTTTATAAGAAAGACACAGGCTCAAAGGAAACCTTGGCTTGCTCGTAGAGAAACTAGTTAGGGAAATGGCTACTTCCTAGAGCTCTGAAGATTGAATGAGGCAACATTCACAACTAGACGACTTGGAAGACAGCCTCAAGGTTTTAAGTCCAGAGGATATCTGAAAGAGTATTATCCTCAACTGTCTCTGATTGAATGTACAACCTGAAGATAATTTGTGTGTGTCTTAATTTCACAGGGCCTCTGACTAAGTCTCTAGGTATATTCTTTCCCTTCTCCGGCCTTGGCATAAGATATTTCCTCTGTCTGGTTCCTACTTCCATCTTTATTCATCAAGGAAACTATAGCATGTCCTTAGAGGACATGTTAGTTCTAGTCAGCTCTCCAAAGCCTTCCTCTATGACCCTCAGTATGGATTAGATGACTACCCTAGGCATCACGTGTCCAGTTACAATGATTCTTATCTTCCCTCTTCTCTACTATAGCCTATGGCTTTGTGGAGACTCTAGTTCCTCATATGGGAAACTGCCTTATTCATCTTTGAATTCTAGTACTTATCCTAGTGGTCAGCAGACAGAAAGAAATTATATTGAATTGATACATTTTAAAAATAAAAATGAATAAGTGCATAAACATTTATATAATACAATAGAAAACTGAAAAAAAGAAACTTGGCAATAGTATGACTTATTATATGGAGGGCATGGTATTCCATATGATGTTTTCAAATGCTCAGCATGTATGTGCATGCACGCACACACACACACACACGCACACACACACACACACACACACACTCACAGATATTTGGCATTTGTTATTAGGAACTCCAGAAAAAAGCTGTCACATCTACCCTCACATTTGGCCAAATGGGGCTTTACAATTAGGGTAAATTACTCCATTTCTAACTTCAAAGAAATACTAGGCAAAAGTTCTAGAAAAAGCTATAAGAACAGGGATATGCTACTAGTCCTTCTAATATCTGGATGGCATTTTCAGCTGACTTTTCAAGCTCCTCCCCAGTGAGACCCATCAGCGGTTCTAGTGCGTCAGTAATCTGAGATAGCTTTCATTACTGAAAGTCTCACCAATACCTGGTCAAGCACCCTTTTGATTTTCAGCAATTAGTGATCAACTAAATCCCATAATTTTCAGCCTCTCAAACGTAACATGTTCAAAGAACTTTTGAACTCCTCAAACCTGTTCTTTCCTTGTCCCAGTTTCTGTAAAGCTCACCACCAGCTCACACCCCGATGCTCAAGCCACAAACATACAAGTTACTTTAGATTCCTCTCTCTCCCACACTCTGACATGCAGGCATTCATGAAGAAAGGCCGATTCTATCCTGAACATGTCCCAAAGCTGTCTGCCTCTCGCCCTCTTCTCGGTGACATTCTCTTTTCCACTTTTGCCCACTTAAGTTCATCCCCCAAAGAGCGGTCAAAGTGGTCTTTAAAAAATACTAGATGAGGCCGGGCGCAGTGGCTCATGCCTGTAATCCCAGCACTTTGGGAGGCCAAGGTGGTCAGGTCACCCGAGATAAGGAGTTTGAGACCAGCCTGACTAACACGGTGAAATCCAGTCTCTACTAAAAATAGAAAAAGTAGCCAGGCATGGTGGTGCATGCCTGTAGTCCCAGCTACTCTGGAGGCTGAGGCAGAAGAATTGCTTGAACCCAGGAGATAGAGGTTGCAGTGAGTCGAGATTGTACCACTGCATGTCAGCCTGGGCAACAGAACAAGACTCCTTCTCAGAAAAAAAAAAAAAAAAAAAAGAATCAGATGAGGTTTTTTATTGCACTCGGAATAAAATCCAATCTAACCACTGCCTACGAGACCATACATACTTGGGGTGCCACCCATTTCTGAACTTGCCTCCACCAATCCTTTCCCACTGTGTCTCCCTTCACGACGAGCCACTGGCTCATTCCTGCCTCAAGGCCTTTGCCTTTCTCTGTTCCCACCACACTCTTCACCTGGTTGGTTCCTCCTAACTCAGACTTGCACCAGGTGTTACCTCAAGGAAACCTTCTCTGACTGTACCTAATGCAGGAGCAGCCCCCGCTCTTGTTCCTTGCCTTGTCTGGTTTTGTTTCAAGCACTCACTGCTCTGTTTGTTTCCTTTTCTGATGGCAGCCTTTTCCTGAGAAAGGAAACCTGGGTGTGGGTGGGGACTCGGTTTGCCTTGTACCTGTGCCTAGCTCAGTGCTTGACACGCAGTGGACACTAGATCTTATTTGAAAAATGGGTGAAGGAATGAATGCTTGAACAGAGCAATGCTTAAGTGGCCAGAGACGGGTTCTAGAAGGCACCTTATAGTGTTGCAGAAACTATAAAATGATAACAAAAAAGACACTTCATGCATATATCACAGGGACAACGGAACTCTGTGTGTCATGCTGACATCTGTGCTCTAGCCTTGGGCTTCTTTTCCTACTTGGTCTCTGGTGCCGGACACCTTATCTCTGAGGACCTTGTAGCTTGGGAACAAAGGCATAGCTAAGGAGATCTTACCATAGATACCAAAAGCAGAACGTGTTTTTACCCACACATATGCTATATCTGTCCTGTGAAAAACCTTTTTCATTAAAAGTAGGCCACATCTCCTTAGTCAGGTCACAGGTGGTTGAGATCATTAGTTCTCATTTTGACAAATCCATAAGGAAGACAAAGGAAGTCCATTCTGGACTCAAGAGGAAGGAATGGGCCACATGGTAATATTAAGACCTCCGCTCTTGGCCAAGCAGAGGTCACTAAGGACAATAATAATTATAGCTAATGCTTGGATAAAACTTCCAGTGTGTGAACCAGACACTATTCTAAGTGCATTCATGTATTAACTGATTTATTTATCACAACAACTGTGAGGTGCTGTTACTTGCCTTGCTTCCAAGAGGAGGAAACCAAGGCCCAGAAGGTTTAATTAACTTGCCTAGGGTCACACAGCTAGTAAATGACCAAGCTAGAATTTTCACCTAAAGTAGGTTAGCTTTAAAGTATGTGCCCGTAACCATGATGTTATAGTGAGGACAACAAAAGGCATAAGACGACCTAGGTTTTAAGACTAGGGTGGGCGGCTAGGGTTCTGGAAGGAATGGCCATGGTGGGCAGTTCAGGAGCTTGTTCCATTCCAACCCAATCGTCTCTTGGAGAACCATGGCCAGATCATAGTACAAAGGCTATCCCTGTAACAATGGCAGGAGGAAGGAGGCTAGAACATCCCAGGCAACTGTGGAAACAACAGCATAGAAACTGCCGAAGAGACGAGGCTATAAGATTTTTAAAACAGAAGAAAGTGGGGTGGCGGCCAGGCGCAGTGGCTCACACCTGTAATCCCAGTGCTTTGGGAGGCCAAGGCAGGCAGATCACTTGAGGTCAGGAGTTTGAGACCAGCCTGGCCAACCTGGAGAAATCCCATCTCTACTAAAAACACAAAAATTAGCTGGGCATGGTGGCACACATCTGTAATCCCAGCAACTTGGGAGGCTAAGGCAGGAGAGTCATTTGAACCTGGGAGGTGGAAGGTGCAGTGAGCTGAGATTGTGCCACTGCATTTCAGCCTTGGTAGAGTGAGACTCCATCTCAAAAGACAGACGGACGGATGGACAGACGGAAGGAGGGAGGGAGGGAGGGAGGGAGGTAGGGAAGGAAGGAAGGAAGGAAGGAAGGAAGGAAGGAAGGAAGGAAGGAAGGAAGGAAGGAAGGAAGGAAGGAAGGAAGAAAGTGGGGTGGGGAAACTGGAGTATTGGGCTAACAGCATGTAATGGTGAATAAAAGGATAATACTAGAGATAAGGACAGCAAGCTGCTAACCTGCTGGGGAGTAACATAATGATATGCTGACGGAACTTCTGTGATAGGCAGGAAGATGGGAGGTGGAGAAGAGAGAAAGTGGTGTAAAAAGCGAGAGTGAATGTCATCTTAATAGGAGGCATTTCTTTCAGCATAAGTAGAGAAGCAAAGGATTTATCCTTCACAATCAGACTCTGTTTCTTTCTCCTTAGCATCTGAACCTCAATCTTCTTATCCATATAATGGTGAAAATAATAGTTGTCATCTTAATTAAACTAGGTAAATTTAGTAGACAATCTGAATCAGCTGGGGGAACTTTGTAAATCTCCCTTTATATATAAATAGATGCAAGCCTTACAAAAGCAGATCTATCAGATTGGGGCTAAGGAAGTTGTGTTTTTAAAAGTGTCACAAATGATTGTTAAGCAATGAAGTCTTCGGAATCCCTGAAGTAGATACAGCTTGCTAAGCACTAAGCACTCTCAATGCCCCCCTAGGAAGTGCTCAGCAAATGTTAGTTTCTCGCCTCCTTTCTGAGTCACTGCAGAAACAAGTTTTGTATCCTTTGGGTTGTGACTGTCACCAATATCTATTTTCTTATTGCCCATGATCATTTATTTAGCTCTTGCTCTGTTTTTAAAAACTAGACTTTGTTCATTATTCTTCCACATCCACTAATAATGGCAGTTAAGGAGAAAGAAAGAACCTCAACATGATGATTTATCCAGAAATGGTGAATTGCTGTACCAAGAGAGAATGAGTGCCAGCATCAATGGATATTTATGGGGAAACTGTATATTACAGCTCTGCTCGTTAGAGATGCTGTAGTTAAGGTTCTGTGAATGTTAATGATCTGTATGAGAGGAATAATGACAGACTCACAGCAGCAACAGCAGCAGTTAACAGATACCCCTGAATCACATTTTTTCACCATGTAACGGATCTTCAAGTAATCTGATTTATGTCTACCCAAGGAGCAAGCATGCATCAGGGAGCCTGCATCTTGGAGGGAGTACTATTTGTGGCTTCAGCACAGGTAGCATTATGGAGAAAGCATTTCAGGGACAAGAAGGATAGACGCTTCTTGCCTTCTGTTTGAAATTTCACATGTTCTGGTTTCAGAGGCAGTTTGGGCCAGCAGGAAGAGCAGTCACCAGCTTCGTGTAGGATGACCCTAAATCCCGGTTTGCCTAAGACAGCTGATATTTATGCCTATTGTCCTGACATAATTGTAAATAGCAAACACTTTTTCACTTTCAAGAGTGCCCCAGTTTGGATGATAAACTAGGTCACCCTAGTTTTAGGGTCAGAGATTGGAGGATTAGATTTTTAGTTATGCCTCTTCTTAGCTCTTCTAACTTATTTGGCTTCTCTGATCTTCAATATCCCTTATGACAGAGAAGAGACCAAATCCAAACAATAGGTTGGGAGAATCACAAAATGGCATATTAAGTGCCTAGCACAAAATTGGTGAAATTCTCAATATTTGGTAGTTACAATTGCTTGTTATCCCTGTCTGCTAAGGACTGGAGAATTTTGGTCCCTCTCAAAATTCATACGTTAAAGCCCTAACTTCCAATGTGATGGTATTTGGAGATGGAGCTTTTAGGAGGTAATTAGGACTAGATTAGGTTAAAAGGCTGGTGCTCTCATGATACAAATAGTGGCCTTATAAGAAGGGAAAGAGATCTCTCTTCCTCTCTGTTCCCACTCCCTCACTACCACATCCACACTCTGAGGAGGGGCCATATAAGGACACAGCGAGAAGTTGGAGGTCTACAATCCCAGGAGAGAGCTCTCACTAGGAATGGAGTCAGCCAGCACCTTGATCTTGGACTTCACAGGCTCCACAACTGTGAGAAAACTTTTCTGTTGTTTAAACCACCTGGTCTGGGATACTTTGTTATGGCAGCCCAAGTGGATCAAGACATGGCCCCGTAGATATGGTACAGTCCCCGCAGGTTCAACACCATCCCAGGCTCTCGAGTTACACTTGACCTTGTTGACACTATTGCTTGGGCATGGAGAACTGCAGGCCCTCCAGCCCCATGCTCTATATACCAGTCTTCCTTCCTCGAATAAACTAAAAGCATCCTCGTTGCTGGGTCAGGTATTGCTCATCCTCATATCTTTTAAAGCACTTGGTATAGTCCTTTGTCTATGTAATAGCTCACAATAATAACTATGACATTTATTAATTGAGCACTTACTACATGCCAGGTGCTGTTAGAAATACCTTATGTGCATTACTTTATTAAATCCTTAAAAGAACTCTATGAGGTAGTTACCACAGTCATTAACCTCATTTTACAGGTGAACACACTGAGGCACAAAGAAGTTTAAATAACCCAATCAAGGTCCACTGCTGGTAATTGAGGCATAAAAATTTCAAGCCCACATAGGCTGCAAAGATCATACTCTTAACTGTAATACCATGTTCCCTATCAATTAATCTACTCTATATCAAAGGCAATAATAATTACATGTCTTCTTATTTAATCCACATAATAACCTAGGAAGTGGCTCTTCCCATGTTGTTAACTGGCCACTAAAAATCCAAAAGATAAAGCACCTTGCCTGGAATCATACGGCTAAGAAGTATAGGTTCCATCTAACTTCAAATTTCATGTTCTTTCTATAGTTTTATAGCCTCCCAAAGAGTGGGCTCCCAATCTGTGTTTATGAATTACAGAAGAATGAAGTCTTAGATGGGAAATAACCTGAAAAACGTCCTTATCTGGGCTCTTCACTTCTCTTACTCATGTAATGAGTGGATTTCTTTGGACAGTGGTTTTCATACTACCCTCTCTGGACCCCATCCATTCTAGAACCTTGTATCTTTCAGAGTTAGTATGTGAGTTTGGACTTCAAAGTTAGTAGGTTTTGAGGCTTTAACCCAGTTTCAACTATATCTTCTCTTTCATCTGTTCATATAGTAGGATACCAGGCATGTTTCACTTGAATAATTTTGGAAAATGTTTGAAGGCTACTCTTCCAGGGGACCAGTGGCCTGCATTGTAGCAGAGAGACGGGATGATCACTGTTACCCAGACATGCTTTTTTTTTTTACAACACACAACTGAGCAAACACGACACCGGGCAAGTGCACATGCAACCACTTATCCCTTTCCCGATTTGCATTGGAAAGCAAGTTTCAGATTTAACAGTGAGTCATTTACAACTCTGCTTGAATCCACTAATGACAGCTCAGTTTTTCAACATTGGAAGAAAAAGAGCCAGATATCATTCAGAGTGATAATGTGACAACCCAAATGTGAGTCCTGGACTGAGAACAGAAAGGAAGATGAAAGGGATTAATGCTGTCTTTGGCTAGAACCTGAAGACAGCAGGTGGAAAGGCTGATGTACATACAGTCTTAGAAGTTAGAGACATAAAGCCCCATGTGTGTAAATGAAAAAGCCTACAGGGAGGAGATAGGGGACTTGGCCCCTGTCTCCTGGTTACCTGACCTTCCAAAGCATGTCACCTCAGAGGTAGCTCCGGCTCCATGTTTGTCTCAACCCAGTCATACACTCAAACTCATATAGCTCTTTCACCTGCAATGCCTGTCCCTAGGCTGCACCCACAGTGGCCTGCACATGCCTCCCCTTAACCTCTTGTCCATCAGACCCATTCTTGCCCTTCCTCTACTTTGTGCTGTAACACAGGAGCTGATTGCCATAAACTGTATTGCTTGGGCTCCCTTGCCAACACACTTCCACTTTGATTTGGTCAACAAGGAGGCAGTGGTTGGAATTTGGATAGTGGGTAAAAGGAAGAAGCAGTGAGTTCTCTCCCAGTTCCCTTCTGGCAGTATTTGTGGCAGTGGCTGTCTCCTGCATGGGCTTAGCTTCCATCAGGCAGCCCTTCTCTCTGTGCTCCTGGGTCCCACTGGGCAGCTCCCTCTGTGGTCCCAGTGCCTGTTGGTGGCTGCAGCTCTAGGGTCTGTTAACACTGCCTCCTTGGTCCTTCCATCCCTAAGGACAGTAGCCACTTCTGACTATTACTAATCTGGGTCGCCATGCTGTCCCTTTTTTTGTTTTTCTGCTCTTCCAACACCTTTGTAACTAGTTCCTCACATTAGATTTCTTCTATTAAGCCACCTGGCATGGGCTCTGTTTTTCTGACTCTATCCTGAATGGATACACTTAGATCATTCCATTAGCTTCTTAATGGTCTCCCCACCTGCCAAGCCACCTGCCACAGGCCACCAGAGGTACACTGAGAAATGTAACTCTGATATTATCATTCTACCACCTGAAAGCATCAGTGACTTCCTAACAGCTCCCAGTTTCTCAGCACCACATTTCAGACCCTTTGCTCACTGGGGGCTTCCCTTGGCATCCTCATCTCCTGCTCCCATGGAGGCACCCTGTGGTCCTGCCACCCCAGACTTAGTCATCAGTCCCTGCGACATGTCAGCCTCTCCTATATCTCCATGCCTTTAAACACTCAGTTTCTTCTTCCTGAATACTGTTTCACCCTTTCTCCAGAGACAAGCTCCCATTATCTTTTAAGATTCTATTCAAGCTGTATCCCCTGGGTGAAGACTTCATTTAAACTCCCTCAGGCGAAGGTTACTGCTCTCACGCTATGTTCTCATAGCATCTTGTACACAGTCTCTCACACCCTTGATCATATGAATCATAATTATTTTTATATGTCTATCTTCTTGAGACTATGACTGAATAGAATGCTGTCTGGTAGGTCACAGGCTTTTAGTAAATGTTTGCCCAATGGAGGAATAAATGAAAAAATAGAAATTGTAAGGGAACTCCAATAAAACAAGGGTTTTCTGGCAACTGGAGCTCTGGGATTACAAAAGTAATGAAGATCTGTCACTGTAGGTATGTGAGCTCAGGCCCAGTATTCAGCAATCTTTATCCACACCTATCAAAACTGTTCTTGAGGGATTCTTGCATTGGAGGAGAGGCAAAACCAAATAACCTCTTTTTAATGTTGTTATTAACACCAATACTCTAGAAATTCAAGATTCTATTTCAGGACAACGTTTGTAAGTATGGCTAAAAGAAAGCTCATCTAAGAAACATCAAAAAAGACAGCATTCTATTTCATTCGTGGGAATGTGCAGATTCAAATTCCCTTCCCTCACTTCACTACAACCTCCTCTTGTGTGACATCTATGTTAACTGCATTGCAATAATTATAATTTCTCTACAATGTGGTGCTTAATGAGGAAGTGAAACTGACAAACGTTCAGACAAGATTTAATCCAATTATCCAACATCTTGATCCAGATTTCAAACTAAAGGAAAAACCAACTGCTCAATTGTGAATGAAAATTTATTTGCCATAAAAGATGGGAGATGTGTGTGGGGGGGTGGGAGTAGGGAACAGTTGTCCGGAGAATTCTTGCAATTCTTCACATTAATGGATTGAAGCTTTCAACATGTGCAGCGGGGAAAATGAGTTAAATCTAAGGCAAGGAAAGTCAACCAAATACTGATTGTTAGGGGACAGGGTGTTTGCAGGATGAGATGCAGGGTGGCAAAATGAGAATATTTCTAAGCTTCAGAGGTGAGTGGCTTTCGTGAGATTTGTTGTCTGGGGTTCACAAACATCTCTTCAACATCCAGGATGAAGAAAACATTGTGCCAGGAAGAGTGAGGTTTCAGGGATAACTTAGACATGGGCAGGCCTACTTGGAACTCAGTCTAAAGGGGGAGAAAGATGTCCACAGCTAGCTGGGGTGTGCTGGGCCTCATAAGGCGCTCATTATAAAAACCCTAGAAACAGTGAGTAACAGAAGATGAACATGAGGTTGAGTATTAACTCCAGTTACGGTAAGGGTGAGGAGATGGAGGGCTGGACATTTCCTCTCATCATAAACGCAGTACGTTTTAGTAGAAATCGTTTAGGCATCTGACTCAGAACAACATAGGGTTCAAATTCTGGCTCTGCCACGTACTAGACTTTTGCGATTGCAGGTGAGGTTTATAACCTCTTTCAACACCAGGTTTTTTACATCTAAATCACATCTACCTGCTAGGGTTGTGATTACTGGGGAAAAAAAAAAAAGCTGAATCAAGAGCTGAAGCTGTACATGGCATACAGAAGATGCTCAATAAATTCTAGCTACTTTTTCTATAGCAAAACCAACCTTAGCTTCTTAGTATGTATGGTTAGTAGCTTGGCACTATACAATGAAGAAGGAAACTGAGTCAAAGGCTGGAATGTCATATCTGATCATCAGAACTTTTATCATTTCCTACCAGTGAGTCTCCTTTCCAGGGCACAATGGATAGTTCTGGTTTCAAGCTCTCAAGAAAGAAACTAAGGAGAAACAGATTTTCTAGGCACATACTGTGGGCCCAATGCTTGTTCAGTGAGGCGACTAGATTATAATAGTTTGCCTCACTGAACTATAATATTTGAAAAAGTTCTTTGCATCCAAAGCACTAAGTTTGGAAGGCAACACCATAACTTCTGTGCATTCCAGAGTGAGCTATTTTAAAGTAAAGTTATTAATGGTGAAGACAGGAAGGAGGCCTCTGGGGTATCTGACATGGTAGCTGAGATACTGGGAGCAAGATGTTGAGATAAATACTGGCCTACATAACGAATACGGTGACAAATGGAATGTGAGAGTAGATGAATAATTCTAAGGTCTCCTAGGGCAGTCCCCCTTACAATACAGGAATCTCTTATAGAACCATTGATTTATTGCTTGAATACTCTTGGGGCAGAGCGCTCACTACTTGGCGAAGCTGTCCTTTCCCCTGAAAATCAGCTCAGATTATCTGAAATGTTTTCTTATATTTAGCCCAGATGTTCCCTCTCTTGTTATACTACTGTGCTCTTCCCCTTACTTGTGAAACAGCCTGTAAAATAACTGGAGGCAAACAACACATACCATCCCTACGTCTTCTCTTCCTCAGGGTTTTATAAAAGCACCTTCCCATCTTCTTTGCAGAAACTGCTTTCACACATATTGCCTGTGAGTCTCACGGGACTCCGATATGTCAGTAGTGGATGGCCGCCATTCCCATTTTGCAGATGAGAAAAACGAACCTCAGAAAGTTGAAGTGATTAACAAAGATCACATCCAAAGTGAGGAAAGAATCTTGGGGTGGGGGGAATCTGATCATTCTTTCCAGTTTCAGAATCCATGTTTCATCCAAAGGGAAATGTTTAAAAAACAGACAGGGTCTTGCTCTGTCACCCAGGCTGTACTGCAATTGTGTGATCATAACTCACTGCAGCCTCAAACTCTTGGACTCAAGTGATCTTCCTGCCTCAGGCCTCCAAGTAGCTAGGACCACAGGTATGCACTACCATGCCTGGCTAATTGTATTTTTTTGTAGAGATAGGGTATTGCTATGTTGCCCAGGTTGGTCTTGAACTCCCGGCCTCAAGAGATCCTTCCACTTCACCTCCCAAAATGCTTAGATTATACACATGAGGCACTATGACTGGCTGTCATTAAAAGAAAATTAATGTCAAATCCAACTTACTGATTCAACAATCTCTGTCTTTCCTATTTACAACTATGCCAGCCATCTAAGAATCTCTCTCTCTCTCTCTCTCTTTTTTTTTTTTTTCGAGATGGAGTCTTGCTCTATCACCCAGGCTGGAGTGCAGTGGCATGACTGCGGCTCACTGAAACCTCTGCCTCCTGCATTGAAGTGATTCTCCTTCCTCAGACTCCTGAGTAGCTAGGACTACAGAGGTGCACCACCACACCAGCTAATTTTTGTAGAGACAGGGTTTCACCATGTTGGCCAGGCTGGTCTTGAACTCCCGACCTCAGGTGATCTGCCCACCTCAGCCTCCCAAAGTGTTGGGATTAAAGGCATGAGCCACCGTGCCTGGCCTAAGAAAGTCTTTTGAAGGCCAAAAATATTTCTGCTAGAATTCACTGATTGGTTATTACTGATAATTAGAAACTCTTTTACGCCTCATACAACTACATAAAAGCCTTTGAAACTAGAAAATTACAAGGTGAAGGATAAAAGATCTTTTTCAGCCAGAAGAATATTATGTGGGGAAATGAAGAGAGGGGAGAAGAAAAGTGCTAAGTATTTCTCAAATGAAAATGACATAAGTTGCACTAAGGTTTAGGTCTGTGTCATTGAAACAGTTGTCTGTGAAGGTTAAGTTCCACCGAGTTCAGTGCTATGGGGCATGATAGAGTCTGAAATAAGCACTTGAGTGGCCCTGTGAATGCAATGTTCTACTCGAAGACCCACTGTGGGACCTGAATCATGTTCAATGACTAACAGGGTGTAAAAAGCACTAAATAATGAATGCAGTAATGGGACGCTTAGCAGACACCTTCCTCTCCACTCAGGAATGTGCATCTTTAACAGTCACAAAAAAGCCAGGATATGTGCCTAAAGAATATGTCCAGCATTATCAGCTTGAAGAAACAAAGACTACATGTATTTCTCCCTCCTTGAGATGGAAGCTGGTGATAAGTCAATCAGCTCTGAACACTGCTAAGTAGAGGAAGTATGGACTCAGCAGTCAGAAAGACCTCGGTGATCTGCCCAGAAGGTACTTCGCTTCTTCTTTGCTTGTTCAAATCTTGCTCATTCTTCAAGGCTTTGCTCAAGTTATTCCCTCCTTTCTGAAACCTCCCTGTCTCTCCAGCCAGTTAGCATTTCCTCTCAGCAAGCATTTATGCTTGATGGATTTCAGAGACCTTGACATAAAAATGTACCTATGTGTTAACAGTCACAAGAGAAGTCAGCCCTTGTGCCAAGCCTTCAGCTTCCTTGACCAGAAAAGTAGATGGAATGTATATTTCTAGCAATGGGTAGGATTAATCCTTATATTGGCTCAGAATTCCTAGGAAAGGAGGCAGGAGAGAGACCTTGAGAACAAATCTGCTAGAAAGACAGAGACATCACAGGTCCAAATTAAAATACACAACCAAAAGCATCCAAACATACTATTTGAGAAAGAAGTCCAAGAAAGAGATGATAACCACAGCTGAGCATCCTGGATCAATATGCCAAGAAGGGTTGAAACTAGGGCAAGAATGAACGAATGAGAATAAGAAAAGTAAAGAGATGGAACCACTTTCCATCTGTACCTGTGCCCTAGCTCATCAAAACAAAACTTTGTACCCATCATTTGATGCACTGAGGTGAAGGACATAAATAAGAAAGAGTAAATTCTAACTTCTGCTGCCCCAAGACTCTGGAATGCTCTGGATCATCAAATTTTCCATGTTACTGATTTATCTCTATTGATGGAAGAATGATGATAAGCTGCTGACTGAGGCTCTAAGAGACTGAGGGATCCTGTTGGCTTTAAGTCCTATGAAAATTTATTCCTACATTTTTTTTTTTTTTGTCCCTGAGAGGATCCACAAGCAGTATCTCAAAGAGGTTGGAAATCTCAAGAAGAGTTACCTTAGAGACAATCTAGAAGTGAATTCTGTCCTCTAGGACCTTGCCAAGAAATAGGGGAAAGAAACTGAGTAACAGCCCACAGCAACTGAATTCTTATTGCACTGTGCTCATTCACATACTTTAGCTCATCTAGTCTTTACACAAAAACTCTAAGGCAGGCACTAACATTAATTCCATTTTACAGATGAGAACACTGAGACTTGGAGAGACTAACTTAAGTACTCAAATTCACAAAGCTAGAAAATGGTAAAGCTGAGAGTCAAATCCACGTTGTTCGATGCCAAAGCCCATATTTGGAACCATTAGAAAATACCCCTCCACGATAACCACAGTAAAATGTGTTAGAGGCCAGGTGTGATAGCTCATGTCTATAATCCCAGTGCTTTGGGAGACTAAGGTAAGAGGATTGCTTTAGGCTAGGAATTCAAGACCAGGGTGGGCAACATAGCGAGTCCTTATCTTAAAAAGAAAAAAAAAATTAGCCGGGTACGGTGGTGCATGACTGTAGTCCTAGCTACTGGGTGGGCTGAGGCAGGAAGATCACTTGAGCCTAGGAGTTCGAGGTTACAGTGAGCTATGACTGCAATGATGCAGTTCAGCTTGGGTGACAGCATAAGAGCCTGTCTCAAAAAAAAAAAAAAAAAGAAGAAACTGTGGTTAGAAATTCAGCAAAAGTGGCGTTGGGCACAGCGGGTCATGCCTATAATCCCAGTTACTTGGGAGGTTGAGGTGGGAGAATTGCTTGAACTCGAGAAGTGGAGGCCATAGTGAATCAAGATCATGCTATTGTACTCTAGCCTGAGCAACAGAATGAGACTCTGTCTCAAAGAAAAAAAAAAAAGAAGTTCAGCAGAAGTTTATTGAAAAAAGCAAGTTCACTAGAAATTCAAGGAAAGCTGAAGACAGAAAACAACATTTTAACTGGATCTTGAATGTTGAACCAGTAAAAGTTCAGCAAGGGCACTGGAGTGCAAGAGAAGGATGAACAGAGGTTTATGGTGAGAGGAAAGAGGGGCTCCTGAGGGTCTGAGGTCACTGAGGCTGTTCTGAGTGGAAAGATTCAAGGGATGAGGGGCATGGAATTGGGGGGCCAGTTACTAAACGGGCTGTCCTCTGGAATGATGAATCTCCCCAGATAATGGCCAAAAGTAGAGAAAGCAACAAAAAACAAAACAATAGGGTCAAAGAAGAAGTGTATGTCACATTTCAACAGTTGTCTGCCATAATTCAGCAGTGAATTATTCAGCAGTCTGCCATACACAGACTGTGGATAGTGCATAGGACGCCTCTTTTGCCTGTGTCCTTTATATATTATATCGTCATATGAAATTTTAATTCTTAAAAAGAAAGTCTGTAGCTAAATGTAGCTTGAGAAATGGACACGTAACTGCCATCTCTAATTGCATATTATCTAAGACAAGGCAGGGGATATAACTGATATGCTCTTAAAATCCGAAAGTGATGGTGGTTTTCAGACAAGCATCTGGCAAATTCACTGGGCTCAAATCCTTTCTCCAACCTTCTGTGACATGCAAATTGTTACAGGGGTTTTGGGGTAGAAGGACTGTATGGATTCTTAATTCTATCAGATTGTGTCCCTAATATTTTATCAGTTACAGGCCCCTCTTCAGAAAAATTAAAGAGTTTTAATGACTTTAAACATTTCCCACAGGGCCCCAGAAGGAAAAATCCAACCCTAGGAAAGATGAAAAAACTAAAAATCAAAAATAACCCTGACAAGGCAGCAAGATGTTTTGTTTGCCTGATGCTTAGTTCCTGGTGTAGGAGGGGAGTGAACGCAGGTGTGCCAATGTGTGGGTTTGTGTTTAGAAGGCCACCTTTTGCTTGGTGATCCAAGCTATGAAGAAAAAATAACGTATTTATGGAGGCTGCAGGTGGAAAAGGGCAAGAATGGTTAAACACATAGTGGAAGAAGGTCCAGGCAAGAGGGCTTCTTTGAGAACAAACACTGTCTTAGTTTGAACGGTGTCTTTGTCCCCAGAAGGAAAAAGAACTTAATAGACAACAGATTATAGGCATTCATTTGTTCATTCATTGCTCACACAATTATTCATTTGTCCATTTATTTTTATTCATTCATTTAGCACTTGAGCAGCTACTCTGTGCCGATGCTCACTGTAATCAGGACATGAATATGATATGATTCCTGTCCTCAATGGACTCGCAATGCAGGAGCTCGGGAGTAAAAGTGACCACTCCTGGTGACTAGTCCAGTGCAACAAACATTTAGTAAGTGTCTATTAATTGCTAATGCACGCTGGGTGACCACTGTTATTAATCCAGTTAAACGCTCGGAACTCAGTGAATTTGGTTTTCACATGAGCTGAGAAGGCCAAAGACAGAATAGAGCAGAGGACTCACTCAAGGTCACATAGCTGGTAATGGAGTCAGGATTCAAACCCCGCTATCTCTCTAGCTTAGGTTACTACCACAGTCGTCAATGGGAACTATAGTCCAGGCACTGTGCTAGGTGCTGAGATTACGAAGCTCCACAAAATGTGCTCTCTGCCAAGGCTTTTGAGGAACTCAAAGTCCAATGGCCCACATGAATATGTTAAGAAAAAAATGACAATCCTTTAGGATCATTGCAAAGAGACGTATTAGAGGTAGCCCAGAGAGACTGAATACTCTGTTTTGGGTAAGGAAGGTTTTCCAGAGAGGGTGTGTAATCCCCTAGAGCAGTTGCCAATCCCTGATTCAGTGAGAATTGTTTGCTAGAGCACTGACTGAAATAGCAACGTGCGGATATGTTTTCATGTTATCTAATTCATATCTTCTATGAAGGGTTTTGCATAAACGTCTCCTTTAATCCTCCAAATAAAGCAAAGGTAGCATTATTTTCTTTTTGTAGATAATAACATAGGGATCAGAGATGCAAAAGCTACTCAAGGACTCTCAGTAAATGACTGTGGTAAGAACTACACCCAGATCTCGTTCTGAAGACCAGGCCATTTTTTTTTGGCCTGATTGGTGATTTCCTCAAAAACAGCTCCAGGTGGAGTCTCTCACCTGGACTCTGTGCAGACCTAAACCTAAGATACGTAAACCTCTGTGCACACCTGGCTACCGAATACCAGGCCCTGGGCTTGCATCTGGTAATACAAGGACCCTAGGACATTCAAGGAAGTAATAGGGAAGAAGTACTATTAACAGAGGAATGATAGCACAACGGCAGGGGTGATTTGCTGTTGCTGTTCAGAGCAAAAGTCCAGAAAGTCCCCTAAACCTGAGAAAAATGAAACCAGGTGTAACCTAGAGTAACAGGCCACTGGGCAGTTTCCCTTCTTATGGGAAACTTGTGGAAGTCTCATGACTTTATGGAAGCTGCTTAACATACACTAATTGAGTTATCTCTCGTATTTCGTATTTGTCTTTCTAGCTAAGGAGGAAACAGTGAGAGGCAAGGATTTTCAGAGTACAGAGGTACTCTAGGAGTGTGCATTCATCAGAGAGGCAGGTCTACTAGGGGAAGCCCAGAGGGCAGATCCCAGAGGGATGTGTGGTATTTGGCATTACCTCTGGGAGGTGTAGGCAAGTGAGATCAACTTTCCAATACATATACTACTCTGTCCTCTAATTATGTTCAATCATCTTCTTTGGCAGATAAGAACACTGAGTCTCAGAGGCAAGGAAATTTATCAAAAGTCTCGTAGGTAGGAAGATAAGGAGCCCAGATTCCAGCAGACATCTGTCTCTATACAATAGCCTGATGTTTTACTTCCAACCTCTGAGGCTTTTGAAAATGTTGAAAATAGCTAATTGAAAAGTCATTATTACCTTCAGTCAGTTCTAGGACTCTGAGAGAACAGCAGGTTGGGAGCCACAGCATGCCACTCAGGCAGCCCAGATATTTTGCAAGCAAAATTTCAAGTGCATTTCCTTAATCATTATTTTGGAGTCATAAATACAGGCACTTTCTTAATCCTACCAGGTATTTTCATAAGTTCTTTACAGATAGAGTCATTCATATATTTACTAAATATTCCTAAAGTACCTGTGCACACCTGGCTCCCGAATACCAGGCCCTGGGCCTGCATCTGGTAATACAAGGACCCCAGAACATTTAAGGAACTAATAGGGAAGGAGTACTATTAACAGAGGAATGATAGCACAACGGCAGGGGTGATTTGCTGTTCCCGTTCATAGCAAAAGTCCAGAAAGTCCCCTTAAGAACACAAAGCTTGAAGTAAGGTTGGAATGCTGGGGGAAGGCTGCAGAGTGGGGACGGGGTTGGGGGGGGGAACCAGATGATTTCAGTAAGGCTGGAACAGAAGGAGGTAGATTAGACATATAGGCTGGAGAGGGGACCTTCAGGCAGTCTGCCTGTGTATCTCAGGCAAAGGAGCCTGGATTTTTTTTTTCCTGGAGCTATTAAGCATGGAGATGGTGTGGCCAGAAATGTTAATAAATTCAGAAAAACCAAGGCAGCAAATGGAGCATGTTTCTTTATGTATCTGAACCTGTTAGGGGCAAGTGTGGCAATTCAGGCACAAATTGAATTGTGGAGAATGGTGTCATGGGAACTGCACCAAATTGAAACATGAAGAGCAGGCCAATGTCTCAGTAACAAGGGGCCGGATGAGGTGCAGAGGCCTCAGGAGAAAAACTGCTTTTTCTCTGAGTAGCAAAACACAGAACAGGGTCCGTAGACTTGGGTTTTTGCAAAGGGGACTGCATCTGGATATGCTTTTTCATAAACACTAATGCACATAGGTTTCAGAAGCCATATTTAGGTGGGGGATGGTGGTTTCAAGATCCTAGAGGAGCGGGTTAGAGAAATGGACACTGATCAGAAAGAAGTTTCACTAAAAGAAAAGGCAGAAGAGGGTGGGCAAGGATGAGAATGGACCAGAAAGACTCCCAAACTGGAGAATACAGAATCTCAGCTTCGGAAGGGACATCCAGAGCTCTCCTGCCCATCTCCCTATGCAATGTGTGAATTACCCTGGTAATCTTTCTGATAAGTGGTCTGCAAGGCTCTGCTTGCATCGCTCCAGGGATGGTGAGCGCACTCTCTGAGGTACCAGCTGGTCTACCCCTAAGCAGCTCTGACTGTGGAAAGGTCAGCCTCACTTTGAGCTGGAATTGACTTTTTTTTTTTTTTTTTGAGACAGAGTCTCGCTCTGTTGCCCTGAGTGCAGTGGCATGATCTCGGCTCACTGCAACCTCCCCCTCCTGGGTTCAAATGATTCTCCTGCATCAGCCTCCTGAGTAGCTGGGATTACAGGCATAAGTCACCAGGCCCAGCTAATTTTTGTGCTTTTAGTAGAGACAGGGTTTCACCATGTTGGTCAGGCTGGTCTCGAGCTCCTGACCTCATGATCCACCCACCTCGACCTCCCAAAGGGCTGGGATTACAGGCATGGGCCACTGCGCCCAGCCTTGGAATTGACTTTATTATAGTGCCACCCACTGGTCTCAGTTCCAGGATTTGGCTGACACAGAACAATGTAATGCCTTTTCCATACAGCGACCTTTGGAGTCCCATCTCATATCTATGGATTCTTTTATCCACGCCAAACATTTCTGTGTTCTTCACCTGCTCCTCATGGGATGGAGTTTCACAACCCCTTGTTAATCTCATCATGAAACATGCAGGGGTGTCTTTATGTCTCTCACAGTGTGGGGTCGAGAACAGATTAACAGTGTTCCAGGTAGAACCGTTTTAGCCTCACAACAGCTCTGTCAGGTACAGTGCTGAAATTGTTGAAGGTCTACCTGACTTCAAAACACCTTTACTGTCCACACATTGTTGAGATGAATGAGGTCAATAGTGACTGAACACGCTAGTTCCTTGGCTGTGGGAAGGTCACATATGCCCCCTGCTCAAGAGCCATCACTGGCTCCCCAGAACTACCTGAATTATGTATAGAAGGTGCCTTCTGCGTGCCAGTTAGAGGTCTTAAATATGAGTTGTGGCACTTCGGTGGTTTGGAGCAATACCACAGAGCTGGGAATTTCTGGTTCTGTTCTTGATTCCCAGAAGTCCCTCCAGCACATGGGGTCCAGATACACTGGACCTTGGTGTCCTGAATGTGGTATGCTTCTTGGGTTCTCCACAAGCCCCCTGCACATGATCTTTTCCAAAATTTTCACCCATTGGCTGAATTTCTGTATACCCCAAAGCCCTGGCCAGCCCTTCTCCCACTGTCCCTTAGAAACTTCTCAATCACTTTCAAATTAGATGGGCAGCTCTCTTTCCACAACAAAAACACTATCCTCCACTTGACCATAAAACCATGGCTGGAGACTATTGCCCTAGAACACCTGTGACTTTGAGGCCCTTGGATAGAGTTCTTTGCATGATTCAACTCACTCCCACTCACGGGACCAGACCTTCATCGAGACTGGCACCCTTTCTTGAGCGCTACCATTTCTGCCTCATGTCTCCTTCCTCTAGCCCACTGAAGAGTCTCCAGCATGCAGATTACAGCAGAAACATGTGGGCCATGACACTCATTTCAGGAGAAGGGTTTCCTTCCACAGACTGCAGACAAAGCCTACTGTGAATCCAGGTTGCAGAAACTTGGCAGTAGAGAGGAGATGTACTTACACTTACAGGTTGACTTTTTGGCACATCATAAACACCTTCCTTCTTTTGGCTGGTGGGAACCTATGAAAAAAATAAATTTGGCACAGTCAAAACACTCTGGTACTCCAATTTCAAAGAACAAAGCAACCAGACTTCACCTGCAAGCTAGCTAAGGGCACCTGAGAATGACCCCTGGGACAAGCCCATGGGAACCTGCTCTGACTGTGAAAGTATCAGGCCAGGCTCACTCCCTTAGGGACGTCACATGGGGAGAAGGAGTGGGTATCATTTAACAAAGGTTTATATTATAGGTCATCTCTGCCATTGGGTTCCTTGCAGTATCAAAGACTAAAAACCTGCATAGACTTCGGAAGTCACATGGTGAAAACAAAATCCTCATTCCCTTAGACAAAAATGAGGCCCTGGGAGTGCTATGTTGTTCCTGAAGTGATTAGAAACAGTGTGTAGCTGAGCTTAAACTGTTCAATGCTGAGTCTGAGATCCAGGCTATTTTAAATATAGCAAATATCAAAATCCTAGCACAAAGCACAGCTTCTATTGGGATCATATACAAGCCATCTGATAAATATGGAAGGTTTTCATTGAAGAAAAGGGCCTATGAGTGGTATGGAAAGCGTGAGCCTAGTATGCAGAAGATCTTGAGGACTTTTAACATTAATCTGTATCTTCCTTCCTTCCCTTACTCATCCATCTGGTCTCACTGCTGTGAGCTAACTGTGATAGCCTGAGCAGGCCACTGAGCTCCTCCAAGCTTCGCTACTATCAGCTCTGCCTCCTACTCAGGTTATTCCGAGGATCGAGTGAGAAAATGGATATTAAATACACAACACTATTAGATACCATAATACTGTAATGTGTTAGAAGAATTACTGTAGTTACTGACACATTATAAAAATATATATGAACACATCTTATGATACTAACAATATGGATATGTTGAATACTTTTCAAATGAGTCAACCAAGAGTTTTTACTGAAAGATTCCAGATTGGAAGCACTCATTAGCTGTTCCTTTCCCAGCAACGGTCACAGCTTAGCTCACACCCTCATTGCAGGACCCAGCCAGCAGTGGTTTTATAATGGTCTGACAACATGCCTTTCTTTCCATCATACTGGGAGCTCTTTAAGAGCAGGCATAGTACCTAACACTCAGTAGGCGCTAAGTGAATATCTGCTGAGATATATGATAAACATATGATAGAGGAATGCGGGGAATAGTGAAGGAAAAGTATCTTTTAGGTTTGAAGTAGCTCACTACACCATTGTTCTATAAGAAGTAAGAATCTGAGCTTATTCCTTAGGTCCCTTTGACATTTTTCATCTTATTTAACTTAAAGTCTTTGCAATAACTCTAAGAAATTGTAATTATCATCTCTACTTAACAGGAGAAAGTGAGGCTCAGAGATGTTAGAGACTTTGCCCAAGTCTTCAAAGCTGGTAAGTGACAAGGTTCAAACGCGGCTCTTTCTGGCAGCCCAACAAGACATCTATTGTTAATAATGTGAGCTAACATGGACTGGGTGCTTCCTACGTGCCAGGTGCTGTTCTAAACACTTGTGTCTTACATTCTCATGCACTCCTCAAGACAAGTCTGCCAGGTAACTACTCAGCTGGCCTCATGTTGCAGAGGAGAAAAATGAGGCCTGGAGAAGGCCCTGCAGTCTGTGAATGGGGAGCCAAGAGTTTGAGCCCAGGGAGTTTGCCATTGGACTGCTACACTATTCAGACAGCTGTTTCAAGTAGGCCTTTCTTTAACATTACATCCCGCATTCCCAGAAGCTCATGTACACTCTTGCAGAAAACAGGACTGAGTGAGCATGGCTGTGTTGGTGGTACACTTCCAGAGTTGTTCTTGCAAGCTTCACTGTGCAAGTAGACAGCGAAGAATGTCATTTCTTTGCTCCTGATAACTGAGCTCCATCTAAAAGAAATCCTCTAAGAATGCCTACAGAGTCCTTGTTAATGAGGGCCAATAAATTACCAGCCCTCACTTTTGTTTTTACAAGCTCACCCTTTACTGAGCAAAATGAAGAACATTCTGTTGCCCGTAATTCACTGCTCACTATGGGCACTTAGCACAGTGGAACCGCAGCTGCCTCTCAATTATCCCTGAAAACGGAGAAGTGGTGGTGGAAAGCATAAACCCAAACTGTGCATAATTGAAAAAGCTTCTCTACTTGGCTCTCCCGTGGGTGAGATATCAATCTGCCTGTTTGTCCTTTAAGATTTATCTTAGCTGGGATACCTTCTTGGAGGGCTTGCCTGATTCTCTAGGCCTTGTTTGGAGACTTCCCCTGTACTCTTGTAACCTCTAGTGCATTCTTTTATTAAAAAGCAAAAGTTGCTAAGTATGTATTATGTGTTGTGCATCATGCTTTGCCCAGGACAATGATGGTGACATGACAGATACGGCCCCTAATTTAACAGAGCTTTTTGTGTAATTGGGTGAGGTGGAAAAGTAGTCAGTCTACTGAAATAGAGTATAAAGTGTGCTTTATCTCATCATGAGAGTTACTGCACTACAATGTAACTGTTCCAGCATCTATAAGCTTGCTGAGGACAGGTCGGACATTTTATTATCCTTGTATCCACAGCTGTAAATATTGGTGAAACAAAGAAATGCCTAATCGCCAAAATTTCAGCCCATGAGTGCTAAGGTACATGGTCCTGGCTCTCACCTCTGCCTAGCTGTTCCATTCTGTTTACACAGACGCCTTCAGTAACATAAAGTTACGGAGACATAAAGGATCAAAAGGAACCAGAAGATGATTCCAAATCCTGGGTCTGCCACAGACTACAACTCAGAGAGTCACTTTTCTCTCTGAACTTCAGTTGTCCAATCTGCCCATGGTGAGCATCTAAGGGGACTGTCCAAAAACTTCTGAGGGTGGGGCCATGCCATGGTCACCATCCCATCCCTGTGCCTGATGCATGTGAGTCTCCATGTGTCCAGTCATTCATTTTTTTCTATAAATAATGGTTTTTTGTATGAACAAGTAAATAGATGTTAAATTTCTCTTAGAACAGCACATTAAATACTATACACACAGAATACACTTTAACTTTTATTTGGCAACATGTTAATTAATAGTGTAGAGAGGGCCGGGTGTGGTGGCTCACGCCTGTAATCCCAACACTTTGGGAGGCCGAGGCAGGTGGATCACGAGGTCAAGAGATGGAGACCATCCTGGTCGACATGGTGAAACCCCGTCTCTACTAAAAATACAAAAAATTAGCTGGGCATAGTGGCGTGTGCCTGTAATCCCAGCTACTCAGGAGGCTGAGGCAGGAGAATTGCCTGAACCCAGGAGGCGGAGGTTGTGGTGAGCCGAGATCGCGCCATTGCACTCCAGCCTGGGTAACAAGAGGGAAAACTCCGTTTCAAAAAAAAAAAAAAACAGTGTAGAGAGGCAGTTACAGGCTCTGTTGGGTGACATTTCCTGGAGACTCATCATTTTAAAATAATGATAGTTGAACTACTGGATGGTGAACAGTGTTTGAATGAATGAACTTGGAAAATGCCAACGTGGAAAACTGAAATCTTGCTTATATCGGAAGCCTGTTAAGGTACTGAAGAACACTAGATTTAGAATCAGAGGTTCTGATCTTGTATTCAGCATCTAAATTGGGGGAACTTGATTTTCTTATGTTCATAGTGATAGCCATTGTAGCTGTTTTTCCTATGTCATCATTAATGGCAGGATCAAAATTAAGTGATGTGTAAAAATGTTTCGTATTGGGAGGCTGAAAACTTTAATACAGCTGATAACTTTTTCTGAGGCATGCGAAGCAAAAGACAATTATTATTATTAATATAGTTGGGAAAATGCAACTACTCGAAAAAAAGAAGTTACATTTACTCAAAAGCCTCTGCCTCCCTTTTGTTGGAGTTATAAATAGGAGAGTGAAGCAAGCGTGAGGATTTCTGCTAGGCTCTCCAACAACATGTGGTGAGCAAGTTATGTTCTATTTCACTTAAAACATGATCATAAGACACTTCAACAGCATCTGAAACTGACAACACTCAAGGAAGGCGGAGGAACTCACGTTTACACAGAACCTACTATGAACCAACTGCTCTCCTCCTCGTTTTATGTTTTCACATCACTTTTAGGAGCAGAGAATAAATTATCCCTATTTTATAGCCCAGGAAATTGAGATACAAAAATCATGTTCTCCACTCAAGGTCACAAAACAGTTAAAGGTCTCCAGGACTGTCTGCCTCACTCCAGAAAACAAGGAGATGCATAAAAGCTGAGACCACCAGATGGGCCAAGCTGAAGTATAACAAACACTGCAATTCAAGAGAAATAGCTATGGAACACTTACAAGCCCTTAAAAAAAAAAAAAAAAGAATGAGGTTCCTAATAGCAGCCCCTTAAAAGCCCAGCCTTATCTTCAGGCCCAAGAGCTTATCTCTTATTAAGTAAATTGAACCCCAGCAGAATGGCAAAGCAGGAGAAGAGAATGACCAGAGGCCTTTCCAATAGAAGGAGATAAAATATTCATTCCCTTAAATGGTAGCTTCCTGCTAATGATGGACAGATGGGAAGATCTGGAGGTCAGAGCTGTTAAAACAAGTGTGATTTTTAGATAGTGACTTGAAAGGGACATAGAATCTAATTGTGAAACTCAGAATCAGGGGATTCTGAGCTGAGAGCAGCCTCAGGATTTATTTCTTTATTTATGGAGGTTGGAGGGACCTGCAATGGGGGGTTCTACCTCTTGCTAGCTCTGGGACCCTGGGCAAGATACCTAATCTCTGTGAGCCTCACTTTCCTTATCTGTAAGGTGGGAATAAAGAATCAAGCCACATGGGGTTGTTGTGAGAGATAAGATATTGCAGGTAAACCCCATTCACAGAGCTGGTCCCCATCAGCGCATGTGCACACACAAATTTTCCCACCTCCACCATTTCTGAGTCTTATTGTCCTGTAAAACAAGCCAACATGCTTCTCGAGAAGAATCAAAGTCTTATGGTAAGGCACTAATTGCAAAAACAGAAAGGGGTTTTGCCTGAGAGAGTCCTGGGTTTTACATGCTTATTTACAGATGAGTAAACCAAAGCCCAGAGAAGGACAAATACTGGACAAATTAATGGCTGAATTGGTACTTGTACTAAGATGCTGAATCCACACAGCCAGACTCCACATTCTGTGACCCATGATGACATGTCTTCTTTCCATCCTACACACGAGTTTGTGAGTTAGGAAAAAATTGTTCGCCTATTTTATCCTGAGGGAAACTGACTCTGAGAAGGTAAGTGCCTTGCCCACTACCACTTAGCCAAAGGTAGTTGGCAAGAGAGCCTGGACTACAACCCAGCTCTCCACCAGCTAAAGCAGGTCTTTCCAGTACACTAGGATGTCTCCCTCTCCACCCCACCTCCATTGCAGTCACACAGGGCTCAATGGGGATCCTGCCAACTATAGCTAAGTCTGGATTCAGAAACCTCTAATATTGCAAAGCCTCTTTTATTTGAAAGGAGCCCTCTCTTCCTAGGATGACTGGTTAATGGTTTCTTCCTCCTCATATTCAGTTACTGTAAGGTTGTATATACTTTAAAATCTGACACTGAGGACAAATGCAACTTTTCTTATTAAAGATACTTGGAAAGCCATGACTTTCAACAAAACCTTAAAGCACAACCTCATATTTGAATGGAATCCAGATGGATTCAGTAGAGAGAAATACTTAGATTATTATTCGACAAGGCTGATTGAAACCAAGTTGTTGGTAGAGCATTATATTTTAGTCATTTAGAATTCTATGCATTTGACAGAAATTGGAAATATGTTTTACTTTTATTATGCAAGTAATACACAGCCAAGGCAGAATAGACCACTCAATTAACAAAATTAAAATCACTTATTAAATACATTAAAATCCTTTCTTCTCCTATAATGTTTCTATTTCAAATTGGGACTACAATTCTAATGAGTGAAAAGTTGCAGGTCTTCATATCTATTTGATGTGCTGCTATGCTACAATTATGTAGACATTTTGGTGGAAGATTGTGGCAGGAGGAGCTAGAGCGTCACCTTCACACCCATGCCTGGGTTTGAATCTTGGCTTTAAATAGTTGTACAACCCCGAGGAAGCTACTTGGCTACTCTGAGTCTCCTCCTACAAAATCGGAATTAAAATATCTACTTTATAACATCTTCGTGAGAATTAAATATGTTAAAAAAAGTTCAGTTTTCTTCGCACGATTAAAAATAAGGGTACAACCTTTAGTTGTACTTTTATTAATATTCTCAATGTTGTTTTCACATCACATTTGAAACTAAAATTGTGCTTTATTTTCAGTAGAGGAGTTGGCTTTTTAAGAAATTTGATGAGCACATTCTTTTGAGAAATAAAGGACCCTAATTGTATGATGGACACCAGCTCCCCAATGTAGTACTTTAGTAAAATGAAACATTTAATTTTTGCTTCTACTTAAAATAGTTAAGATCCATTTGAAAGTAAAACACTGTACCTAACTGGCCATTAAACACCTCAACAACAAGGCATGAAAACTACCCGTAAACTAGAAGCCAATTCACTCAAAGGTATTTTAACTAGAAGCCAATTCACTCAAAGGTATTTTAACAAGCCAGGAATGACCAACAGAACCCTTGGTTCTTCAGATTATCAGTGCATTCATGCATTCACTAGTAGTGGTGTAATGGTAAGAGAGGCAAGCAATTTTATACCTGATAAATGTTTTCTTCCGTTTCGGGATCACGGATTGGCTCGTGTCCAGCCTCAAACACAATGTACTATTACAGGAGCAGCAAGAAAGGAAAGGTCAGAGGTGAAAAAGAAGAAAGGAAAAAAAAAAAGCATTTGGAAATCAAGATACTAATCACAGTGAGCATTAAAGAAGCAGGCACAAGAGAAAACACCTTCAAGACACAGTGAATTATTGAAATAAAATGTACCTTGTACATTCCTGCCTTTCATAAGGAAAACTGCAAAGGCCTGCTGATATTTCAGCAGTGATTGCATCAAGCCTCTGCAGATCTTTCTGAAGATACAATCTCTTCATTCAATGGCGTTTTGTCTCAGTAATATCTGAATATGTTGGTATTGCTGAGTGAGAATGCTATCTCATTGGAATGCCTAGGATCCCAAACTTTGTAAAGTATGGGTTATAGTTGAGGGGTGTCCCTTTTCCCCTAAGGCTCAAAATCCTAAACAAACTCTGCAAAGCTCAGAAGCCCCAAAATCCCTTATTCCACAAATATCACCTTATTTTACATTCTCACTTTTAAGTACATTAAATCGATTTTTCCACATGCATGTTTTATACTCTACAGGACTGACACATTTCAAAAAGGCTATTATTCTTCCTTCTGTGCAAGCCAGTGAGCCAGGAGCTGAAGCTCATATTCTACACAAATCGTCACCCCTCGGCATTCTAAAGCAAGAGCATGTCATTATGTACTTCTTTGGCTTCTGTTTGCCATATATACTAGACACGTTTTCTTCTACAAGTTATCTATATTATTTTACTTCCATTGTAGCAGTACCGACTTTTTGTGTGAAAATATAATTTGTATAATATGCATATGTGACATACACACACACATGACATCTATGCATCCCAGTTAGAAATGTAAGTTCAAGATTTTCCTTTGTGTTCAAAAAGTCACTTTTTTTGGCTTCTTTTTCTCCTTGAAAATAAGCACAGGGGAGGGAGAGGCTGTCTTTTACTTTTTTTTTCTGCATTTCTGTTTGAACAGGGCGCATACTTGACCCTAAGAGAGATCATCTCTCTTCTCAGCACCGAGCTACAGATCTTGAAAAGAGTCCAGAGAGAAATCTATGGGCAGAAGTGTCTCTAGGGCACTCTTTCCTTCCTCCCAACAGCTTCTATGGCATGAGCCAGTTAATCAGAGGGTCAGCTTGCCCCATCGCGGGTCAGAGAGCCCTCCTCATAGCCTTTCTAACGCTTAGAAACCATCCTTTAGGTCTGTGCCCAAACATTACCAAAATGTCAGTCCCCACCTCTGGTTCTTAACTCAGAGAAGCCACCTCATTATTCACATTCTCTCTAATGAACTCCGAATATTCAAGAGACTCTTGAAAACATTCAGCTCTGGGATCAAACTTTTACAGGCTGTGAAGCGGGCTGAGGCAGGGGCAAGAAGGGAGAAGCGGATCTTCAAATCCCAAGATACCGATGCCGGCCAAACTTCTGTTAGTTTTTATGGAAATTTGCTCCTGGAGGGGCTGGCAGCCCTCACCCTCAGAAATAATCTTGGTCTCTCTCCAGGTTTTGCAGTCAGTGGATTCTTCACAGGTCTAGTCATTCTAGAATCTAAAACCCCAACTAGTTTCAGAAATTACCTGGTACACAGGATCTTCAACATCCTCTTCCAAGATTGTCTATTGCAGATCAAGGAGAGGGAGGGTGAAAAGCAGATGACATAAAGAAACAGATGTGAGATTGCATTCAGAAATTACAGGACAGTAAAGAAACCAGCTCTGGGCAGAAGAGGCTGGTGGCTCATCAAGGTAGAAAAAAAATACAGCAAAGTCAAAACCCTCAGAGCTAACCCCACCTCCACCCCAACTGTTAACAACAGCAAAAGCAATTGTGTTTCTTTGTCCTCTACCCCTGAAATCTTTCTCTGGATTCAAGATTTCACTTCATCCAATATGCCTAGAGTTTAAGAGAACAAGGGATAATTTCTAATGGTTTGCTTTGGGTCCTGTAATTTACACAGGAATCTTTCATCTTTGTTTATTCCTACTTGGCAGCAGGAAGAGAAGGCGCGACTGTCGGTTTTCACATGTGTTTATTTGAAGCCCCCATCTTCTCCAGCACAAGGATAAATTCTCAGGTATACCTGGTACACAGCTTGTTCACACTGCTTATCCTTTTGTGCCTTTTTTTCTAATTCTTCTCTTTGCTTCAATTCGTAAATGAGTTGAAAGAGATCTCTCAAGTCCAGAATAACAGGTTCAGCCTGGAGTGAAAGGTGGTAAGGCACATCATAAGGGAATGGTACTGAAAGGCAGCAACCAATTTTTGTTTTTGCAGTGACAACTTGCAGCCTTTCCTTTTTCTGTTAATCTGAAAGCATTCCATTCTTAATTAATTCTACCTTGTTTATATTGGCTTAGCAAATTGCATCTAGGCTAAAGTTCATTTCTTCAACTAATTATATTTGCAAATTCATAATAATCATAAGCATAAAAGGCATTGCTTTTATTTATTAGTGATTTAGAATACAGCAAAATTAGGGCAGACCTTATGCAAAACAACTATTTGTTTTCTCCTATTTTTTTCTTAAATGAGGTTATGAGCACAAGGAAACTTATTTGTATATGGTGTCTCCATCCAGTTTAATCAGAAAGGAAAATAATTAGTCATTAGGAAATACCCATTAGGAAAAAAAAAAAACAAAACTGGATGGGTATGAGCATGTTTCCTTGCTCCAAGCCTGTTTATCTTTTCTAGATGGGAATGTGAGCGTCAACTTCAGTGGAAATACATTGCTTGGTCATATCTCAGAGTGGCCTCTAAAAGACCGACGGAGTCACTGGACTGCCCCCCAGAGTTCCAAGGAAAGGCTCCTTTCTTGGATAGGGATACTCACCGCCTGGGCTGTTTTTATGGCCACAAATCTATGATTCCCTTCCTTCCCACAAACATATCCAAAGGCCCGGTGATCTGTAATGTCCTTGGCAATGTAGGATATTTCATGAACAGCATGATGATGCTGAAGGGCCTATCAGAGAAAAAAAAGAAGAACATATTTCAGGGGACTTTCCCTTCGAGCTGTTGATCAGTAAGAAATGTGTTTCAGCTATGTGTGAACAGGCCCAAAGGGCTTTGGAAAAGCTGTTTAGTCCAGATGGAAAGAAAAAGAGCTATGCCTGCCCTTGAGAAATGGAGGCTTCCCTCTATGGTCTTAATGCTGTGACCAGAGAGAAACACAGGATTGTTCATATGCTGAATAAGCATCTGCTTCGGTGCTTTATCAGCTTGCTAGAGCTAGTCAGTTTAGTCCAGTGGCTAGGCTTCTGTTGGCTCTTCTTTCATGGCATACCCCAGTCCAACTTTTGGATTAACATTTAATATACTGAAATACTCAGGGACTCTGTGTGCTGTGGTGGAGGATGTACACTGTACAACTCCAGGGAGTATCGTTAACATTCATAGAACTATGGATGTGCCTGGTGACAACACCATCCAGCAGATGGTGATAGAGTGTGTTGAGGAATAAACGCTTTTTTCTGTTTAGTCCAGAGTCACCACTGGGGGTAGAGGTGGGGCTATGCATATCTCTCAGGCTTTTCATTGGTAGGTCCCTTTGTCTGCAGTATCAACTCATTTTATTCACTTGCCCAAATCCTATTTCTCTTTCAATGGACACGTGAAATAGAACCACCTGTGTCAAATTTCCTCTGAATGAGGCTTGCCTTCTCTCTCCTGACAGAAATAATTCCACCCTCTTTTGTGCTTCTGTAGAACTTTACTTTCCAGTAACACTGAACTGATAAATTCCTCCAATGTTTGTCCCTGGATTTCCTTACCCTCACAGGTCTTCCTTCTCTGATATATTTGCATAATTCCTTGTCTGTCTTTCTCACCCAGTTCTGTCTTCCTTATCCCTGCCATCCTAGCACCTTACACTATGCCTGGCCCATAGTTGTTGAACTAAAGTAAACTGAAATTGATAATTAGTAATTTGAAAATCTTTTATAATTGACCTTCATTATCTGAGCTTCAACAAATAATGCTCACCATCCTATTGGGTAATGGTGATCTTTATGGTTATTTTCCTATATTAAACCTACTTAAAACAATCCTCATTCAACAGTACCTTGTAAAGGCTTATATATACACCTGGGTGCTTATGGTATGTTTAAAGTCCTTATACGGGGCATCATGAGGCTTGAATTTTAGCTTCTGTGTAAACACGAGTCACCCACTGTACCCCTCTGTACCTCAAGTTTAACCCTCCAGTAAATGGGAGGTGTAAACCAGATCAACGGCTCATAACTCAAAGTCCTGGATCTATAGGGTTCATTAAAGGTAATAAAAAGAGGCCCCATGCAATTTTTAAAATCTCAAAAAACTAAACAGAAAACTGTAATTATTCCTAATAAGTCTACACATTTCTATGTGCATGCAAATAAAAATGCCAAGTTTGTTTGAAACTTTTTTTTTTTTTTTTTGAGACAGGGTCTCACTCTGTCACCGAAGCTGGAGTGCAATGATGCACTCTGTGCTCACTGTAACCTTTACCTCCCAAGCTCAAGTGATCCTCTGGCCTCAGCCTCCTGGGTAGCTGTGACTATAGGCATATGCCACCACACCTGGCAAATGTTTTTGTAGAGACGGGGTTTTGCCATGTTACCCAGGCTGGTCTCAGACTCCTGGGCTCAAGCGATGCACCTATCTTGACCTCCCAAAGTGCTAAAATTACTGGCCATTTATTTTGAATTATATCAGCTAGTGTTGTTAATATTCCTTAGCTCATATTGGAGTATATTCTCTTATTGGCAATTAGTTATGGTTTAAATAGTCCAAATAGGAAAATGGACAATTACAAATGCAGCTTTTTTGGTAGACAGAATCTTCCCCATTACTGAGTTCATGGAGGGAGAAAGAAATGTAACACGGAAGTTAGTTATGAAAACACTGGGAACCACTGGAGTAGATGTTCTCTAAGCTCTTATTCCTTCTTCCCAAATCCCTTTAAGCCATTAGGACCTCCTACTACAAAACCAGCCTCCCGGCACAGTGGGCCTCTGGCTTTCATGCTGGTCACTGCCTTAGTTCTAGACCACTGATCTTCCAAAATGTCCATCTCTTGGCCGGCTGCAATCTTTCCAGGCATTTGACCTTATAATCATTGGCTGCAGTAGAATTTTCTGCCTTGCCTTAAACTTCCAGGGTCTGACCATTCACTAACCTCTCTAACTACTCTTAGAACTCTCTCTTTGGCTTCATGCTTGCCCGGGCTGCCCACTGCCCACTGGACATCATGCTTTAATGATAGTATGACTGCCCAGTTACCCTAGTCACTCCAGTGGCAATAAAGTGAATGTATAAGTCTATTGGTTTTTAACACAAATAAGTTGGCGAAGAAGGACATATTTGCAAGCAAAGTAATTAGGATCCATTAATTTTTGTTTTATTAAGGGGACATATTTAGCTAGCAGAGGAAAATTGCTCAAAGAGTGGAAGCTTTTTCATGGTCTTAATGATGTAAAATTGATGAGATTTACATTTGCACAACATGGGGGCGTTGATTTGTAGGCTTTTGTGCGTAAGAATGTAGGCAGCAGGGGAAAGTGGGAGACAAAGACGTTTTTTTCTTCCTTTCCTGAAAGTATCTCTCTCTCTGCAGAATGTGGGGAATGTTATCCACGTTTCCTACTAAATCAAAGTTTGACGACAGTGCCTTATTGATTGCCAAGTAGAATATTGCTCTAAAATTAAGCTGCGATTAGAAGTCTTCCTGGTAGAATTAGATTTGGAGAAGATTGTGCAATGGTAAAATATCACCTACCAGAAAAGACAGCAGATGGAGATGTTTTAATTTATCTGGGAATCCTCATTAAGTGTATTAAAATCAAAACATTTTTAATGCCTGATGATACCTAATACTGCTTTGCAGAGTGTAGCTGTGTGTGCGAGCATGAAGTGCTTAAAGATATTTGTAGCATTATTCTTTCTTATAGTTAATTTTATGACATGTTAAAAAGGATTGCTCTGAACTTGTCTCATTCATTTAGAAACTAACACTCAGTGAGGGGATATGTCTTGCCTTCTCCAACCTCAACCGTACAGACATAATATAGATACTTAGAAATACAAATACATTAGAATTCTGCTAATCCCACAATTGCATTATCACATTTACTTTAGAAACTCAGATCGTCATGCAAATTCTTTGTACACTGTGCCTCAAAAGTGCCCCATGTCTTCAAGTAGACTTTATCAGCACAATCAAAGACAGTTGGAACCTTAAACATCAACCCTGAGTTTATTCGTGAAAGGACTGAAGGTCAGAGATTGAAGTGCCAGGACCAATACTAAATCTAGCTGTTTTTCCTACTTAGGATGACAAAGCATTGCAAAAAGATAGCCAGATTAAATAGAATCAAAGTCTCCTTTCTTTAGGCTTTTGGCTCCCTCAACCAACAACAAAAAGATGATCCCTTAACAAGCCGGGACAAGGCAGGCAAGAGAAGGAGAGAATTGGGTAAGGGGAGAGAACTGAGAATGTTCTGGATTCAGGTAGGTATCTGAGATCAGGGAGGGTCATAGATCATAAGGCTTGGGGTAAAGGCCAGCCACCCGACTCTCAAAGAAAAAGGTCAAGACAGCATGGCCCTGACGTTTACTCTCAGGAATTGGCTGTCTCTGGCACCTGTTGAGCAGCCAGAGGCAGAAAGGTGAGGCGCAGCCCTCGGTCCTAGGGCATAGGAACTGCTCCATCTCTGGAGTGCTTCTGTGGTCAGTTCCTGGGGCCTTGAAGGTAGTTCTGGAGGTGGCTGAGAGAATAACCAGAGAATAAGGGCCAGAGTGGGAGGCAGAGGGTGAAGGAAAGGCAGATACTGGTTGTCTCTCTTCCACATTACCTTTTGAAAAGAGTTATTGTCTTGGGAAAACTTAGTCTAGATATTAAACTACTGCCAAAATCAAAGCAGGTATTTATTCTTAAAAGTGGAGCCTTCAGGAACACCCTAGCTCTCTGCCACAGCTTCATTTCCCGCTCCCATTCTGAATTCTTCTTTGCATTGTAGATAGAAGTCATCAGTAAAGAATTCCAAGGACAATCCAGGTATCAATGTCCTCAATCCAGTCTAACCTTCCTATGCATGAACTTCAGGTAACCTCTGCTGTAGATAATCTAAGGAGCTCATTACTCTCCCTCTGAACTTTGTACTTTCCCACCTCTATGCTATTGCTCACATGGTTTTCTCTGCAGATTCCCTGGCCCGCACTTCATCAGCTCACAGAACTATAGTGTACCTGTGATGCAAGGCATAGCTCTCACATGTTGCCTATCCAAGGAACCTGCCCTGATACCGCATTTCCCTGAGTAGTAATTCCCATCCCTAGATCTCATTGCACTCTATTTGTCCTTCTACACAGGATGCCTTGTGCTTCTTTCACATGTATCCATTCATCCAGTTACTCATGGCATGTGTATTTACTGAGTGCCTATTATGTTGCAGGTCTTCTGCTATGTTCTATGGCTACACAGATGAATAAAGCATAGTTCCTTCTTCAAGGAGTTCCCAATCTCATAAAACAGGTAGGCAAAGAAACTAGCAATCACAATATAATACAACAGGCTTTATATTAAAATTGTGCCCACTATGTCACATAGGCTTGGGGCAGGAATGGAGGAAGGGCATCAGGGAAGGCTTGACAAAGGAGGTGACCTTAAATGGAGGCTCTGAGGGTAGATGGAAAATCTCCAGAAAATAAGAAAGAAAGGGCATTTTAGACAGAAAGAATTGACTGTGTGAAGGAAGCTAGGTTCTGAGAACAGGACAGTGGGGAGCATCTATGCACATGTTTTCTCTCTTCTTCAGGAATGTTAGACCCCTCAGAGAAAGATCCATGTCTGATTCTTCTCAATCCTGCCCCTGCTCCTAATACTGCACCTTCTGAACAGTAAATGCTACATAATTTTTCAGGAAGGTAGAGGGGAGGAAGGAAGAAAGAAAGTAAAGGAAAAAGGGAATAAATGGGGAGGAAGAAAAGAAAGAAAAAAAGACCAAGTCACATTAAGATATGCACTACATATGGTGGATGCTCAATAAATGCTCAATGAATAAATGACTCAGGTTAATTCATAACATTTCACATCGGATTCAT